>NC_138770.1:435597340-436197340 GCF_965119305.1 Pelophylax lessonae | reverse complement strand
TATTTGCATGTGACCATCTGAGCTTTGAAAATTGTGGATCCTTCACCTGACTGTGACTGATTACTGCATTAAGAGCGATAGGATTACTTCCATTGGGAATATCTGTTCTACATTCCGCCCACATTCCCTTGCCTCTGGTAAGCTGCGATATAAGGTGGCGGTGATAGCAGTGTCACGGAGTCTGGTGTGTGTGGCGATTTGCTTTATAAGTTCTCTATCCTCACGGATCTGGTGAGCAGTTTGTGAGGGTGGTGGCGGCGGCTTCATTCACGTTTTCTATCAATATATTCACTTTGGGTGTGTGCCGATTCATCTGACAATATTACGCTATGTGTATTTTTTATCCATTTACACATGTTTGATGTTCTCTGAGATAATCACACCATTGAGGATAAGAACTCCATCAAGAATTTCATATCCCTGGGGAACATCATAATATTCCTATGCTGTCTACTTATCTGTCTCTGGTAAGCAGGGATACAAGTTATTCTCTTCAGACACCACTGTAGATATTGCATGGATGGAATTTGACGGTGGTTTGGTTTTTTCTGTCATACTCAATTAAATTTTCCATTCGATCATATAACATCTCATGGTCCATGGTCGGGAATTCTGGTGAGAGATCCTCATATAATTTTCGTCTGGATCTGGTGAAATTTTCGCATGAGGCGATTTATACTGCTACATCTGGTAAGCAGTATCTACACACATATCAGCATACGTGGAGTCTTGTTGATCATTTGGACTGTACATTATTTATTCACTTAAATTTTTGGACGTTTATGGACTTTAATTGTTTATGGTCCTTATCACTTTAGCGCAGCTTTTTATTTATATATTCCTTTCCACTGCAGTAACACTAGAGGCAGAGATTTCTTATTTGCTAGTTGAAGATTTGCAATAATATCTAGTTGTTTCTGAAGCTGGTGAACGTTAGCTTTTTTCAGTTCTGTCGCAATACAGATGAGGTGGTCTTGCATGACACACTTATGACTCCCACAAAATAAGGATGAGGCGTCTGGGGTGTTATTCTCCGCAAAGCAGTTTGAGATTTAAATATAAACTTCATTAATTATAAAGTGTTCTTGAGGTGGTACATGGTCCCGGTCAGACTGGCTGCAGCGGTCCAAGTGGCTTCTCCACAGTGTTTCAGAGGGTGTGGTCAAAGGGGCACGGTCCTGCACATATGGTGGACCTGTCGTATAGGTCCAACGGTTCTGGATCCGAATTTATAATTTGTATATTCCCTCACACACATTAACTTGGTTAAATCGCCTCTACAGGCGCTTTTGAGTCAACCTATCGAGAAGGCTCCAAAACATACAAAGCGCCTGGTGACATTTATTTTCACTGCAGCTAAAATAGCTATAGCCCGTTCCTGGAGATCTCCGGTGGTGCCGATCGAGTTGCTTAAGGCTAAGCTGACCTAGATCATGATCAATGAGAGGATGGTGGCCATCCTCCTGGATAGAATGCACCTCTTTGAGAAGACTTGGGACCCCTAGGAGAGATACCTGGCGGGCATCCCATGAACGGGGGATTATTCCCCTTACCACGGGAACAGGTGGCTTATTTCAGTCGCGGACCCTCCTTTCGCGGACCTGGACACCAACTTTCTATTTCATCTACTCCTCACTCCACTCCTTTCTATTCTTTTCCATTTCCTCTTCTTTTTTCTTTTTCTTCTCTTTTAATTTCCCTCCCCCTCATCCCCTCTTCCTTTTTTTACTACACAGTGATTTATGCAGACATGGTTATCCTGGGCCATTGTTGACCCTCTGCTACTACTTGACGCGGCTATTATCTATACCTGCCATGTCGGTGGTTCTTTTGTATCAATGCTGGAAGTTCAGACCTCCCATACTAGCCATAGTTCAGTGGGCTGGGGGCTGGGTGGCCGCTTCCCCCTTCGAGGCGCAGTGTGGTCCCCTGGGGGTGCCAGAGGGGGTGTGGTGGGGCCCGGCCCAGGCGGCTTAGATCCGGCCCATGGAAAGAGTCAGATATGTTTGTTGTTTCAGATGTGTATGACATAGCCTTAAATTCTTCTGCTGACCATGTTGAATGTTTAGTGTTATTCTTGTTATCTTATACTATGGTTGTTAATTGTAAGCACCTTTGTGTGCTCTTCTTCTTATAAAATTAATAAACATATTGAAATATAAAATATAAAATTCAGAATATAAGGTGCCCTCCTGTATAAGATTTGTGTTTACCTTCTAATACCAAACTTTCGAGGGGCAGGCACCAAGCCGAACTTACACACTGGCAGGGGTGGGGTCTGAGATTGCTTGGGTTCCAATCTCCGACCGATAAGCGGCAGGAAAGAGAGATTGGGAGACTAAAAGGTAATCAATTAGTGCGTACGAATTGTGTGGAGAGGAGTAAAAGGTGTAGTTTGTTCCAGCAGGGTGGTGGATACGCCACACATCGACAAGATGGAGAAGCTGCAAAGCACGCCTAACCCATCGAAGCATGTTTAACCCGCCATAGCAAAGATGAGAGTGCAATTTGAAAGATTCCAGTAACCGCTCCAAAGTAAGGTTGAGATTGCCACCCCGTATCAGAATTCCATCACAAAAGTGGTGAAGAGCCATAAGGCATTCCTCAAGACATTATAGTCGGAACTGGTTGGGTAGATACACAGAGACTCCAAAACTAGTGTGACATGCCAGCCCTCAAGATCAACCTTCAATAAAAGGAAAGAGCCAGATAGGTAGATGTGTTGCTCAAGGAGATGGCAAACCAAAAATCAGGTCACTAATCCCCTTTGTTTTAGAGCTCTGATTGGTGCTGTGGTATGCTGATAATTCCAGAATCGAGGACAATTGGCCACCTGAAAGTGTGTTTCTTGTTTAAAAGTCACTTGGGCACGGAAACGCCAGAGTTCCCTAAGGACTGTTGAACATTTCTTGTGGCTATTTATATCATGGACATGCCAAGTCACAAATTTACGAGTTGGCATAGAGAAGACCGATAAGTGGGAGCTCTACTGAGATTGGGGAGCAGGGGCTAGAAACAGCTCCAATCAAAGGGCAAAGACACTGGTAGTGCTCAAAGGGTAGGAAGAGGGGAAGGACAGAAAAAAAGGAAGGTGGAGAGGTGAAGAAAAAAAGAAAGAAAAGGAAACTGGGAATTAGCAAAGAGGCGTGTATGACAGGAGATACACCCAGGCAAGAGAGACTCTTACCACGCTGGGCACATACAACTGAGTAGGCTTGCAAATCGAGCTGGTCAACCCCATGGGAAACAGCCAATAGGTCACACGGTCCCAGAGGAGATGAAGGCCTACGTGGGGTTATGACAAGCAATGGAAGAGGGCGGCATTTCAACCTTCATTTATCATATTAAGTACAATGTGAATAATAAGAATGCAGACCAGCAAGCAAAACCTCAAAATATGCAAAAGTAAACAATGATGATTAGGCATATAAGGACACCAGGGCACTCTCCAGTATTAACAATGTGATATAATAGTTAGAACAAAGATTCCCCTTCCCATTTCGATACTCATGGAGGATATTGGAACTGGCAACCTAAGTGGTATGGAGCCCAGGGGGGAAGGAGAAGGAGAGAGGCCCATACACAACTTCCCCACCCCATCCGACCCCGTGGCCACAAAAGAGTGAAGCCTCACCTCTCCCAACCCCCCTGCATCCACAGAGCAGAGGGTAAAAGACTCTTGGTGAACTTCTGAGGGAGGAGCAAACCAACATTAACTCTATAGGAAACTAGCCAGAGAGTTCTCTAGCAACCCAAGCTTTCATAGAACGGTAGGGGCCACCCAGGGGAGAGCAACCAACGAGAAGCACAAGTCCACAGTATTAAAAACTCAAGTTAGCAGAAGGCACAAATGTGACAGCTGTAGTCAGGAGGATAGGAAAGATGTTGCCAGTCATTCTTACCATCAGATGAAATGGATATGCTCAGTGGTATGTATCCCCATTGGCAGGAAGCATCTCCAGGAGAGGTTTGAGGCATCTTCTCTTTAGAAGTGTCCTGTGAGGCAAATCAGTGAAAATCCTACCATATCTTCTGTTTCGGCCATTGAATCTGTGTCGTACTCCCTGTCCTCCTTCTGCAGCGCCGCCCGCGCCATCTTGGAGCCTAGGGAGTTCTTCTTACCGGACCGCTGTGTGCTGAATAAATCGGGAATATTCTTACAGGAATTGCCCGATCCGGATCGCTGTGTCTTTGTGCTGCTACCCGGTCTGCCAATCTTGCCCATATTATACTTTTAGGTTGCCTTTGAAGCCTCGGGGACCCGATGATGTGAGGAGGCCTTGCTTCAAGCGGCCATCGCGCTCACGCGCCAAGCCACGCCCGAGGCCCTATCAAAATCAACCAGGCCCATACGCCAGGCCTCTTGGATGATCTCCTTAATGGTGAAAAAGTGCACGTAGAGGGTTTCTCTTGGGGTGTCAACAGATGGGAGTATCTGCTCCTGGACCCCATGAACGCATTCCAGCTCAAATGGTTCACCTAGGTTCCTTTCCAGGACTTTATTTAAGATAGCTGAAGCATTTGCCTCATAGTCAGCATCTGATGTTGCCTCAGGTATGCCCACAGCTTCAGGTTGTTCCTCTGGCTTCTGTTTTCAAGATCATCTTGGTATAGGTAGAGGGCTTTAATTGATCTTGCAAGGCACACTTGGTCTTCAAGTGAGTGAGCGATCTGCCACAGAGGAGTGATCAGTCTCATGCACATCAGTCCTTTATGTCCTGGAGAGCAGAGCGTAGCATCTGCTGTAGGGAAGAGGCAAAAGCCTGCAGGTCAGCTTTATTGGTTAAGGAGGCCAGAAAAGCCTGCAAGTCGAGGTCTGTCAGCATGGCAGCTCCTCCATCCAGGCCAGGAAGTGGAGGTCAGGTAGGTGATCCCATGGAGCAGTCGTGTGGCGAGATGGAGGTTTCTCCCCATTTTGGCAGGCAGAAGGTCCCTCGGGCAGTCCCCAGTCAGAGCAGGAAAAGGCTCCCCAGGTGCTAGGAGGGAGGGACTTTGGGCATCGAGAGCAGCTGCATAAGGATTCGGCACCATGGTAGCTCAGTGGGATTCATTTGGTCTGGGAGAGCAAGGGGCGAAAAAATCCACAACCAAGGTGCTGGGGGTGGCTGGCATAGGTTTCTGAGGATTGATACCCTTGGGCATACTGGAGGAGAGCTGTCTGCGATGTAAAACCAGCCTGGAGAGGGATTGGGATGGAGCTCAGAGAATGTGCAGCCTCACTCTTCCATCGCCAGGTCATACCCCCACATAGTATGTATAATAATTATTGGGCCCATATGTAAAATTCAGAACCAACTGTATTACTAAACTGTGTTTTAAAAAATCTATTCTATTTACAGTGCCACTAAACATTATCATTAGTCTCCAAAAAGAATTCCATTCACACCCACTACTTATTGGCTCTGTAATCTATTTTCCATGAATTTCTTTCTTAATATGCTTTTCTGCCTCCTTGTAACATCTGTAACATCCTCTGTGGCCTCCATTTTCCCCTCTCTTCCATTTGTTTGGAACAAGTAGTGCACGTTATTTGTGGTCTATGCACACTACATATCCCATAATTCATAGTCTCTAGTCCATATCGGGCGCAAGTAAAAGAGGGTGGCTATGTTCCTACATACAGTGGGTCCATGGAGAATGAACACCCTCCAACAAGAAGTTGCATCACAGCACAAAAAAAGGACATTTTGAGATTTGGAGGAGGCTAGGTGCAATAGAAAGTACTTTTTGAGTTTAAAGTGTCAATAAACCCAGACTATGAAAAACTCATGTGAACACTCACAAAGCCACTAAAGACTTTATTTTGTGCAGAGTGAAATTCTGCCTTCAGATGTCCATCCCATCTTCTCTGTGTCCCCATTGCAGGCTGAAATTATGTAGACCAACTGGAGTCATACATGAGGGTATTTACACAGTGGTAAATGACACTCCCCTCCCTCCCCCTCCATGTCCTCCTATTGCTAAACACTATGGGGGCGAGATATAGTATGCCGATTGATTACATTCACTGAGACTTACAAAAAAGCTTAGTTTTAGTATAAATCCATATTAAATATATCAAATGTTATTGCTAATAACTGTAAAGTAACACAAGAGCCTTGGATGCAGAAGCCGTCTGAACAAAATGAAAGCTAGTGTCAAATCATCTCTGAGTACACCATATTACTGCCCAAAAAATACATATCTGGTGTTAAATAAAGATTTATAGGGAGCTTTAAAAAAGTTTTTTTATATTTAGAATATAATTTGATTTTGTTTTTTATCATGTGACTGGCATAGCACCAATCAGGGCTGTGCAGACACAGACTCACACTGCAGAGAGAATACATCAGCAGAGTAATAGAAGCCCCACCCAAGAATCTCTGCAGATGCCAAAGAACAAGGAAAGATCATGTGACCACACAACAGTGCTGCAGGAATAAGGTACATAGAGGGAAAAAATACAGTGACATGCTACTGTATATATGATTTATATATGATATGTGAACGAATTATGGCAATTAATACTTCTCTGTTTGGTATCACATTAAGAACACATCCTTGAACAGAGTTTTTTTTTTTTTTTCAATCAGATTTTAGTATCACTGTAAAGCCTTTTTAAGGCCCCGTTCACACTTGTGCACCCTAAAAGTCACGCGATTTTGCCACAATTTTGACTGGACTGGAAGCAATGCCTGTGTAATCTTGGGGTCAATGGACCTCAAAACACATCAAAGTCGGACCAAAGTAGTGCAGCGACTACTTTGAAGTCGTTGTGACATGAAGTCGCACAGATATGAGCGATACTCATTGGAAATCATGGAGTACGACTTGTCATGCAACTTTGCAGTCCCAAGTCACAGGACAATTCGCACAAGTGTGAAAGGGGCCTAACTATGTTTTCTCCACTATGTTATGTAGAAAAAGTGTGTGTGCTTTGTCTTGTGTCCGTGTTTTCTTTTGCAAAATTAAAGACTATACAATATATATATCCCATCTGGGATTCTAAGTGAAAATTGGTATAACATGATTCTCGTCCGATCCAGTCCAAGCAACCCCTAAGAAGACACACAATATTGTACATTCTGGCATCAGGAAGGGCAATCCCATCCTGGCTTTTGGCTAGATGAAGTTTTACGCAATGCAATGCGGGGGCGTTTGCCACGCCACAGGAAAGCATTGACTGCCTTGTGGAGTCTATTGATATCAGAGTGTTTCATAAGGAGAGGAATAGTCTGGAGCGGGTATAACAATTTAGGGAAAATAGACATTTTATAGAGATGACACCTGCCAAAGAAGGATATGGGTAGAGACACCCAGTTGTGCATTGTGGCTACAATTTTGTCAATAACAGGAACTATATTAAGATGGTAAAGTGAGGAGGGAAAATGACCTATTTTGATGCCCAGGTAAGTAATGTGAGTTTCAGCGATTCGCAGGGCGGAAGAGGGGGCCCACAAGGGTATGCGTGTCGTATTTAAGGGGAGAATTTCACTTTTGGAGAAATTTATGCGAAGGCTGGAACAGAGTCTAAAACTGTCAAAAATGGACTGTATGATGGGGAGAACATGAGGCGGATCAGATGTAAAAATCAAAACATCATCGCATCTCCTGTGGCCCCACCCAGATACCCCTCAAGTCCGGATGGTGCAACAGGGATCTGGAGAGCGGCTCCATGGCCAAGTTAAAAAGGAGAGGGGAAAGGGGACAGCCCTGCCTCGTGCCCTTATGTAAGCGAAAGGGTTGTGAAAGATGTCCCGCAGCAGAGATTTGTGCAGAGGGGGAAGTGTACATGGCTCGAATTAGATGGAGAAAAGGGCCAGAAAAAACAAATTTTTGGAGAACCAGATCCAACCACTGAAAACTGACGTTATCGAAAGCCTTTTCGGCATCAAGAGTTATAATTGCAGCTTCAAGTGGGATCAGCTTTGGAGACCTCTAGCGCAACAGGGACTTTCCTGATGTTTGATGTAGCGGATCTGCCCTGAGTAAAGCCTGCTTGAGCAGGGTGTCTGAGGGAGGGCAGGAGGGGGGCTAGGCGGTTAGCCATAATTGTTTAAAGCAATTTGGAGTCGACATTTAACAACGAAATAGGTCTGTACGAGCCTGGGTTAGTAGGGACCTTACCCTTTTTTAGGTATAAGTTTAATATGTGCCTGTAAACCAGTTGGAAAGTAAGGTTGGTCTGACAAGATGTGATTAAAAAAAACTTCTAATAGGGAGGGGGCAACGTATTCCATGGCCAGTTTATAGAACTCAGGTGTTTAACCGTCCGGGCCTGGGGATTTACCTGGGTATAGAGATTTGATTGTGTTGACGACTTCTTCCAATGTGATAGGGGCATTGAGAGTAGCAAGGTGGGCTTCTAGAATCCTCGGGAGGGGTGTAGAGGGCAAACATGAAGAGGCAAGTGTCATGTCAATAGGATCAGGAACTCTTCAAAAACCTGTATGATACTCTCGGGTTCATTGACAGTTTCTCCTTTAGAGTTTTGCATAGCTGCTATATGTGTAGAAACATGGGGGCCTCTGCAGAGGGCAGTCAGCTGTTTACCAGGTTTTTTACCAAAAGCATGAAATTGCCAATCCCGGTGGGACCTATATCAATTTTCCCGGGTCTCCACACACTCGTCAAAATCGGTCTTCGCCACACGCCATTTTTCTCTGTTAGCAGGGGTATTGGAATGATTTTGTGTAGCCTGAGCCGTTCTCAGAGAGTCACTGGCGGTCTGGAAAGCCGAGGCTACATTATTTTTGAAAGCCGAGGTGTAACAGATTATGCGGCCTCGGAGGACTGCTTTACCCGCCTCCCAGAGCAAAATAGGCGAATAGTCCGGCGTGGCGTTGTGGGCTAAAAAATCTGACCAGGTATCTTTGACGAGGGCCCAGATGCCCGGCTCCTTGGCCAGAAAGGAAGGGAAACGCCAGGTCCCTGGCGACGATGGAGTGGCAAAGACCGACACTGGGGCATGGTCCGAAATTGCTATGTCGTGGAGTTTGGGGTGGATTGCAAAGGGCAGCAGCTTATCATTGGTGAAAATGTAGTCTATGCGTGTGAGGGTATTGTGAGGATGAGAAAAAAAGGAATACTCTCTGGCATCTGGATTGGCCAAACGTCAGTCAAGTGAGTGGCATCTGTAATGTTGGGGAGAAGTTGGGATGGACGTGGACAACTTCTGTTTCTGCTTTAGTGTAACACTGATTTTAAATATAACTTCTAGGCCAAATCAACCATTGTGTAATTTAATGTTATAAAAATTACCCTGCATTGTAAACAAACGATTTTCTTCTCCTGAAAAAATAGAATTTACCGTAAAATTATTTTCTCTGTAGTCCTCTGACAGTTGCCGCCCAATGGTATTAGCCTTCACTAATAGGTAATGGTGCACTATGCAGGAGCAGGCTAGGCAGAAAATTCATTATCAGGTTAATACAAAAAAAATTTTTTATACCTCAGCACGCCACTAGGGGGCCATCCCTCAGCCATTATCCTAGACCCAATCTAATCTTACCTCAGTTTGTAGCAAGCAGTACCGGAAGGCAACAACCTCCAGATCCAAAAACCAGAGGGGCGGGGCGGCACTGCGTGACTTTAACGGACAATTGCGCGGTCGTGCGACGCTGTACCCAAATGAAATTGATGTCCTTTTTTTCCCACAAACAGAGCTTTCTTTTGGTGGTATTTGATCACCTGTGCAATTTTTTGATCATGCGCTATCAACAAAAAAAGAGCGACAATTTTGCAAAAATAACAATATTTTTCACATTTTTTTATATGAAATTCCCCAAAAAAATGTAAAAATCTAAATTTGTTAACATTTTAGGCTAATTTGTTTTCTGCTACATATGTAAAAAAAAAATCACAACAAGCGTATGATTGGTTTGCGCAAAAGTTATTGCGTTTACTAACAAAGGGAAAGATTTTTGTAATTTTTATTGTTTTTTTTTTAACGAGTAATGGCAGCGATCTGCGTTTTTTTTTTTGCGGGACTGCAACATTGCGGCGGACAGATCAGACCCTTGACTGACATTTTTGACACTTTTGGGGGTACCAGTGACATTACTACAGTAATCAGTGCTATACATATGCACTCTTACTGTAAAAATGACACTGGCAGGGAAGGGGTTAACTTTATTAGTGATGCAGTGGCTAAGTGTGTCCCTAGGGGCGTGCTTCTTACTGTGCAGGGATGTGGCTTTTCATGTAACAGCAGAGATCTACGATGCTACATAGCAGGACCGTATGATCTCTTCTGTTACACAAGGGAGAATGACAGGCGGCTTTGTTTACATTAGCCGCCTGCCTTTCTCCCTCTGTAACGGACGATCGCAAGTGACCGGCGGACAACGGGTCCGCCGGTCACACGTGCCGGGACCACAGTGAACGAGTGGGGGTGGTAGCGCCTCCGGCGTCGTGCGCTCGCCCCCTATTGGCTCGCAGGAGAGTGACGTACCCATACTGAACAACTAACTACACACAAATTTCAACCTGCCTACACTCGCCCTTCTCTTTTCACATGCCTCCCTGGCTGTGACTAACTAAAACCAGTAACAGCACATCACATAATAAATTACACATAAATAATGAACAGTTATATAGACAGAAAAAAACATGCAAACTTCACAGGCAGTACAACCAATGGCATACTTTTTTAAAAACCTTATAACAATCCTGCAAACTTTAAACATAAGTTGGGATCTTGAAGCTAGACCTTTTCTCCCGTTACCGGGTGAGTCTCTGTGAGTTAGTGGAAAACAAGTCATGCATAGTTCAGCTTAACTAACTCCACCTAATTCATATAGATATTCCTACCAGGATTCCAGCCCTTGTAGATCTGATAAAACCGGGCCTCAATAAATTTGTTCTGACAGTGGGATTCTCAGAAGTGCCGCAGAACACAGAGCTTCTGCCAGACAGCTCGGCTATATAGCTTCAGTCTTTCCTCCTCAAGCTGTCTGAAGAGTTCTTAAGGCACATATGGGAACGTATACCCATATTTGTCAAAGACATATGCATCAAAGTACCTTTGTAACCAAGACAACCTGAATAAAAGTTTGGCCTAGGGGCACTGTCCCTCAAGGGAGACATGCATTCTCTGGATGGTGTGTTCTTTGCAGTGGCCAGTCTTCCCTAGAGGTGGATGCAGAAGATACTGGAGCCACTACTTCCTCAGGAACCCAGGGCAGCGACATGACAGCCTCGGGAGAGCTTGGGCGCTCCTCCTTACTGCTGCCAAACAAAACGGTGCTCCAGGAAATCTTAATCAACTTTTCCAGATGGAAAGTAGAAGGCTGAGGGGATTCTAGGAATTCAGATAAGGTGATAGCAGGAGAAGTTTCCAGGATCAATGAAAAGTGCACCTGTAGGTGCCAACAGACCAGCAACAGAAGTGGTATCAGAGTTCTGCAGACAGGAGGAAGACTGAGCTGAGTCCTGAATGGGTGTTCCTCCTGTCATAAATGCTGTGGTCGGCTGCTTGACCCCAGGTTCTGTGGGGGAGGCCAACCGAGATGCTTCCTGACCGATGTCAGAGGTGAGCAGAGCAGGTGGGCTCGGAACCTTAGCAGTAGTGGAGGGGAAGCAACCGCAGGTATCCGAGATGTTGGTAATCCATCGGAACTGAGATGGGCAGGTTCCTCCATCCCTTCCATGTAATAATATAGAAGTAAACCGCAGCCAGTGCAAGTAGCCCAAGGGGTGTATCCCATGCATCGACAATGGCATCATGAGCAGCTGACCTGTAAGGGGGGGGGGGGGGTAGGGTGATAAGGTGGTCACACTTGCAGATCAATATAATTTTTTAGATTTGTTTTTTACACAAGATTTTGTGTAGTTTTAGTTTGAAGAGATTCACATAATGCCTTCACATTTTCTTTTTGAAGATCCCGTTGAGAAAACTTTTTTTTAATTTCCAACTTTAGTTGTGGTTTGGGGACTGGTGTTTGTCCTTGTGATTTTTCAATTGATTTATTAGCACAATCATTGAATACAATCAATTTTTGTGCTTTAGAACAGGGTTTTTCAACTCCGGTCCTCAGGGCACACTAACAGGCCAGGTTTTAAGTATTACCTTGGGGAGATGCAGACTAGAATACTGCAATCACTGAGCAGCAAATTATATCACCTGTGATGTTTTTCAGTTTTCTTGCAAACCTGGCCTGTTAGTGTGCCCTGAGGACCGGAGTTGAGAAACACTGCTATAGAATACCGGGCATTTCCTAAGTAGCTGCTGTCACCAGGTATAATACCCTAGACAAGAGTATATATTGGTGTACTACAAAACACCTTTACTGAAACATTTTTAGTTAAGCACCTGTGAAAGTGCAAAATACACAGGCTCTTTTCATACAGTGTAAATTTGGTGCCACCCGTGTTCCCCCTCCAGGTCTATCATGGTTTCCTTGATATGATTAGCCTGGCCACTTTGGCTTTTTTATTTTTATTTTTTTCATTTTTCTGTTTTATCTTGTATTTTTTATTCTATTGATGATCTATTTTTATTTTTATATTTCTTAATATTGAATCTATTTTCCTTATTACCTGTGTTTTCTGTTCAATTTCTATTGCATTTTTATTTTATTCTTTCACAAATCATGTAACACACCTTTTGCTTTTTGAGGTTTACGTAGCTTTTTTGTGTTTATTTATTTTTATCATCTTTATAAGGCCCTGTTCAACACCTGAGCGATTTTCAGCTTGTAAAACGCTCAGCTCTGAAGCTCCAAAATGCCCAACAAGCAAAATTTCATTAATTTCAATGGCTCCTGTTCAAATATGAGCATTCTGTCGCCTGAAGCTCAAAAAGTACATGAGCTTCTTTTTGGCAGATTACAAACATTTTTGGCCCCATAGACTTCAATAGAAATGCCTGACTTGAGCAGAAAAACACTTGTAAAACGCTCATAAAATGCTCAAATTGCAGCTCTCCACCCCTAATTTTCTCTCACACTCCTTCCTATTGGCTAAACAAAAATGCCTGAAGCTGTAAAACGCTTGTAATACACTTGTAAAACACTTTAAAAAATCTTGTAAAAAGCTGCATAAAAGCTTTAAAAAAAGACTGAAAAACGCCAGTAAATCGATACGCTCAGGTGTGACTGGAGCCTTATTATTATTTATTTATTTTTTATTTATTTATACCTTCTTTTTTTATATTTCTTTTTTTTTTATGTTGACATTGTTTGTTTGGTTTTCCATCAGTAACCATTCATGCTCCCATTTTAACCTGCCTACATACTGTACCTTTAGAACCACTTTAAGAAATTCTCAGCAGCAATTATTACACTTTATATCAGAAGTAGGTAAAAGAGGGAAAATAAATATTTCTATTTTCAATAAAAGCAGAATTTATTTTCAAGAGCCAAGGACTATGATGGAGTTACATAGACATTGTGGTTGACTCATAAAAACTTGATATCTTTGCTGTGAATCTATTGATTGTTACAATTAGCACCAGTAATTGACCCTATGCATGTGGACATATCGTGCCTTATATCCAATAGGCAAATTCACGATTGATAAAAACAGTGTACATCCTGCTTTCATTTCAAAACCTTGCAGCTATGCATAAAGGTAAAAAAAATAAAAAGGTAACACATGAGAAATAAAATACAGAAATGTAAATTCCCGTAAGTAGCTTCTTAACCTTTCCTGAGAGAAACATGGAGGCTGTAATTTAAACTTTCATTCTGCAAATGCTAATGTCCTTGCTTTCATATCTACCTGCTAGCATTAATACTTTGCATCCCTTACAAGGAACACGCATACATATGAGCCGGTATGACTTTCTTCTGACTTGTTTCAGATCAGTAACTCAAACCTTGTTAAACCAAATTGTTTAGTGAACTACGGTAGCCAGACAACTAGCAATTTTAGTAGGGAATTGGCAATGTCAACCCTATGCATCTCTCAGGAAGTGTTTGCTTTAACAATTAACCCTAACCCTTAACCAACTGTAGTATATTTTGATCAACAACAAGACCAACCAATTAAAGCTTAACCTTTACAATTTGCCTTAACGCTTATCCTTAACCCTACCACTTAACCCAACCCCTAATAAAACATATACCCTTCCTAACTAATATCTATCCTTTACCTATATCTGAACCCAAACACTTAACCTGACCCTAACATTTAACCTTGGCACTAAACCTAACCATTTAAAAAATAGGCCCTGAGCAACCTACATTAAATGCTGTCAGTTCTTTATTCATACGGTGTGGATCACTTGAGACAAGAAGATGAAGAATAACAGAAACAAATGAACAACATGCATCAGGATGCACAGCTGTTAGCTGCCAAAGCAGCTGGGTGGCTGGCAGGATCAGCTGGGTGCAGCTCCTGGTAAAAATGGTCTGGGGAGAACACAGCAGCACGCGACAGTGTATGCTGGGGTATAAGATTTCTGTAATGGATGTGTTATGTGTATTAGGGTATAGGTGCTGTGTGTATTGTGCTGTGCGGTGTTGTGTGCATTGGGGTGTATAGTGCAGTGTGTATTGGAATTCATGATGCTGTGATTATTTACTGTAGGTGCATGGACCTGCATGCATTGAAATGTATGGTGCTGTGTTTGTCAGGGTATATGGTGCTGTATATATTGGTGTGCATGGGTGTGTATATTGGGGGTGCATTGTGCTATGAGTATTGGGATGCATGGTAGGGTATGCATTGTTATTAGGGCTTAACTTTGCAGACTTTAGAGCACAACTCAAATTAGACCCATACTCCAGGTGAATCTTTCCATTGAGAGTGCCTTGATTGGCCACTGGAGCCCTTTAACCAATCCTTTATTTGCTTATTTTTAAAGAAATTGCTGCAAAACATAAATTATTGAGAACTAACTGGTGCATAATCAATGAACAAAAATAGGGAAGGTATTTTGCTAATTGCAGTCCCTTTAATATGAGCCTCTTGGTATTAGCGCCCTGTGAGAGTAGCCAGACAGATCTACAACCCTGTAAGACATCCATTGTTTAGCCTAGCTCGCCGATATACAATCCAGCAGGGCAGCTAAAATCTTGAGCTTCCAACATGTGTTCCTGACTGAAATAAGGCCCAAATAAAGAACACTGCAGGCAGACATCCCCCCCCCCCCCCAGGAAGAAGTCCATGAGGGGGAAGATAACCCTCTAGAAAGGTGCTCTAAATATTAAAATTCCCCTCAAACAATGTCTCTGAACATAGACCTCAAAGATCGCTTGGGTTCGGCAAACATTCAAATATTATTTTCCACACTGGAAAATCCTTAACTATAAGGCATAAGCAATTAACGAACTGAGCATAGGACAACCAGCAGAGTCCAGAAAAATGTAAACAGAGTTCAGGCTGGTTACAGCTTAGCTGCAAAACACACTAAATTAACCACCTGCCGACCAGCAGTTTAACTATTACTTCTGGCCTGCAGCTTTGTCATTCCCCTGTATACCTGTACGTAACAGGGGAACTTCTTGGTTTACACGCGTGCCGAGTTCATCAGGCTCACAGGCTCACAGCCAATGGTTTTGATTGTGAACCTGCTGATTGCTGTGGCCAATCACAGCACAGACCTCTGTGTGTTAGTATCACGTACCTGGTAGCAGAGCCTGAAATGATGAGGAAGGCCTCTCCTACACCTCTGACTCTGGTAGTGTGAACAGAAGGCGCAAGAGTGCAGAGTGGCACGATTGCCTGTAGCAAAATACAGTATATAAGAGTTGAGCTAATAGTGAATGTCCATAATGAATCAATAATATCAAATCAGTCCACAAGTGATAAAAAAAGGGGTCTTTGATAGAGAAAAACTTTGCTGTCCGTCACCCTAAAGTAAACTCAGGTAACACCACCACCACCAAAGGCTGAAATACTAGCTTATAAGCTCTTATTGACCTCCTATCAGGAGGTCAATGGCGCTTTTGGCTTAATACCCAGCCGGGGCCTTTATGTAGTCCAGGGACCTCTCATAGCTCCTTACACTGATATCTAAAACGGTACCATCATAAAGACAAAAACACAAAGAGCTCCACATAGTGTAAAAACGTTAACACTTTTTATTAAATATTTTTAAGATTGCTGTTACATGGTTTACAACTTAAAATCACTTTAAGGAAAAACACGCCGGCCAGCATGTAAAACACAGCCCGTCCTTCCAGGGTCACACAATTGCGGTGATGTCAGCATGTTGCTCCACCCCACACGTTTCATCATACGTTGACGTCTTCCAGACGAGTGCCTGTAGGTCTTGCCAGTAGCCGAGCTGGTATCCACCCTAGGCAGGAGAGGTTGTTAGTAGACTTCAGTAAAGCAGATGGGGTGGTAGACAGCTGAAGGATGGCAGACTGAAGCAGGCTGGTACTGGCAGGTGAGGCTTGCGCTGGTAGCAGACTGTAGAACAGTAGGCACAGCAGAATGTGCCTTTCCTTACAGTTAGTAAACACAACTAGGGTTGAGCGAACACCTAGATGTCCGTGTTCGACGGGTTCGGCCGAACTTTAAAAAAAAGTCCGGGTCCGTGTCCCGGACTTTTACCGAACTTTTCCCGGACACCGAACCCCATTGAAGTCAATGGGGACCCGAACTTTAAGGCACTAAAATGGCTCTAAAACACCAAAGGAAAGGGCTAGAGTGCTGCAAATGGCAGCAAAACGTAATTAAGAGCATGGCAAGTGCTCTGCAAACAAATGTGGATAGGGAAATAACTTAAAACAACAAAAAAAAAACAGAAAAATAAAACAATGTTCTTCTTCATCTCTGAAGGACGAGGCCCATATGGAGTAGGAGGGAGGTTGAGGTGGTGGTGGATGTGGCGGTGACATAGGCGTGCGCACAGGGTGTGCTGGGTGTGCCTGGGCACACCCTAATCACCTAGGGCACATAGCATTGCCAGTGAGGAGATGGGAAAGATCTCCCTGGGACCTGCTCTGCTCTATTTCTCCTTGCCTACAGGTACATGGCCCCGATACATTACTCTCCCTGCTGGCAAACACATGCATGTGTATTTCAACTTTGGGGTGCACACCTTAATGCAATAGGCTGCGCACACCTATGGGCGGTGTAGGTGGAAGCGGCGGTGGAGGAGGACCAGGGCCGGATTAACAGCATCATGGGCTTGGTGCTGAGGATTTTGAAGGGCCTTAAGGGCCGTGCCTTGCCATGCACCCAGAGGAGGAAGGGTGCAGCCATGCATGCCTAATTCAACATGGGATGCTGTCTCTGAAGCCCATAAACACATCCATGCATCGCCAACTGTCCCTCCTTGTCCGGCCTTCACGCTGTGTGGGGAGGTTCTGAGGGTGCTGCCTGGGGAAGCGAGCATAGAAGCCAGACTTCTGTGTTTACAAGTGACAGAAGAGCGGTAACAGTGAATATGGCCAACCCGGGGCCTATATAAAAGGTAGGGGCCTGGAGCTGCAGCTCCAATAGCCCCTACATTAATCTGGCCCTGAGGAGGAGGACGAGGTAGCCAACACTGCTTCTTTTCAAAAATTTTAAATGAGGGTACACCCCAAAAGAGTGAGAAAGAGCAAAAATGGAACAATGGGTGGGTAAGGTCGGTATCCATTGCTATTCTGCATAAGGTACGGAAAAGTCCCGTGGGATCCATGCCTGGTTCATTTTAATGAACGTGAGCTTGTCCACATTGTCTCTGGACAGGCGGCTGCGCTTGTCTGTTATAACGCCCCCAGCCGTGCTAAATACCCGTTCAGATAATACACTGGCTGCAGGGCACGCCAGCACCTCCAAGGCGTAAAGGGCAAGCTCAAGCCATGTGCCCAATTTGGAGACCCAGAAGTTGAAGGGGCAGACCCGTCATTCACTACATGTAGGCGTGTGCACACATACTGCTCCACCATGTTGGTAAAATGCTGCCTCCTGCTAAGACGTTCCATCTGAGCTGCTGGTGCTGCTGTTTGTTGTGGCGTGCTGACAAAGCTTTTCCACATTTCGGCCATGCTAACCCTGCCTTCTGAGGTGCTGGCGGTGCCCTGGTTGCGTTGGCGACCTCCTCCTCCTCCTCCTCTGCCTTGTGCTTCCACTGTGGCCCCGCTGTCAGATGGGAATGCCAGCAGCATGGCGTCTACCAGCGTGCGCTTGTACTCGCGCATCTTGCGATCGCGCTCCAGTGAGTGAATTAAGGACGGTACGTTGTCCTTGTAACGGGGATCCAGCAGCGTGGCCACCCAGTAATCAGCACAAGTTAGAATGTGGGCAACTCGGCGGTCGTTGTGGAGACACTGCAGCATGTAATCGCTCATGTGTGCCAGGCTGCCCAGAGGCAACGAAAGGCTGTCCTCTGTGGGAGGTGTATCGTCCGTGTCCTCTGTATCCCCCCAGCCACGCACCAGTGATGGCCATGAGCTGGCCTGGGTGCCACCCTGCTGTGAACATGGTTCCATCTCCTCCTCCAGCTCCTCCTCCTCCTCATCCTCCTCATCCTCCAGAACTGTGCCCCTGCTGGACAATTGCGTCCCTGGCGTTTGCGTGTGCAGGAACCCACCCTCGGAGCCCCTTGCGAATGACTGCCCTGAAAGCCTTGGAAATGTTACCTCTTCATCCTCCTCCTCCTCCTCATCCTGTGCCACATCCTCTTCCATCATCGCCCGAATTGTTTTTTCAAGGAGGCATAGAAGTGGGATAGTTAAGCTGAGAACGGCGTCATTGCCACTGGCCATGTTGGTGGAGTACTCAAAACAGCGCAACAAGGCACACAGGTCTCGCATGGAGGCCCAGTTAAATTAAATAGCGGAATAGAAAATATGATCCAAAAAAAGTGTATGTATATCACACGTACACAACCACACTGGGCCCCAATTACTATTGTTTGTACCCCTAAAAGGCTAGATGAGGAGTAGGGGGAGTATGGAACAGGCAGCACCCTCAAACCTTCAGAAGTATGAGATGAACCCCAACAACTTGGAAAGGTGGATCTCTCTCACACGTACCGACACAGACTATCCCGCAATTCAATTGATCCTCAAAGGTTTTTATTGAATAGCGGAATAGGAAATATGATCAAAAAAAGTGTATGTATCTCGCACGTACACAACCACACTAGGCCCCAATTACTATTGTTTGTACCCCTAAAAGGCTAGATGAGGAGTAGGGGGGGTATGGAACAGGCAGCACCCTCAAACCTTCAGAAGTATGAGATGAACCCCAACAACTTGGAAAGGTGGATCTCTCTCACACGTACCGACACAGACTATCCCCCAATTTAACTGATCCCCAAAGGTTTTTGATTAAATAGCGGAATAGAAAATATGATCCAAAAAAAGTGTATGTATATCACACGTACACAACCACACTAGGCCCCAATTACTATTGTTTGTACCCCTAAAAGGCTAGATGAGGAGTAGGGGGGGTATGGAACAGGCAGCACCCTCAAACCTTCAGAAGTATGAGATGAACCCCAACAACTTGGAAAGGTGGATCTCTCTCACACGTACCGACACAGACTATCCCCCAATTTAACTGATCCCCAAAGGTTTTTGATTAAATAGCGGAATAGAAAATATGATCCCAAAAAAGTGTATGTATATCACACGTACACAACCACACTGGGCCCCAATTACTATTGTTTGTACCCCTAAAAGGCTAGATGAGGAGTAGGGGGAGTATGGAACAGGCAGCACCCTCAAACCTTCAGAAGTATGAGATGAACCCCAACAACTTGGAAAGGTGGATCTCTCTCACACGTACCAACACAGACTATCCCCCAATTTAACTGATCCCCAAAGGTTTTTGATTAAATAGCGGAATAGAAAATATGATCCCAAAAAAGTGTATGTATATCACACGTACACAACCACACTAGGCCCCAATTACTATTGTTTGTACCCCTAAAAGGCTAGGAGTAGGGGGAGTATGGAACAGGCAGCACCCTCAAACCTTCAGAAGTATGAGATGAACCCCAACAACTTGGAAAGGTGGATCTCTCTCACACGTACCAACACAGACTATCCCCCAATTTAACTGATCCCCAAAGGTTTTTGATTAAATAGCGGAATAGAAAATATGATCCAAAAAAAGTGTATGTATATCACACGTACACAACCACACTAGGCCCCAATTACTATTGTTTGTACCCCTAAAAGGCTAGGAGTAGGGGGAGTATGGAACAGGCAGCACCCTCAAACCTTCAGAAGTATGAGATGAACCCCAACAACTTGGAAAGGTGGATCTCTCTCACACGTACCAACACAGACTATCCCCCAATTTAACTGATCCCCAAAGGTTTTTGATTAAATAGCGGAATAGAAAATATGATCCCAAAAAAGTGTATGTATATCACACGTACACAACCACACTAGGCCCCAATTACTATTGTTTGTACCCCTAAAAGGCTAGGAGTAGGGGGAGTATGGAACAGGCAGCACCCTCAAACCTTCAGAAGTATGAGATGAACCCCAACAACTTGGAAAGGTGGATCTCTCTCACACGTACCAACACAGACTATCCCCCAATTTAACTGATCCCCAAAGGTTTTTGATTAAATAGCGGAATAGAAAATATGATCCCAAAAAAGTGTATGTATATCACACGTACACAACCACACTAGGCCCCAATTACTATTGTTTGTACCCCTAAAAGGCTAGGAGTAGGGGGAGTATGGAACAGGCAGCACCCTCAAACCTTCAGAAGTATGAGATGAACCCCAACAACTTGGAAAGGTGGATCTCTCTCACACGTACCAACACAGACTATCCCCCAATTTAACTGATCCCCAAAGGTTTTTGATTAAATAGCGGAATAGAAAATATGATCCCAAAAAAGTGTATGTATATCACACGTACACAACCACACTAGGCCCCAATTACTATTGTTTGTACCCCTAAAAGGCTAGGAGTAGGGGGAGTATGGAACAGGCAGCACCCTCAAACCTTCAGAAGTATGAGATGAACCCCAACAACTTGGAAAGGTGGATCTCTCTCACACGTACCAACACAGACTATCCCCCAATTTAACTGATCCCCAAAGGTTTTTGATTAAATAGCGGAATAGAAAATATGATCCCAAAAAAGTGTATGTATATCACACGTACACAACCACACTAGGCCCCAATTACTATTGTTTGTACCCCTAAAAGGCTAGGAGTAGGGGGAGTATGGAACAGGCAGCACCCTCAAACCTTCAGAAGTATGAGATGAACCCCAACAACTTGGAAAGGTGGATCTCTCTCACACGTACCAACACAGACTATCCCCCAATTTAACTGATCCCCAAAGGTTTTTGATTAAATAGCGGAATAGAAAATATGATCCCAAAAAAGTGTATGTATATCACACGTACACAACCACACTAGGCCCCAATTACTATTGTTTGTACCCCTAAAAGGCTAGGAGTAGGGGGAGTATGGAACAGGCAGCACCCTCAAACCTTCAGAAGTATGAGATGAACCCCAACAACTTGGAAAGGTGGATCTCTCTCACACGTACCAACACAGACTATCCCCCAATTTAACTGATCCCCAAAGGTTTTTGATTAAATAGCGGAATAGAAAATATGATCCCAAAAAAGTGTATGTATATCACACGTACACAACCACACTAGGCCCCAATTACTATTGTTTGTACCCCTAAAAGGCTAGGAGTAGGGGGAGTATGGAACAGGCAGCACCCTCAAACCTTCAGAAGTATGAGATGAACCCCAACAACTTGGAAAGGTGGATCTCTCTCACACGTACCAACACAGACTATCCCCCAATTTAACTGATCCCCAAAGGTTTTTGATTAAATAGCGGAATAGAAAATATGATCCCAAAAAAGTGTATGTATATCACACGTACACAACCACACTAGGCCCCAATTACTATTGTTTGTACCCCTAAAAGGCTAGGAGTAGGGGGAGTATGGAACAGGCAGCACCCTCAAACCTTCAGAAGTATGAGATGAACCCCAACAACTTGGAAAGGTGGATCTCTCTCACACGTACCAACACAGACTATCCCCCAATTTAACTGATCCCCAAAGGTTTTTGATTAAATAGCGGAATAGAAAATATGATCCCAAAAAAGTGTATGTATATCACACGTACACAACCACACTAGGCCCCAATTACTATTGTTTGTACCCCTAAAAGGCTAGGAGTAGGGGGAGTATGGAACAGGCAGCACCCTCAAACCTTCAGAAGTATGAGATGAACCCCAACAACTTGGAAAGGTGGATCTCTCTCACACGTACCAACACAGACTATCCCCCAATTTAACTGATCCCCAAAGGTTTTTGATTAAATAGCGGAATAGAAAATATGATCCCAAAAAAGTGTATGTATATCACACGTACACAACCACACTAGGCCCCAATTACTATTGTTTGTACCCCTAAAAGGCTAGGAGTAGGGGGAGTATGGAACAGGCAGCACCCTCAAACCTTCAGAAGTATGAGATGAACCCCAACAACTTGGAAAGGTGGATCTCTCTCACACGTACCAACACAGACTATCCCCCAATTTAACTGATCCCCAAAGGTTTTTGATTAAATAGCGGAATAGAAAATATGATCCCAAAAAAGTGTATGTATATCACACGTACACAACCACACTAGGCCCCAATTACTATTGTTTGTACCCCTAAAAGGCTAGGAGTAGGGGGAGTATGGAACAGGCAGCACCCTCAAACCTTCAGAAGTATGAGATGAACCCCAACAACTTGGAAAGGTGGATCTCTCTCACACGTACCAACACAGACTATCCCCCAATTTAACTGATCCCCAAAGGTTTTTGATTAAATAGCGGAATAGAAAATATGATCCCAAAAAAGTGTATGTATATCACACGTACACAACCACACTAGGCCCCAATTACTATTGTTTGTACCCCTAAAAGGCTAGGAGTAGGGGGGAGTATGGAACAGGCAGCACCCTCAAACCTTCAGAAGTATGAGATGAACCCCAACAACTTGGAAAGGTGGATCTCTCTCACACGTACCAACACAGACTATCCCCCAATTTAACTGATCCCCAAAGGTTTTTGATTAAATAGCGGAATAGAAAATATGATCCCAAAAAAGTGTATGTATATCACACGTACACAACCACACTAGGCCCCAATTACTATTGTTTGTACCCCTAAAAGGCTAGGAGTAGGGGGAGTATGGAACAGGCAGCACCCTCAAACCTTCAGAAGTATGAGATGAACCCCAACAACTTGGAAAGGTGGATCTCTCTCACACGTACCAACACAGACTATCCCCCAATTTAACTGATCCCCAAAGGTTTTTGATTAAATAGCGGAATAGAAAATATGATCCCAAAAAAGTGTATGTATATCACACGTACACAACCACACTAGGCCCCAATTACTATTGTTTGTACCCCTAAAAGGCTAGATGAGGAGTAGGGGGAGTATGGAACAGGCAGCACCCTCAAACCTTCAGAAGTATGAGATTGTGTTCACTGTACCCCACAAAGATTGAGTTCACTGCACCCCACAATGATTGTGTTCACTGCACCCCACAAAGATTGTGTTCACTGCACCTCACAAAGATTGTGTTCACTGTACCCCCCAAAGATTGTGTTCACTGCACCCCACAAAGATTCTGTTCACTGTACCCCACAAAGATTGTGTTCACTGCACCCCAAAAAGATTGTGTTCACTGCACCCCAAAAAGGATGTTGTTCACTGCACCCCAAAAAGGATGTTGTTCACTCCACCCCAAAAAGATTGTGTTCACTGCACCCCACAAAGATTGTGTTCACTGCACCCCAAAAAGATTGTGTTCACTGCACCCCAAAAATGATTTTGTTCACTGCACCCCAAAAAGGATTTTGTTCACTGCACCCCAAAAAGGATGTTGTTCACTCCACCCCAAAAAGATTGTGTTCACTGCACCCCAAAAAGATTGTGTTCACTGCACCCCACAAAGGATTTTGTTCACTGCACCCCAAAAAGATTGTGTTCACTGCACCCCAAAAAGGATGTTGTTCACTGCACCCCAAAAAGGATTTTGTTCACTGCACCCCAAAAAGATTGTGTTCACTGCACCCCACAAAGGATTTTGTTCACTGCACCCCACAAAGATTGTGTTCACTGCACACCAAAAAGGATTGTGTTCACTGCACCCCAAAAAGATTTTGTTCACTGCACCCCAAAAAGATTGTGTTCACTGCAGCCCAAAAAGATTGTGTTCACTGCAGCCCAAAAAGATTGTGTTCACTGCAGCCCAAAAAGATTGTGTTCACTGCAGCCCAAAAAGATTGTGTTCACTGCAGCCCAAAAAGATTGTGTTCACTGCAGCCCAAAAAGATTGTGTTCACTGCAGCTCACACACAGAAAAATGGATGTGGATCACTGACACCTGCCTATCTCCAATCCCACACCACACAGCAATATCGATTGTAGTTTGTAGAACACAGTTTCCCTAAAATTCAGCAGACTCTGTCCCTAACAGGATTGAGAAGAGATCGTAGATCAGGATTGAGTGCAGACCCCACCCCCCACACAGCAATATCGATTGTAGTTTGTAGAAGACACTGACCCTATAATTCAGCAGACTCTATCCCTAAAATGCCTACAACTCGCCCTGCCTAAACACTCCGACCTGTCCCTCAATTCTATCCGGACACAAATGGTTTTTTCCTGCCTATCTTTCCCTAATCAGCAGCCAGCACGTTGATGTGTGCTCTGTCCCTGAATCTAAGCAGCATAATGACGCCGCTGCGGCTGCCTCGAACTTATAAAGACTTGGTCACATGCTTCAGACGGCCAATCACAGCTACTGAGACATTTGCAGGCATGGCTGGGATGGCTTAAGGCACACCAGTTAAACGATTGTTGATTGGCTGTTGAAAGCCCGCCATGAAAAGAGCGCCAAAGCATGCAAAACCCGGAAATAAAACGACCGAACACGGATTTTTACCCGAACATACAGTAAAGTGTCCGTGTCCGTGTTCGGGTACAAAAAATCCAATTATTCGGTACGAACACGAATAATACAGTCCGTGTTTGCTCAACACTAAACACAACTCAGATCTGGCTGGTTTTTTCACCTGATTCCACTTACTATTCAGAGCTGAAATCTGTAAGAAAAGCCAACCAGGCTGTAAGTGAGTAAAATAAGCACACGTACACTTGTTAGGCACCCAGTTAACCCTTTTATTGCCCTTCTGATCACCTCTGTCACCCATTAGTACAGTGACAACATACAGTATTATCACTGTTCACTGTATTAATGTCACTCACTAGCAATATTAGATTGTGTCAGTTAAAGTCAGTTAGCAACTCTCCCTGCCTGTGTCAGTTAGCACCAGTCCTTGACTGCCCACACCACATTATCACAGTCACACTAGAAGTCGCTGATCACCACCATTACTAGTTTAGTATCTATCTGGGTCTGTATCCCGGTCACAGTCAGAACTATACAAGTGTCCCCGATAGTAAAATGTCCCAAAAATGCAATGTGCACTTGCAACATGTAGCAAAATACCTTTTTGGCCTAAATTTACAAAGAAATTAGATTTTATTGGTTATGTTCTATAACAGAAAGTTGAATATATATATATATATATATATATATAGCACCCTCCTAGTGCTAGTGAGAGAGTATCATTTTTGGCTCTGTCTGCCTATCAGAGGAGCAGTAGGCAAATCTATATTGCTTTCTGCATACCAGAGAGCAGAATCTGTGAGTTAGGTCTGCTCAATGTGCTCAGTGTGTGA
The DNA here is from genome assembly GCF_965119305.1 of Pelophylax lessonae. NCBI lineage: Eukaryota > Metazoa > Chordata > Amphibia > Anura > Ranidae > Pelophylax > Pelophylax lessonae. The sequence continues at coordinate 436,171,729 of NC_138770.1, read as the reverse complement.
TTCATTGGGTCTAGATAGTGTTTCACACTGGGCAAATACAGAGGCATGTTGGATAGTGGGAGGAAACCTGACCAATGGATGCACAGGCTTTGATACAGTCTCGGTGATTGGCAGACACTGGCTGTCTCTATGCATTGTGGGATACTGTATAAAAGCCAGGAGCACATGTGCTGCAGGTGAGCAGAGCCCTGGAGGGAGGGTGGTGGCTGCCTCCTCCTCTGTAGTGGTGGCACATGGTCGCAGGCAGTTGGCCTGGGGATCCAAGGAATGGAGCTGAACCCAAAGGTCCAGGAGAACTGACTGGGGACCCTCGAAAAACAGTATCTTGAGTACAGGGGATCGTGTCAGGGGGCCTGACCTGACGGGGGGGCATCCCGGAGTAGGATAGTCAGAGGACGGGTGTCAGTGTGTCAAGTAAAAGGGGATGCTAGGCGAGTACCCTGAAGAGAATTAGTTCATCAAGTGTTCTGGATAGAGACTTAACCTAAATTCATCTAGTGGCAGAGTGAATCAGCTGCCTGGCTGCATCATCAGACAGAAGTCCTCATATCTTGTGAATAGTTAATCTGGAGTATCCCACTATCCCTATTCAATTTAAAACACCAAAAACAATTACAGACCCCTGGACTGATCATTGACTGAGCCAAGAAGTAAAGTGTCAAATTGTGACTGTCAGTGTTCCTAATGGTAACCCAGGGAGACCCGAAAGTGTGTTATCCAGCAGTCCTCAAGGGGGTATATAGATATAGATATACTGTATATATATATATATATATATATATATATATATATATATATATAATTTAAATTTCCGGTCTTTTTAAAAAAAAAAAAAAATCTGTGGTAAACAAGTAATACGAAAAGAAAGCTGGATTTGTGTGAAAAAAAAAATTGTATAAATGTAATTTGGGTACAGTGTTGCCTGACCAAGCAATTGGTAGTTAAAATAGCACAGTGCCAAATAGCAAACACATGGTCTGGTCATGAAAGGGGTAAAACCTTCTATAAATAGGGACACTCCAACTTAGGGCAGGGTCCCAACATTACAAAAACATACGGAAAATTGAATTTGAATGTCAGTAACAGAGCTGTTCAGTCTGCTTAGGTTGCTTGTGTTATTGAAATGAGTACATTTGAAACAGATAAATGAGCAAAAATGATGGCATCATTATTTGCATGTTTGAGGAATGAAACATTCACTTTGACATTAAATTGTTAATAATTTTATTGGAAAGCCTTTGGGTATCTTTATTTTTCAGGTGAGAGATAAGATAGTCAAACAAATACAAAGAGATTTCCAAGGTCAAACTTACCAACGAGCCAACGAGCAACCGAATTGACCTGTCTAACAATTTACGTTAAGAACAGGGGTTTAGTCTACACACATTCGCAAATACATGCGTAAGCTACAGGCCCCGTCAAGGCATACTGTTTTCTGTATTCCCTAACTCCTGAGAGTCTCCACAATGGGAGCACATGAATATTAATGGATAGGCAGAGGGCAGGTGAGCCTGGAAGGAGCCCATCCCTTCTTAAAGGTACGGGGGCACATTGAACACCCAGCACATAACACTATGGCAGCAAACATGTCAGTGCCTGACCAATATAATTAAAAATACAAACAAGTGGCGACTGCCCCCACCTATAACTGGTCTTTGCTTATGCATGTATTTGCAAATGTGTGCAGACTAAATCCCTGTTCATAACACATATTGTTAGACAAGCCAATTTGGTTGGTAACTAGCTGGTTGGTAAGTTTGAGCTTGGAAATCTCTTTGTATTTGTTTGACATACGTCGCCCTTTCAGAGCTCCTTGCTGCAAAGACCAGTTATAGGTGGGGTAGTGGCCACTTGTTTGTATTTTTAATTATATTGGTCAGGCATCGCACTGACATCTTTGCTGCCATAGTGCTATGTGCTGGATGTTCAGTGTGCCCCTGTACCTTTAAGTAGGGGTGGGCTCCTTCCAAGCTCACCTAACCTCTGCCTATTCATTAAAATGCATGCGCTTCCACAATGGAGACTCAGAAGTTAGAGTTTGGGACTACAAAAACAGTGTGCCTTGACAGAGTCTGTAGCTTATGCATGTTTTTGGGAATGTGTGCAGACTAAATACCTGTTCTTAACTCATATTGTTAGACAGGTCAACATGGTTGATCGCTGGCTGGCTGATAAGTTTGAGCTTGGAAATCTCTTTGTATTTGAGAAATAAGATAGCTTTGCCTATCCTTTGGAGAGCAGTTCATCCATCCATTCCCACAAGGTTTTTTTTTTTTTTTTAACCACTTTTTTGCTGTCTTCCGTCCAGGCCACTTTTTGCAATTCGGCGCTGCTTCGAATTTAACTGACAATTGCGCGGTCATGCGACGCCGTACCCAAACGAAATGTACGTCCTTTTTTTCCCACAAACAGAGCTTTCTTTTGGTGGTATTTGATCATCTGTGCGATTTTTACTTTTTTCGCTATAAACAAAAAAAAAATTTTTTTAATTTTTGGCCAATTTGGTTTTTGCTGCATATTTTTGGTAAAAAAAATCACAATAAGCGTATTTTTATTGGTTTGCGCAAAAGTTATTGCGTTTACTAACAAAGGGAAAGATTTCTGTCATTTTTTTTCTGCGATTTTTTTTTTTGCGGGACTGCGACATTGCGGCGGACAGATCGGACCCTTGACTGAAATTTTTGACACTTTTGGGGGTACCAGTGACATTACTGCAGTGATCAGTGCTATATATATGCACTGTTACTGTAAAAATGACACTGGCAGGGAAGGGGTTAATTTTATTGGAGAGGGAGGGGTTAATGCATGCCTGGTGCTTACTGACGTGTGGGGGGGGGGGGTGACTGAGTGACACAAGGACAGATCCAGGGTTCAGCTATGCTGAACCCTGCAATCTGACCCTGCCTGTCACTTCAGAGATCCGCCCGCTGTGTTTACACACAGCGGGCGGATCTCCAGACTCGATCCCCGACGATCGGGTAAGAGCAGCGGCGATCGCCGCCGCTCCTCCCCTGGCCCGACTCCCGCTGTGACTGAAAACAGCGGAAGCGAGCCTCCGGCGGCGCGCGCGCGCCGCCCACAAGGGGCGGAGTCCGGGAACGACGGGAACGAGCCACTTTGCTGCAGTAGCAGCAAAGTGAGCGGGGGTAAAGTGGTTAAAGAAACTTTATCGGGTTTTTAGATAAACATACATCAAAATCAGGATACAACAAAGGAATAATCAAGTAATATAGAAGTGCAACTGTATAGTGGTCAACTTTGTAATGGACAGGGAGGCTCAGAGCAGTGAGGCGAGCAGAAACAACTGAACTGCAGGTGAGCCCGTTGGGGTCAGGGAGAGGACCCACAAGGTTTTAAAGTGTCTGTCCACCTAAAACTAATATATGGTATTAGGTACTTTCAATTATTTACTGTCACCTTTAATCTCTTGTGGCTTAGGGTGTAGTTTCCCCAAAATGCTTTAGGCATCCTGATTTAATGTTCTGCTATGTTATACTATGTTATAAAAACAGAGTTGTTTACTATACAAAGATATCCTACTGTAAGAGTTACCTAGATATGAAAAAAGCTAGTGAGTGGAAAAAAACTCACAGCATTGATGTCTGAAACTGCAAGCAGTCCCGACATTGATTCTGATCACTAAAATATTAAATTATTCCAGTTTTTAAGGCGTTAAGTAATGGCAGTTCATAACTGTATTATTTTTTTGTTTTTACTTTTATCATGTAGCCGGGAGCGGACTACCACTATCTGACACTGCAGACTTACTTTCTGCTCTTTCAGACTGTCTATATAATCCCCTAGTGTTGGTCTCGGGTTTCATGCATCATACTCTTGAGACTGAAAGAAAGGCATCGTGGGAACTGTAATCTTCTACAAGAATATTACTGTACTGCTGAACTGTTTAAGAACTGTTTAAGAACTGTACTTTCCAGCAAGCCATGGGCTCCAGGAGAGAATTGTGGGATAGACTGCTGAACAGGCCCACACTCTCTTGCTTCCTTGGATCCATCGTGTATGCATCAGTCGGCCACAGAGGGAGCAGACCGCGGCCTACTGCACACCACACAGCTGTCTGCAGACTCAGCCCAGGCGGGACAGATGACCATCGCTGCATTGCGGACATCCCTACAGTATTGCTGATCGAGTGGAGTCGGCGGGACTCACTGAGACAGCGGAGCGCAGTTGTCTCAGTGTCCCACAACGTGGAGAGTTGCCGCTGCCTGTCTTCCAGGACTCATAAGAAGGACATTGGGTTTGGTGAGAGAGCACCTGCTCAGAGTCCAGTTACCAGTTACTACAATTTCTCTTAGACACTGAACACAGACACTCTACATCTGGATCAGTTAGTGGATCATTGATAATCAGAACCAGCTATTCTGCATTGCCTGTTTCACGCTGCTACACTGGAGAATCATTTGTTCTTTGAGCTCCAAGTGCCGGTGAAGATTTTAGCAAGGCCTTGTAAACTGAACATTGCTAAAGGGGACAAGTTACTGGTATCTAGATTACCTCATCTCTCATTAGGATACAGGTTTTATAGGCCGGCCCAGGGTTCCCCCTTTAGTAAAAGCGTTTCTTATAGAAATTTATAGCTTTCTGAGAGATTCATTCACTTACTGTAAGATACTGTGTATATTTGATGTATTTACTTGTTATTATAATTGGTTATTCACTGTTCTTTAGTGTTATTTCAACTGAGCCCTGGCTGTTTATCCAGGGCCTAGTTGATTATTACTCTTTTCAAGCCTTTTCCTTGAGTAAAGCTGAACTAAGGAGTTAAAATCTATTTGAATTGTGTCAGTGTGTCATTTGAAGGTAGACACAACATGTCTCTGAACCTAGAGTGTCAGGAGGGCTGGACAGTTCACAGGGTCAAAACAGCACAGAAGAACATGCAATTACCAGCAACCCTCAAGGGGCAGTGCTACGAATCAGATACAGGCATACCCTACTTTACGTTCCCTCACTTTACATACACTCGCGAGTAGACACATTGGCGTCTATGGGAAATCTTGGTCAGCTTGACATGGCACTGCTGCTGGTTTTTAACATTGGTGTCTATAGGAAATCTTGGTCAGCTTGCCATGGCACTGCTCCTGAACCATAAGTGACAGGGACACCACACTTGGGGAGCACCAAGAGGGGACCCAGGAATACAACATATTCAATTTTGGAGTTTGTCAGCTTGCCTAGATAATTTACTGTGCTGTAGTCCTGGGTCCCTTTAACATGCTCCCCAAGTTTGGTCTCCCTATTCCTTATGGTTCGGGAGCAGTGCCATGTCAATTTGACCAAGATTTTCTATAGACATCAATGGTAAACTTTCAAAACCGGGAGCAGTGCCATGTCAAGCTGACTAAGATTTATAATGGAGCTAGTGTATTTACATGCATTGAGAAGTGAAAAAAGGTATTGCTTCACTTTAGGTACATTTTCCTTTAAACATACATGCTCTGGTCCCATTGTGTACTTAAACGTAGGGTATGCCTGTATGCAGATACAGACGGCACTGGAGGCAATGATCCAACAAATTCCTGTCAATGAGGTGTAGTCTATGCTTTCTGGCACAAGTTCTTAGCAAGTTCATTATCTGCATCCTTTAGCCATTGACCCAGAGAAAGAAAACATTTTTATTTTCACGGTGGTACTGTACTTGTCTTTACTGTTTGTGCATATGATTAACTACTAGTTCATTTTAAAACATTGATACTGTACATGTATAAAATTTACTGTATTATGTAATGGGTTTAATCAGAAGTCACTGGGCAACAAAGCAAAAAAATGTTAATGGCGCAGAAGCCAGTAGTCAGAGTTCAGATTCCTAAACCAAGAGGAAAGGCAATGGTCAATGGGTGAAAAAAATGTAACTAGTGTCAGTAGTCAGTAGGAAAAACAAAATGCCCTGTGTTAGTGGTCTGTAGGAAAATAAAAAGCCTGTCAGAGCGAGGAAAAAAATACCCCTACAATGGTGGTTAATGGGAAGAAAAAAATGTCCTGGCATCAGTGTTTAAATGGGGGAACAATAACCCAGCATCAGTGCTAGGAAAAATGCCTTGGTGTTAGTTCTCAGTAGGAGGAAAAATGCCCTCTCTGTGGTCAGTAGGAGGGAAAAATGCCATGGAAACAGCATTAGGTAGGAATACAAATGCTTCAATGCCAATAGTAAGGGGAAAAAAAGACTGATCAGAGGTCAGAATGATACTCAGTTGCTACTAAGAAGCACAAAGTGTGCCAAGAATATATCCCCCACTCCATTACATCACCAGCCTGAACCGTTGATGCAAAGCAAGATAGATCTATGCTTTCCTGTTGTTTACGCCAGATTCTGTCCCTACCATCTGAATGCCACAGTTGAAATCAAGACTCATCAGACCAGACAATGTTTTTCCAGTCTTCTCTTGTGGCACCGGTGGAGTCTTCTGCTGCTGTAGCAAATCTGCTTCAAGTTTTGTTGTGCATTCAGAGATGGTATTCTCCATACCTTGGTTGTAACGAGTGGCTATTTGAGTTACTGTTGCTTTTTATCATCGCGAACCAGTTTGCCCATTCTCCTCTGACATCAACAAGGCATTTTTTGTCCACTCACTGGATATTATCTCTTTTTCGGACCATTTTCTGAAAACCCTAGAGATTGTTGTGCATGAAATCCCAGTAGAGCAGCAGTTTTTGAAATACTCAGACCAACCCATCTGGCACCAACAACTATGCCATGTTCAAAGTCACTTAAATCCCATTTCTTCCCCATTCTGATACTCGGTTTGAGCTTCAGCAAGTCATCTTTACTATGTCTAGATGCCAAAATGCATTGAGTTGCTGCCATGTGATTGGCTTATTATCAATTCTTGTTACCAAGCAATTGAACAGGTGTATCTAATAAAGTAAGATGGGGAGCATGAGTGGAGACACCGGGCACACCACATGTCATTTGTAGAATTCTCCTTGTTGCAACACCAGGAAAAAGTGTTTTCATAGCAGCACTATATTAAGAATCTATATTATGGACACATGATTTTTGGAACACTTTATTAGGAAGTATAACCATTGTCACTTTATACTGTATTTATATTTAATCACATAAGAATGTATAAATTGGAGCAATAGTCACTTTATATGCTATTTGCACCAATTACTCCTACTTGGAGTCACCGTTTACTTAGTATTCTACACCATTTGCATTTGAATATAAAATGTGGAATTCTTTGCACAGTTTTTCTGTAAAAGATTTTTATAAGGCATGAATCATTCAAAGCAGCGCCATAACCACTTTTGAAATACCCTAATCATGTTTTGTGACTTGGTTTGTTAACCTTTGCCTTTCCATAAATAAAGAAGTTAAAAAAGCCCCCTTATATTATGGAAACAAGAAGAGGGGGTGTTGTATTGTCAATAAAAGGAGAGTTGGGCAAGGCTCAAAACACTGCTTGTGATCTCAGTGCAATAGAGGCAGCTTTGTTATCCTAATCAGAATTTAAGTTAGCCGCTTAACATGTATTTTCTGTAAATGTATAAACCCTTTCGTGCTGATGAATACAGTATAATAAATTGTGAGAGAAGTATATTGCATAAATGTGAACCAAATAACCTATTCTTCTACCAATAACCAGCTGCTATAAATAAATGTAAGCCCCTAAGTGATATAGCAAAATAATAATTACAGCACTGATTCAATAATTTTAATTTTTCTCTGTAAAAATTATTGCACAATAAATCATTTAATAAATATTGTGATCAAGTAAAGTGCCCCAAACAATACAAAAAAATGTTTTTACCAAAATGTATTTTAAATTAAATAAGTTCAAATAAAACAAATCCAACAGTGTAATGACTAAAATGTTCCCATCACCAATACTATTCTTTTAAGTGTAGAAAAATCTTTGTTCAAAGTGACCACCACCACAGGAAAATGCATGGTATGATGATATTATCCAAGTAGAATAGCACAATTTCAAATTTGAAGTCCCCCAGGCATCTCTTCCATAGGCACTGAAATGTGCTGGAGGCATTCTTGAGACCAAAGGACATAAAGTTAAATTCTAACAGTCCCCAGGGGTGTGACAAAGGAAGTCTTTCCGTGATCTTGATCTCTCACTGGGACCTGCCAGTAGCCACTTGCCAAGACAAAGACGGAGAAGTACATGGCTTAACCCAGTGCTATAAGTGACTCCTCAACCTGATGTGACGATAACGAGTAGGCATCGCAATGGGTGCAGACACTTGCGGTAGTCTTTGCAAAAATGCAGAATTACAAATTTATTTTGCTTTAGAACCTTTGGAGCAGCCCATAGGCTACGACTCTCTTGAATCCCCTCACTCTGTAACATGTTGCAGAGCAAGTCCTTGACCTCCTCGCACAAAGCCGGGGGAATATGATGGTATAGCTCCCGAATGGGTGGAGTATCCGACGTATGGATTGAGTGATCAATGGCCTTGGCGTAGCCTTAGTTTTCTGGGCCAGTGGCACAAACCAGTAGATCCTTTTCAAGCAGCTGGTGAATCAGTCTTTGGTGAGATAAATGATAGTCCTGGAAGAGAATGTGCAGTTATTCAAGCAGCAATTTGAGACTTGTCCAACGAAGACATGGCTGCTTGTAGCGGGCACAAATGGCCTCTATTTTGGGATGAGCCTCTGAGATTAAGTGATGGGGCACTATGTACAGGTCTGCTAGTGTGGTATGGTTGGGAAGTGAAACCAGGGTTGTCCTCAGGTTGATGAAGTGCACCAGGACATTTCCTTTGTAAACTTTATACAAGGTGCATGCAACTAGCTCCTCTCCTGGCACTACCGCATCCTTGCGGAGTTCCATCCTGATCAGAAGAGACCAGACTACCTCTTGGAGGGGTGCCAGGAGTAGTTTTCGCTGGGGCGGCGTGCGGATGACTCACACCTGTTTGGGCTGTTTCTGCGCTGCTCTCTGTTGAGCTTCATAAGCCCTTACCTCGTTGAGCCACACAGCTCACACTGACACCAATGTTTATTATGGTCAGAACTCAATAAAAATCTTTAAAAGTGTCCTAAACAAGTAGAAAGTTAGAATAAAACAAATAAATAATTGTGAAAAATGCGTAAGCTGGAATCAGCTCTCAGATATCTTGAGACCTCCTACATATTTACATTTTAGTTTATCAGTTCTTTTTGCAACCAATTGAGCCTTCCTTTTTTTCTTTTATTTTGGTTGCAGTCTGTTAATATATAAAATACAATAGGGTACACTCATAATTCAGTTGAATCCCTCATGAGTCTTCACTTTAGAAGTAAACCTGTCATGTCAGAAATATGTCCACTGTTATACCTTATGTTTTTTATTTGTTGGTTGTCATATTCATTCTCTGAAAGAGTCACTAAAATAAAACATGCATGCTTCCTGTCAAGTCAGATGTCCTTCTGAGCGATATATGTTGGTTCAGAACCATTGTCTAGGTAATAAAGTTATAGGATGATCAAGACTGCCAGGGAACTTCCTGCATCAGGTTTACTGTATTGACGATTTGATAGCCCTGTTCTGCCATCTAGTGATCATTCTTAAAATATAGGATCTGATTTGTACATACTGTATAAAGCTTTCTAAATGCCTCCATAATATTAGGATGTAGTTGCACTATAATTCAGCAGTTTTGAATGGGCATCTGGCCAGAAAGGGAAGAAGTGGAGCAATGATTTGCATGTCTTCAGCAACTTTCCTGATATGAGGAATAATCCTCTTTTTATTAAATATTATTATTATCATTGTACAGGATTTATATAGATTGTTAGGTCTAACGAGCAAGGCCCTCTAAATCCTCCTGTATTGAATTGTATTGTAACTGTATTGTCTTCCCTCATATTGTAAAGCGCTGCACAAACTGGCAGCGCTATATAAATCCTGTATAATAATAATAATATAGAGCTAACAGTTTTTGCAGCGCTTTACAACATAAGGGCAGACAGTACAGTTACAGTACAATTTAAAAGGAAGAATATGTGATGGAATGAGACCTACTGTATAAATAAAATAAATACCTTCTGTTTTATTATGGCATTGCTTTGCTACACACTGATTGCAGTGAGGACTTTTTGATTGTTTTATTCCCTTCTCACCATAAACTGTAAGGTCATGGAGCCCATAGGTACTTATCCTAACCTGTCTTGTATTATTTAAAAATATTATTTTTTAATATTATAAAACATACATATATCAAAGCTGATGAGGCATATATATGTGCTCCTGGAGTATGCAAAATATGGATGTTGATACCTGCCTGAACATAAGCTCTCTCCCCCCTCCACTCCCCCCCAAAATCATGCAAATACAGACCATTATTCCAATACAACACATAGCAATGAATTGTGGTGAGTTGGAGGCGTGTTGTCTTAGTGTGTTGGCGTGTGTTAACATGTGTTGCCAAAAGATGTACATTATCGCAAAGCAGAGCAAGTCAGGTGTGTACAGTATAAGCTCTAATTCTGTGACTACTACTCAAAAGATATTTTATGGATCTCATTTTAAGGAAAGCATTGATAGCCGGTAGGTAACACAAAAAGGTAAAGTTAGCAGGGCAAATTGATCAACTTTGCAAAGATGATTATTAAATCATTAATCCTTAAATTATTTGTAATATAAATGATTCTTTCATTTGTATTCATATTACTATAGCACCCCAGTAGTGATCTAATGCAGATGTTTAGGCATTAGAGCTTTTGCAAAGCAAGGATATAAGGTACATATCCACAAAACTGAGCTTAACCTCTTCCATACAGGGCAGTTACACCCCCTTCCTGCCCAGACCAATTTTCAGCTTTCAGCGCTCTCACACTATGAATGACAATTGCTGTTATGCTACACTGTAACAAAACAACATTTTTATAAAAACATTTTTACACAAATAGAGCTTTCTTTTGGTAGTATGTGATCACAACTGGGTTTTTTTTTTTTTTTTTTTTTTCGTGATATAAGCAAAAAAAGAGCAAATATTTTTGGGAAAAAAAACACTCTTTTTAGTTTCTATTATAAAATTTTGCAAAAAATTAATTTTTCTTCATACATTTGGGCCAAAATTTATACTGCTACATATCTCTAGTAAGCATAACCCAAATTAGTTTATATTATTTAGTCTGCATGAAAGTTATTGAGTCTAGAAGCTATGGTACCAATTACTGAAAATTGATCACACCTGATGTACTGACTGCCTATCTCCTTTCTTGAGGCCCTGAAATGTCAGGACAGTACAAATTACTCATTTTTGGGAAGTAGGCAGTCCAATGTATTTAGTAAGAGGCATGGGGAGTTTTTTGAAGTTGTAATTTTTTCCCACAATTCTTGGGAAAATGAAGAAGAAAAATATTTTTTCTCTTTTTTTCCAACAAAGTTGTAAATGTATAAGCTATTTGTAACACATAGCATGTACACAGCAAAATGACACACCAAAACACATTCTGCTACTCTTCCTGAGTATGATGATACCACATGTGTGAGACTTTTACACAGCCTGGCCACAAAAAGAGACTCAACATCCAAGTAGCACCTTCAGGCGTTCTAGGAGCATAAATACACATATAACTTTCTGACTACCTATCACACTTTTGAAGGCCCTAGAGCAGTGGTCCTCAACTCCGATCCCCGGGGCCCACTAACAGGCCAGATTTTAAGTATTACCTTGGGGAGATGCAGACTAGAATACTGCAATCAATGAGCAGCAAATGAGATCACCTGTGATGTAATTTAGTTATCTTGCAAACCTGGCCTGTTAGTGGGCCCCGAAGATCGGAGTTGAGGACCACTGCCCTAGAGCACCAAGACAATGGAAACGCCCACAAAATGACCCCATTTTGGAAAGCAAACACTCCGTATGTTCTATGAGGCATTATGAACTTTTGAACTAACAATTGTGCGGTCATGCAACGCACAAACAGAGCTTTCTTTTGGTGGTATTTGATCACCTCTGCACTTTTCATTTTTTGGGATATTAATAAAAAAATGCGACAATTTTGAAAAAATAACAATATTTTTCTTCTTTGACAGTTAAAAAATATCCAATATTTTTGCCATATATTTAGGCCAAAATGTATTTAGCTACAGGTCTTTGACAAAAAAATTCTCAATGAGCGTATTTTTAACCGCTTTAAGACCGGAAGATTTTACCCCATTCCTGACCAGGCCATATTTTGCGATTCGGCACTGCGTTATTTTAACAGACATTTGCGGGGTCGTGCAATGCTGTACCCAAATTAAATTTATGTCCTTTTTTTCCCCACAAATAGAGCTTTCTTTTGGTGGTATTTGATCACCTGTGCAATTTTTACTTTTTGCGCTATAAACAAAAAAAGAGCGACAATTTTGAAAAAATAACAATATTTTTCAAAGTTTTTTAATTTGAAATTCCCCCCCAAAAAATGTAAAAATCAAAATTTTTTAACATTTTAGGCCAATTTGTTTTCTGCTACATATTTTTGGTAAAAAAAACCGCAATAAGCGTATTTTGATTGGTTTGCGCAAATGTTATCGCAGCTACTAACTACGGGAAATTTGACATTTTTATTGTTTTCTTTTTAACTAGTAATGGCGGCGATCTGGCGCCGATTTGCGACATTGCGGCGGACAGATCGGACCCTTGACTGACATTTTTGACACTTTTGGGGGTACCAGTGACATTACTACAGTAATTAGTGCTATAAATATGCACTGTTACTGTTAAAATGACACTGGCAGGGAAGGGGTTAACTTTTATTGGTGATCAAGGGGTTAATGTATGCCTGGTGCTTACTGACGTGTGGGGGGAGGGGACTGTGTGACACAGGCACAGATCACAGGTTTAGCTATGCAAAATCCTGTAATCTGTCCCTGCCTGTCACTTAGGAGATCCGCCCGTTTTGTTTACACAAGCGGGTGGATCTCCTCACTCGATCCCCGACGATCGGGGAAGAGCAGCAGTAATCACCGCCGCTCCTCCCCTGGCCCGACTCCCGCTGTGACTGAATACAGCGGGAGCGAGCCTCCGGGGGCGCGCGCGCGCGCCGCCACAAGGGGAGGAGTCCAGCGACGTAGACCTACGTCGCTGGACGATAACGAACCACTTTGCCGCAGTACGCTCCATGTGAGCGGTCGGCAAGTGGTTAAACAAAGTTGTCAATTTATAGGATATTTCTAACACATAGCATGTACATAGCAAAAATGACACCCCAAAATACATTCTGCGACTCCTTCTGAGTAAGGCGATACCACATGTGTGAGACTTTTACATAGCCTGGCCACATAAAGAGACTCAGCATCCAAGTAGCCCCTTCAGGCATTCTAGGAGCATTATAGGCAGGCTGCAGGTACTCTGATAAACAAGTGGAAGGTACTTGGGTACTTTGATAGGCAGGCGGCAGGTACTCTGATGAGCAGGTGGAAGGTACTCGGTTACTCTGATAGGCAGGTGGCAGGTACTCGGTTACTCTGATAGGCAGGTACTCGGGTACTCTGATGGGTAGGTGACAGGTACTTGGGTACTCTGATGGACAGGTGACAGGTACTCGGGTACTCTGATGGGCAGGTGACAGGTACTTGGGTACTCTGATGGGCAGGTGACAGGTACTCGGGTACTCTGATGGGCAGGTGACAGGTACTCGGGTACTCTGATGGGCAGGTGACAGGTACTCGAGTACGCTGATGGGCAGGTGACAGGTACTCTGATGGGCTCACAGATAGGTACTAGGATCAGCTGTTGACAGGTCCTCTTTATTTGGTGGGGCAATCAGGGCACAGTAGTACAATGCACAGTAAAGTGGTAACTCACTGTTTCTAGATCTCCTCCTCACACTAGATCAGTGTGTGAGGAGGAGAACCTGGTAACAGTGAGTTACCCACATCTTTGTTGTGACATTTGTGACCGGCTGTGATTGGACACTGCCGGTCACGTGGTAAAGAGCCAATTTCATTGGCTCTTTACCTTAATCAGGGATGGGCTCTGCCCCAGGGACGAGCCTCGTCCCCAATCGCCACACTGCACCCCCCCGGGGGCGTCCATTGCGGTAAGAACGAGCGGACGTCTAGACGTTCTAGACCTCCTCCTCACACTGGATCGGTGTGTGAGGAGGAGAACCTGGTAACAGTGAGTTACCCCCATCTTTGTTGACATTTGTGACCGACTGTAATTGGACACAGCCGATCACGTGGTAAAAGCCAATTTCATTGGCTCTTTACCTTGATCAGGGGTGGGCTCTGTCCGAGGGAGGAGCCTCATCTCTGATCGCCGCACTGCGCGCCTCCGGGGGCGCAGTAGCGGTGAGAACAGGCAGACGTCATATGAAGCAAAAATTACTGAGGTTAGACACGGAGATTAATACCATTAAATAAAAACTCAGTATTTTTAAGGATAAGGAGGATTATAAGAAAAAATCAGATTCGTTAAAAAAACATTTAGAAAAGGAGGAATTGGAACAGAAAAATAAAAAGAAGAAAAAGTATGCGAGGGATTGTGGGGATTATAAAAACGGTCAGGTTTTTAAATGGCAACAAAATAACCCGAGTTTAACATCTACTGATATCGATGTTTCTAATCAGATGGATGTTACACCCGCCCCTCTCCCTGCTACCCCTCGATTGGCTCCCAATAGGGGGAACCTCAGTGCGTCACCTGCCCTTAGGCCTGGCCAGGGGACGCATCGGGGCCGAGGAAGAGGTAGGGGCAGAGGTAAAGGCCCCCCACCCCACTCTTATAAGCAGGGGGGTTACTTTTCAGGTAATAACAGGTTTTCACCCTTGAGGGATATAGTGGAGCCTGAAAGATATATTACATCTCATCCTTCAGGACCAAATAGGGAAAACATTCGGAGAGATGAGCGACCTTATTTTTCCCAATCCAATAACGTCTATTATCCCCCACAGCATAATCAGGAAGGTGATTATGGGAATAGGGCTCCTCCCTACCCGGGCCACTACTATGAGGACAGACATCAGGTTTTTCCTCGGGGCACCCCAAGAGTGAAAAGGCCAAAAAACCAAGGAGAGGGACCAGAGGGGGGAGGAGGATCAGAGCAAAAAAGGAGGCGGTTTTAAAAGATTGTGGATTATTTAATCTAAGTTTGGTTGCTCTTTCTAATGAAGAGAAACATGTTCTTAATCAGGGCCTCAAATTTGCACCTCCAAAGACGTTTAACAAATTCGAAACGTTTATCGATCTACAGAAGTACGTTCGTAAACTCAATATTAAAAGATATATTATGACCAATCCGATTCGTCCTAGATTGGACTACACCATGGGAGTTAGAAGTACTTCTTTATCCAATTCCTCTACTTTTAATCCCCATGGATCCTTGGCACCTTCATTGTCGGTGTTCCGTGATCTTGTAGCTAGGGACTTAGATGAATTGGAAGTAAAGAAACCTAGGATTGCAACCACCTTCCAGAAAGGATTGAAATTACTTAAGGAAAGGAAGGATATAGTAGTCCGACCGGCGGACAAAGGAGGAGGCATCGTGATCTTGGATGCTCCTGCCTATGACGCGGAGATGAATCGATTACTGTCAGATCGGAATACATATGTTCCTCTGACAGGGAATCCAACCAATAGCTACAAGAAGGAACTTCAGGCATTGGTAGATAGAGGTTTTCAGAAAAAGCTGTTGACTAAGAAGGAAAAGGCGTTCCTGGTTCCTTCGGCACCTCGGATTCCGGTGATGTATTATCTACCGAAGGTTCATAAGGACCCTGTGAACCCACCCGGGAGACCCATCATTAGTGGCATTGATTCTGTCACCTCCCAGGTGGGTAAATATATTGACAGTTTTTTACAACCCCTAGTATTGAAGACACCTTCTTTTCTCTGGGATTTTACGCAGGTGATTAATGAACTGGCCCAGATAACATGGAAAGATAGTTACATCTTAGTAACTGCGGATGTGTCTTCTTTATACACTATTATTTCACATCACCATGGCATGGAAGCAGTTGCTTAGTATTTGGGGCAGGACACCTTGCTGAGTTTTCAGAGGGAGTTCCTGCTATCCTTACTGGACTTTGCAATTCATCACAACTATTTTTGGTATGATAACACCTACTACCGGCAAAGTCGTGGTGTCGCCATGGGCGCTAAATTTGCACCAAGCATGGCGAATCTGTTTATGGCCAGGTGGGAGGAGGATGTTGTCGGTGGTGTTCCTGTGCCGGAGTTGGTTCTCTGGCGCAGGTACATCGATGACATCCTCCTCCTATGGGATGCCGATTCCGATTCCTTGAGCCAATTTATGTCCACCCTTAACACCAATGACAGAGGCATTTCCTTACAGTTTGAGTCTAGCAGATCTGAGATACATTTTCTTGATCTCAAGATCAGGGTGTTGGACTGACAGGAACGGATTTATTGAAACAACCAGCTGTCATCATACGGCGTGGTTGAAATCAGTTCCTGTCAGTCAATTTCTAAGGTTGAAGCGGAATTGCTCGATTAGGGGTGATTTCCTCAACAAAGCTTTGATTCTCCGGAAGAGATTTTTGGAGAAGGGTTATAGCGAGGATGAGTTGGATAAGGCCTTTCTCAAAGCAGATCAAAGGGAAAGAGGGAAAGAACAGATTTGTTAGAACCGAGAACGAAACCTAGAAATGACGCATTTCAACATGCATTTTTTTCCTCTTATTCAGTGCAGCACTATTCTGTTAAGAAGGTCCTCAGAAAACATTGGGGGGTTTTGCGTAATGACAGTGTGCTTGGCCCCTCTCTTCCAGAAGCACCTTCTGTGGTGTTTAGAGGGGTGCCACCACTACGTTTGCAGATAGCCCCAAACGTTCAAAACCCACCTAAAAGGATTTCCTTCTTTCAAGAGAGGAGAGGTTTTTATCCCTGTAGGAGATGTATGGTTTGTAAAATAAATATCGCAGGAGGCAGGAGAATTGATTCTTTTCAATCATCCGCCACACAGGAATCCCATAAGATACGGCCGTTCATCTCCTGCTGTACTAAGCATGTAGTGTACTTATTGAGGTGCCCATGTGGCAAGGATTATGTAGGTCGTACCATCCGCCAGCTTCATGTCCGCTTACAAGAACATGTTGCTAATATATTGAAAGGATTCCCAAAGCACAGCGTGTCCCGACATTATGACTTATGTCATAATCGGGACCCTAGTGGCACTTTATTCCTGGGTATAGACCGATTTGAGGGAAGTTGGAGAGGGAGCAACAAGACTAGGGGTGTTTCCAGGCTTGAAACCTCCTGGATTTACAGGATGAAGTGCTATGTCCCTTTCGGTTTGAACATTGATTGGGACATAAATGCTTTTATCAACAATTCATAAATCCTCTCCCCTCCACTCCCCTTCTCTATTCCTTAGTCCCTTCCTTATTCTTATCCATATTTTCATTGATGATTTTAGCCGTGATTTTTATGACTATTTATTTCCTCAGCAACTTAGATGTTTAATTATCCAGCTTTTTATATCATAAAAATTGTACATACATTATGTAAAAGTTTTTTAAATGTGTATGTTTTGCATGTTATCTTTATAAGTTGATGGTTTTAGCTTCAGCATTTTTTATGAGTGGGATATGTTTACATATGGTCATTTTCGTTATGATGATGTAATGGGTTTTCCTGCCACAAGATGGAGCCACTTCCCAGTCTGGGCTCTATTGCTATTCTCATTTAAATTTGGGGATAAGTTTAGGTTATTTAGAGACCCGCTGTTTGCTTTATTGCATATATCGAGTTCTGTCCTTATATTGCTCTTGTTTATCTGTTTTTGAAGTTGCCATCAATTGCAGATAGGTAAGAGTGACTTCCGGTGTTCGTAGCGCCTGTGATGGGCGTTTACTTCCGGATTACGTCTAGTTGTTCCGCCTCCCTCCGCTATTTATTGGCTTGCGTCTAGGGCCAAGCCACACCCCTGACGACGTCGCTTTATGACGAAATGCGTCGGGATTGGCTGGCGCCTTGACGCATGCGCAGACAAGGGACGCGGCGGCCATTTTGATGGTGGGATATCCACACAACTTAACCGCTGTTTGCTGATCTTGGAAAATGTAAGCTGCTTTTCGTTTATGTCTTAATAAATTGCTTTGATATGCTACACCATGAGGGGATTCTCTCTTTATATTTCCCGAGTGTTTGAAGGAGACTTTGGGGGAACCCAATCTGGTCGCCAGTGAGAGGAAGCGTTTGGATATGATCGGTCCTTTCCTGCCACTGTCTTCAATATACTCTGGGCATGTTTTGACCCTGTGGGGTCTGTCTAGTTGGTAAGAGTACCCTATTATACTGCTCGGTGGGGGTCTTTTTCCTGTTTTGCACCCCTCCATATCTACAGTTTATGTGGACTCTGCCAGTACACTTGGGACTTGCTTTTTCCTGTTCACCAGCATTTCTTGTGTACTTTGGACTAGCGCGACACCATTCCATACCGTCATATGACGGTCACCCGGATCGACGGAATGTTCCGGCCGGTGTCATTTGACTATGGCCGGTAAGGAACTGGTTAAATATAATTAATGCTCCAGTTTACAAATACATTAGGTTGCAACCTTAAGCTGGCCATACACTGTACAAATTTTGTCCGGTTCATAACAAACCGTCTTAAGTTTGCTTAGTGGGTGGCCCTGTTGGCCTCCGCCCACCTTACATCCAATAATCAAAAGATCAAAGGAGCTGGGAGGAAACATGGTGCTATACTGTACATGTGATCAGTTATGTTAGCAGCCATTTGATGTCTTAACAACTTGTTTGAGACCACCAACTGTGACAGTTATTCATGGCATTCCTTGACTGTAACTATTTTGGGACACAGTTAATTTGATGGGTTTAGTTCCACTTTAATATTAAACTAAAACATTTTCTCATGACATCTAGTTTCTAGTTTACATATACTCTACAACACTCGTTCCACATAGGAAGCTTGATTATTTAGGACCGACTTACTAAGTTAACTTTGCAAAGTCTATCTTCATTTAGCATAGTAAAATAGTAAATAAAATGAATTAATGTGTTCAATAAAAAAAAAAAAAAAAAACAGCAACCCAACAAAACTCATAAACATGTTCAAAAGCCTAACCCCAGGAATTAGAGATCAGGTATTGACCTCATTATCGGAGGAACCAAAAGTGGGCTGTTTTAACATGCTTCCGAAACCATCCATAAAGAGTGAAACCCAAGCAAACCCATTGTTTCAGACTGCATGAAATTCTCACTGAAAATATCCCATGCTGGGTCAAAAATATCTTAGGCTACATTCACACCTGAGCGTAGCGTTTTTCGCGCGTTTTTTACCGCGATTTTACCGCGATTTTTGCGGCGTTTTTTACCGCGATTTTACCGCGATTTTTACCGCGATTTTTGTGCAGGCGTTTTTAGATTCAATAGAGATCAATGGAAAACGCCTGTAATCTGCCCAAAAAGAAGCTCATGTACTTTTTTGAGCATTGGGCGTTTTGTATACAGCTTCAAAACGCTCAGATGTGAACAGGGGCCATTGAAATGAATAGGATTTGTCTTGTTGGGCGTTTTGAGAGCTGATCCTAGAGCAGAAAAACGCCCCAAAAACGCCCCAAAACGCCTACATGTGAATGGAGCCTTAGTCATTTTAAGGGTTTGTTTTTTTATTTTTTTTAAATAACAAACATGTTATACATACCTGCTTTGTGCAGTTGGTTTTGAACAGAGCAGCCCCGATCCTCCTTTTCTTGGGTCTCCCGCTGGTGCTCTGGGCTCCACCCTCAGGCTGAGTGCCCCCATATCAAGCAAGTTTATTACTATTCAAATCTATCAAGTAAAAATAGTTGTGCTTTATTTTTTGCTTCTCTTGCATATGGATCTTCAAAAGGAACTCTCGCTGGAGTTGAAGAATTTGTTTGAACGTACCCCAATAACGCTTCTAAACTCTAATACAGTACATTTTTTCATAGCCTAATTCAGAGTTTCCCATTCAGGGTTCCATGGAACCTTAGGGTTCTACCAGAGTGGGGGTCGGCAACCCGTCGATTGCGAGCTACCTGTCAACTGCCTACAGGTGAAAACTAGCTTGAGAACATTTCCCAGTGTTGCAGACCCAGTCTTCTACTGAGTGCTTCAGAGCGGCACAGGTGCATGTTTACCCAATCCTAGGTTGCCCTCTGTCCCTTGCATACGTGTGACTGCAAGGCAAGGAAAGCCCCCCAGAATAGCTTGGGCAGATTCAGGCTCCTCTCAGAACATGCCCGAGCTCTTCCTCCTCCATGCTTATCCCCACCAGCCCTCCTTTCTGATCCAAGAGGCTTGTGGGTGATGTTAGGTGGGAAGGCAACATAGGATTACCGGCAGGGATCAGAGCCAGGACATGTGGGTTTGCCACTCCACCTGCCCTACGCTACTCTGCAATAAATAACAACGTCTGTGCTCTCCCTCCTGACCCCCAGCACCATGCCCTCCTGATCACCAGCACTATTCCCTCCTGACCTCTAGCATTATGCCATGCTGATACCCAGCACCATGCCCCCCTGACCCCCAGCATCATGCCCTCCTGACACCCAGCACCATGCCCTCCTGACATCTCAGTCATCCTGATCTCCCAGTACATGCCCTCCTGTCCCTCCAGTACCACGCCCTCCTGACACCCCAATGCCATATCCTCTTGTACCCCCAGTGCCATGACTTCTTGGCACTCCAGCCACCCTGACCCCCCAGTACTATGCCCTCCTGACCCCCTCCTGCACCGTGCTCTTCTGATCTCCCACTACCGTGCCCCCCTGACCCCCGCCCTACATACTTGCATTGTTGAGGTTGAATAAAGACAATAGTCCATCCAGTTCAACCTGTGTAGGTGTGTGTGGATGTATTCATTTGCCATACCCCTGAATGTTTTGATCTTGGAGATGTATGTCCAGGAGTCTTTTAAAAGTAGCCATACTCCCCGCAGTTACTACCATTTGTGGAAGCGAGTTCCACATTCTTATTGCCCTTACTGTAAAAAACCCTTTGCATAGCCTGAGGTTAAATCGCTTCTCCTCTAATCGCATTGAATGGCCTCGTGTCCTCTTGCACTCCTTGCGACTGAATCGTTCTATGCTAAGATCACCGTTCAGGTATTCTCTATCATGTCTCCTCTCAGGTATCTCTTCTCTAGGGAGAATAAATTGAGCGCTTGTAGTCGCTCCTCATAATTTAGGTCCTCCAATCCCCTAATTAGCTTAGTTGCCCTTCTTTGGACTCTTTCCAGTTCCAGCACATCATTTCAGAGGATTGGCGACCAGAACTGGACAGAATACTCCAGGTGTGGCCGGACAAGTTTTATAAAGTGGTAGGATTATAGATTTATCTCTGGAATATATCCCCTTCCTTATGCATGCCAATATTCTGCCGGCCTTGGCAGCTGCAGCTTGACATTGCATGCTATTGCTTAGTCTATTTCAACTAAGGCTTCCAGATCTTTCTCCATTCTTGATTCCCCCAGAGGTTCCCCCCCTAACTCGTATTTTGTGTTTATGTTTTTAGTCCTCAAGTGCAATACCTTTCACTTCTCCACATTAAATCTCATTTGCCATGTAGTTGCCCACTCTGTTATTTTGTTCAGGTCATTCTGTAAGATTTCTGCATCATCATGTGAAGTTATTGCCCTACTTAATTTTGTGTCATCTGCAAAAACTGAGATTGAGCTAGCTAGTGATCCCATCCTCAATGCTATTTATGAATAAATTGAACAAAATTGGTCCCAGGACTGAGCCTTGGGGCACTCCACTTATCACTTCAGACCAGTCTGAGTACGCTTTATTTATTACCACCTTTTGGACACACCCTTTTAACCAGTTTTCTATCCAAGAGCAAACCTTGTGGTCTAAGCCTGCAGACCTTATTTTGTAAATTAATCGTTTGTGGGGGACCGTATCCAATGCCTTCGCAAAATCCAGATACACCACATCCACAGGTCTCCCCCTATCTAGCTCACAGCTCACCTCCTCGTAGAATGTTAACAGATTGGTCTGACAAGAACATCCTTTTGTAAACTCATGCTGATTACTGCTAATGATATTGTTGACTTTAGTAAATTCTTGGATATATTCCCTTATCATCCCTTTCATTAATTTACATACTATTGACGTCAGGCTGAGCGGTCTATAATTGCCCAGGATATGCTTCTGCCCTTTTTTGAATATTGGTATCACGTTCGCTTTCCTCCAGCCACCTGGTACAGTTCCTGTCAAAATACTATCTGCAAAGATTAGGAAGAGTGGTCTAGATATAACTTTACTGAGTTCTTTGAGTACTCTCAGATGCACGCCATCTGGTCCTGGTGATTTATTTGTGTTAATGTTATCAAGCCTTTTCATGATTTCACCCTCTGTTAGCCATAGCGACATGCCATGTGAAGTACTGCTAGCCATACAGTCATGGTCTGTATACCCCTCCTTTTCCTGTGTTAAGACTGAGGAGAAGAAAGCATTAAAAACGGTTGCCTTCTCTATGTCCTCTGTAACTCTTTTACTTTCCTCAGCTATGTGTCTCTCGAAGTCGATTTTAGCCTTCTTGATTACATATTTACATTTCTTATTCGATTCCTTGTATTGGTGGAAAGCCGATAAAGCTCCTTCCGATTTATATCTCTCAAAGGCCATTTTTGTTCCCCTAATATGTGTTTTAAATTACGTTTCAGCCACCCTGGTTTGGCCTTGGCTCTTCTAAATTTGTTTCTCATAGGAATGTACTGTGAAATGTTTTTGTTTAATATGTTCCTAAAGCATTCCCATTTTTCCTCTGTGATCAGTGTTCCTAGGGTTTGGTCCCAGTTTATTTTCTCTATCATTGAGCACAGTTTGGGAAAGTTGGCCCTTCTGAAGTTTAGGGTTCTTATTTTCCCCTCTTCCCTTGCTATCTTGTGATTTTACGTTAAATTTGATCATCTTGTGATCGCTAGAACCCAAATTGTCCCGGACTCCTACATCTGAGATTAGATCTAGGTCATTAGTAATTAATAGATCTAGCACTGCATTCTTTCTAGTAGGAGAATCCACCAACTGGGACAAGTAGTTGTCCTGTAAGATATTTATGAAGAGACGGGCCTTTATTGAGTGTGCAGTCCCCTCTTCCTAGTCAATGTTGGAATAATTGAAGTCCCCCAATATGATGACTGGCCCCAGCTTTGCCGCGTTACCCAACAGTGATAGACATTCCAACTCAACCTCCTCCCTTTGGTTGGGGCGGCCTATAACATACCCCCACTATTACTGTCCCGTTTACTTCTTCCCTATTGAGTTCTACCCACACAGATTCTAACTCCGTACTCATCCCTTCCATAATGTCACTCCTCTCTACCACCTTTACATTATTTTTGACATAGAGACATATCCCTCCCCCTCTTTTTCCTTCCCTGTTCTTCCGATACATAGAGTACCCTTAGAGATTGGCCAGCTAGTCGTATGAGGGGTCGAAGCAAGTTTCTGTTATTCCCACAAGGTCTATGTCCTCCTCATGTATTAACAGTTCCAACTCATCCATTTTATTAGCTAGGCTCCTGGCATTTGCATATAACCCTCTTAGTTTTGTACTAATGACCTCTCTACTGCCCTATATGCTACTGGCCTCTGTACACTAACCTACATCCTACTGAACTCTGTACACTGTCCTACCTACTGCCAACCTCTGTACACTGCCCTGAATCCTAATGACCTCTGTACACTGCCCTACATTCTAATAGCCTCTGTATGCTGCCCTACATACTACTGACCTCTGTATGCTGCCCTACATACTACTGACCTCTGTACACTGCCCTACAAACTACTGACCTCTGTACACTGCTCTACATAATACTGAGCCTTGGATGCTGCCCAGATAAATTATATAATCAGGACTGAAACTAGTCAAGAAAATTAGCCTGCAGTACCAGATGTTCTGCTTTCATGATGGACTCCATTATCAGACTTGTGGGGGTGACCAATTACTCTCCAGAAATGAAAAAAAAATGTGAATAAAAGTGAATGGCATGTTTCTCACTGAAGGTAACTTTTAAGGTAGGCTATGTTTATATTTTTACTAATATTTTATTAGTTTTAGTAGATTCTTCTATGATTTCTTCATGCCATCTTTACTTTTTATTGTGGGCTTGCTAGTTATTCGTTAAAAAAGGGGAGGGGGGGCACTGCACCCCAGTGATCCTTGATTCTTTCAATGTTGTGCAGGTTAATCTCCATCTCTGAAAGGTTGCCTACCCCTGCTCTAGAGGTTGCTAGGGGTTCCTTTAGCAATGAGCAATTTCAACCTCATTGATAAGTTCCCACTGACACCATTGATCTTTTTAGCTACCTGTAAGGGGGGAATTCATCCCAATGACCACAAGTGTAAGGAGCATTCTTCCCACTGACTTTTACACAGTGTATCATGCGCTGTGGATAGGGTTTTCTTTTTTTTTTATTGCGCCTCCTTTTTCAGAATTGTATATGGCCTGAAGAAGGATTCTAAGGCACCCCAAAAGCTTGCATCTTTAACCACTTGCTGACCGCCCCGTGCAGATTTACTGTGGCAGGGCAGTTCGGCTGTGCATAATCACGTAGATTAGACACAGTGGGAGCCAGACCGCGGGAGCCAGATCGCCGGAGGAGCGGCTTGATTGCAGTCGGCCTCCCTTGATCTTCGGAGAAACTGACAGGAGAGCCGCCTGCCTATGTAAACAAAGCAGGCGGCTCTTCTGTCAGACAGGCACAGTGAGATTGTGTGTTTCAGCTGAGCTGAAACACCAATCTCTGTGTGCCCGTCACAGAGCCCTCCTCCACCCCACCCCCCCCAAGCTATCAAGCACATTTAGGCCAACATTTAACCCTTTGATCACCCCCAGTATTAACCCCTTCCCTGCTAGTGGCATTTATACAGTAACAGTGCATATTATTATGCACTGATTACTGTATTAATGTCACTGGTCTCCAAAAAGTGTCAAAAATGTCAGTTAGGGATCCGGTCTGTCTGCTGCAATGTCCCAGTCCCGCTAAAAATCTCTGATCACCGCCATTACTAATAAAAACAAAGAAAATAAATAAAAAATCCAAAAATCATTCCCATAGTTTTTAAACGCGATAACTTTTGCACAAACCAATTAAAATACGCTTTTTGGGATCTCTTTTACCAAAAATATGTAGCAGAATACAAGTTAGACTAAACTGATAAAAAAATTGGATTTTTTAAAAAAATTTTTGGGAATGTTTTATAACAGAAAGTAAAATATATTGTGCTTTTTTAAAAATTGTCCCTATTTTTTTGTTTATAGCACAAAATCTAAAAACCGCAGAGGTAATCAAATACCACCAAAATAAAAGCTATATTTGTGGGGAAAAAAGGACATCAATTGTATTTGACCGTGCAATTGTAAGTTAAAGTAATGCAGTGCAGAATCGCAAAAAATAGACTGGTTATTAAGGGGGTAAAATCTTCCGGAGCTGTAGTGGTTAATAAATAAAGTTAGCTAATAAAGGGTACGACCTAAAATCTACACTTTCTTCAATTATTGATGGCTAACTTGGCACAATTCTCCACTACAACTTATTGAAAATGAATACTCTTTTGTGCTTTATCTTGGCCAGATTTGTCTTATATTTAGAGGAAAAGTACAGTCCTTTCTAAAATAGGCACTGGTTAAAAGACTGTCTTTTTCCATTGCCAGGTTGTCTAGCTTCAGCTTTTCCATCTTTTGGTTTCCATTGATGGTTTATAATTGTTCCTCCTAGCTTGCTTTCTAGAGAACTCTCCCTCCTTTCATGATTAGTTTTTTATTTACTTTAATTTCCATTCATTTTTATTTGGTCAAGTTCTTAGGCTTTCTAATAGTTAAAAATATAGATGTCCTCAAATAATTGATTCCGAACCTCAGATTTTCTCTTCTGCTGTCATCCACTGAGTTGACATTTCTTTCTATCGATGCCAACTATGGCAAATGACCCCAGGAGATTTTTTATCAGTTTTCTGGATGTTGTATTGCATGCTTTTAACATTTAGGTAGAAGACTACATGGAGATGATATCCAGTGATAGGAAGAAATACAGTCATTGCTTGGAATTCTTGCTTGTTTATAAACACTAATTTATGGAGACAAGGACTATATAAAACAATTTTGTTTATAAGTGGGATCACTGTTCTGAAGTCACAATAGAGGGCTAGTATCTTTTTAATCATAGTGACTAATGGCTCGTTTCCACTGAGCGGTACGGTACGGTTCGGTTCGGTACGGTACGCTATTTATGCCGTTTCCATTGTGAATGGTACCCTAATTCCGAACCGTACCATACCACTTTTTTGGGACCCTTTCATTGGGGTACCAAGCACATTAGTACCGTACCAACAGGGTGAAATACACTCTGCAGAACTTTGATTGGTTGACAGAGAATCGTCTATCACAGCTTTCCTGCTACACCACGCCTATCATGAAAGGGTACTATTGGCAGTGGAAACGCAAGGTGTACCGTTCCGAACCGTACCGTACTGAACCGAACCGTACCACTCAGTGGAAACGAGGCATAATAGAACTCTGTAATCTGTCAGATAATCCTAGCACACTTGTTCTCTATGAAGCAGTCAGCCTGCGACTGACGAAACTGGTTGGGGGAAACCAAACTTTAAAAAATGTATGCTTAACTTGGTTACTCTGTCTACTACAAACATTTATTATGACTTTCATTATCACAGACACTTTACGGGACCTCCCATGGATAGCCTGTTTACTTTACCTACCACAATTGATGCAAAGTGCAATTAACAGTTACAGTATATAGTTTATTGCACATGAACTGCATAAAAAGCTGGTGTTGATTGCTGATAGCGATATAGCAGAACAGGGACCTGATTGCGCAGAACTCACTAGAGCACAGAGGCATGCATTTAAAGTGTTACTAAATCCAAGACCCTGCATTCGCTATATCAGGTCTCCCACAGTACACAGAACATGAAAATGCAATTATTTTAGTAAATATAAACTGCTTAATAGCTTTTCTCATCAGCAGTATATAGCAGTCTTGTGGCTTATATTAGTGTCCAGCTAAGCACTGGTTAAAGCTTGTAAGAAGAGTTTTCATTCTCCTCTCTCTGTCCTATGAGGCTGCATAATCCCTGACCCTCTGTCTGGACAGTGCTGTTTGGCCCTGTGCAGATCACATGCACCCATCCCGCCCCCCTCCCCCCCCCTCAAAAAAAGTCTAGCAATACACACTGAACTGAGCATGTGCAGAGTGTCCCCAAGGCTATGTATTATCAGAAGACAGATTGGTGACTGTGGAAGAAGAGGAGTGCAGCGTCCCACTCATGACACGTGGGAACTGCAAATGTATTACTTCTTTGTCATCGCTGTATTGCATGTCATTTTGCATTTGTCATTTGTCAATCCCTGTTCATAGGCTGGTCAAGTGTGCTTCATACTTCCCACCACAAGATGGGGATAGCACCACTTTGGGATATCTATCCCAGCTCAGGTTTATCTGTGGTCAGTTGTTCAGTTCAGGAGGTCAGTGTACAGAGAGAAAAGCACCATGTAGGGGTTAGAGAAGGTCAGTCCTAAGAAGGGACAAATTGGAACTGCTTAAATCAAAGGGTAAAAGCCAACCAAACGACAGCAAAGACCTTTGAGAATAAAGGTGAAGGATTCCTTAGCCACTGGCAACCTCACCAAATTTCACTGGATTCTAAAGGGACCAGAAACAAGTAAGCATTATACTGAATCACAGCCTGAGTCCAGAATTACTAAAGCCTATTAACAGTGGATCAGCAGAATTCCTCTATTTACCCAGAGACTGTATTCTATCTGGATGTTTATGCTGCAATCAAAACCAGTCACAGTAAAAGTTGTGAGTTGTATCCTACCACTGTCTACCTCATTCTTCACTATTGCTATTACAACTGGTTGTACCACCATTAACGGTACTGGCGTCACGACAAATACCATCAAGGGACCCAGCCACCACAAGCACTCTAAACACCCCTGTCATCATGGGCACCTCAACCACCATCTTGGCTGGCGTTTCCCTATCACAGAGCGTGCCCCGGAGGATTTCGTGCTGTCTTCCTCTTCACTGTGCGACCAGCCCAGGGAGGCTTTCTGCTAACCGTGAGTAAACCGATGAACTGTATTATTTCTGTCTCTCATCGGCCCACCGTGCACCTCACGTGTCGCCCCTGTGGTTCTGGCTCGTCGCATAAAAATTTGGCATCACGAACAGGATGTTAACCCCTGCGCCTTATCTAAAAGACTGTCGCATCAGAATAAGCCCCTTTGCTTTATTGAGAGACTGTTTACTTATTGCACGCTGTGTGGGGGCCACAGAACTGTTTAAACTGTTTCAAAGTCGCATGGAAGTGTTATCCCAGTTATCAGCATAAAAATCGCAGCATCCAAAGAGAGGAAATCAGATATTTGTGTGTCAACAAAACTGCTTGCTGTATTTGAATTGACTGTTTCCATTCACTTAAAATGGCTGCCGGAGACCTTCTTGTTAAAAAATTTCTGCGCCATCACTGTGGATAAGTTAGTGACACCCCCTGAAGAGCGGGAAATTTTGGTGCCACCCATTTATGCAAAATTGTCCGGCCAGCCCGCCTTACCTTTGCTGTGTCAATCCTGGGAGGAGAGTGTGACAAGCGCACGCCCCAGAAGTTGCGAGACTTCGCATGCGAGCAAAAGAAGAGAAAATAATCGCATTGCTTGCTGTCCGAGCAGTAATCGCAACCTGTCATTTGCCTCTACTAACTATAAGGAGCACTAATAGCAGGAACTCTGCCAGAGACCCAAAATCAACATTGCTGCAGCATTGTATTCAGCCGGCATTAAATTCTTAAAGGGCCATACACCCGCAAGACAGCGGTCGCCCATTGCAACACCGCACAAAAAGTGTCTAAAAACGCATTTGACTTACCTAACTATAATTCACCTGCTGTCACCATGTCTGTGCAGGAAGATGACGTGCAGCCTGACCTCAGCGGACCCCCTGCAGCAGCCACAGTCGGTCCCAGCGCAATACCAACCGCTGCAGCACCAAGCTTAATGCCTTTAACCATGCCTTTAAGTTATTATTTTGGGGCCC
Organism: Pelophylax lessonae; assembly: GCF_965119305.1. Lineage (NCBI taxonomy): Eukaryota > Metazoa > Chordata > Amphibia > Anura > Ranidae > Pelophylax > Pelophylax lessonae. Next base: position 436,142,762 of record NC_138770.1, on the reverse strand, counting down.
CCTGGTTCCCACGATATTCTGGAGAAATTCATACTTTAAGGGACTTTAAAGAAAAAATTCTTGCTGTGTTCAGATTGTACCCTGTATCCTCAGAGCAACAGATGGAGATTCTTCTTGCGCAATTCGAAGGAGCTGCGCTCAGAGAAGTGAAATCTTGGCCGAGCTCAGAGAGAAAGACCATGGAGCAGATTTTTGAACGTCTCTACACCACCTTTGAACCCAGGACTGTGTCAGAGGTCAAGATGAGGTTCTTCAGCAAGAAACAGCAATCTGGTGAGTCACTCAGAGACTTTGCATTATCTTTGCAGGAAGCCCTTAGAGCTGTTGTCCAAGTAGACCCCCGTGAGGCAGAGAATCAGGACAAAACCCTGAAAGAACAATTTATTGAAGGCATCAATACAGACAATCTAAAGAGCCAACTAAGAATGTTAGCCGCTCAACATCCAGGAGCTACCTTCTTAGATTTTAAAGAATTAGCTATCAGCATACTGGGAAAAAGCCCACCAACAGAACCGGTTAGATCTGTTGAAGTGCCTGTATCACAGCTGGTTACCCCTGTAAAGTCTTTACCTATAGTCAGTCAGGCAGCCCAAGCTCCAGTTCCTGACGCAGTTGCTGCCTTGACTGAGCAAGTCCATTTCCTGACTAAAAGTCTGGAGAAAGTCCACCAAAAATTGGAACAATGGGAGAAACCACTAATGCTAGAGGATGAGAAACCTGTGTCCAGAAGACTCTTCCCCTCTAATTATAGAGAGACTTATTCCAGAAATTCTGGAGGACGCCCCCCTGACCGCACTAGTACCCCTAAGCGGCCTATCTGCACGTACTGTCACAAACCAGGCCATACAAAAGCAACCTGCTGGCAGTTAAACGGGAAACCCCCGAGGCCAAGGACCACCCCTCGGGAGGTAAACCAATAGGTCCAGAAGATCCCCACTGGATGCCAAGATACGTTGGATCCCGTCCTGAAGTGGCACTTCAAATAAATGGAGTTCCTTTTGTTGCCCTAGTTGACACCGGATCCCAAGTCACCACTATCCAACAAGCAGCCTTTAAAAAATACTGGGATCAAAGTCAGCTAACCCAGCCTCCAGAATCCTGGCTGAGTCTCATAGCCAGTAACGGCAAACCCATACCAGTCCATGGTTATTGGGAACCTACCATTCAAGTAGGAGGAACTACACTACCTCGACAAGGCCTTATTATGGTACGAGTCAGAGACAATAACCCTAACCCTCCAATAGTCCTAGGAATGAATGTCCTCAGGAACTGTTATGTTGAGATGCTAGAAGCCTTGCACCAGTCAGTGCCTACTGCCTCTCCTGATTCTAAGAAGGTGATCCAACAAACCATCCGTGTACTAAATGCGCAACAGAGATTCACCAACGAAAAAGGAGAAATTTGCTGTGCCCGCATCCGGCATAAGCAACCTGTGATCCTCAAACCCAACACCGAAACTCTCTTGTGGTGCCGAGCTGTAGTCGGAATTCAAGGTCAAGACTACCAAGCCCTGGTAGAACCTGTTGTTTTGGAAGACTATCCTCTAGTTAGAGCTGCAAGGAGCCTAGTAACCGTCCCTGAAGGTAAAGTGCCTATACGACTCCTAAACTTGAGTGATAGCAGTATAACACTAACAAAACACCGTCCTATCGCACAGCTAATCCAAGTCACTTTTCAAGATGTCACCAGTGTGGCTACAGCTACCACAGAGCAAATTACCAAGAGACAGAACCCACAGGACCAAAATGTAAACACATCCTGGTGGAAAGAACTTCATGTGGGAGATGCTTCCACACCAGCAAACCAAATTGAGGGAGTACTAAAAATTGTGAAGGAGCTTCACCGTGCCTTCAGTAAGCATTCTACAGACTATGGAGAAGTGGATATCATCAAGCACTCCATCCCTACAGGTTCACACCCACCGATCAAGGAAAGATATCGGCCTATACCACCAACTATGTACCAATCAGTAAAGCAAATGATCCAAGAGATGAAGGACTCCAATGTCATTAGAGACAGCCATAGTCCATGGGCTGCACCTCTAGTCCTTGTCCGTAAAAAGGATGGTAACATCAGATTCTGTGTGGATTACAGAAAAATTAACCAAATCACCCACAAGGATGCTTACCCTTTACCACGAATCTTTGACAGCTTTAGGATCTTCAGCCTACTTCTCTACCCTTGATTTAACCAGTGGATACTGGCAAGAACCAATGGCACCTGAAGATCGTGAGAAGACTGCATTTACCACCCCTATGGGCCTATGTGAGTTCAACTGCATGCCTTTTGGACTTTGCAATGCGCCCGGAACTTTTCAAAGATTAATGCAGCGTTGTTTAGGACACAAAAATTTTGAAACCGTCCTGTTGTACTTAGACGATGTCATCATCTACTCCAAATCTTATGAAGATCACTTGAAACATTTGGCCGAAGTTTTTCAAATCCTCATTAAACATGGACTCAAAGTCAAACCATCTAAGTGCTATCTACTGAAGTCAGAAGTCAAATACTTAGGGCATATTGTAAGCTCTGAAGGTGTTAAACCGGATCCAGAGAAGATAGCCGCAGTCCGAAATTGGCCTACTCCTACTACAGTGAAAGAAGTGAGGAGTTTTCTCAGTTTCGCAGGATACTACAGACGCTTTATTCCTCATTTTGCCCAAATTGCGGGGCCAATATTAGAACTTCTGAGAGGACATCCTAAGAGGTACCAAAAGTCTCCAATACCAGTTGAATGGAACACAGAAAGAGAAATTGCCTTCCAGCTCCTGAAGAAGAAGTTGACAGAACCACCAATCTTAGGCTATCCAGATTATCAGCAGCCATTTCATCTTTACACAGATGCTAGTAGGAAAGGTCTGGGAGCTGTCCTGTCGCAAGTACAAGAAGGAAAAGAAAGAGTTATTTCCTACGCTAGTAGATCTCTTAGAGGTACTGAAAGAAACGACAAAAATTATAGTTCCTTCAAATTGGAATTCCTCGCACTCATGTGGGCTGTTACAGAAAAATTTAAAGATTACCTTGCCGCAACACCATTTGTGGCCTTCACAGATAACAACCCGCTAGCACATCTTAATACCGCTAAGCTGGGAGCATTGGAACAAAGATGGGCCTCACGCCTAGCTAACTACGATTTCACCATAAAATACAGAACAGGAAAAGCAAATGAAAATGCGGATGTATTATCCCGTCTGCCTACCCAAGAAGACCCTACTACACAGGAAGATGTTTGGGAAGAGGTAGAAATGCCAGCTTTTTACAAAAATTTTGCCCAACAAGACATTATCACCATCAAAGGAAGAAAAGTCCTTAACCTTCAACAACAAGTGGATCCAAGATCCCAAGTGGACAAAGAAAGGTGGATCAAGCTGCAAAACGAAAGCAGAGTGTTGGGAGAACTGCAAGATTTCTTCACCAGCGGAAGAACACCTGAAAGAATTCGCAGAAGAAATGCTGATCCAGAATTGTCAAAACTTTGGAGACACAGAAAACATCTCTTCCTACAGAAGGGCCTACTATTAAGAAGAACTTTAGACCCAATTACCTGGGATCGCCTATACCAAATCTTAATACCACGCCGAGATGCAAGAATCATTTTTGAAATGTATCATGATCAATCAGGACACTTTGGCGTGCAGAAGACAGAAGCCACCATCCGTAGGAGATTCTACTGGATTGGGATGAGAGGAGACATTGAAAAGTGGTGTCGAGAATGTTCCACCTGTGCTGTTGGAAGAAATGAAAAACATGACCAAAAAGCACCCTTACATCCCATTGTAAGCCAAACACTGCTAGAAATAGTTGCAATTGACCATGTGAAGCTGGAACCAAGTCACTCAGGTTACACATACGCCATGACCATCATTGATCATTATACCAAATTTGTTGTAGCCGTACCTGTCAAGGACTTGACCGCTAAAACAACTGCAGATGCTTTCTGGAAACATTTCCTATTGCCATATGGATGCCCAGAAAGAATCCTTACAGATCAGGGATCTGCCTTTGAGTCGCAACTCTTCAAAGAACTGTGTACACTTCACAATTGTCAGAAAATCAGGACCACAGCCTACCGCCCCCAAGGGAATGGACTCTGTGAGAAAATGAACCAAACTTTAATTGAGATGTTAAGAGCAGTACCACCTGCTACAATAAGTGATTGGCCTACTCTATTGCCTCAATTGATGTACACCTACAATAACACCATTCACTGTTCTACTGGATATACACCTTACTATCTCGTGTTTGGCCGACAAGGTAAACTACCTGCTGACCATACTTTGGGCGTACAAGTGCCTGATGCAATCAACCCTCTACCAAAGACTGATTGGGTGAGTGAGCACCAAAGACGTCTAATTGATGCACAAGAAATTGTTCAACATCGCATGGAACATGTTCATGAAAAGCAACAAAAAGATTATAACCAATCTGCCAAAGCAGAACCTCTCAAAATAGGTGACCATGTGTGGTTAAAAAACGACCATCGCACCAGCAAGTTAGATAGCAAATGGGAGAGAGAACCTTACACCATTACAGCTATTCTCAATCCAGAGACTCATACTTATGAGATCACTAAAGAAAACAAATCACGTGTAGTACATCACAATCGCCTTAAGTTATGTCTCAAGGAAAGTACTCAAGAAGAAACTCTTCAAGAAGAAGCTGACCAAGAGGAAACACAATCCATAGAACCAGAGCCTACAAAATCATCTGATTCAGAGAATCCACTACAGTCTTTTGGAAAAGCATTATTAGACTCTGATCCTTTACAGTGGTTCCTTACACCATGGCTCAATATCTTAGTGCCTGCCAAGACCAATACAACCGCACTTCAACCAGAGGAGCTATCTCAAGAAGTGTTTACTACAGCTCAAGAGACACCAAGTTCCCTTGAAACAAGGCCTGTAGAAACTCAGCCGCTACGAAGATCTGACAGGACTACAAGAGGACAACCACCTGTCCGTTTTATGGATTTCCTGCACCAGCAGCCGAGAAGACAACTACCAGCCCTGCCATCTCATTGTTAAATGCATCCTTACATCGTCTGAAGTTCCAGAGTGAGAAGAAGACTTACTTGTGATGATATGTTCATTTCCTTTAAAGGACTTTTTAAAAGAACTACTTACCTACTGTTTTGCAACGTTCAAGCCTGCACCTGGAGATAGACTTTCATGTACCTGAGCCTCCGTGATATTCTTCTGTTGACATTTTTCCTGTGCCCAGGGGATGGACTCATACCCTGTGAGCCTCCTGAGATGTTATTTTTGTTTTGTTTTTCCTTTTTGCATCTCATCGTGGACTATTCTGGTTTTGCCATATATCACCAGTCTTCAGAGGAAAAACTACACCCCTTTTTGACACATTTCGTTGTTGCCTGAGATATGTTTGCCTAACCCATTTTACTTGCAGATACAAGAAGTACAAGAATGTGGTTATGTTGTCATTTCCTATGCATGCATGCTTTTCCCTTTCTCTTATATCTTACAGGAAGACACAACATCGAGTCAAAAATGTGTCGAGGTCGACACACGTTTTACCATGGGGGTATGCAGCGTCCCACTCATGACACGTGGGAACTGCAAATGTATTACTTCTTTGTCATCGCTGTATTGCATGTCATTTTGCATTTGTCATTTGTCAATCCCTGTTCATAGGCTGGTCAAGTGTGCTTCATACTTCCCACCACAAGATGGGGAATAGCACCACTTTGGGATATCTATCCCAGCTCAGGTTTATCTGTGGTCAGTTGTTCAGTTCAGGAGGTCAGTATACAGAGAGAAAAGCACCATGTAGAGGTTAGAGAAGGTCAGTCCTAAGAAGGGACAAATTGGAACTGCTTAAATCAAAGGGTAAAAGCCAACCAAACGACAGCAAAGACCTTTGAGAATAAAGGTGAAGGATTCCTTAGCCACTGGCAACCTCACCAAATTTCACTGGATTCTAAAGGGACCAAAAACAAGTAAGCATTATACTGAATCACAGCCTGAGTCCAGAATTACTAAAGTCTATTAACAGTGGATCAGCAGAATTCCTCTATTTACCCAGAGACTGTATTCTATCTGGATGTTTATGCTGCAATCAAAACCAGTCACAGTAAAAGTTGTGAGTTGTATCCTACCACTGTCTACCTCATTCTTCACTATTGCTATTACAACTGGTTGTACCACCATTAACGGTACTGGCGTCACGACAAATACCATCAAGGGACCCAGCCACCACAAGCACTCTAAACACCCCTGTCATCACGGGCACCTCAACCACCATCTTGGCTGGCGTTTCCCTATCACAGAGCGTGCCCCGGAGGATTTCGTGCTGTCTTCGTCTTCACTGTGCGACCAGCCCAGGGAGGCTTTCTGCTAACCGTGAGTAAACCGATGAACTGTATTATTTCTGTCTCTCATCGGCCCACCTTGCACTTCATGTGTCGCCCCTGTGGTTCTGGCTCGTCGCAGGAGGATCTGTGCATACAGGATCAAACAGACTTTTTACACACTGCAGAGAATTAACCCCTTGGGTTCCACAGTGAGTATAACAAGCAAGCTCTACTGCATATACAGACAGATTATACTGTTGTGGATTTAATAACACTTTAACTCTAAACTATATTTCAAGTGAATTGAGGAGTGCATGTTTCAAACTTTGAGTGCAGTGATTTATCATATGTTCTATAGCCCTAAATGAATGCACTTTACCACCGAAGATTGTTACCTATTATGTGAATGAGATAAATCACTTGTTAAATATATGCAAATGGATGCATTTGCATATACAGCCATTGTTTTCTGCTTAATGATACAGCAGGAGATTGATCTGTTTATACAGTGTTCCCTGAATCCCAGGGGGATTTACTAACCCCATAATATACTATGAGCCAACTGTTCAATCAATATATTTAAAAATAAATATTCTCTCTTTTTGTTCTGAAATGATGCTGTGGATCAGTAGCAGTGGTCTGTAGTCAGTAGTCTTATCCTATAGTGTTGTTTTTTTCTTCAAATATTGAATCTTTCATATTATAATGTATCCTAATCGCTGAATGACAATAGTAACACATTTTGTTTATTCATTTAGTTTCATTTATTCGTTTTAGAACTAATTCCAATTTTTCCAAATAATTGGAATACGAGTTAATCGAAAATTTATGGACCGACCCAGTGGCGGCTGGTGCTCCATGGGCCTGGGGGGGCAGCAGACGGACCGCACCATACTATCCCCCCCGGACCACACCAGGTCGCACACCATACCACTCCCCCCCCCTCAGCTGGCTCACTCACCTTGCCTGAATATGTGGAGGGAGGGCAGCACACGGCGACAGCGGCTTCAGCATCGGCTTCTTCCCTCTGCCTTCTCACTAACCTTGCCTGGATATGTGGAGGGAGGGCAGCACACGGCGACGGCGGCTTCAGCTTCGGCTTCTTCCCCCTGCCTTCTGCGTCTCCTCCCTCCTCCTCCATGGCCATTGGCATGGCTTCTCCTTTCAGCCAATTGGGAAACGGGTCTCAGACCCGCTTCCTGATTGGCCAGGAGGAAGATCCATGTGACAATAGCGAATATTCATTCACTATTGTCACACAACAGGGTGGGCTCGGGGCGCAGTGCTCTGCGCCCCAAGCCCACCTTTTTTTTTTTAGCCTATTAGAGCCTCTAGCTCTAATCACATGCTAAAAAAAAAAAAGCCCCATTAAACTCCATGCGTCCGGCGCCCCACATGTAGATTAGGGGGCCGGACGCATGGATGGGGGGGGGGCAGTGCCCCTGCACCCCCAATGCACCAGCTGCCACTGGACCGACTTGATCTCTGTATGAAGAATAGCTCGTTGTGAAGGAGCAGGCCACCAGCTTTGCTGTAAAGGATAGGAGGGTTTAGTTACACTTTAAAAACAACATACAGTATATAGACATTCATGCTCTCACCTGCATGTTTTCCACCCACTGTCCAGTACATCTGATAGCTACTAGACCAGTGTGAAACTTCTCAAGAGAGCAAGAGGAGCACCAGAGCACACTGAGCAGACTCTGCTAAACAATCACAGCCTCTGGTAAGCAGACAGCACATACATTTGCCTAGCTGTCTCCCTGTTAAGCAGAGAAACCAAAAATGATATATACTCACTCTAGCACCTACCTAGGTGGGTGCTACATCTAATACTAGCAATCCCAGCTGTGCTGCATACCTCCTAAATTTTTTAGATGGGAGCAAGGGAAAAAAGTATGCTGCCATGGGACAACTATTTGTACTTAAGTCAGAAAATGAAGTCCTGCTAGATGACTTCAGGCTGGCCCCTTTAGCTGGTATACCTATGTAAAACATTACAAATAAGTGCCTATACTGTGTAAAATCTAGTAATACACTGTCTCACACTGCTATGCACATGCTCAGTTGATCTCCCATTTTAGGCATTTTTAGGCACTGCTGAGTTTGTAGAGGTGGATCTGCTGACAGACATAAGGCATATTTAAACCCTCCTATCATTTGCAGCCAAGGAAGCTGCTTTTGTTTGATCTGCAACTGCCATGGTGCTGCACATGTGATCAGATATGACACCAGCCATTTGATGGTTTGACAGTTTGGTTATGGACACAAGCAAATGTGACAGTTAGCAATCCTGGCATTCCAGAAATGTAACTGTTTTTTGAAACCGTTAAATAGATGGGTTTAGTTCTGATTTATGATTTAATACTGCTCAGGGGCTCTGGGCTTCAGAAAAATGGCAACCTCCAGCAAGAAGACACAGGAGAAATGCTGGAGGCAATTTACAGCACACACAAATTTTGGTTGCACAGTTATTAATTTGGAATATTATTTTTTATGAAGATGTTATGGGTAAAGTTCTATTTATGTTTGTTACCCCCCCCCAAATAAATAAAGATACTGTTCCTTTAAAACATGTTATGCAGCACAGTGCTTGTGCTGAATAATTTGGCACCATGTATCACCTAAAACACCTGGCTGATCCTGCCATCTACTCTCCCCACTGTACACTGACCATGGTATATCATGGCTGCTGAGCCCTGACACCGTGGTCAGTGCAGGTGCCTCCATCATCCGCATCGCTCTGTCCTCCTCTCTGCTCCTCTTTCCCCTCAGTGTCTGTCTGCTCCTGTGTCAGAGCCCGCCCCCTCCTGCTGCTTTTAAAACTTTTCTTGTCCTATATAACCCGGTGTGTACCCTGATTACAAGTGCTCATATCTCTGTGTTTTTTAAAAAAATAGGGCCTTTGTCATATTTCAGAGCGGGTCCCAGCGATCACGTAACTGGCCGGCCCTCTCTCTCCTACCCCGGAATATCGGCCCCACCCCCTGCATCTATCAGACAGGGAGAGGAGAGAGCCGGCCAGTAACGTGATCGCCGGGAGCCGCTCTGAAATATGGTAAAGGCATTTTTTTTTTTATAAAACATAGAGACAGAAGCAGTTGTAATCAGGGTACACCGTGGATTATATAAAGTTGTATGAGTGGGTTAACAACCACTTTAACTCTTCTTGGTCTGTGTGTGTGTTCCATTTTCTCTGCATCAGGTACGTTAGCTCCCAGCCCGCCCCACATATTTGTGGGGGAAAAAAATGATATAGTGATATATAATGGCTGCGCTCGACCAATCTATTACACTTAATGTTACGTGCAAATAACAAGAATAGCTCTCGAATAGATACCAAGGTGCAATCGTGAAAAGTCAAATCCAAGCTAATTGCCAGGTACAGGTATGGATAAATACATACAATTAATAATATGTGCAAAAATTATATATATGTATATATAAATATATATACTGTATATATAAATCTGAAAATTATATATATATATATATATATATATATATTCAAATAGAGAGTGTGTTTGTATTATAGAATTATAAACAAAAGGTACCACATCCCTAATCTGTATAAGATCTATACTGGGAAAGATATCCCAAAGGATGAAACCCACAGCTAGAACCTGAGGTGTGCAGGTAAGTGCTGGGGTGAAAGGACAAAAGAAAAACCAGAGTGTGGGTAAGAGAGGAGAATAGAAGAGGGGAGACGGAAAGGGGGAAGGAGGGGAAAAAGGAAAAAGAGGAAAAAGGGGGGAAGGAAAGAAAGGAGAAAGTAAAAAAGGGGAAGGAAGAGGGGAACGGAACAGGGGGGGGGGGGGGGGTCGGGAACCAAAGAAGGATAGGACAGGGGAACAGGGAGACAAATGAAGATAGGAAGGAAAATGGGAGGGCTAGTGGGACTTTTAAGGTACCAGATAATTCAAAATGATAGATACATGGTTAAAAACTAGAAATATTTATTAACATAACATCTTAAAATCAAAAACTCCTGAGTTGGCGTGTGTGGGTATGGCGGTCCCACGCGGAAGTCTTTGACGGCTGGTCTTATCCCCCCCTGACCGAGCGATATAAGTATAATAGCCCATACTTGGGCTCTATCTAGACCTCAAGCTATCTATCCTTACCAGGAAGGGCTTATCTTCCATTTTGCAGATCATTACCTATCCTTCTTTGGTTCCTGCCCCCCCCCCCCCTGTTCCGTTCCCCTCTTCCTTCCCCTTTTTTACTTTCTCCTTTCTTTCCTTCCCCCCTTTTTCCTCTTCTTCCTTTTTCCCCTCCTTCCCCCTTTCCGTCTCCCCTCTTCTATTCTCCTCTCTTACCCACACTCTGGTTTTTCTTTTGTCCTTTCACCCCAGCACTTACCTGCACACCTCAGGTTCTAGCTGTGGGTTTCATCCTTTGGGATATCTTTCCCAGTATAGATCTTATATATATATATATATATATATATATATATATATATATATATATATATATATATATATATATATATATATAAAGTAATGGAAAAATAAATAAATAAATATAATCATTAAATAGATATGAAATTGATATAACCAGGTGCAATGAATGATGAATTAAAAAATAAATGGTCCTGAGGTGAAGTGAATAAATAAATAAATGAATAAATAAAGTGCAATATGCAAAATATATATTTGATTGTTATACATTTTGCACATTGCACTTTATTCACTTTGCACCTCAGGACCATTTATTTATCGATTGAATAATTCATCATTCACTGCACCTGGTTTCATATCTATTTAATTTTTATATTTATTTATTTTTCCATTAATTTATATATATATAATTTTCACATTTATATATATATATGTACATCATTTTTGCACATATTATTAATTGTATGTATTTATCCATACCTGTACCTGGCAATTAGCTTGGCTTTGATTTTTCACGATTGCACCTTGGTATCTATTCGAGAGCTATTCTTATTATTTGCACATAACATAAGTGTAATAGATTGGTCGAGTGCAGCCATTATATCACTATATAAATTTTTTCTTCTTACTCGTTTTTCACGTTTACGTTGCGGCTCATTAGGATTTATTTCCTTACACTTTACATTTTTGGATTCATTTATTTATATTTATATATTGTTTTCTATTGCGCGGGTACTTTTGGTGCTTAACACCAATACCCTCCTTTCATATTTGTGGGTGAATTATTAAATATTATTACAAAAAGTGAATAAAAACGACCTGTACGTGTTTGTAAAATAATAAACCGTCTTTACTAAAAAAAAAAAAAAATGTTTGGATTTTGATTCCTTGCAGATGATGTCCTCAAGCTGGAGCCATTTTTCTGAAGCCTACATATTTAGCATAGGGTGGAAGAAGTTATTTTTCACGAGAACTGCAGCCAAATATTCTTACAAATGCACGTTCCTATTCGTTTCCTGGTGTATATAACTTCTTTACTAAGCACACATCACCCGCCGCTAAGATGCACAGATTGCCCACAGCGCCTACGCACTGCGTTCTTTTCTGCGTTCCCGGGGACGCGCACGGCGTCGAGCACGCAGGCAGGGCTTCTTTCATGCTATAGGTTCCTCTGTCCCTGACTGGATTGGCTACTGGTTGCCTTGGTGAATGCAAAAGGCGGGGCCGGTAACCGAGGAGCTGTTGTGGGTGCTGGAGGAAAAGTAACGGAAGAGCGGGCAGAGTGGAATGTTGTGCCGGTGTTTTCCTTCTGGTATTATGGAGTGCAGCTCAGTGCCGGTGAGCAGACTCTTTTTCCATGTGTTTCATGCTGTGTGTTTAGTATTAGCAGTCGTTGTGTGGGTACAGTTCATATTACACGCTGTCTATACGGCGTAGTTTACCTCACAGCTGTGTCACAGTTTGTTGTTAGGCTGGGCAGTGGGCCACTTACTCGCCCTCAGCCTGTCACAGGCATGTACAGGAAGGAGGGAAGCTTCCAGGACTTGCAGGCTCTTCTAGTTCTCACAATAATATTGAAGCAGTATTAACCACTTGCCTACTGGACCCCTTTTACCTTTGCCCAGCCCAAGTTCCAGTTTTCAGCGCTGGCACACTTTTAAATGACAATTGCGCTGTCATAGAACACTGTACCCATATGAAATTATTATCATTTTTTTTTTCACACAAATAGAGCTTTCTTTTGGTGGCATTTAAAGCGGAGTTCCACCCTGGGAAAGTTTTTTTTTTTTTTAATAAATATACCCCCGGGACAGTCAGGGCTAGTGCATTCCACAATGGATAGCCTCTGATCTGTCCCGGGTTGCACTTACCTGCAAGAAGAAATACTTACCTTGAAAAAGTATTGTCCAACGCTGCCATCTCAGGTGTGGATAGCTTGAAGCCAGCGTAATCCTCTTCTGTGTCCTCTTCCATCTTCTTCGGTCCCACGATGCACTGCACCGGCCCCGCCGTCACTTCCGGTGCCGCAGCGTCATCCCTGCACAGCTTCTGGGCATGCCCAGAAGCTGTTTAGCAAGGTATGACGGCGCCCGCACCGGAACTGACGTCGGGGCCGGTTCAGGCGCATTGATTCCTGGGAGCGATGACGTTCAGCTCCCAGGAATCATTGCAAGCCAGGAAGTGACGACTCACCGTGGCCGCCGAGGGGAGGAAGAGGAAGTAAGGTAAGTATATTTTCTTCTAAACAAAGTAAGTAAAAAAAAAAAAAAATTGCTATTATCCATTTGTTTTTCAGGTGACCCGGAGCAAGAAGATGGAGGTAAGTATAATTTTAGGGTGGAACTCCGCTTTAACTTCTTCTCGTCCACGATCTACCCGAAAGAAGGCTAAAGCATGGACCTGCTAATTGCCGGGAGGGCATCCATGTTCGTCCTCCCATGCATGAGCTGCCTGCGTTTTCCCTGCAGAGCGCACGGCTAGCTCTGTGATCAGCCAGTCTATGAGACTTGGCCTATCATAGATCGGTCCCGACCCCTTACCACGTGATCAGCTATCAGCCAATGACAGCTGATCACGTGATATAAACAGCAGCCAGCGATCAGCTTTTTTTCTTTTTTCTACCAGCGTGAGGAGACAAAAAGCCGATTGTGGGCTGCTGTCAGAGGGACATTGGTCCCAAAGAGGAGAGCAACATTTGTGCCCACCAGTGCAGGTCCGTGCCACCTATCAGTGCCAATTAGAGCTTCGTCATAAGTGCTGCCTATCTGTGTCACCTACCAGTGCCTATCATTGCTTATCAGTGCCCTTCAGTGCACCCATCAGTGCCCATTGGTGCCTCCCACCAGTGCCGCCTTATCAGTGCCTACCTTATAAGTGCAGCCTATCAGTGCCCATCAGTACAGCCTATCAGTGCCTGTCAGGGCTGCCTCATCAGCGCACATCAATGAAGGAGAAAAATTACCTGTTTGCAAAATTTTATAACAAACTATAAAAACTTTTTTTTTTTTTTTTTTATCAAAATGTTCGGTCTTTTTTGTTCAGCAAAAAACAAAAAAAACAAAAAAAAAAAAACCCCAGTAGTGATAAAATACCACCAAAAGAAAGCCCTATTTGTTTGAAAAAAATTATAAAAATGTAATTTGGGTACAGTGTAGCATGACTGCGCAATTGTCATTCCAAGCGCGACAGCGCTGAAAGCTGAAAATTGGCCTGGGCAGCAAGGGGGGTTTAAGTGCCCAGTAGGCAAGTGGTAATCACCACTGGGTTTTTCTTTTTTATTATTAATTGCTAAACTAAAAAAGACCAAAAATTAAAAACAAAAAAAAAAAGTTTGTTTTTTTTTTAAATTTTTTGTTATAAAACTTTGCAAACAGGTAATCTTTCTCCTGCACTGATGGGCACCTATGAGGCAGCACTGGTGGGCATTGATGAGGCAGAACAGCTAGGCATCTCTGATCAGCTGCACTGGTGGGCACTGATGAGGCGGCACTAGTGGGCATTGATGAGGCGGCACTGATTGGCGTCACTGATCGGCTGCACTGATGGGCACTGATCAGCCGGCACTGTTGGGCGCTGATGAGGCTGCACTGATATATAGCACTGATGGGCACTAATAAGCTTCAAAACAACAAGAAAAAAGAGAAGGGCGCACACGCCTAGCGCATTACCTCAATAGAAGTAAAATCAACAATTGTCATACTCCCAGATGTACACCATGTGTACTCGTATCTTTAGGCTAAAGTGAGACTGATCGCATTCAAGTCTGTTGTAGTCCACCAAAGGTGTGGGAAGACTATAGGTGGACTGACGCATTTCTAGGGCGAACCCTCTTCCTCAGAGCCAAAGCAGCACTAATTGGCAGCACTGATTGCTGGCACTGTTGGGGCTGCACTGATAATCAGGAAACCAATTGATCAGTGCCCTGACTAGTCGGTCTCCTCTCATCAGGCAGCCACTGTTCTTCCCTGCTGCTCCCCAATGCTTGAGCAGGGTCTGAGGATGAACGGCTTCTCTGGGGGAGCGGTGTTGGCTCTCTTCTGCTGCCCATGCCGCATCACCTCCAAGCTGCTCTTCCTCTTAGCCCCCCAGAGGCCACCTACACGGTGGGTGAGGCAGGAGGGGTTGGCGGGGCGACATCAGGTCTTGGCGGAGGGTGACCCAGCAGAATGTGTAACCTCCAGCTGACAGAGTGGGTGGACTGTAAATACTCTTAGCTTAGTTTTTTGGTGGAGGATGGAGCACAGGCGCTGCCTGGGCTGTGTGAACCAGTGCCCGCTGTGCATATGATCGCTGATTGCCTTACTGGAAGACTCCCAGGATTTTGCGAAGGACGTTGCTAAGTGAGGCCCATCTTTTACTGCTCACCTCCACCATCGCAGGAGTGAGTGGCTTCTCTGAGTCAAACCCCTCACATGTGCTCTCTCTCCCCTGATACAGTAACTCTGAGCTCAGAGTTTGAGAGTTCACTTCTGTGATGGTAAAGGTGAGCAGTAATAGCTGGGCCTCTCAGCAAAGTCCTGGAAGTTTCCAGTGAGGCTTCATGAGGTACGTAAGTGGCCTACACCTATAGTAAGGGCATTATACAACTTTAGTCAAAGCTGCACAGTGTGTTTTTAACTATAGACACCCCTAATCTGCAAAGGCAGTTTTTTTTGGTAAAGTTGAACTAACCCTTTAAATAATATATAATGTTTTACTAGAAAGGGTTGCCTTATCTGATGTCCAATTCCTATTTTTTTATGAAGTAAATTAGATGGGAGATCTCTGAAAGGGAAGCCTTGTTAATGTTTAACTCTCAGTTGCATTCTTTGAATATCATCATTTGTAGCCTGAATTTCGTTTTTGCTTCTTTGAATTTCTCAGGTCATTGCCACTTTGAACTTTTATTTTAATCCAGGGAATATCCGATTGCCTCTCGGGGGATCACACATTATTTTTTTCCCCTCCTGGAGCAAATTGGATCATGCTTTGCTCTGGTTTTTTTTTTGCCTTCCTTTGCATCAAATGTGGATATAGGATTGTGTATATAGGATTGTATGATTTCCCCCCCCCCCTTTTATTGGTTGAACTGGACAATAGACTTGTCTTTTTTCAACCAGACTAACTATTTAACTGTGTTATAGATCCCAGTTAAAAAAGTGTAAGGCTCCATGTACACGGGATGTTGTAAATGGCTGTTTAGGAGCAGTTGGGCGTTTTTTTCAGAAGCCCCTGAACCCATCTACATGTTATCTTATCTGTCCATGTACACAGGGTCATTTACAGTCATTTGCAGGCAGTTGCATTCAGGGACTTTTTTTAGAACGCAATTATTTGCATTTCCCGGCGTTTCAAACGCAAAATCGCGACCAAACGCGTCTGAACGCGTCCGAACGCGATGACCCGCGTTAAGCGTTGGCGTTTTTCCATTTTAAAGGGGAATCATTTTTTTGACCTCTAGGAACGGTTCTAAACGCAAACGCCCGCTAAACGCGACCGAACGGACGTTTCAAACGTCCTAAAAATTCCAGCATTCAAAGGGACTTTTAACAACGTCCCGTGTACATGGAGCCTAAGGCTCCATGTACACGGGACGCTGGAAATGGCCGTTTAGGAGCATTTGGGCGTTTTTTTCAGAAGCCCCTGAACCCATCTACATTTTATCTTATCTGTCCATGTACACCAGGTCGTTTACAGTCATTTGCAGGCAGTTGTGTTCAGGGACTGTTTTTAGAACGCAATTATTTGCGTTCGAACGTGTGTTTCCCGGCGTTTCAAACGCGTCTGAACGCGTCTGAACGCGTCCGAACGCGATGACCCACGTTTAGCGTTCGCGTTTTTCCATTTTAAAGGGGAATAATTTTTTTGACCTCTAGGAACGCTTCTAAACGCAAACGCCCGCAAACGCCTCTGAACGCCCGCTAAACGCGGGTACAAACGCGACTGAAGGGACGTTTCAAACGTCCTAAAAATTCCAGCATTCAAAGGGACTTTTAACAACGTCCCGTGTACATGGAGCCTAAGTCTCCTTTATCCCATCTTGTTTCTAGTAATTTGATTCTGTGGAGAAAGGCATTTGTAATACATAGTTATATGAATATCACTGATCACTTTGCTTTTTCAATTTAATCCCTTTGCGCCTAAGGGTAAAACAAATATTAATGCCTAAGCACAATTTTGCAACTTTTACGTGTTAGTAAAACCGCACATATCATCACAACTACTTTGTGCATCCAGGTGGATTGCACCTTATTTTTTTCAGCACAAATTGAACTTTTATTTGGTGGTAAATAGGAAAGCCTCCCAATTTTTATTTATTTATTTTATTATCAAAGGGAAACTGGCCTAAAATAAAAAAAAATAAAAAATAAATTAAGTTGCATATTTCTTGCTACTACCATAAACTTCCACCAAAGAACAACCCAAAATGTATCCTCCTGCTCCCTACGATCGTAGCAATACCACATATGTGTATGTTAGTTGTTGTTTGTACCCGTAGTATGGCCCAGAAGCAATAGGGGGCATTTTGCTTTTTTAATCCTTTCCAAAAAAAAAAAAAATACTAACCGTGGCACTCACTTAGATCAAACCATGATCTAGGTATTTTTATTTTTTTTATTTTTATTATATTTTTTATTATGCACACATTTTTTTTTTTTTCTCTGCAAGGAAAAAAAAAGAGATATCTCTCTCGTCCATTCATAGAGAGAGACCGAGCGAAACCGAAAATGCAGGATGCCATTGGCCGAAAACCGAAACCAAATAATTTTAAAATAGATAGAAGAGGGTTATACACCAAAAACAGACAGCGACGTACACCTGTCGCTGCCACCCTGTCACAGTATATGTACTGTGACGGGTTGGCAATAGGTTAATTTAATTACCAATGGTATTTGTATTATGCAGCATGAGGGGTTAATGTATTGTCACTGCTGGTCACTCCTCTATTAGTGACCGACCAGTGGCAGTTAATTAACCCCTTTGTGCTGCATTAGTGCAACCAGTATCAGTGTTAATTAACACTGGTTGCACTGATACTGGTTGCACTAATGCAGCACAAAGGGGTTAATTAACTGCCACTGGTCTTTCACTAATGCAGCAGTGACCTAACATTAACCCCCTCATGCTGCATAATTAATACAAATACCAATGGTAAGCTGCCTCAGCTATCACCCCCCCTCCCCCCCCCCCCCCGCATCAGCCTCAGCGTCCCTCTCCTACTCACTCAGCTCCTCCGGTCACGGTGTCCATTATTCAAAAGTCCCGCCTCTGGCCGACTGCCCGCCTCCCGGTGATGTCACTACTACTACGATCTGTACATGAATGAAGTTACACACCGGGCGGGCGAGCGGCCGCTAATAGCTGTCACTATGTGAGCCCTTCACTTCTCTTCAATTCCCTGACACTCCGGGCGGGAGGGCGGGGCGAGCGGCCGCTAATAGATAGAACTATGTGATCCTTCCCTGTCAGCTCAGCGGGACTGTGTGTGAAATTCTGTGAATGAGAACTGACCTGACACCGGGCGGGGGGAGCGGCCACTAATAGCTGTAACTATGTGAGCCCTTCACTTCCCTGTCAGGCATGTATCTCCGCTGACAGGGAAGTGAAGGGCTCACCTAGTTACAGCTATTAGTGGCCGCTCCCCCCGCCCCCCCGCCCGGTGTCGGGTCAGTTCTTATTCACATAATTTCACACACAGTCCCGCTGAGCTGACAGGGAAGGTGTCACGGAACCATGAACCAGACGTACAACAACAGATAAGTGAAAATAAGAAATCTTTATTGAAAAACAAGCTATAAAGCAAAAGTCCAAACGGATGGCGAAACCGATGCAGAGTCTTTGCGAAGCCAGGGGTCAGGAACCAGCAGGGTAGTCAGACGAAGCCAGGATCAGGAACCAGCAGGGTAGTCAGACGAAGCCAGGATCAGGAACCAGCAGGGTAGTCAGACGAAGCCAGGAACAGGAACCAGAAGTAGCAGCAGTCTTAGAAGCATGTGTACACAGGAGGACCAAGCAGGGAACTGAAGCCACAGACCTCCTATATATATGAGCTAGGCATCCAGCTCCTCCCTGTGGGAAGGAGGAGCCGCAGGGTGGGAGGCTACAAGAAACCCAGAAACCAAGATGGCCGCCAGCACATGTCAAACGAAGGAGAACAGCAAGAAGGTAAGACCATGACAGTACCTCCCCCTCAAGGGCCCCTCCTCCGCGGAGTAAAGAACGGTTTCTGAGGGAAGCGTGCGTGGAAGGCTCGGAGCAAGGCAGGAGCATGGACATCTGCGGAGGGAACCCAGGAACGCTCCTCTGGACCATAACCACGCCAATGAACCAAAAACTGCACCCGACCGCGGACCAGGCGTGAGTCCAGGATATTGCTCACCTCATACTCCTCACGATTGCCCACTCGGACTGGACGAGGCCGAGGAACCGAGGAAGTGAAACGATTACACACCAGAGGCTTCAACAGGGAGACATGAAACACGTTGGAGATCCGCATGCCAGGAGGAAGCGCAAGCGCATAGGCTACCGGGTTTACCCTGCGAAGCACTCGGAAAGGACCAACAAAGCGAGGCGCCAACTTGGGAGTGGGCACTCGAAGGTTGAGGTTGCGGGTGGACAACCATACACGGTCTCCGGCCTGGTAGGAAGGAGCAGGCGCTCGTCTGCGATCAGCCTGGAGTCTCTGGCGCTGCGCAGAGACCTCAAGGGACTTCTGGATCTGTACCCAAGAAGCACGTAGGACGGAAAGGTGATCCTCCACAGCCGGAATATCCTGGGGAGAGAATACCTCCGGTAACACGGCAGGTTGGAACCCATAGTTGGCCATGAAGGGAGACGTCCCAGAGGAAGAGTTCACCGCCGTGTTCCTGGCAAACTCAGCCCAAGGCAGGAGGTCAGCCCAATTGTCTTGGTGATCGGAGACATAGCAACGAAGGAATTGCTCCAAGGCCTGATTGGATCGTTCTGCGGCCCCATTAGACTGAGGGTGGTAGGCCGAGGAAAAGGAGAGATGAATCCCCAACTGGGAGCAAAAGGCGTGCCAGAACCTGGACACAAACTGACTCCCCCGATCCGACACAATCTCCTTGGGCAAACCGTGCAACCGGAAGACCTCCCTGGCAAAAATCGTGGCCAACTCCTGTGCAGAGGGTAACTTCTTGAGAGGAACACAGTGGCACATTTTGGAAAACCGATCCACAATCATGAGAATGACCGTATGGCCTCGGGATGCAGGGAGGTCCACAATGAAATCCATCCCCAGGTGTGACCATGGGCGCTCCCCGGTGGCTAAGGGTTGCAGAAGGCCCAACGGAAGGTGCCGAGGGGCCTTACTCTGGGCACAAACGGAGCATGCCGCTACATATGTGGCGATGTCGGAACGTAGGGAAGGCCACCAGAACAGACGTGAAACAGCCCAGGACAGCTGATTCTTTCCAGGATGCCCCGCGGTCTTGGAGTTATGGTAGGTTCGCAACAACCGAGTGCGCAACTCCTCAGGCACAAAACATCTGCCGTTGGGTCTCCCAGAGGGAGCACCAGATTGAGCCGCCAAAATCTGCTCACCCAGGGGAGAGGTCAGGCTGGTGCGAATGGCAGCCAGGATCTGATTCGGAGGTATGACCGAAGTCGGAATCGACTCCTCCCTGGACAGGTCGGAGTACTGCCGTGATAAGGCATCCGCCCTGATGTTCTTGGAACCGGGTAGGTAGGAGACCACGTAATTAAAACGTGACAAGAACAGAGCCCATCTGGCCTGACGTGGTGTCAATCTCTTGGCCTCAGAGAGGTAGGTCAGATTCTTGTGGTCCGTCAGGATGAGGACCGGAACCACCGAACCCTCGAGCAAGTGCCTCCATTCTTTAAGAGCCTGCACGATGGCCAATAACTCCCTGTCACCAATCTGGTAGTTGCACTCCGCGGAAGACAGTTTCCGGGAGTAAAACCCACAAGGAAGCAGAGGACCCTCTGGTGTTCTACGCTGAGACAGAAGGGCGCCTACTCCCGTCTCAGACGCGTCCACCTCGAGGACAAAGGGCAACCCAGGGTTGGGATGCGACAGAATCGGAGCTGACACAAAGGCGGACTTTAGAGCCTCAAAAGCTCGGATGGCCTCGGGCGGCCAGACCTGGGAATTACTGCCCTTCCTGGTCAGATCCGTGAGAGGCTTGGCTAGCATGGAAAAGTCCCTGATGAACTTCCGATAATAATTGGCGAAGCCCAAAAAGCGCTGCAGGGAGCGAAGACCACTGGGCTGGGGCCACTGTAAGACAGCCGAAACCTTCTCAGGATCCATGGAGAACCCCTCAGCGGAAATTATGTAACCTAAGAAGGTTACCTGGGATCGGTGAAATTCGCATTTCTCAAGCTTACCGAACAGCTTGTACTCTCGTAACCGTTGCAACACTCGTTTGACATCCAGAATGTGGGTCTCCATGGACTCAGAATATACCAAGATGTCATCCAGGTAGACCACCACACACTGCTGCAACAGGTCACGGAAAACATCGTTGATGAATTCCTGAAAGACTGCGGGCGCATTGCACAGCCCAAAGGGCATAACCAAGGATTCATAATGACCGGTCCTGGTGTTAAACGCGGTCTTCCACTCATCGCCCGCCTTGATCCTTACGAGGTTATATGCCGCCCTCAGGTCGAGTTTGGTAAAGACCGTGGCCCTTTTAAGGCGATCGAACAGCTCGGAAATCAAGGGTATCGGGTAAGCGTTCTTGATCGTGATGCGATTGAGACCCCTGTAATCGATGCAAGGCCTCAACTCACCGCCCTTCTTTTTCACAAAGAAAAATCCAGCCCCTGCCGGGGACGAGGATTTGCGAATGTGTCCGCGTGAAAGCGCCTCCCTCACGTACTCCTCCATGGCCTCATTCTCCGCTACCGACAGTGGATAGACTTTGCCACGAGGAGGAACGGCACCAGATTGTAACTCGATGGCACAATCGTATGGGCGGTGCGGAGGTAGGGCAACCGCGCGCACCTTATCGAATACATCCCGGTACTCCTCGTATTCAGGGGGCAACAGAGAGTCCGAGGAAGTACACAGCAACTTGACAGGCCCATGGATGCAACTAGCCCCACACTGCGGTGACCACGAGAGGATCTCGGCCGATCTCCAATCGAAAATCGGATTATGCTTCTGGAGCCAGGGGTACCCCAAGACCACCGAGTAGTGTGGAGACGAAATAACCTGGAAGCAGACCGACTCTCTGTGGACGGCACCAATGGCTAACCCCACTGGAAGGGTCTCATGAGTCACGTGTGGCGGCAGAAGGGGTCTGCCGTCTATCGCCTCAAGAGCCAGAGGAGAACCTCGAGCCTGCAGAGGAATGGAATTGGCGGCAGCGAACACACTATCAATGAACAAACCACCAGCACCTGAGTCCACCAACGCCTGGGTCGTCACCGAGCCCCCGACCCAGGAGAGGACAACAGTGATCAGTGGTTTGTCAACACGGGAAACCGGGGACGAGGAGACTCCACCCAAGATCTGCCCCCGACAGGATCTCAGGTGCGAGCGTTTCCCGGACGGTTCGGACATGCCAACCGAAAATGCCCACCGAGACCACAGTACATGCATCGGCCCTCGCGTCTCCGGAGTACCCTCTCCCCCTCGGACAGGCGAGCAAACCCCAGCTGCATGGGTTCACCCCCAGACAAGTCATCCCCAGGAGGCGTGGGAGGAGAGGGAGGCACGGGTGGGACAACAAAGGTAGGCGCCAATCTGTTAGGAGGCCTCCGCAGACTCTCCTTAAAGGAAGGTCTCTCCCTGAGTCTGGTGTCAATCAAAATCAGGAAAGAAATAAGAGACTCGAGCTCCACTGGTAGGTCCTTAGCTGCAACCTCATCCTTCAAGGCATCCGAGAGACCATGAGAGAAAGCAGCGACCAGAGCCTCATTATTCCAGCCCACCTCTGCTGCCAGGGTACGAAACTCAATGGCGTATTCAGCTACGGATCGTGAACCCTGTCTGATGGACATAAGGAGCTTCGCAGCAGAGGCAGCACGAGCCGGCACATCGAATACCTTCCGAAGAGAAGCAACAAAACCGGAAAACTCGGTAACCACCGGATTGTTGTTCTCCCATAAAGGGCTGGCCCAGGCCAAGGCCTTGTCCGAGAGCAGCGAGATTAAGAAGCCCACCTTTGATCTCTCAGTAGGAAAGGCATGTGGCAGCAACTCGAAATAAATGCCCACCTGGTTAAGGAAACCTCGGCACTGAGTTGGCTCTCCCCCAAAGCGCTGTGGAAGGGGGGCAGAACCGGACATACCCCGAAACACCGCAGGCACAACAACAGGTGTCGGGGTAGACTCTGGCGCAACAACCGGAGCGGCAGTAGGAGCGGGCCCAGGAGCGACAACCGACCCATCGGCAACGGGAGCGAAATGAACCGTGCGTTCAAGCAGGGTTTGCAACGCCACGGCGAACTGACCCAACAGGTGATCCTGCTGATCAAGTCTGGCAACCAGCGTGGGTAGTGAGGATGGCCCTGTACCGTCAGAATTCATGGCTTGGTCCTAATGTCACGGAACCATGAACCAGACGTACAACAACAGATAAGTGAAAATAAGAAATCTTTATTGAAAAACAAGCTATAAAGCAAAAGTCCAAACGGATGGCGAAACCGATGCAGAGTCTTTGCGAAGCCAGGGGTCAGGAACCAGCAGGGTAGTCAGACGAAGCCAGGATCAGGAACCAGCAGGGTAGTCAGACGAAGCCAGGATCAGGAACCAGCAGGGTAGTCAGACGAAGCCAGGAACAGGAACCAGAAGTAGCAGCAGTCTTAGAAGCATGTGTACACAGGAGGACCAAGCAGGGAACTGAAGCCACAGGCCTCCTATATATATGAGCTAGGCATCCAGCTCCTCCCTGTGGGAAGGAGGAGCCGCAGGGTGGGAGGCTACAAGAAACCCAGAAACCAAGATGGCCGCCAGCACATGTCAAACGAAGGAGAACAGCAAGAAGGTAAGACCATGACAGAAGGATCACATAGTTCTATCTATTAGCGGCCGCTCGCCCCGCCCTCCCGCCTGGTATGTCCCTTCATTCATGCACACATCTAGTAGTAGGGACGTCATTGAGAGGCGGGCGGCCAGCCAGAGGCGGGACTTTTAAAACCTGCCCTGCGCTGCGCCCTCCTCCTTCCTCACGGCGGCCATATTAATTTCGGCACTGTTAACCCATTATCGGCCGAAATGGGATAGGCTCATTTTCGGCCGATAATTTCGGTGGCCGAAATTTCGGTGCATCCCTATGCAAATCCTAACCAAATCTCCAGCTCCATTTGCAGAAATGCAGCCCCAAACTTGCAAGGAACCTCCACTATGCTTCACTGTTGCCTGCAGACACTTATTATTGTACCGCTCTCCAGCCCCTCGGTGAACAAACTGCCTACTCTTACTGCCAAATATTTCAAATTTTGACTCCAAAAAGGTATGGCTTTTTGGCCGAAATTCTTCCATGAAGTCCACTTCTGGCTAGGCTTTTTCATATAGTGGATGGTTTTACCTGGACCCCACTAGTTTCTGGCAGTTCTGTGGTGATGGCACTGCTGTACATCTTCTGATGTCAAAGGGAAGTAAACATGAGGTATCTTTCCTTTCATCTGCTGAATTACATTTCCTTAGCCAACCACTGTGTCTGTGGTCCTCCGTGTTGCCTGTTTTCGTCAGTCTGACACCAGTCAGATTTGCAGTCATTTCCTGGGATACACCTTGCGGATACAGGATAAAGACTACCGTGTGTCTTGTTGATGTGCTCAGTCTTGCCATAGTGTATGCCCTGTGACATGAAACAGTCTCTCACAATCTCACCTTAGTAGCAGAGTTTGGCTGTTCCTCACCCAGCTTGAAGCCTCCTACACAGCTGTTTCTGTTTCGTATAATGACTGTCCTACATATGAAGTTGATCATTAGCACCTATGTGGTAAAATTGGTTAACCCTTCCCACCTGCGATAAAAGCAGAAAGACGGCTGCAGCGCGGATCTCCAGTTCTGGGCGGACGCAGATCGACATCCTACCACGTGTGCGCCTCCTGCATCCATTGGGTTCGTTCTGTAACCACTGTGTCCTTTGGATACAGCTGATCACATATTGCGGTAAAGGGCCAATCACAGCTGGTCATATGTAAACAGACTTGCAGTTAACGGTATTACTTTCCTCACATGCTGTCTCTGTGTGCGGAAAAGAGAGCTGATAACCGGCAAGTCTGACAGGGCACAGTACATTGTTTACACTAATAATCAGGGCACTGATCACCAGTTCCCTGATTAAAGCGGAGTTCCACCCAAAAGTGGAACTTCCGCTTTAGGGAGTCCTGACCCCCCGACATGCCACATTTGGCATGTCATTTTTTGGGGGGGGGAGCGGGTACCTAGTTTTGACAGGTACCCGCTCCCACTTCCGCTCGGAGCGCCGCGGCGCCCTGAGCGGAAGTTCTCCTCTCCCCCTCCCTCCCTGCAATCTTCTGGGACACGTCAGAGGTCCCAGAAGATTGCCGGCCAATCACGGCGCGCATCGCGACTCGCGCATGCGCAGTGGGTACCCGGCTGTGAAGCCGCAAACTGTAACAGCCGGGTGCCCACAGCAGTGATGCCGAGGGAGAGGATCAAGGCTTCCGGCGGCCGCATCGCTGGACCGTTGGACAGGTGAGTAAATGGCTGGAACTCCGCTTTAAGTGCAGCCTCATCAGCACACATTAATGATGGAAAAAAAATGCTTATATGCAAAATTGTTTAACCGAAACATTTTTTTTTTATTTTTTTTATTTGTTTAGCAAAAAATAAAAAGCTCAGTGGTGATCACCACTTGCCTACTGGGCCAGTTCAGACACTTCTCTCATATATGTAAAAATCTGTGATAGAAATGAGCAGTGGCAGGTCCTCTTTATGGAGAGAACTGGGATCAACAAGACCCCATGTCTCTCCTCTACAATGTAAAGCATTAGTTTAAAAAAAAAAAAAAAAAAAAAAGCCTAGTTTACAACCAGAAGTGACGTCATGATGGTTGTTGCTTGGACCACTCACTATAATAAGAGAATCGCCAGCTAAAAAAATAAATAAATAAATACTGTGGTTATGCATATTGCTGTAGCCATAATCCCTGTTTTCCACTGCTGTCATTTGTCTCTGGCCCAGTTGGCAAGTGGTTAACCACTTACCGACCGCCCCCTGATTTACGTCGGTACTTTGATGCTAAAGACAGATAGCTGCAATAACCCCGGTATTTTTTGAAACGGCGGGCGGTCCTCTTTCAGATAAGGGTGGTCCTAGCGGCGGATTCACCGCGGGATCACCCTTACGGTGCGGCGGAGGAGGTCCCCACCCCCTCCCGCCGTGTCCTGGTCGTTTTCCCCACCGGCAGCAGGGAAAACTATCTGGTCCACGCTCCTCACAGACAGGAAGTCGAGTGAGGGCAAGATGGCCCCCACTCGAATCTATGGTCTTGGAGGACCGGAGCAACGTCAAACGTCATCTCCTAGCAACCGGTTTAAAGAGCCAATTTTTTTTTTTTTTTGTTAGTGTAGATGTGAGTTCTAAGGTCTTTTTGACCCCAGATCTCACAATAAAGAGGACCTGTCATGCTTATTTCTATTACAAGGGATGTTTACATTCCTTGTAATAGGAATAAAAATGATCAAAACATTTTTTTTTTTCAAAACTGTAAAAATAAAAAGTAATAGAGGGAAAAAAATAAAATAAAGCGCCCTGTCCCCGTAAGCTCGCGTGCAGAAGCGAACACATACGCGAGTCCCGCCCACATATGTAAATGGTGTTCAAACCACACATGTGAGGGATCGCCGCGATCGTTCGAGTGAGAGCAACGATTTGAGCCATAGACTAACTCTAAGCTGGTAACTTGTAGAAATTTTTAAAGTGTCGCCTATGGGGATTTTAGTACCAATGTTTGTCGCCATTCCACAAGCGTGCACAATTTTGAAGCATGACCTGTTTGGTATCTATACCTGTTGGGTATCTATTTACTCGGCGTAACATTATCTTTCACATTATAGAAAAAAATTGGGCTAACTTTACTGTTTTCTTATTTTTTAATTAAAAAAGTGAATTTTTTCCAAATAAATTGCGTTTGGAAGACCGCTGCGCAAATATGGTGTGATAAAAAGTATTGCAAAGATCTCCATTTTATTCTCTAGGGTCTCTGCTAAAAAAAAATATATATATATCATGTTTGGGGGTTCTAAGTAGTTTTCTAAACACAAAAACAGATTTTAGCATGTAAACAAGAAGTGTCAGAAATGGGCCCGGTCCTTAAGTGGTTAAATACCACCAAAAGAAAGCTCTATCTCAAAAAAAATAATTTGGGTGCAGTTTTGCATGACCGTGCAATTGTGATTCAAAATGTGACAACGCTGAAAGCTGAAAATTGGCCTGGGCAGGAAGGGGGTGAAAGTGCTCGATACGGGGGGCGTGTCCTGAATATGGCGGCGTGAAGACTCATTCTCTGAGAGCTCCGGACACCTCACCCTGTCCATCGCTGATATACTGCCTTTACCAACCTCGGAATGAGCACCGGGCGCAGGAGAGCACCCAGGAAACCTCTCTGCGCTTCTCCGGGTGCTGAGCTGCACCGGTACTTCCCCGGGACCCGCGCCTCCTCTGCCCGCACCAACCGCTCACAGCCTCGTGGGGATCCCTCTATGCAGATGGCGGCCACCGCTCCGGTCTCCACGACGGCCCCGATCCTATTCGATGTGGGCTCACAGTCACCATCCTCCTCGATCTCCTCAGCTCCTTCTGCCTCTATGACCGCTATGCCTGGGGACGCAGGGGAGCTCCGTGCACTGATCCAGGCTCTCCCCACGAAGAAGGACTTTGAGGCCCTGGCCATGCGCTTGGAGGAGGCCCACGCCAGGGACATCCAGGCGGTCCGCGCTGAGGTGCATGGACTGCAGGACAGAGTGTCTGTAGGTGAACAGTCGGCCATCACGCTGGAAGCCCGGGTCTCCAGACTAGAAGCCCACACTGCACATTCGCTACATGTGGGGGAGATTCAACTGCGCCTGGAGGAGATGGAGGCCTGCAGCCGCCAGAACAATTTGCAGCTGCGGGGACTGCCAGAGGCCAGGGGCCAGGAATCCCTCTCTCCTACGGTACAAGCCATCTGCCAGCGGCTGGCGCCAAATGTCCCACCTGTCTCGCTGGAGTTTGATCGGGTGCATAGGGCCTTGGGCCCCCGCTCCTCGGACGTTGCGAGGCCGCGCGATGTGATCTGCCGGCTGCACCGCTACTCCCATAAGGAGCTTATTCTTTCGACAAGCCTGGGAAGCCGGTGAAGTGGACTTTGACGGCGCGAGAGTGAAGATCCTCCCTGATCTATCCAGAGTGACACTTCAGAGGCGAGCATTGATGAGACCCCTTCTGGAGCGTATTCGCCGACTTGGATGCACGTACCGGTGGGGGTTCCCCATTTCCCTCACGGTCCCCAAGGGCCCTGCTTCTTTCACGATCCACCATCCAGATGATTTGCCGGACCTCTTCACCTTCCTGGAGACGGAGTCCATGGAGGTTCCTAATTGGCTACAGCACTTGCCTGCCCCGAGTCGTAGATCGCAATTTCGATCCGGTGATGGTGGGGGCCTTCCTCCCCGTACGCCGAGGCAAGGGCGGCGCACCCAACCTGCTCCAGCGCCAGAGGGACGTGAAGATTGAGGATCCCGTCCACTGCCTTCTGAACCCGACCTACAGATGAGTATGGTACTTTTTGACTTTCGAACTGCTTGCTATGCCCCTGATCTTAGTCGGCCCACGGGTGCCTTTGGCCTGCAGTGCTACCCCCCCCGTCTCCGTGGACTTACTGGCCCAATCGTGAGGCGGTTTGGCGGGAGCTGGGGGGGGTGTGATGCCTCGGTCGGCTGACCTTCCCTGTTCTCACTGGGCCAAAAATTGTGACTGCTGCATTGCCCCGGCCCCCTGCCTGTGGATGGCACTTTTCCCCTGGGGACTGGCTGGGTCCTTGCCCCCCCCCCCCCCTCGGCGGGTGTCGGGAGACCCCGGTTCTTGGCCTCGGGGATGCTGCTATGGCCCGATGCTCAGTGACTTTCCCACCTGCCGCCCCGTGACCTGGCCCCCTCATCTCATGTTGGACTATGTGTTTTTAACTTTGCCTCCTTTTTTGCCTGGGTCTTCCTGGTCTCCCGGGGTACCTCGGACACTCCACTAACAGGTCCTATTTTACTCGCCATGCATTATGTGGGGGTGGGTGGGCTTGGTCTGGGGGTGGGGGGGGGATATGCTGATGCTATTCCATTAACTGATTGGGCGGATCTCCCCGGGGGCAGGTCTGGTGTGTGGGGGGGGGGGCGTCGTCCTGCTGACTGCCCTAGGGGATTGGGTATCAGGACGGGGGTGGTGCCCCTTGTGGAGCGGGAGATGTGCATCCGCTGTGGCAACCGTTGCAGGCGTGGTTTCTGAATGTGAGCTCTCATCTGGTGGGGTTCGGAGGGGGTGGGATCCATGGGTCATGGTCATCTGTGCTGTGCCAGACGCCTTCCCTTGCCCATCTGTACCCTTGAGTTGGGTGTACGGGGGGGTTTGGGTTATGGGTGCACATGATGTCTCTCGACGTTCGGGTGATTATACGTTGTTGTCTGGCCACCTCTACTTCTTTGGACACCTCCCTTCTCCCATTTGTTATCATATATTGGGTGAACGGGGGTGCCTGGGTCACGGGTGCACATGATGGGTACTACTGTTCTTATGCATATGCAATGTTTTTGGCCACCTGCACCGTTCTGGCCACCTTCCTTCGCCCATTAGTTTTCGTATGGTGGGTGAACGGGGGCGCCTGGGGTGCGGGTGCTCCTGATATTTGCTCTTGTTCTTGCTAGTGTTATTATGTAATGTTCTTGGCAGTTTATAGTTTTATCTTGTTTTATTGCTGTGATGGACGGGGTGGGCTCTGTCCGTGGGGCTTTCGTGACTTGAGTCGAACTCCACCTTCAGACCCTTGTCCCCCTCTAGACCTACGCCCCATCTGTCGGTCCTTCCACCTTGGTGGTGGACCCCAGGGTGTCTTTTCCCCCTATTTTAGTGTGATTACCTCCCTTACTACCCCCCCCCTTATTTCCTCTGCCTACTGACCCCTCCCACCTGGGATTTTCTCCTGCCCTTCCCCCCTACCCTCTGCCCCCCTCTTTTCTAGGTCTCCTGTATCCTCCTCCCCCCCTTCTATCTCATACTTACCCTGCCCTATATCTTGCCTTCCCTGCCCTGAACCACTCTTCTCTCCCCCGTTGCCGATGGATCCCGTTCGGGTGACCTCCCCGAATGCCAGGGGGCTTAATGTGCCTGAGAAGAGGCGCATGTTACTGGGCGAGTTGCGCCGCCTACACTCGGACGTCGCCTTCATCCAAGAAACCCACTTTAGAGATGGCAGTTTGCCCTTGCTCCAAAATAGATTCTTCCCGTGTGCATACCATGCCGCCAATCCGGAGTCCAAATCCAAAGGGGTATCTATTCTGCTCTCGAGCCGCCTCCCATGGACCCTCCTAGACCGTAGAACGGATCCTGGGGGCAGGTTCCTGTTCCTTAAGGGCCGACTGGTGGAGGTCAGGGTCACACTCGCTACTGTGTATGCCCCGAATGCAGGCCAGGAGACATTCCTTTCGGAAGACTCTGACGGCTCTGCTGGACTTCTCGGAGGGTAGGCTTCTCTTGGGCGGAGATTTTAACTTTCCGCTGAACCCAGAGCTAGACACCTCCGCGGGTAACTCGTCAGTATCCCGGGGCCGTCGTCGGCAGGTACAATCCCTGCTCCATGATCTTCAGCTCGTTGACGCGCGGCGCCTCCTCCATTCGGGGGAGCGCGATTATACGTACTTTTCGTTCCCCCACCAGACTTACTCTCGTATTGATCTTTTCTTACTCCCTCACCGCCTTCTGCAAAACGTAGTTGATGTGACGATAGGCACCATCACGTGGTCGGACCATGCCCCCGTGACGCGATCGGTCAACCTCAGCGGGACCCCTAGGGAATCCGACTGGCACTGGCGACTGAACGAGGGTCTCCTACAGGAACCCGAGGTCCTAGCCGATGTCACCCAACAGCTGCAGTCCTTTTTTTCATCTTAATACCACCCAGGACAGTGACCCGGCCGTGATATGGGAGGCGCACAAGGCGGTGGTCTGGGGGGTCCTCATGAAACATGGAGCGCGACTGAAGAAAGCACGAGAGGCTCAGTTGGAGGGCCTCCTGGCCGAGGTGCATTCTCTTGAGTGTCGTCACAAGAGAGATCCAGGTCGGGGTGGGGGACAGGAGCTGGCCCGACTCCGGGAGCAGATTGCGGATCTGCTACGTTACAGGGCTAAGGCGGTTCTGCAGAAGTGCAGACGGTTCTCGTACGAGTCTGGGGACAAGTGTGGGAGAATGTTAGCGCGCTCTCTCCGGGACCAACAGACGGCATCCTATGTCCCATGGTTGCGAGATCAGGGCAGATCCAAGATTTATCTCCCGAAGGATATCTCCCGCAGCTTTGGTGACTTCTACTCCAGCTTATATGGCTTGCCCCAAAGGCAGTCCCATCTGGCGGCGGTCTCATCCTACCTGGATTCGGTTAACTTACCACGTATTGCTTCCCCGGATCGCGGGGCACTGGACACCCCCTTTACCCTGGAGGAGCTGTCTGCGGTCATCGCCTCTGCGAAGAGGGGGAAGGCTCCCGGCCTGGACGGCTACACAGTAGCCTACTATCAACAGTTCCGCGATATCCTGCCCCCCCCCCCCCCCTGCTGCAATTGTTCAATTCGGTCTCGTTTCGAGAAGAATCCTTGGGTGCACATATTTCCGTGATACCCAAGGAGGGGAAGGACCCATCGGTCTGCGGGAGTTACAGGCCGATTTCACTGCTTAATGCGGACCTTAAATTCTTTACTAAACTTTTGGCTCTTCGGCTACAATCCCACCTGCCCGCCCTGGTTCACTTGGACCAGGTAGGGTTTGTCCCGACGCGCGAAGCTAGGGACAATACGATCAAGGTGGTAAATCTTGTCCATCAAGCCCGCCGCTCCCGCGTCCCCACGATATTTTTAAGCACCGATGCAGAGAAAGCATTCGATCGGGTCAACTAGTCGTATATGTTTGCAGCCCTCCGCCACTTTGGCCTGGAAGATCGGATGCTGTCTTGGATACAGGGGGTGTACACCAACCCTAGCGCTAGGGTGAAGGCGAATGGGGTCCTGTCGGATCAGATTCGCATCCATAACGGCACGCGTCAGGGATTTTTTCCCCTGTCGCCGCTGCTGTTCGCACTCTCATTGGAACCGTTCCTGGCTAAGGTACGGCTGAATGCGGACATCTCGGGTATCTCGGTGGGGACGGCGGTGCATAAGGTCTCAGCATACGCAGACGACCTACTTTTCTCCCTGTCCCAACCCCTGATCTCGCTTCCGTGCCTCATGAAGGAATTTGAACTTTTTGGGACGGTTTCCAACTTGAAGATTAATTTTTCATCCGAGGTCATGGGGATTGCGTTACTGCAGTCGTTGCGGGTCCTCTTGGCCCAGGACTTCCCCTTTCGGTGGGCAACGGGGGGTCTCCGGTATCTGGGCACTTTGATCTCCCCTCATCCGGCGGACCTGTTCCGCCTGAACTTCCCCCCTCTCCTGGTGACTATTCGCGCACTCCTCGTACGGTGGTCCACGGGGCTTCATTCGGGGTTTGGGAGGTGCAATATCCTCAAGATGTCAATACTCCCCAAATTGTTATATCTGATGCAAGCACTCCCGATCTCCATTCCTACGGCCTTTTTTCAGAAGGTCGATTCCGTATTCACTAACTTCGTGTGGGCTGGGCGGAGGCCGCGCATCGCTCGGCGACTACTGGTACTACCCAAGCGACATGGTGGGATAGCCTTACCCGACATCAGACGCTACTACCAAGCGGTTATGCTGACGAGGTGGATCGATTGGGCCCGCCACGCTAGCCTGAAGCAATGGGTTCCCTTGGAGCCCTCACTGTTTCTGGTCTGCTTGCCTAGAGCACCTTTGCTGCCTCGAGACGTGCCAACACTGCTCCGGCAGCACCCTACGATTGGACCAACGGTAAGGGTGTGCTCCTCGACCACGTCCGGGAGGAGGCTCGCGGATGCTCGGGGCCCTCTTTTCCCGATCCTGGGGAATCCTCGCTTCCCTCCGGGATGCGGGAGGGACCGGTTTGCCGAACTTTCCCAGGGGGGAACCTTTCAGGCCTTGCACTTTCTCCGAGATAACCAATGGCCGTCATTGATCCAACTCACTTCGCCGGGTGATGCATTTCGTCTGTCCAGATGGCAGGCCTTGCAGTTGCTTCATTTCCTTCGGGGGTTGGGACAGCCGTCACTCTACACGAGAGAACTTCTGCCCTTTGAACACTTCCTGATGTCGCAGGGTCACATGCTTCATGCACTTTCCCAAGTGTACTCGCTTCTTTCGCAACCCTCGGAGGACTTCGTCCTGCCGGGCATCCTTAAGTGGGAGGGGGAGCTCAATCGGGGTTTCACTGACACCCAAAGACGTAACATTGTCCGCTTTTCCCTGAAATCCTCTATTTTGCACGCTCATCCAGGAGTCCAACTATAAAATTCTTACCCAGTGGTACTACTCTCCTGATAGACTTAGCCACATCTTTCCTGGTACCTCGGATAGGTGTTGGAGGTGCCAGTCAGAAAAGGGGACTATTTCCCATATCTTCTGGAGCTGCCCAATGCTACGGGACTTCTGGTCTGAAGTTCGCCGTATCTCCCAGCTGATGACAGAGAGAGCCATACCGGACGATCCGGCATTCTTTTTACTTCACTGCTCAGGCATGGCCCCGAAAAGGTATAAACGCTCGGTGTTACGACACCTTATGGATGCAGCGAAATCGTGCATTAGCTTACGCTGGAAGAGCTCGACACCCCCGACGGTCTCCCTCTGGCTGCAGAGGGTGAAATGGATTAATGATCTGGAGGACCTGGTACTGACTGCGCGCGGCAGGAAGGAGCAATACAATAAAACATGAGCATGTTGGAACGAATTCTTACTTTTGGATGAAGGTCGGACCTTGCGTGAGTCTCCCCAGCTGTAGCAGTCTGGATGGGGTGGGGGTCGCCCGTGCGGGAAGACCATCGGTGCCTACCCCTCTCTCTGCCCATCCTCCCCCCCCCCCCCCGCTCCTCCACCCTCTCGCTTCTCCTATTCGTCTCCCCCTTCTTCTGGCTACTCTTTCATGTTCTGACTTGGTACCTTCACCGGTTCCCTCTTCCCTACCTGTTCTGATCCCCTCCCCCCCCACCTCCCTTTTCTGGTACTGTCTTTTCTTGTTTCTCTCCCCAATCCCTATGTTACGCCACTGACCGATTGGCCGTTAGACGTATATGTGGATCTAATTCTGATTCAATAAGTCTGTTGGTTGGGCCTTCATTGCAGGGCCTACTCCCGCTGGTCCGTCGGGCAGTCCTGCAATCGGTCATACCTTTAAAGTGTGAACAACTTACATGCACATTGTTTCCCTGATTGCTCTTGATAGTGAATCTTTGCCTCTTGCACTTTCCGGTGATCTCACCGGTCAATCTTTACTACTCTCTTGTTTGCTGGTGTTGTATTGCACTTTATACACTGTTTATGTTTTCTGAAAAATAAAATAAAGAATTTGAAAAAAGAAAGTGCTCGATACTGAAGTGGATTAATCCTACACCTGACTCTATAGTAATAAATAATGCTGGTTTGAAGCCAAAGGGTAGTCATAACAAATATTAATTTTGATTTAGATTTTTCCTCTGTTTGCTCAGTTGGCATTTTATAAATTCATGAAAATAAACAATTTAAAATCTATATATTTTAGAAAGCATTCCAAGGCCCCTTTTCACACATGCGGACCATTTTTCAGTTTTTCATCCATCCGTTGAATCTGGAGGAAAAACAGACATCGTGGCATCTCTATTGAAAAACGGATGTAAATGGATGATCCGTTTACATCCGTTCACATCCACTTCCAAAAAAACATCAGTTTTTTTGGAACGGATCAAATCAAAGCCTTATTTTTCTTTTGTTAAAAAAAAAAAAAAAAAAAAAAAATGGCTCGGATGAAAAATGAATGTAAATGGACAAGCGGTCTGTTTTTGCATACAAAAATTGCTCTGGGACTCAAGAGGTTAAGGACTCTAGCTGGAGGATGTAAAAAACTGATGTAAAAACGGATGAAAAACTGATGTAAACTTCATCCATTTTTTTTTTTTCTTTAAAAAAAAAAAAAGTGACTGGACTGGTAAAACAAATGTTCCGCATGTGGGAAACGGGCCTTACTTTATTGCATTTCTTCACACCCACCTAAAACATTTGCACATTACTTTGTCTAAAACACACTGATACAAAACTGGCTGATGTGGACTAATTCTGTTGAAAACATTTTTTTTCTTCTTATGTTTATACATGCTGCCTTCACTGGGAAATGCAGTTTTATAATTCATAATGTGTATATGAGCCCAGAGGGAGCTGACTTTCAATACAATTCAGCATTTACCTAATAAACCTACTGATATGGAAAAAAGGCAGCACACTTTTTTTAATTTACCAGAAACACTTGTTGCTTAGTAAAGGGCATTCTTACTTTTACAGTCCAAGGGATAAGATAAGCTATTCTGAGACTGCCTGAGAGCTGCTCTGAGGCATCCTGAGGACGCTGAGCTGCTTTGCTTTTCATAGCATACAGCAACTCCAGCCTGTGAAACGAAGGCTCCATTCACATATGGGCATCTCGGATCATGGGCAGAATCACTGCAATTGTTCCCGTGATCCTGAATCACTGAGATTCCCGAGACTTGCAATGGCACCCCAAACGCTGCACCATTTTGCCGCGATTGTCGCCCGACGAATCACGGTAAAATCACGCAAACACAATCACGGGACGCTTGTTGCCCCAAAAAAGGTACAAGAACTTCTTTTGGGTGAACTTCTTTTGGGGCGAAAGGCACCCCGCAATTCTGTTTGCGGGATTTTACTGCGATTACTTGCTGCCATTAGTTTAAGAAATGACCCCTGCGCTATCACTTAGTAACAGACAGTAACAGAGAAATCTCTTGCAGGAATCAGGTGTGAAGGACAGGATCTGCTGCAGCTCTCAACTTAGCCTTTCAATAGGAACCGAATCAATCAAAGTTGCTGCCATTGCAAATCACTGGAATCACAAGGGTGTCACGCGATTTGCAATGATTCAGGATCACAGGCAGAATCGCGGCGATCCGCGACGCCCATATGTGAATGGAGCCTAAGTGATAATAAGTCGCGCTTAACTGAATACTTAAACTAATAGACTAAAATTAATAATACCAGTAGTCCCAAAATTAAATTAATAATATTAGTCCCAAATTGGTTCTTGAAAATAAAGCTCAGGAAAAAAAGGAATATCCTATGTATCGTACTTGGATTATATATATTTTTTCTGTGAGGGGATTTGACGCCATTTACCACTTCATGAGCAAGTTGGATCTAGCACCATTGGAAAGACCTTATCGAGTATTTTATATTTATCCAAATTCCGGTGACTTGTATCCATCTAAGGTGGATTCCTGTTTTTCCTGAGCTTTATTTTCAAGAACCAATTTGGGACTAATATATTATTAATTTAATTTTGGGACTATTGGTATTATTAATTTTAGTCTATTAGTTTAAGTGTTCAGTTTAGCGCGACTTATTATATTTACATGCTATTGGGGTGTTGTCACACTTGAAGTTGCAGCTTTGTATACCATCTTCGAGCGGTTTATTCCTTGCTTTTATTTCAGTGATAATAACACTGTGCTAAAACACTGCACCAAAAAAATTTACTCTCGCTATTAGGCTTGTGACGGTATCAGATTTTCATGCTGCGATTAATTGATTAAGGTTTTGCCACGGTATACGGTATTATCACGGTATTCTATTATTAAATTTAAATTATTAAATTTCCACCTCACTTCAATTTCATTGCTGAATTTTGGGGCTTTGGTTCACTTATGCACATTATTATATAGTCAGTCAGTACAGACTCTGTGAACCAGGCCTAAAATAGGTCATCAAGCAGTGTCTGGCCTAACTGGTGATAACTGGTCCTGGCGCTCGGCTCCGATCCGATGGCCTGGTCATTAAGAGGGCAAATCCTTGTGGTCAAGAAGTGGTTAAACCTGAAGGAGGTGTTGTTTATAAATTACTTTACTATTGCTTTAGGCCTGGTTCACATGTATGCGGGTTGGTGGTTCACATGTATGCGGGTTGGCGGTTCACATGTATGCGGGTTGGCGGCCCACATTTGCACAGGCATAGCAGCCCATTGATTTGAACGGGCTGCTATGCCTTAATTTTCCGCAGAAAAAAGGTGCATGCAGCATTTTTTTTAAATTCAGTGGCCTTGAAATCCATCCTGCTTTTGCACCATGCGACTAACCTGCAGTTCCTGCTCTGGCAAGCTTTCTGCATTTTTTGTATACGTGGGCACGGCATTTAAAAACAGTTTGCGTGTGCAGCAACGGCAGGTAAGTCGTATGGTGCAAAAGAAGGATGGATTTCATGGCCACTGCATTTTTTTAAATTCTGCATGCACCTTTTTTCAGCTGAAAACGCAGGCATAGCAGCTCAAGCCCATTCACATCAATGGGCTGCTATGCCTGTGCAAATGTGGGCCCCCAACCCGCATACATGTGAACCAGGCCTAAAGCAATAGTAAAGTCATTAATTGGTTAAACCTGCAGGAGGACCGGTGTTTTTATCTTGATTTGCCCCTTTAAAGACCAGGCCATCGGATCAGAGCGCCAGGACCAGTCATCACCAGGTAGGCCAGACACTGCTTGATGGCTATATAATAATGTAATGTGGGCTGCTATGCGTGTGTGTGTGTGTGTATGTGTATATGTATATATATATATATATATTAGAGCTGCACAATTCTGGCCAAAATGAGAATCACGATTTTTTAGCTTGGAATAAAGATCACGATTCTCTGTGTAACAAAAAAAAAAAAATTGGGATAACTTACTGTTACGTTTTTTTTTTTTTTTTTATTCATTAAAGTCTATTAATTGCGTTTGAAAGACTGCTGCGCAAATACAGTGTGACATAAAATATTACAACAATCGCCATTTTTTTCTGTAGGGTCTCTGCTAAAAAAATATATAAAATGTTTGGGGGTTCTAAGTACTTTTCTAGCAAAAAAAAAAACTGATTTTAACTTGCAAGCAACAAGTGTCAGAAAAAGATCCAGTCTTTAAGAGGTTAAACTTCCTTTCTCCCTGGCAGAGGGAAGGAAAAGATACAATGTAAACATTTTTGTTTATAGTTAGGCGTTAGCTGTGTGAGTGAATGAGTCATCCAGCTCACTGAAATGTATCAATTCACAAGTCAGACCCAGGAGCAGAGAAACTCTGTATTTTAAAAATGCCACAATAACAATACCGTGGCTATGCAATACCGCGATATATTGAATTACCGAAAACCGGTGTCGTGTCGAGGAGTGCCCTCCGTCGGATAATGCCCGGGTCGGACTGCGCATGCTCCGTAAGTGACGTCACCCTGTCAGAACAGCTGATCGGCTGGGGTTGGCGCGTGCGCAGTCCGTCGGGGGCACAATCCGACGAGAGACAGAGCGGGGAAGAATCTAATGTCAGATTCTGACTCGCTCTGTAGCGCGTGCGCAGTCCGTTGGGGGCATTTCTCGACGAGAGACAGAGCGGGGAAGAATCTAATGTCAGATTCTAACTCGCTCTGTACGATGATTACACATATGAACATTCTAACTCGCTATATGTAACTTATATATATATATATATATATATTATATATATATATATATATAGTTATATATATATAGTATATATATATATATATACATATATAGTGTATATATACATATATATATATATATATATATATATATATAGTATATTATATATATATATATATATATTATAGTAGTATAGTATATTATATAGTATATTATAGTATATATAGTGTATGTATGTATGTATATATATATATATATATATATATATACATACACTATACATATACTATATATAGTATATTATAGTAGTATAGTATACTATAGTATATTATATAGTATATTATAATATATATATATAGTATATATATACTATATATAGTATGTGTGTGTGTATATGTATATATATATATATATATATATATATATATATATATATAGTTACTATATATATATAACTCAATAAAGGGGCACCCTGAAATACTATGATCAGTACTCATATAGTATATTATAGTATATATATAGTATAGTATATTTATATATATATATATATATAGTATATATACTATATATAGTATGTATGTATGTATATATATATATATATATATATATATATAATATATATATATAGTTACTATATATATATATATATATATATATATATATATATATATATATATATATATATATATATATATATATATAGCTATATATAACTCATATGGCACACATTAAAGGGGCACTCTGAAATACTACGATCAGTACTCATATGGGACACATTAAAGGGGCACTCTGAAATACTAAAGGGGCACGCCGACTGCAATAATAAAAGGGCACTCTGGAATACTAAAGGGGCACCCTGAAATACTACGATCAGTACTCATATGGGACACATTAAAGGGGGCACTCTGAAATACTACGATCAGTACTCATATGGGACACATTAAAGGGGCACTCTGAAATACTAAAGGGGCACGCCGACTGCAATAATAAAAGGGCACTCTGGAATACTAAAGGGGCACGCCGACTGCAATAATAAAGGGGCACTCTGACCGTGGGTCATAAAGGAGCTATGTGACTGGGACACATAACGGGGCACTCTGATAGGGACACTGATGTAAAGGAGGACTCTAACGGGAACACTGGATGTAAAGGGGGACTCTGACGGGGACACTGATGTAAAGGGGAACTCTGACGGGGACACTGATGTAAAGGGGGACTCTGACTGGGACACTGATGTAAAGGGGGACTCTGATAGGGAAGCACTAGATGTAAAGGAGCACTCTAATGGGGACACGGATGTAAAGGAGGACTCTGACAGGGACACACTGGATGTAAAGGAGGACTCTGACAGGGACACACTGGATGTAAAGGAGGACTCTGACAGAGGCACCGACACAGGCCAAATTACGGCGGGGGGACATGAACTGCATGACGGCGGGGACACAGGGTGGATGACGGCAGGGACGGGGGCTGAATGACGGCGGGGAAAGAGGCTGAATGACAGGGGGATACAGGCTGCATGATGAGGGACACACTGATGAGGCACAAATGAGGAGGCACTCATTGGCATGATTTAGACACAGATGGGCATGAGACACAGGTGGGCATAAATAGGGCAGAGATGGGCATGGATGAGGCAGAGATGGGCATGGATGAGGTAGGGGCGGTGCCCATCGGTGTGTACAGCGTGCGAAGAGAGAGCTAAACCAGACATGCAGCGTTCTGTTGACAAATGATCGCTCTGTCATTGGATGGAGCGATCACATGGTAAATGGCCCCTGTCGTTGGCCCTTTAACACAATCCGTGGGAAGCGCGATTCGGATGTCTCTGTACGCCCTCCCAGAATAGGCCGACCACGCTGTAGCCATCATTGGGCTATGCCCTGGTCGACAAGTACTTAATCCCCATAGTCTTAGCTATCCGATATTACCCGTAAAGCGGGGCTTTGCATTACTTATGTTCTGCAATATTTGGCCAAACTCGATCACAATGCCAGTCTCTGTGAAAATTAGGCATTGCCCCCAAAAAATGTGTGTGGCTACTGGAGGTCCTCTAGTATAAGTTTGCCAAGTATGGTGCCCTGAACCCCCGTGGTTTGGGCTCTACATTTATAGAAGCTTGGCCTGCTATGTTAATCTATGGCAGAGTCTTAGTCTGGAAATTTGAGGGGCTACAGCTAGGACCCCAAATGAGTCCGGGGGCCATATTTGGCACAGAGGTAGGGGGGTCCTTCCTTTACCACCCCAAACATTTTGGGGTTTGTTAGCTCAAAATTTCCTGATCAACTTTTTCTAGGGCCCCTTGAGAGTATGTGGCCCCCGGGCCATACGGCACAGCAGGGAGAGCTGGATACCATTGGACTATTCTGCGGTGGTCAGCTAAAGTCTACCTCAATGCAGGTCCCTGTGAAAATAAAGCATTGGCCCCAAACAAATGTATGTGCCAAATTTGGTGCCCCTGAGCACCGTGGTTCGGCTACCACAGGGCCCTACATTTAAGCTAGCCTGGCCCATTATGTTAATCTATGGTTCAGCCGCGATCAGGAATTTGAGGGGCCACAGATCGGGCCCCAAATTAGTCCAGAGGCCCAGAGGTAGGGAAGGTCTTCCTTTAACACCTCTACATTTTTGAGGTCGCTAGCCTGAAGTTTTATGGTCAGCTTTTTAGGGGGCCCCTTGGGAGTGTGTGGCCCTCGGGCACTAATGCGGAGTGGGGATTGGTGAGTACTGCAGGAATCTCTGGACTCTTAGCTATTTAACAATATTTGCAGAGCCTGGCTCTGCAGTTCCTATGTCCTGCGGTGGTTGGGCAAATTCCACCCCCATGAAGGTCCTCATGAAAATTAAGCATTGGCCCCAAAAAAATTTTGTGGCCCCTGGGGGTCCTCTAGTAACCCTATACCAAGTTTGGTGCCCCTGGGCAACATCGTTCCGCTACCGTGGGGCCCTAGATTTAGGCTAGTTTGGCCTAGCCTATGGTAATATATGGCGCAGTAGGGAATTTTGGAGGGGCCACAACGTGGGCCCCAAACATGTTCAGGGAACCTGGACTCTTTCAGGGCCTGGGCTGTGGCCCCCTCAAATTCCCACCCCCATCAGAGTCATGGATTAACATAGCGGGCCAATGTACCATAAATTTAGTGCCCTGTGGTACCCAAATCACGGGGGGATATGGTCACCAAACTTGGTACAGGGATACTAGCTGACCCCCAGGGTCACACACAAATTTTTTTGTGGACGATGCCTAATTTTCACGAGGACTGGCATGGGCGTCAAATTTGCACAAATACTGTAGAACATAGGTACCAGTGAGCCCTGCTCCGCAGGTAACATTGGATAGCTAAGAATATTGGGATTAATATGATTCCAGCAGTCCCTTCTCCACGGTACTGCCCCAGGGCCACACACTCCCAAAAGGCCCCTGAAAAAGTTGACCAGAAAATTTCAGGCTAGATACATTTTCAGAGTTGTAAAGGAAGATCTCCCCTACCACTGTGCCAAATATGGTCCCCTGGACTTGTTTGGTGCCCGAGCTGGGGCCCTGCAACTGTGCCCACTCGAAGATTGCCATACTGCACCAAGCTGACCTAAATTATGGGCCTAGTGGTACCTGAACCCTGGTGGCTAGGGGCCTCAAACGTGGCAGGGGCCACATGCTTTTTTCAGGACCTTAATTGTTACAGGGACCTGCATAGGGGTCGATTTGGCTAACCACTATGGAATACAGGAACTGCAGAGCAGCGCTATACAGATACTGCTGAATAGCTAAGAGTCCAGCTAAGAGTCCAGGGATTCCTGCAATATCCAGCACACCCCGCTGCATGGTACGGGCCGAGGGCCGCAAACTCTCAAGTGGCCCTGGAAATAGTTGACCAGTACATTTTGGGCTAGCGACTCCAAAATGCTTGGTAAAGGGAGCCCTCCCCTACCTCCGTGCAAAATATGGCCCCCCAGACTAATTTGGGGCCCGAGCTATTTCCAGGGCCACTTGAGAGTTTGCGGCCCTCGGCCCGTACCATGCAAGTGAAAATTAGGCATCGTCCACAAAAAAATTTGTGTATGACCCTGGGGGTCAGCTAGTATCCCTGTACCAAGTTTGGTGACCATATCCCCCCGTGATTTGGGTACCACAGGGCACTAAATTTATGGTACATTGGCCCGCTATGTTAATCCATGACTCTGATGGGGGTGGGAATTTGAGGGGGCCACAGCCCAGGCCCTGAAAGAGTCCAGGTTCCCTGAACATGTTTGGGGCCCACGTTGTGGCCCCTCCAAAATTCCCTACTGCGCCATATATTACCATAGGCTAGGCCAAACTAGCCTAAATCTAGGGCCCCACGGTAGCGGAACGATGTTGCCCAGGGGCACCAAACTTGGTATAGGGTTACTAGAGGACCCCCAGGGGCCACAACATTTTTTTGGGGCCAATGCTTAATTTTCATGAGGACCTTCATGGGGGTGGAATTTGCCCAACCACCGCAGGACATAGGAACTGCAGAGCCAGGCTCTGCAAATATTGTTAAATAGCTAAGAGTCCAGAGATTCCTGCAGTACTCACCAATCCCCACTCCGCATTAGTGCCCGAGGGCCACACACTCCCAAGGGGCCCCCTAAAAAGCTGACCATAAAACTTCAGGCTAGCGACCTCAAAAATGTAGAGGTGTTAAAGGAAGACCTTCCCTACCTCTGGGCCTCTGGACTAATTTGGGGCCCGATCTGTGGCCCCTCAAATTCCTGATCGCGGCTGAACCATAGATTAACATAATGGGCCAGGCTAGCTTAAATGTAGGGCCCTGTGGTAGCCGAACCACGGTGCTCAGGGGCACCAAATTTGGCACATACATTTGTTTGGGGCCAATGCTTTATTTTCACAGGGACCTGCATTGAGGTAGACTTTAGCTGACCACCGCAGAATAGTCCAATGGTATCCAGCTCTCCCTGCTGTGCCGTATGGCCCGGGGGCCACATACTCTCAAGGGGCCCTAGAAAAAGTTGATCAGGAAATTTTGAGCTAACAAACCCCAAAATGTTTGGGGTGGTAAAGGAAGGACCCCCCTACCTCTGTGCCAAATATGGCCCCCGGACTCATTTGGGGTCCTAGCTGTAGCCCCTCAAATTTCCAGACTAAGACTCTGCCATAGATTAACATAGCAGGCCAAGCTTCTATAAATGTAGAGCCCAAACCACGGGGGTTCAGGGCACCATACTTGGCAAACTTATACTAGAGGACCTCCAGTAGCCACACACATTTTTTGGGGGCAATGCCTAATTTTCACAGAGACTGGCATTGTGATCGAGTTTGGCCAAATATTGCAGAACATAAGTAATGCAAAGCCCCGCTTTACGGGTAATATCGGATAGCTAAGACTATGGGGATTAAGTACTTGTCGACCAGGGCATAGCCCAATGATGGCTACAGCGTGGTCGGCCTATTCTGGGAGGGCGTACAGAGACATCCGAATCGCGCTTCCCACGGATTGTGTTAAAGGGCCAACGACAGGGGCCATTTACCATGTGATCGCTCCATCCAATGACAGAGCGATCATTTGTCAACAGAACGCTGCATGTCTGGTTTAGCTCTCTCTTCGCACGCTGTACACACCGATGGGCACCGCCCCTACCTCATCCATGCCCATCTCTGCCTCATCCATGCCCATCTCTGCCCTATTTATGC
This sequence comes from Pelophylax lessonae, assembly GCF_965119305.1. Lineage (NCBI taxonomy): Eukaryota > Metazoa > Chordata > Amphibia > Anura > Ranidae > Pelophylax > Pelophylax lessonae. The sequence goes on along the minus strand of NC_138770.1, from coordinate 436,098,660 downwards.
CCACCTGTGTCTCATGCCCATCTGTGTCTAAATCATGCCAATGAGTGCCTCCTCATTTGTGCCTCATCAGTGTGTCCCTCATCATGCAGCCTGTATCCCCCTGTCATTCAGCCTCTTTCCCCGCCGTCATTCAGCCCCCGTCCCTGCCGTCATCCACCCTGTGTCCCCGCCGTCATGCAGTTCATGTCCCCCCGCCGTAATTTGGCCTGTGTCGGTGCCTCTGTCAGAGTCCTCCTTTACATCCAGTGTGTCCCTGTCAGAGTCCTCCTTTACATCCAGTGTGTCCCTGTCAGAGTCCTCCTTTACATCCGTGTCCCCATTAGAGTGCTCCTTTACATCTAGTGCTTCCCTATCAGAGTCCCCCTTTACATCAGTGTCCCAGTCAGAGTTCCCCTTTACATCAGTGTCCCCGTCAGAGTCCCCCTTTACATCCAGTGTTCCCGTTAGAGTCCTCCTTTACATCAGTGTCCCTATCAGAGTGCCCCGTTATGTGTCCCAGTCACATAGCTCCTTTATGACCCACGGTCAGAGTGCCCCTTTATTATTGCAGTCGGCGTGCCCCTTTAGTATTCCAGAGTGCCCTTTTATTATTGCAGTCGGCGTGCCCCTTTAGTATTTCAGAGTGCCCCTTTAATGTGTCCCATATGAGTACTGATCGTAGTATTTCAGAGTGCCCCCTTTAATGTGTCCCATATGAGTACTGATCGTAGTATTTCAGGGTGCCCCTTTAGTATTCCAGAGTGCCCTTTTATTATTGCAGTCGGCGTGCCCCTTTAGTATTTCAGAGTGCCCCTTTAATGTGTCCCATATGAGTACTGATCGTAGTATTTCAGAGTGCCCCTTTAATGTGTGCCATATGAGTTATATATAGCTATATATATATATATATATATATATATATATATATATATATATATATATATATATATATATATATATATATATATATATATATATATAGTAACTATATATATATATATATATATATATATATATATATATATATATATACATACATACTATATATAGTGTATATATATATATATATATATATACTATAATATACTATATGAGTACTGATCATAGTATTTCAGGGTGCCCCTTTAATGAGTTATATATAGCTATATATATATAGTAACTATATATATATATATATATATATATATAGTGTATATATATATATATATATATATATATACTATATAATATACTATAGTATACTATACTACTATAATATATATAATATAATATACTATATATAGTATATGTATAGTGTATATATATATAGTATAGTGTATGTATGTATATATATATATATATATATATATATATATATATATATACTATAATATACTATATAATATACTATACTGCTATAATATATATATATATATATATATATATATATATATATATATATATATATATATATATATATATATATATATATATATATATATATATATATATATGTATATATACACTATATATATATATATATATATATATATATATATATATATATATATATATATAACTATATATATATATATATATATATATATATATATTAGTTACATATAGCGAGTTAGAATGTTCATATGTGTAATCATCGTACAGAGCGAGTTAGAATCTGACATTAGATTCTTCCCCGCTCTGTCTCTCGTCGAGAAATGCCCCCAACGGACTGCGCACGCGCTACAGAGCGAGTCAGAATCTGACATTAGATTCTTCCCCGCTCTGTCTCTCGTCGGATTGTGCCCCCGACGGACTGCGCACGCGCCAACCCCAGCCGATCAGCTGTTCTGACAGGGTGACTTCACTTACGGAGCATGCGCAGTCCGACCCGGGCATTATCCGACGGAGGGCACTCCTCGACACGACACCGGCATATGTCTACTCGCTATTCAAGCTGCCTAAGGCCCCTTTGCCACATGTGGACCATTCATTTCATCAGTTCAATCACTTTTCTTCAAAGAAAAAACAAATGAAGATTGCATCCGTTTATCATCCGTTTTTTACGACCTCCAGCTAGAGTCCTTGACCACTTGAGTCCCTGAGACATTTTTTTCATGCAAAAACAGACCATTTGTCCGTTTACACCCGTTTTTCGTCAGAACCGTTTTTTAAACTCTTTTTATTGACGAATATGCATTACATTAATACTTTCAACATGGTGCTCAATGTGAGCACAATAAGCTATAGAGTGCAGTTTACAGACATGGAACAGATCGGAATAAACATGTTCAAAACTTTGCTTGGAAATTAGTTAAATATCAAATCTCTGGAGCTCACAAAGGTCTCAAAGTCAGCCAGGTCAAAATACTCTCAAAAGCACAATTTCCTTAGACCAAAGAAAGCCAAGTATTAAATTTTTTTTTTTTTTTTTAACTGAAGAAAAATAGGGCTTTGATCCATTCAAAAAACAGATTTAACGGAAGCGGATGTAAATATATGGTCATCTGTTTACATCCATTTTTCATAGCGATACATTGATTTCCATTTTCATCCGTCAAGGATGAATGAAAAACGGAAAAATGATCCGCATGTGTGAAAGGGGCCTGAGAGTTGCTCTTTAACCCGCTCGGCAGTAAAGACTCTGATGTACGGGGCAGACGGCTCCGATTGCCTCCGGGCACCCGCGATCGCTCCCTGCTGAGAGAGGCAGGGCAGCTTTTGTAAACACAGCTGACCATTCTTCTCTCTGGAATGATCACAGAGCGCCTGTGATCCTTCTATATAGGATCACAGGTCTCTGTGATCATTTCAAAAGCCCAACCCGCATACAGTTAGAAACACTCCCCTAGGCTTACTTTTAACCCCTTGATCACCCACTGTGCTAACCCCTTCCCTGCCAGTGTCATTATTACAGTAACAGTGCGTATTTCTGGCCCTGATTACTGTAGTAATGTCACTGGTCCCCCCAAAAGTGTCAAAAATGTCAATTAGGGGTCCGATCTGTCCGCCACAATGTCGCAGTCCCGCTAAAAATTGCAGATCGCCGCCATTACTAGTAAAAAATAAAAAATGACATAAATCTTTCCCATTGTTAGTAGACACAATAACTTTTGCACAAACCAATCAAAATACGTTTATTGCTTTTTTTTTTTTTTTTTTTTTTTTTTTTTTTTTTACAAAAATATGTAGCAGAAAACAAATTAGCCAAAAATTTTAAATTTTGATTTTTTTTAAATTTTTTGGGGGGGGAATGTTTTATATAGCAGATTGTGAAAAATATTTTTATTTTTCAGAATAGTCGCTCTTTTTTTGTTTGTAGCGCAAAAAATAAAAATCGCAGAGGCGATCAAATACCACCAAAAAGCTCCTATTTGTGGGGAAAAAAAAGAACATTGATTTTATTTAGGTACAGTGTCGCATGACCGCGCAATTGTCCGATAAATTAATGCAGTGCCGAATTGCAAAAAATGGCCTGGTCATTAAGGGGGCAAATCCTTCCGGTCCAGAACTGGTTAAAGTGGCTGTAAAGACTTAAGGGTTTTTTTTTCACCTTTAATAATGCATTCCATACATTAAATTAAAAAGAAAAAAAAAAATAAATTCTTCCTTTGTTCGCTCCGCCCAGCCCCCCCCCCCCCCCGCCCGAAATATCTACTTGCGCCCGAGAGCTGGAGATTGGGCCAAGCCACGCTGTATGTGTCAGTAAATGCACACAGACCGGTTCAGGATTAAGCCCACATGTCTGCCCCAAAGCAAGCGCTTTGCTATGAGGGTGGACAGATAAGAGAAGCTGAGAGCCTTTGTGGGGGCACCAGAGATAGGGGTTTGGTTCCGCTCTGCGCAAATCCATGGAGCAAGTAATTATGACAGGTCTATTTAAAAAAAAATATATAACTTTAAATTACTTTACGCACCTCCACAATTACTGACTTAATGGGTTAGTACTGGATCTGCACGTCTTTTAATGCTTTTATGAGAGGGCTCCACATGGTGATATTTATTTATTTATTTATTTTATTTTTTTTTTTTAATCTTTGTCTTATTATGGAAATTGCATCAGGAGGTCTTGGAACATGCAAAACTTATTGGGAACACCCAAAATTCTCAGGTGGACAGGAACATGTTGAGCTACACATCTTGTATTCCATCCTTTTTAAGATCTGATACAATGAAATAATTTTTAAGACAGCTGTTTCTTTTTTTCAACATGTTATCAATTTGAGCACATACAAGCATCCTGGTTCATGGCTATGGAATTAAATGTAGTGAAAAATGTAGGTCTTTGCTATCCTGTAAGCTTTTGCCGTTCCGGGTTTTCAGTCCATGTACCTAAGCTGGCTTCATCTTTTAAAGGAAATATGTAGTGATTGTGTCCATAAATTATTTTTCTACCTACCGTAATTTATTTTGCTCAGGACCATTTTTTTTAATTTATTTTTTTTAAGTGGAATTGAAGCCTTACAATAACTATTTTAAAATGTTCCTCCACCCCCCCCCTCTTATGTACCCTGCCTACCCCCTGTAAATAAAGATCTGTAAGACAGCTGTACTACCCGCGGTTTGCGCCCTGGATTTGGAACACAAACTGCAGGTAGTACAACTGTCTTGCATGCTTTTATCAAGAATGTACAATGTAAGTGGAAACCTTTTATCGTAATAAAAGCTTTTTTAATTTAAATGGTATCGCGCTATGACTCTCCCCATTCCCCTCCTATGATAACACTTTACCAATGGGAATCTTGTCTTATTCTGCTCTCCTGTGTATGACCCTGGCTATCCTCCTGACTACACTTGCTACACCAGAAGACCGGTCCAGGGGGAAGCCAAATCTGTAACAGGTATTCACAGATGCAAGAGTTATCCCAGGAACAAACACACTGGAGAGCTGGCGATCAACCAGCAATCGCAGAGGGTGATTGGCTTCCTTATAAAGGCCGTTTGGCGCAAATCTGTGCATAACCGTGCGCCGGTGCGCATCCATGTTCCTCCATGCGTATCTGTTATGTGCCCACATACTGGCAGGAATTTCGTTCTTTGTGAGCCTCAGTTGCTGACAGTGCCTTGACATAGTGAAATATAAATTTACAATATTGAAAGAACCTGCATTAGTTAATAAAAAAATAAGATTATGAGAGATAAGAGGAAGTTAAGGGTACAAGGTAGTGTTGGGAAGGGTAGACTGGTCCCAAGAGATCAGCTCTGCACATGTTTAAATGGGTAATAGGGTATTCCCAGTTCTTGAGGGTTAGGAATACAAAATCCAAGGTTGACAAATGGTAAGAAATTTAGAATGAGTGTCAAATAGGATAGCTGTTGTTGTTTTCTTCTAATTTTTTCTGTTTTTCACTGCTTTGAAGCTTGGGGAGGAAGTTTTCCAGGCTCTTGCTATTTTAAAGCATAACTCCACTTTTGTTGAGAAAAAAAACATTCCCTTCTGGGTGATCTATGTACATTGCAAGGATTATAACAAACCTTGTTGCAGATTCTACCTTTTTGTTATTCTGAAGAAATCACTGGTTCTTCCTCTGTGCCTCTGTGATGAGTGGGTCTAATAGGAGTGGTTTCATAATTATCCACCAGCTGTGGCAGCTGCAGAGCACTAATGAGGAAATCTGCTGGACCTGCATCCCTTTAGACGTGTTCCTATTGGAAGTATCTCACCAAAAATGAAATTTCTCTTTCGTTCATTGACGGACACAGCTCCTTATAATTCTGACAGTTGGGTTATGCTGCCCCCTACAGGAGTAGGATACTAGGCAAGAAAAAGCTTGACTACGCCTATGGGGCAGTCCCAGGGCGTATACTCCCACTCTCAGCTATAGGCACTCAGTTTTTTTTCTGCCTAGTCAGGAGTAAGGTGTAAAAACAAGGTAGCAGCCTTGTGAGGTGGTTACCTCACCGGACACATGCACGGTTTGTCCGTGCACTCCTGGTGTCCTGCATTTTTGGCTGGCGGCACTCCCCTGCCATCTGAGGGTGGGCGGTTTTCCGTTTATGAGGCACCCCACGCCATCGGGTACAGGTAAGTACACTCTGTGTGGCGCCTCTGTCTGGGGTTGGCAGTCCTCTGTGTCTGTGGTGTCCCCTATGTCTGTGCATTTTTGGGCTCCCTGATCCTGGTCCCTGCGGGGGTTTTTTCTCTCACAGCCTGCGCTGTGTGCAGGGTTTGTACGGTCCTGGAAATCCTGGAAAAGTCATGGGATTTTTACATGACACTTTCCAGGCCTGGGAAAGTCATGGAAAATTTGTAAACCCCACTAGGTTTTGGAAAAGTCATGGAATATGAGTCAGAACTCGCCACTGTGGAGGAGCGGGGAGCGGATGTTTATTTTATAGCTTAATTATTTTATTCCACATATTTAATTTGGTGTAAGCGTCTGTCCTTCCGGGTCCGCAGTTTGCCCTTACTGTTACTGGCCAGCAGCAGCCGAGGAGATGCCAGTGACAGGGCAAACTGCGGACCCGGAAGAACACCTACCAGTCCAATACGCTTACACCAATGTAAAATACATGTCAATAAAATTAAGCATCCAATCCAATGAGTGGCCCTTTTCTGTTAACTCTTTTCTGCCTGTTTGTGGGACTGTAGGTTCGGCCTAACAGTAGTAAGCGCCGCATTTTGTGCATTTAACTGTGCCATCCATATCACAGTGTCCAGCTGCGCCTTAATGACTGCTTGAACTGCTTTATTCCGTAAAGCAGAAGCACCCATTTAATGTTCTTTCTCCAAGAGTAAGTGCCGCATTTGTGCATCAGATCTGTGCCATCCATACCAGTCCGCCTGCACCTCCTGACTGTGGCTTGGGCCTAAAAGAGTAAGTGCTGCATTTTGTGCATCTGACTGTGCCATCCATACCAGTCCGCCTGCACCTCCTCCATTATGACTGTGGCTTGGGCCTAAAGAGTAAGTGCTGCATTTTGTGCATCTGACTGTGCCATCCATACCAGTCCGCCTGCACCTCCATCATGTCTGCCTGAACTGATGCTTTATCCCCAAGCAGGAGCGGCAATTAATCTTTCTCCAGTTACAGTATATTGGTCAAACTACAACTGGGGTAACACAGTTTCAGCTAAAGTTCGTGTGTTCACAGTGTTACAGCAATGCCAGGAAAATGCAGCTTTAAAAATGTATGGCTTCATGACGAAAAGTATGAGAGGTGGCTGCAGAAAGATCAGGACCCGGGACGTGCTAAATGTACAACGTGTCGTAAAACGTTTGACATTTTGAACATGGGAGAGGCAGCGCTGTCTAGCCACGCTAAAAGTGCAAAGCACCAGTCTGCAGCTGCGTGCTCGACAGCTTCCAATCCGATCGCTGGCTTTTTCACTCGTGCGCCTGAAATGACACCGGCTCCCAGCTGCGGCAGCGGTGCTTCCATCTCATCCACTGTAAAACAAGGGACCATTTTGAGTCACGCTGTATCCAGAAACGAAACCCTAACTGCAGAGGTACTGTACACTACAAAGCTTGTCATTTATTTTAGTAAAAATATGCTGGGTGGGACATAGATTTTCTTTGAATTTAACATTTATACATAGACATTTCATGAAACATTAGGTCATGAATATTTACGTGAAGTCATGGAAAAGTCATGGAAAACTCATGGAAAACTCATGGAATTTTATTGGTGAAAATGTGTATGAACCCTGTGTGTGGAGTTTGGGGGATCCCTCTCCTGTGTCACTAAGGTGCTTGGAGGTACAGACTAGTGTGGCGGCCGCTGCGGGGTTAAAAACCGCCGGTCCGCCATTTTAGGTGTGGGCAGCCTGTCTGGCTTCACTGTGGGCGCTTGTATGGCATTGTGTGTAGTGTATTTTGGCGCCTTACGACGCCATCTTGTGTGTGGCAACGATCGTTCCGAGCACATGTCGGCGGCCATTTTGCCGAAGCCTCCCATTTGATTTGTATAGGCATCCATGTTTCCTTAGCCTGCAGCCTCTGTTTAGTCTCTGCGGTGACATCACTTCCTTCCTTCCTTTTCTCAGGAGCGACCGTAGGAGCTGGTAACACACTTTTGAGAGCTCTGTCCTGCTGTCCTTTCTTTTCCTCCATTGTGCAATCTTCCTGGCTCGGTTTGTCCCTGTGGGGGGTCTGTGTTCCACAGCCATTGTAGCGGCGTGCTGCGGTGGTTAGTGGCGCCCTTAAAGGGCCAGTACCTCAAAAAAAAAAAAACTTTTTTTGCAATGGAATCCCAGGACAGCAAATTCCCTCCAGCCTTGGTAGGGGATTCAAGTTCTTCTGAATCCTCTTCTCTGACTAATTTGGCTGTTGTTGTGGCGACTTTGGTGTCCAAAATGGATGTGCTGATGTCTAAACGTGCTGCTAGAAAAAGGCCTAGGATTTCTTTTTCTTCTGATTCTGAATGTGACATGGTTGCTGTAGGTAGCGTGCCCCTTTCAGGGTCTCGCTCTTCTCAGGACCTGCAAGAGTCTGAGGGGGAGGCGGAGGTTACAGGTGTGGATGATTCCCCCCCTGGGACGCCGGAGGAACGCGCGGCTATGGATGCGCTGATTTCTGCCATTAAAGAAACACTACATTTAGAGGATGAGCCCAATCCTCCGGGCATTGTGTCATCTTTTGAAGGGATCCTATGGATAGGAGGCTGGAATTGCTTGCCTGCCACACCTATGTGGTGGCGGGTTCCATGCTCAGGCCTATTTTCGCCTCTGTCATGGCGGCTCAGGCTGTGGCGGACTGGACCAAGGTGCTCAGACGCACACTCGTGGCTGATTCTGCCCCACCCACAACCGTGGAGATGGTGGACCAGATTTATCAAGGGGTCATGTATTTGTGTGATGCAGCCTTGAATGAGGCCCCTTTAGCTGCGCGCCTGTCCAGTGCCGCGGTGCTTAACCGTCGGCTGATATGGTTGAAGAGCTGGTCGGCTGACCAGAAATCTAGGAAGGCGGTGGCTGACATTCCCTATGCGGGTCTCGCCTTTTTGGGGAATCCCTGGATGAATTGGTTAAGGGAGTCACTGGGGGCAAGAGCATTCTGCTGCCCCAGAATCCTAAGGGCAAGTTTTTTCGCGGCAAACGGGGTCCCGTCTTTAAACCTAATCAGGGTTCCTTTCGTGCCTTCAAGTCACAGTACAAGGGGAAACCCTTCAAGGGCCAGGGTGGCCAGAGAAAGCCCTGGGCCGGCAAACAAAAATCCGGTCAAGCTGATGCGGCGGCTCACTCAGCCTCTGCCTGAAGGGGCGCCCTCACCCATTTCAGAGGTGGGGGGACATTTACGCGGTTTCCTCCAACCTTGGCTGCTCCGAGTTCAGGACAGGTGGGTTCAGGAAATCGTTCGATCAGGGTACAAGATCGAATTTCTTTCATGGCCGGCGGACAGATTCTTTCCCTCAAATGTTCATTTGACCCCAGGGTGGTTACAAGACCTGCATCAAGCGGTGCAGGATCTCCTCGCTCAGGGGGTAATTGTCCCGGTGCCTCATCCGGACAGATTTCGGGGGTTTTACTCAAATCTGTTCACTGTGCCCAGAAAGGAGGGCAAAGTGCGTCCGATTCTGGACTTGAAAGCTCTGAACCGCTTCGTGCGCGTTCGAAAATTCCGCATGGAATCGCTCCGCTCGGTGGTGGCCTCTCTGAGCCCGGGAGAATTCCTGGCCTCTATCGACCTGAAGGAATGCGTATCTACACATCCCCATATTCGAGGGTCATCAGAGGTACCTCAGATTCGCTATCGGAGGAACACTATCAGTTTGTGGCGTTACCTTTCGTTCTCGCTTCGGCTCCAAGGGTCTTTACCAAAGTGTTCTGGGACTGCTGCGGGTGCAGGGTATTGCGGTCTTGGGTTATCTGGACGATCTCCTGTTAAGATCGAGTGCCAGTCAGAGCCTGCTGCGCGATCTGTCCACTACGGTCCAGACGCTCCAGGAGTTCGGTTGGACGATAAACGCTCAGAAGTCGACCTTGTCTCTTTCGGTTCGTCTCCCATATTTGGGAATGGTTCTGGACTCTGCTCAAGCAAAGGTGTTCTTACCGGAGGACAAACTCCGGACCCTGCAATCCGAGGTCAGGTCCCTCAGGTACAACGAATCCTCGTCACTCAGGACCTGTATGCGGTCTCTGGGGTTGATGGTATCGGCCTTCGAGGCGATACTATTTGCACAGTTTCATATGCGGTCTCTCCAAGCAGAGATCCTGGCCAGGTGGGACAGACTACCTCAGTCCTTGGACGTGAGAGTGTCTCTGAGCCGCCAAACCAGAATGGATCTCTTGTGGTGGCTTAAGTCCCCGGCTGTGTCGGAAGGAAAATCCTTCTGGCCGTTACTATGGACGGTGATTACCACGGATGCCAGCCTATCTGCCCAGGGCACTTGGTCGGAGGAGGAATCCTCCCTTCCGATCAACATTTTGGAATTGAGAGCGATCAGGCTGTGTCTGCTCCATTGGTTGGATCGTCTTCAGGGCCGTCCTGTGCGGGTGCAGACAGACAATGCCACTGCGGTGGCGTACATCAACCACCAAGGGGGCACTAGGAGTGCCCGGGCGGCCCAGGAAGTGACCAGAATTTTGTCTTGGGCCGAGAAGCATGTCCCGGCGATCTCGGCAGTTCACATTCCGGGTGTGGAGAATTGGCAGGCCGATTATCTGAGCCGCCAGACCCTGGACCAGGGGGAATGGTCCCTGCACCCGGAGGTATTTCAGATGCTGTGTGCGAAGTGGGGATCCCCGGATGTGGATCTGTTTGCGTCTCGGCTAAGCCACATGGTGGAAAGGTTCGTGGCAAGAACGTGCGATCCTCTGGCGGACGCCTCGGATGCGCTGGTGGTGCCTTGGCATCAGTATCGTCTGATCTATGCCTTTCCTCCGATTCAGTTGTTGTCCAGGTTCCTTCGCAGGTTGGCCTCGGAACAAACACTGGTGATTCTGGTGATGCCGGACTGGCCACGCCGGTCCTGGTACGCGGACATCGTTCATCTGGCCGTCGAGCCTCCTTGGCAGCTGCCAATGCGGGAAGATCTGCTGTCTCAGGGTCCGATCTTTCATCCTGCTTTAGTCGCTGGCTTTAACGGCATGGCTGTTGAAAGCCAGGTCCTGAGAGACAGGGGTCTCTCCTCGGAGGTCATTCCTACCTTAATCAAGGCTAGAAAAGCCTCGTCTGGTAAGATTTATTACCGAACATGGAAAGCTTATTTTGCCTGGTGTGAGTCCAGGGGCTTCTCTCCTCGGTCATATTCGGTGGCGAGAGTGTTGGCTTTCCTCCAATCTGGTGTGGACCAGCGCCTTGCGTTGGCTACGATTTAAGGGCCAGGTTTCTGCACTGGCTGGTATTTTTCAGCGCCCTGTGGCATCTAATTCTTTGATTCGCACCTTCATTCAAGGTGTGCGTCACTTGGCCCCTCCTAGAAGGGAGCCTCTGCCTCCATGGGACTTAAACTTGGTTCTATCCGTGTTACAACGTTCCCCGTTTGAAAACATCAGGGAAATTTCATTACCTCTGCTATCTAAAAAGGTTGCCTTTCTGGCGGCGATCACTTCTGCTCGCAGTGTCGGAGTTGGCAGCTTTGTCCTGCCTCTCCCCTTACCTGGTGGTTCATAGGGATAAGGTGGTCTTGCGACCAAACCCGTCCTTTCTTCCAAAGGTGGTTTCGGATTTTCACCTCCAATGAGGACATTGTCTTACCTTCGCTCTGTGCGAATCCTAAGCATCCTAAGGAGATTGCGTTGCATTCTTTGGATGGTGTCAGGGCGATCAAGGTTTACCTATCGTCGACTGAATCCTTTCGGAAATCTGATTCCCTCTTTGTCCTTCCTGAAGGACCTCGGAAGGGTATGGCTGCGTCTGCGGCGACCATTGCAAAATGGATCAGACAGACAATTGTTCAGGCCTATTCATTGAGGGAACGGGTACCACCCTTCCCTGTCAAGGTGAGTGCGTCCTGGGCTTTCCGGCATTAGGCCTCGGTGGCCCAGGTGTGCAAGGCTGCGACTTGGTCGTCAGTGCACACCTTTTCCAAATTCTACAAAATTGATGTTCTGGCATCAGCTGATGCCTCCTTTGGCCGCAAAGTTCTCTGTGCGGCAGTCCAGTAGGGGACCCAGATTTTATTGCGAGTCCCTGGCTGTGGGGGTTGTTTACCCCTTGGTTATTTGATTTCCTGGGTTGTTGCTCCTGTTGAGCCTTTTGTGTTACCCAGAAGGTTCCCTTGCTGCTCTTGTAAGGTTCCTTTCTCTGATATGGGTACTGCGTTGCCTTTTCTGATGGTTGCATTTCCCACCCCTCATGTCTACACTGCTTTGGGACATCCCCATTGGTGAAGACTGTATAAGTGGGCAGCAAATGTCGGAGGACGTAAGAGAAAACTGAATTTTTGTAAAATCTTACCGTAAAATTCCTTTCTCTGAGTCCTCCGACAGTCGCCGCCCCCGCCCCTCTTTTGGGGTTCTTATACACTTTACTGCTTTGATACCAAACTGAGTTGGGATGGCTATTGCAGGAGGGGTATTGGACCAGTGGGACATCCCCAGGGGTGTGTCTATGGTAATGCTTTTGTTTTAATAAGTCTTTTGCCTAGCTACTCCTAAGGAGAGGAAGTCAATACCCCATTGGTAAAGACTGTATGAGTGGGTGGCGACTGTCTGAGGACTCAGAGAAAGGAATTTTACGGTAAGATTTTACAAAAATTCAGTTTTTTTTGTTGCAGGGGATGCCTGAAATCTGACTTTTAGCTTAAGCAGACTTCTGGGAAAATTGGTGAGCCAACCACGCAAGCAGGAAATTGTTTCTAAGGGCATGTTCAGTACACGTTCTGTGCACAGAACAACTCTAGGTAGCCATATTGCATTGAATTTTCAGAAAATTACAGTGGCTGCAGAGTGAAAAGGAAAGGTAATTTTAAATAACATTCAATTATCTAGTTCCTCCTGTTTTGAATTGTATTGTAACTGTATTGTCTTCCCTCACATTGTAAAGTGCTGCGCAAACTGTTGGCGCTATATAAATCCTGTATAATAATAATAATTACGATATGACTTGTGTCGCAATTGTATACGCTATATTTTTTTTTTCTTTTTTATTTGATGTTTTTTGTCCCACGAAAGTGGAATTAACCTTTGATCCTTTATATCTTTATGGCCCCCAGACTTAAATGGTCATTTGGGGATTAGGAACCGCTTTGTTAAATACTTTTTTCATTTTTACGTAGGTTTGTATGAATAACTGCAGCCATGAACAGTAGTTTTAGTCAGATAAGTGGACCAAAAAATTAATTAAAAATAAATAAGTTTGCTCTTTGGATAACTGATATTGCTCTTGGGAATTGCGTAAGTCATTAAAAAGGTACCTCATGCCAATACAGCTTCCTTTCAACTTCTGATAAATTACTAGATTGAGCTGCTGGTGTTAAATAAAAGGCTTTGTTTTCAGTCAATATAGGCAGACCAGAATGTGTATTCGTTAATGATTCTTTCCACAAAAGAGCAGCTGTATCTATGTTATAGTGCTGTACCAGACATTTAGATATTGTTAAAAATGTTTTTCTTCAACAGATGGCTGGATAGTGTCTAAATGAAAATTACATGTTGGAACCTTAATTTTGGATCCTGGACTGAAAATGCCTGCAGGTGAGACTTTTTTTTAAAAGTTTTATTTCACTTTTTTAATGTACTTCTCAAGATTGATTTTGTGTTTGACGATTTGTTGCTCGCTTCAGCTTATTATCCACAGATCAACAAGTTTTACATGCAATTTTACCTTTTTACAATTTGTGAAAATATGAAACCCAATGTGACGAATACAAATTATCACCTGCATATAACCTCTTTGATGTTTTCTATGGTTAAGAGATATATACTGTATCTCCCATTGCCTTCTGGATTTTGGTATTAAATATAGAATAATCCAATAACTGAGGTATAAAGTTAAACTATGTTAGGCCAAAATATTTAGGTTTTTACTACTACCTGGGCCTTTGTTAGACTTCATGTACACCCTGCCTACATTTAGTTCCTATCCTGAACGTGATTCGTCCACGTTCAGGAGAAGGAGGTTGCACCTCGCCTAGCTGCAGCAGCTCATAAACTCTGCTAAAAGCTTATGTGTACATTGACACATTAGGCTTTTATGAAGTTGTTGAGTTTAGGAGCTTTGGCAAAAAAAAATGTTAAGGAGCTGCTAGTGTACATGAAGCCTTATCCACATTTCTTGTCCTGCTGACAGCCATTTCACCTAACAGAAAGTGAGGGATATATGCAACAGAAATTATAACCTTCCCCTGCTCTATTAAAGAAAAACATAAATTTTAATTGTACAGTATAGGACACAGGCTGGATATTCATAGACACAGGTTTATAGGCTACTAAACTTCAAGTGATTGGACACTGGTAAAAGCTTTGCTCCCCCTGGGCAAACTCCTATAACCCCACCCTACTCCAGGAGTCCACTGTTCTTTGCTTGTGTCCTTAGGTGATGGACCTCTTTTCCCCTTTTTGTAGAAGTTTTTTTTTTTCTGCTTAAACCAAGTTTATTTATTTATTTTTCTTTATTACGGATTATTTAGCGCCGGTTCACATATGAGCGACGCTACTTGCAGGGGCGACCTCCGAGATCGCGGTGCGAGCAGCGCGCCGCGACCTCGGAGCGGCCGCCACGGACTTCATAACATTGAAGTCTATGGCGGTCGCCTCCTGGTCGCCCCAAAGAAGCTCCGAACCCTTTTTCTAGGTCGGAGCGACTTGTGTCGCTCCTATTAGAACGGGTCCGCAGCTTTCCTATGGGAGGCGACCTGCGGCGACCTGTGAGGCGACCAGGTCGCCTCACAGGTCGCCCTAGTGTGAACCGGGGCTTAGTCAATTCTTCAACAATATATAAATATATATAAATAAATAAATAAAAAAAAAAAAAAAATATATATATATATATATATATATATATAAACAATAGATGTAGTGCATCCAGATATGCGTAACCTCAGTAATACCTTGGGAACATTACCTGGACCCCACACTGTGAGGACTGCCTGTAATGTAGTTCGGGAACTGAATCCTGCTTGGTCACTTACCTTGGAACAGAGTACAGCAAATGCATTTTGTGCAGGCTACTGTAAAGGTCCAGGGCAGTGGTCCCTTCCATTGGTTCCCAGACCCTGAAGATCCCCCCTCTGGTGGTGCCCACGATAATGGGTTAAGCCTGGACACATATAGTGGCCAACGGCATAGAAAGGTAAGACTTACAGTGGGTACGGAAAGTATTCAGACCCCCTTAAATTTTTCACTCTTTGTTATATTGCAGCCATTTGCTAAAATCATTTAAGTTCATTCTTCTTCCTCATAAATGTACACATAGCACCCCATACTGACAGAAAAACACAGAATTGTTGACATTGTTGCAGATTTATTAAAAAAGAAAAACTGAAATATCACATGGTCCTAAGTATTCAGACCCTTTGCTCAGTATTTAGTAGAAGCCCCCTTTTGATCTAATACAGCCAGGAGTCTTTTGGGGAAAGATGCAACAAGTCTTTCACACCTGGATTTGGGGATCCTCTACCATCCAACCTGACAGAACTGGAGAGGATCTGCAAGGAGGAATGGCAAACATTGGTGGACAGCCATTTTTAGGTCTCTCCAGAGATGCTCAATTGGGTTTAAGTCAGGGCTCTGGCTGGGCCATTCAAGAACAGTCACTGAGTTGTTGTGAAGCCACTCCTTCGTTATTTTAGCTGTGTGCTTAGGGTCATTGTCTTGTTGGAAGGTAAACCTTCGGCCCAGTCTGAGGTCCAGAGCACTCTGGAGAAGGTTTTTGTCCAGGATATCCCTGTACTTGGCCGCATTCATCTTTCCCTCGATTGCAACCAGTCGTCCTGTCCCTGCAGCTGAAAAACAACCCAACAGCATGATGCTGCCACCACCATGCTTCACTGTTGGGACTGTATTGGACAGGTGATGAGCATTGCCTGGTTTTCTCCACACATACCGCTTAGAATTAAGGCCAAAAAGTTCTATTTTGGTCTCATCAGACCAGAGAATCTTATTTCTGATCATCTTGGAGTCCTTCAGGTGTTTTTTTAGCAAACTCCATGCGGGCTTTCATGTGTCTTACACTGAGGAGAGGCTTCCGTCGGGCCACTCTGCCATAAAGCCCCGACTGGTGGAGGGCTGCAGTGATGGTTGACTTTCTACAACTTTCTCCCATCTCCTAACTGCATCTCTGGAGCTCAGCCACAGTGATCTTTGGGTTCTTCTTTACCTCTCTCACCAAGGCTCTTCTCCCCCGATAGCTGAGTTTGGCCGGACGGCCAGCTCTAGGAAGGGTTCTGGTCGTCCCAAACGTCTTCCATTTGAGGATTATGGAGGCAACTGTGCTCTTAGGAACCTTAAGTGCAGCAGAAATCTTTTTGTAACCTTGGCCAGATCTGTGCCTTGCCACAATTCTGTCTCTGAGCTCTTCAGGCAGTTCCTTTGACCTCATGATTCTCATTTGCTCTGACATGCATTGTGATCTGGAAGGTCTTATATAGACAGGTGTGTGGCTTTCCTAATCAAGTCCAATCAGTATAATCAAACACAGTTGGACTCAAATGAAGGTGTAGAACCATCTCAAGGATGATCAGAAGAAATGGAAAGCACCTGAGTTAAAAATATGAGTGTCACAACAAAGGGTCTGAATACTTGGGACCATGTGATATTTCAGTTTTTCTTTTTTAATAAATCTGCAACAATGTCAACAATTCTGTGTTTTTCTGTCAGTATGGGGTGCTATGTGTACATTCAATGAGGAAGAAGAATGAACTTAAATGATTTTAGCAAATGGCTGCAATATAACAAAGAGTTAAAAATTTAAGGGGGTCTGAATACTTTCCGTACCCACTGTGTGTGTATATATATATATATATATATATATCATCTCAATCTATGTCAGGCATCAGCATTTTCTTCGCTTTGCCATAGACAAGGAGCACTATCAATTTGTGGCATTACCCTTTGGTCTCACCTCAGCTCCTCGGGTGTTCACAAAAGAGTTGTCCCCAGTGTTAGCCTTACTCAGGAAAAGGGGGATCACGGTACTGGGTTACCTGGGCGATCTCCTGCGAGCAGAGTCTCCTTCTGTCCTGAAGGACGATCTGGACATCACGGTGCGAACTCTGCAAGAGTTCGGCTGGACTCTGAATTTTCAGAAATTTGCTTTGATTCCGTCCAACAAGCTGGACTACCTGGGTCTGACTCTGGATTCTGTCTCAGCCCGGGTGTTTCTTCCAGAAACAAAATAGCTGAAATTGCAGCATGCGATTCGGCTCCTGTTATCCAACCGCCAGTCATCTCTCAGGACTTGCATGCAAGTGCTGGGCCTGGTGGTCTCCACCATCGAGACGGTTCCATTTTCTCAGTTCCATACCAGACCTCTGCAAAAAGATTCTAGCCAAATGAGACAGGAATCCACGGTTACTGGACAGTCTGATCCTGTTGAGCCGCAGTACGAGGGGGTCCCAAATTCTGTGGCTTCGCTCCCAGGCGCTTCGACAGGAAAAGTTCTTTCTTCCCCCTGTACTGGATTGTGGTCTCCACGAACGCCAGCCTGTCCAGATGGGGAGGTGTCCTGGGCACAAAATCAGCCCAGGGAGTCTGGTCTTGGGAGGAGTCCAATCTGTCGATCAACATCCTTGAAATTCAGGCAATCAGGCTTTGCCTGTCCCGGTGGACGAATCGCCTGGAAGGATTGAATCCTTAACGGACACGTTAAGGATTCAATCAGACCAAGCCACGGCTGTGGCATATATCAGTCATCAAGAGGACACCAAAAGTGCCCTAGCGGCCAAAGAAGTGGCCGGCATTCTGAGGTGGGCAGAACGATTTGTTCCTGCCCTCTCTGCTGTGCATATTCCAGGGGTGGAAAATTGGCAGATGGATTACCTCAGTTGGCAGGCCCTGAGTCCGGGCGAATGGTCCCTTTACCCGGAGTTGTTTCAACAACTGTGTCTCCGGTGGGGGACCCCCGATCTGAACCTGTTAGCCTCATGCGTCAACCGGAAGGTTCCGAGATTTGTGGCAAGGTCCCAAGAACCTCCAAGGACTGCTTTACAGTTGCTGGCTTTAATGGCCTGGCTATTGAAAGCCAGGTACTGAAGTACAGGGGGTTGTCGGATTCGGTGATTCCTACTCTGTTGAAAGCTAGGAAATCTACTTCTCGGAAGATTTACCATCGAGTTTGGAAGGCTTACTTTGCTTGGTGTGAGTCTTGGGGGAGATTCCCTCCGTTCTTTTTCGGTATCACGGCTGCTGGCGTTTCTACAAAGAGGTGAAAAAGGAAAAAGAATGGGCGCTCTTGCTGGGGGATGGGTCCTTTGTTCCAGACAGTCTTGATAGGTGAGATGTTATCCAGACTGATGGTGAATGTTCCAAAAACATAATGTTAGTGCTATCATTGAGGGCAGCTCGTGGCAGAGTGTGGCTGCGGCGAACCGCATACCTCACAAAAGGACCGTGCAGCCGTAGACGAGGAATGGGCGGTATTCCATCGCCCATTCCTCGTCTACGGCCGCACGTTTCTTCTGTGAGTTATGCGGTACGGCGGAGCCACACTATGATTCAGCCCCCGGATTGGTTTAGGCTGCTGGCGGCTTCCACAACGGGTACACAGTGAATTAGGAAGGACGCCGGGTCATGACGCTCCACTTTTTGCTTTTATGCAAGTCTTGATATGAGCTTAATAAATTTGTTATTACTGCTTCACTGAGTGGCGCCTACAAAGAGGTGTAGATCAACATTGGCCCTGGGCAACATCAAGGGCCAGATTTAAGCCTTGGCAATTTTCTTCCGAAGACCGTTGGCCACGAATTCCCTGGTTCACACCTTCGTGCAGGGGGTTTGCCACCTGGCTCCTCCGATACAGTCCGTGGAGCCCCCCTGGGTACTGACGGTTCTTCATAAACCGCCTATTGAAAAAATTTGTGAGTTTCCTCTGCTTACTTTGTAACAGAAAGTCGTTTTCTTGGTGGCTATTACTTCTCCACGCAGGGTCTCTGAGCTCGCTGCGTTGTCCTGTCAGTCACCTTACCTGGTGGTTCACAGGGACATAGTAGTGCTACGTCCCTGTCAATCATTCCTTTCTAAGGTCATGTCGGGGTTCCACTTAAATCAAGACATTGTTTTGCCTTCATTGTGTCCTAAGCAAAAACATCCAAAATAAATTGCCTTGCATTCCCTGGATGTGATTTGGGCCATTAGGGTGTACCTGGCTGCGACTGAGTTGATTCGCAAATCAGATTCCTTATTTGTCCTTTATGGATGGTTCTCGTAAGGGGCAGGCCGCATCCGCCGCGACCACTTCCAGATGGATCAGGCAGACGGTGGTGCAGGCTTATTCCATCAATGGTCAGGTTCCTCCTTTCCCTTTTGTTGAGGCACATTTTACGAGGGCGCTTAGTGCCTCCTGGGCCTTCCGGCATCAGGCGTAAGTGGTCCAGGTTTGCAAAGCGGCCACCTGGTCCTCTGTACACACATTCACCAAATTTTTTCAAGTTAGATGTTTTCTAAACTGTGGATGCTGCTTTTGACCACAAAGTTTTGCAGGCCGCTGTTGCGGAGGCTTCTACCTCTTGAGGGTGTAATTATTATCTTGGTAGGTGAGCTCCAGTTTTTCCTGGTTAAGCTCCTGGTTGGCTAAGTTTAGCCCTTTTGAGAAATTTATGTATTGCAGTGTTTTTTTTCCACCCCTAATGCTGACACTGCTTTGGGACATCCCATCGGTCAAGGAAGCTATGAAGCTGTGTCCGTCAATGAAAGAGAAAACTGGATTTTTGTCTTACTGTAAAATCATTTTCCCTGATGTTCATTGATGGACACAGCACCCATCCCTCTGTGGAGTTGGGTTATGTATTCTTCTGACACTGCTTGTTACAAAACTGAGATCCTAAAGCAGCAAGTGGGAGTATACCCCCTGGGACTGCCCTATAGGCGTAGTTGATTTTTTTTTTTTCCACCTACTGTCTTACTTCTGTAGAGGGCAGCATAACCCATCGATCAAGGAAGATCTGAAGCTGTGTCCATCAATGAACATCAGAGAAAAGGATTTTACAGTAAGACAAAAATCCATTTTTTTCAAGGTGTTTCTTGTATTGGGCCCCTTTGCAGCACCCATTGCTTCTAGGTTCTCTCTGCCTTGCAGAAACCAACCTTAAAAACCATCAGGGATATACCCTTAGCAATTCCTTCCTGCAAAGTAGATTTTTTTTGGTTGTTCTAATGTCTATCAGATGTGTTTCTGAATTGCTGTTACTGTAAAGAGCCTTTCCCTTGTACTCCATCTTTTCTTCAAGACCATATTTTCTTCCAAGGTGATTCCAGTGTTCGGTCTCAGTGAGGACATTGTTCTGCAATACTTGTTCTCTACTCTTAAACATCCAAAGAAGGTCTCATTGCCTGGTCCTAGTTAAAACCATTAGAACAGCCTTTCTCAACCTTTTCAATACAGAGGAACCCTTGAAATAAATTTCTTGTCTCGGGGAACCCCTGCTAAAAATAAAAATCTACAACTCATGACACATTAGTGTGACAGTCAGTGGGAAGAATGCTCCTTACTCTTGTCGTCATTGGGAAGAATTACCCCCTTTAAAGATAGCTAAAAGGAAAAATGGTGTCATTGGGAACTTATCTGAGAGGCAGAAATCGCCTATTTCTCAAGGAACCCCCTAGCAACCTCAGGAGGAACCCTGGTTGAAAAACCCTGCATTAGAATGTACCAAAAAGCTACTACTTCCATTGGACAAATTAATTCCCCATTTCTTCTTTCTGCACCTTACTTCAAAATTCACCATTGCGTGTTAGATGAAATATTTTATTACAAGGGCTTATGTTCAAAAACAAATACCTTCTCCTGTGCTGTTACGCGCCTACAACCATAGTTCCAAAAAAAGTGAGACACTGGAAAATCTACATGAAAACAGCATGTAATGATTTGCAAATCACCTAAACCCATATTTAAGTCCCAATAGAAAAAAGAAAACCTATAAAATGTTTAAACTGATAAAATGTACCATTTAAAAAAAAAAGTAATTTTAAAATTGATGGCAGCAACACATCTAGGTAGACAAGCTTCTAGAGTTTTGGGAGAGGAATGTTGTCCTATTCCTGATATAGGATTCTAACGGCTTAACAGTCCTGGGTCTTCTTTTTCGTATTTTTAATTTCAAGATGTGCCAAATAGATATGGCTTCTTGTTTGCATGATCAAACTTTAACTTGCATAGCGAACTGTGCGCACAGACAAAGATTTTTGGAAGTGTTCCTGAGCCCATGCAGTAATGTCCACCACAGAATCATGTCTGTTTTAATACAGTGCCATCTAAGGTACTCAATATTGCGTTTTAGTCTTGTCCCTTGTGCACATACGTAGGTTTCTCCGTATTTTCAGAATCTTTTGTTGATATTCTATTTTGTAGGTGTTGATATAATTCAAGTCTTTGCAATTTTTATTCTTAAATTGATCAACAACTTTTAGATGCTGCTTTTCACAGATTGGTGAACCTCTGCCAGTCTTTACTTCTGAAACACTGAGACCTCTCTAAGGTCACTTTCACATGGGCATAATCTGTTCAGTTATGTTTTTGTTAAGAAAGAAAAAAACAAATTCCGTTTACATTAATTTTATAGTTTTACATCCGTTTTTTTTTTATCTGCATTTTGTTCCATTTAAAAAATGGAAGCAGACTTGTTCCGGTAAAAAAAAAAAAACGGGTCTGAACGAAAGCGTATGACAAAATGATGTGAACGGACAACATCCGTTTATATCACTTAGCCCATAGGGATGCATTGCTGTCCATTTTTCCTCTATCAACAAACAAATGAAAAGCAGACCGATGAAATGCCTGTGTGAAAGGGGCCCGAGATACTCTTTTTAAACCCAGTCATTTTACTGACCTGTTACGAGTTAACCTAATTTTCTCTATCGCTCATTGACAGACGTAGTCTTCTTGATTCTCAAGAGCTGGGTTATGTTGTCTCCGCAGGAGTAGGACTAGGCAGAATGACAAAACGTTCTGGCTCCACCTTAGGGGCAGTCCCTGAGGGTATATCCTCCCTCTCTCTGCTACAGGGAATCAGTTTTTTTCTGTCTAGTCAGGAGTAAGGACCTAAGTTCCTTGCTGGGATCTTTTTGGTCCTGGCAAGACTTTTTTTTCTTTAAGAAAAAGACATTTTTTAGGTAGTTTTCTCCAGTGTTTTTTTCCTGTGAGATCTTCTAGCAAAAATGCCGGACTGGGCGACACTTGTGGTCACCCCAGCCGGCCTACGAGCGCGCGCAGACCATGGCATTGCGCTTGGTCAGGCCGCGACATATTCAAGTAAGTATGCGGGGCCGGGCGACGGGCTGGATGTTGAGATCCAGTGGTCACCCCGGTTTCTGCCTACGAGCGCGTGCAGACCAGTGCGCTGGGTCGGCCGCGACGGAGTCCCAGTAAAGGGACTGACTTTGCGAGTTAAAAGTCTCGCTTGGACGCCAGGTACCAAGAGTCGAGGCGTCCACAAACCCCCACCCCGGTGGAGAGGGTATTGTGAAGAGAGGGTGCCTGTCGGTTCGGTATGGTGAGTAAACGTTCCCTTTTTTCCTCATTATGAGGCAGTATATATTATGGGCCCCTCCATATATGGTCAGTATATATCTGATACTTACAAGTCCCCCTTGTAATACAGCATGTGTTTGTGGGAAGTGGACTTGGTTCAAGAGCTAACACTCTACCCAGCAGACTGTAACATTACAGCAGACATAGGAGGTATAATCCTACCTTATGTGCAGTGTATCTCTGTAGATCCATATGTCACCTCTTAGCAGAGTGCAGGTGGATGTGCTGGGAAGACGATATCGGCGGTCCGCCGCCATTTTGCCGTAGACCGAATGCATGTATGTCCTCAGGTCACGCCGGCCGCCATGTTTTTGGAGTCTTATGTCTCTTCTATGGGGGCGGCCATGTTTTGTGAGCCCAGCTACCTCGTGGAGGGCTGGGAACGCCGGAAGGCGTACACAGGGGGCGGAGCCACGCCTTCTGCCCGGGAAAAAGCAAACCGCTCCTTCCAGTCTGTGTAAGACAGACGCTGACTGCAGTTTGTTGGAAACTGCACTGCATCGGTTGGTGAGCCTTGGGGGTCCCTCTCTCTCTCTCTGGGATCGAGAAGCAGGTACTCTGAGGGGCGCTATTGCGCTAGGGGGAGACACACAAAAAAAAAAAAAAAAAAAAAAGAAAAAGTTTTTTTGTTTTGCTGGCAAAGGTGTCCTGTATTAACATGGACCCTGCCACTCATGTATCTCCTCCGGATCCCCTCGAGGGGTCTGCGGGATCCTCCAGCACCCCATTGACAATTGAATCTTTGTCAGCTATTATGGAAACTTTTGTGTCCCGGGTGGAAGTGGCTTGTCAGGGACAGGGCGCAAGAAAGCGACCCCCGCCTAACCCCTTATTATCTGAAACCTCGGATTCAGACTCTGAGCCTATTTCTGCAGTTGCAGGTACTTCATCTGGTATTGGTGTCTCAGGTCCTGTCTCTTCAGACAGTGAGGAGGATGTTTCGGCATCCGCCATAGCCCGAGAGGAAGCGTTGGTAAACGCACTCATTATATCTGTTCAAGAGACTTTAAGGTTACAGGGTATTCCATCAGAAATAGCTGAAACTGAGATCCCTTTTGGGACTAAAAAGCGCATCAAAGTGGCGAAGGTTTTTCCATTGCCCAAATGTTTTGGCAATCCAATCGAAGAAGAATGGCGTCTGCCAAAACGCACTTTTAATATTTCTAAACGCATTGACAGGCGTTATCCGTTTGAGGAAACCCTTATTAAGAAATGGACAGAACCACCTGTGGTGGATTCACCTATTGCTAGATTGAATAAAGCCACGGTTATTCCTTTAGAAGACGCTCCGTCTTTTAAAGATCCAGTGGATCGCAAGATAGAAGCTATGTCTCGCACCATGTTTTCCTTGATTGGATCAGCTTTCAGACCAATAATTGCTATTGGTCTGGTTTCGCAGGCTGTAACTGAATGGACCAAGTGGTTACGCCGGGACTTAGAAGAAGTCCCTCAGGCGGTATCAGATTTGTTGGAACAAATGATACAGGGGTTACAGTTTGTATGTGATGCGGCGTTAGACGCCACTCCATTAATGGCGCGAGCATCAGTCTCAGCAGTGGTTCTTAGGCGTACACTGTGGCTAAAAGGTTGGTTAGCCGACCAAGGTTCCAAAAAAGCATTGGCTAATATCCCCTTTTCAGGAGAGCGTCTATTTGGAGCCAACTTAGATGAGATCATTAAGGATCTCACCGGTGGAAAAAGCACCTTTTTACCGCAAAATTTTAAAGGTAGAGGAACTCGTCAAAGACGAGGGCCTTCTTTTTCTGCTCACAAGAGGTTTTTTCGTCCAGCAGGTGAAAAAACTAAGTCCTCCAAAGCTCCTGCAGGAGGCGTCAGGGGTCGTTGGTCGGGCAAGCAAAAGCCCGCCCCCTCCAGACCTGAAGATAAACCATCCAAAGCCTGAAGGTGCGCCCCCACCCATAACTGGGGTGGGGGGACGTCTTCGCCGGTTCCCGGATCCATGGCTTTCCAGAATCCCGGACAAATGGGTTTGCGAAGTCATAAGGTCAGGATACAAGATCGAGTTTCGATCTCTCCCACCGGCGCGATTCTTCCCTTCCAATATCCGACTATCCGCAGATCGTTTAGAAGATCTGCGGAGAGCAGTCACAGATTTACTACAACAAGGAGTGGTAGTCCACGTTCCTTGGACAGAACGGTTTCAAGGGTTTTATTCAAACCTGTTTACAATACCCAGGAAAGAGGGCAAAGTGCGTCCAATTCTGAACTTAAGAGCACTCAATTCTTTCGTCAACATAAGAAGATTCAGAATGGAGTCCATTCGCACGGTAGCAGCCTTCCTGCATCCAGGGGATGTCCTAGCGTCCATAGACATCAAGGACGCCTATCTTCACATTCCCATTTTCGCAGGACATCAGCGTTTTCTACGCTTTTCCGTAGAGGAGAACCACTATCAGTTTGTGGCGTTACCTTTCGGTCTCGCCACGGCTCCGCGGGTCTTCACAAAGGTGTTGGCCCCAATGTTGGCACTTCTGCGCCAAAGAGGTATATCGATTCTAGGTTACCTAGACGATCTTCTGCTTCATGCAGAGTCTCCTCAGACCTTGCTACAAAACATAGAAATTACTATGATTTCTTTACAGGAATTCGGGTGGCTGGTGAACCAGCAAAAGTCATTTCTGGTTCCCACCCAGAGGCTCGAATATCTGGGTCTAATTCTAGACACAGTCAGGACAAGAGTTTTTCTTCCGGTAGGGAAACTCCGAAAGATTCAATCTGCAGTCCAGTTGTTACTGTCCAACAGCTGGTCTTCCCTTCGGACTTGCATGAGGGTTCTGGGGTTGATGGTGGCTTCGTTCGAAGCAGTCCCATTTGCCCAGTCCCATACCCGAATTCTTCAGCAAGAGATTCTTCTCAGATGGAATCCGGAATCCCTGGACAATCAGATCCGATTGAGCAAACAGACCAGAGAGTCTCTGGTATGGTGGCTTCGGTCTCCGATGCTCAGCCAGGGAAAGTCATTTCTGCCAATATATTGGACGACAGTGACCACGGATGCCAGTCGATCCGGATGGGGAGGAATTCTCGGTCAGTTATCTGTCCAGGGACTTTGGTCCCCGGAAGAATCCAGGTTACCGATAAATGTATTGGAACTGAGAGCGATCAGACTTTGTCTGATTCACTGGACCGAGCAGCTCCAGGGCAGCTCAGTTCGGATCCAGTCGGACAATGCCACGGCCGTGGCTTATGTCAATCACCAGGGGGGCACCAAGAGTGTCCGAGCGGCCAAAGAAGTGGCTTGCATTCTTCGCTGGGCGGAACGATTTGTTCCAGCAATCTCTGCGGTGTTCATTCCGGGGGTGGAGAATTGGCAGGCAGATTATCTCAGCCGTCAGACCCTGGATCAGGGGGAATGGTCCCTCCATCCAGACGTTTTCCACCAGTTGTGCCTACGGTGGGGCACCCCGGATGTGGATCTGTTGGCATCACGATTCAACAGGAAAGTTCAGAGATTCGTGGCTCGCTCCCGCGATCCTCTAGCAGAAACCGCAGACGCACTGATCGCCCCGTGGGGGCAATACCAGCTAATATATGCCTTCCCTCCTCTCTCGTTACTGCCAAGACTTCTTCGCAGAATAGAGGAGGAAGGAATCCCAGTAATCCTGGTAGCTCCGGACTGGCCTCGTCGAGCTTGGTACGCCGACATGGTCAGACTGGTGGCGGACGTCCCGTGGAGACTTCCTCTCAGGGAGGATCTACTGTCTCAGGGACCGATCTTCCATCCTGCTTTACGATCGCTGACTTTAACGGCCTGGCTATTGAGACCCAGGTGCTGAAGGACAAAGGTTTGTCAGCTTCAGTTATTCCTACTCTAGTTGAAGCAAGGAAAGCGACTTCCAGAAAGATTTATCATCGCACATGGAAGTCCTACATTGCATGGTGTGAACCTTTGGGGTTCCGTCCTCGGTCTTATTCGATTAGTCGAATATTGGCTTTTCTGCAACAAGGGGTTGAGCAGAAACTGGCCTTGAGTACTATCAAGGGTCAGGTCTCAGCATTAGCCATCTTCTTTCAGAAGCCTTTGGCTACTCATTCCTTGGTGCGGAATTTCATCCAGGGGGTGCGACATCTGGCTCCGCCAGTGCACGCGCCGTTACCCCCCTGGGATCTTAATTTAGTGTTGTCGGTTCTTCAGAAACCTCCCTTTGAAGATATTAGGGAGATTCCTCTACCCACGTTGTCCCAGAAGGTGGCCTTCTTGGTGGCTATTACCTCTGCACGCAGGGTGTCAGAACTGGCCGCATTATCTTGTCGTTCACCATATCTGGTGGTTCATAGAGATAAGGTGGTTCTTCGTCCGAATCCATCCTTCCTACCAAAAGTGGTTTCAGAATTTCATCTGAATGAAGAAATTGTATTACCTTCCCTGTGTCCTAAGCCCAGTCATCCTCAGGAGTTTGCTTTACACTCCTTGGATGTGGTCCGGGCGATCAGGGTATACTTGAAAACGACAGACTCGTTTCGCAAGACGGATTCACTTTTTGTGATCCCAGATGGACCCAAAAAGGGGTTGCCTGCATCTGCCGCGACCATTTCCAGATGGATCAGACAGACGGTAGTGCAGGCTTATTCTATTAAGGGTCGGGAGCCCCCGTTCCCTGTTAAGGCGCACTCCACTCGGGCACTTAGTGCGTCTTGGGCCTTTCGCCATCAGGCGTCAGTGGTCCAGGTGTGCAAGGCGGCTACCTGGTCGTCGGTGCATACCTTTTCTAAACATTATAAAGTTGATGTAATGGCATCGTCTGATGCCTCATTTGGCCGCAAGGTTTTGCAGGCCGCAATTTGAGGAGACCAGTGGTCTACCTCGAGGGTTTTTTTCCGTTGGAAAATTTTTCTTTAGTCTCATTCTTTGTTTATAATGAGCCTTTAAAACTTCTAGTTTGGCACCGGTTGGGCCTTCTAGATTGGATTTGATTTTGTCAATCCCACCCCTCATTTGTGGCACTGCTTCTGGATGTCCCAGCTCTTGAGAATCAAGAAGACTACGTCTGTCAATGAGCGATAGAGAAAAATGGATTTTTGTAAGAACTTACCGTAAAATCCTTTTCTCTTAAGCTCATTGACAGACGTAGTACCCGCCCCTCTATCATTGAGTTGGGTTGGGTTAAATTCTCTGTACTGCTTTAAACAGAACTGATTCCCTGTAGCAGAGAGAGGGAGGATATACCCTCAGGGACTGCCCCTAAGGTGGAGCCAGAACGTTTTGTCATTCTGCCTAGTCCTACTCCTGCGGAGACAACATAACCCAGCTCTTGAGAATCAAGAAGACTACGTCTGTCAATGAGCTTAAGAGAAAAGGATTTTACGGTAAGTTCTTACAAAAATCCATTTATTTGGAGAATGGTCTCCCAGCTCTTCCTTGATGGCGTCACTTACTTTGCCAGCTTTTTGTTCCTCTGTTACAACTTTTTTGAGACATATTGCTGACATTAATTTTAAAATTTACCTTACTTTTTTCTTAAAATGGTACATTTTTCATAGTTTAAGCCAGTGATGTTTTTGTTTGTGAATAAAATATGGGTTTATGAGATTTTCAAATAATTTGCATTTATTTATTTATTTTTTTTTAATGAAGATTTTATAGTAATCCAACTTTTTGGGAATTGGGGTTGTACTTCACCAGATCTGTTGGAGTATCCTTGGCCTTTAAGTACCAAGTCTCTGTTGCTTACCTGGTGGATGTCCAACCTTCTTTGTATGCAGCGGCACTCTGAACTTGTGTTTTTTTTTTTTTTTTTTCTTGAGCCTTTTCGCACAGTTCCATTTGCTTAGTTGTTGCCCACCCTTGTTCAGGATGACCAATGGAATATGAATACATTGCCTGTCTCCTGTACTGTAAGATAAATATCAGAGGAATTTTTACTTAAGTATAGTATAGTATAGAGCAAGGGTCTCCAAATTTTCTAGGCAAAGGGCCATTTTTTTGTCCTTCAGACATTAGGAGGGCCAGATTAGGACCATTGAGATAAATAAAAATGCCTCTGACTTGGTGATCGGAGGGGGTAAAAAAATTACATAACGCCTCCTGTAGGCTGTAGAAGGAGGAACAGTGCCTCATCATTGGTATCAGTGGGAGGAATAGTGCCCCATCATTGATATCAGTGGGAGGAATAGTGCCCCATCATTGATATCAGTGGGAGTAGTAGTGCCCCATCATTGATATTAGTGGGAGTAGTAGTGCCCTATTTTTGGTAGTAGTAGGAGGAATAATGACCCATTATTGGTATTGGTGGGGAGAAATAACTCCATCATTGGTGTCATTGGGAAGAATAGTTCCCCCAACTATGGTGTCAGTGGGATGAATAGGGCTCCATCTTTGGTGTCAGTGGAAGGAATAGGGGGTGGGGGTTTTTGATCTTTAGGTAGTAAGAGTAGGTTTTTGCCTCCGTCCCTTATGTCTGAAAAGTAGGGGGTTTTTTGGTGTCTCAAGCCAAGATTTACAAAACATATAGTAATATATATATATATATATATATATATATATATATATATATATATATATATATATATATATTACTATATGTTTTGTAATAATTATTGCTTTTTATTTTCAATATATATACTTTGTTTCAAAATGGCAAAACATCTCCATCCTCAGATCTGCTCCCGGCACGGTAAGCCCCTGTTCTAATAGACAGGGGCTGCTAATGAGACCGGAAGGGTTAACTGTCAACTTCCCATCTGACCGCGGTCAGACGATTCCGAGCCTCTCTCTCCGTGTCGGCGGCCGCAAGTCAGACTGGTCCATACTGCGCGCGCATCACCCAGGCGCCTGCGCAGTATGGGGATGCCACGTCACTGACTAATAAAGCCAAGTACGTGCAGCGCTAACCGCGCATGCGCGAACGGCTTTAAAAGGCCGGGGAGCCGATGTCTCTCCTCACTTCCCTCCAGGCGAGGGAACAGGACGGACGCCGACCTACAGCTCTGGAAGAAGATCACTCACACCATTTCTCTTCAATTAAAACGTAAGTTATATGGATCTCATTGATCCATACAAAACCATTTGAAGTCACTAATAAATACTGCAAAAACACCCATTGATGTAAAAGCACTGAAACCATCCACATGTACTCTTCTAGAAACGTTATATGAGGAAAGAGCTGCATCCTACCTGTGGCGCTGAAAAACACCTCTCCCTCCTTTACTTGGCAAAAGTAAGTTTATAATGGGCATTTAAAGACCCACAAGAGCTACCTCACAGCATTGATACAAATTATATTATAAACTGGATGCAAGAAGCATCCTAACAAAATATACATATGATCTTTCTAGAATGAACTTCCTATGACAGTGCTGCAAGCCATTGGGTTACGCTTATATGGACGTGTATACTTAATCTGTGAGTAAATGAACAACTAAAATTATACGGTAGAAAACACCAATAATACAAACTAAACATATATATATACAATATATATCTTTCCAGACCAAGGTACACTACGGTTCCTTGCTGCAGTTGCTGAGGATACAGAGAAAGCTTTTTTGCTGAAACAAAGTAAAACTATGTATGTACAAATACCCTATTTCCTTTTATTCATTTTTTTGAAACTTTATTTATATGTATATTTGCAATAACGGAAATGTTATTGTTTATACATTACAGCTGGGTGACAAAAAACTCTTTGAAAAAGGCGATTAACAGCCGAAACGCGTCAGAACTCGGATGAACTCTGTGAAACATCCTTTCCTGGAAATTCTACAGGAAAACACAGAGATTTTACTCCGATTTATGTCACAAGTTACCACACATGTCACAGATTCACTAGAATCTCTCTTTTTCTTCAATCACATTGGGCCTATACCCAAACACCAATGTTCACAATATTGAGATGTATGTTTATATGTATATAACAGAATAAACCCCAATTATTTTATTTCTTGAATTTAATTTACTAATTGCCCACAAAGTCCCAAATCTTGGCTTGAGACACCAAAAAACCCCCTACTTTTCAGTGGAAGGAATAGTGCCCCATTGTTGGTGTCAGTGGGAGGAATAGTGCCCCATTGCTGGTGTCAGTGGGAGGTATAGTGCCTTGTAACAGTGGGAGGAATAGTGTCCCAAGGGCTGGATAAAGGCAAGTAAAGGGCCACATCCGGCCCACGGGCCACAGTTTGGAGACCACTGGTATAGAGTATAGTTTATTACAGGACACCCTACCAAAACTTTCCTTGTTAGTCTGCATTGCTTGATACAAAACTTAGGACTCAGTGCCAGTTCACACTATTGGGATGCGGGAACATTGCAAATATACTGCGTGTTCACGCATTGCATCTGGAGCATAGGCAGTTCACACTGCCATATGAAATACGCTGGGGCTGTCAATTCAAGGTTAATGACACCCCCAGATCAGATCGCATATCGCAGTGCGATCTGACAGTTTGCACAGGAATCTGATCGCACTGATGATAACCTCCATGCGATCCGATTCTGCTACGGACCAAAAAAGGGTCCTGTGCGTGTGCACTGTGATTGCGGTGTGAATTCAGCCATACAAACTGTATGGCTGAACTCGCACCGCACAGACATCGCATGTGATTTTAGGAGCAGTGCACTCTGAATCATATGCGATGTCTGTGATCGCATGAGTGTGAACCGGCCCTCAAGGAGTGAGATAGGGTTATAGGGCAGGCGCCCAAGGTGGGCGTGTCCTCAAAAGCTTGCCAATTGTCATCTGAAGGTACCAGCCTGTAAACTCATGGTATATGAATAAGTTGCCTGTGTCCTGTAATGTACTCTAAGATATGGAATTTACAGGTTACTCAAAACTCCCCTGTTTTAGTTTTGTATAGTGTAGAGAGGGGTTAAATCCCCTGTGAATGTTTTTTTTGTGTTCCACATAAGAAAGTCGAGGATCGCTCCTTTCAATACCTGTCTCAGACACCCTACATGTTATGGGAGTAAATTCCAAAATTTGTGGAAATCCCCTTTCAGTAAGTTGTCACTTTTGGCCTTACCTTTGCTTACCTTTGCTCAAAGGTAAGTGGACAGGGAGTGTGGTTTATTATTATTATTATTATTATTATTATTATTATTATTATTATTTATTAATTTATTTTTTAAATTAAAAAATAATAATAATTTTTCTTTTTTTTTTTTTAATTATTAAAAAAAATAAATGTAATTTTTTTCCAATTCTTATTATTAAAATGTTTATATATATATATATATATATATATATATATATATATATATATATATATATATATATATATATAATATAAAAATAATCTTTTTTTTTTTTTTCCTCATCGCCATGCCACAGCCGAAGGCCCCTTTCACACGGTCACACGGTGTTTAGGTCCGCCTGTCAGTTTTTCAGGCAGACCTGATCGGACCTTTCATTCTCCTCTATGGAGCAGTAATCTGCCGCCATCCGATCCTGTCCGCCAAAAACAGACGGATGGTGGTTCTATTTTCTATCCATCCCGTGGATCGGATCAGATGGCATCGGATGGAAAGACAGACATTCTGTTTCCATCCAATTGCGCTATAGAGGAGAGTGGGGTTCTAGTCGTATTTATGTGTAAATTTAGTATCCGTTTAATTAAATAAAGCTTGGTTGTTAGTTTAAAAAAAAAAAACTGGCTCTTAACTTTTTTTTTAGCTGGCTCCTAGATTTTAGGCAAATTTGTCAAGCCCTGACTTATAGCAAGGAATGAAGCTGAGAGTCCTTTTTTGGTCCACAAATCAGTGCAAATAGATACTCTCCAAGCAGCAGTCAGTCTCTTTTTGAATTTTTGTTTTTCATTTTCATATTGTTTGTCAATCAGATTGCTTATTTTAGTTTTCTTTGGAACAGTCAGCTTTCTATCTACTGTCTCCATCATGCGTAAAAAGTCCTTATCTTCAATCGTTCTGACTGGTAATCCGGGGCACCCAATCCATCTTGCTATTGCCTCCTCCCTGGCCTGTTCCTTTAGAGTCAATTTTGTATTTTGAAGCACCTAAAAGAGCAGTGTAAATAGTTTGCTGTGGTGCACTGGCTTGACTTGGTCCATCATTTAAGGTTTTCTGTATCTGTGGGGTTAATTAGGAGGAAAAATTCAAGTTGTTCTGATTTTGCATTCTCTCTCTCAGCTCCAAGTTGTCTCTTTTATAATATACTAAAGTGGAGTTAAGTGCTATGCACTGCTTACCTTTGTATGAATTTCGGGTTGAGTTGTCCGCAAGTGACGCTTCAAGTTTGTTGTATTTTTACCAGTTAGTGTCACTCCACATGGTTTGCAAAGGGTCTTGTTGCCCTTAGCATCAAATGTAAAATACACCCATAAATCTTCTCTTCTCTTTCTACCAGTCACAGACGCGGTCACGGACATTTCTCTGGATGACAGTGGTCAGAGGAGGCCTGTAATGCTGCTGGACAATGCTGGGTGGTGGTCTCAGGTCTAAGGGATGGCCTGTAAATAATGCACAGTGCTGGATGGTGGTCTAAGGTATAGCCTGTAATGCCCTGGATGCCTGTGGTGGTCAGGTCAGAGGAGGCCTGTAATGCTGCTGGACAGTGCTGAATGGTGGTGTCAGGTCTAAGGGATGGCCTGTAAATAATGCACAGTGCCCTGGTTGCCTGCGGTGGTCAGAAGAGGCCTAATGCTGCTGGACAGTGCTGGATAGTGGTCTCCGGTCTAAGGGATGGCCTGTAAAATGCACAGTGCTGCATGGTGGTCTAAGGGATGGCCTGTAATGTCCTGGATGCCTGTGGTGATCAGGTCAGAGGAGGCCTATAATGCTGCTGGACCTTGCTGAATGGTGGTCTCAGGTCTAAGGGATGGCCTGTAAAATACACAGTGCTGGATGGTGGTCTCAGGTCCAAGGGATGGCCTGTAATGCCCTGGATACCTGTGGTGGTCAGGTCAGAGGAGGCCTGTAATGCTGCTGGACAGTAGGGATGATCGAACTTTTGAAAAGTTCGGTTCGACCAGAACTCCCGAACTTCCCGAAAGTTTGGGTCCGGATTCCAGAACCCCATTGAAATCAATGGGACCCAAACTTCAGTAATCAAAAAACACCATTTTGAAGCCCTAAAACCCAATAAATGCCCCTAAAAAATGCCTAGGGTTCTGGGTCATGCCCCAGGGACTATTAATCACACAAAAAAAGTTCTTAAAAATTGTCGTTTTTGATAGCCAATTTATTGAAAAAATTATTGGAAAAAAAAAAAATGAGATTTCTTTGGATTTTGTGTCTGGGGGGGTCTAAAAAGTGTACCTGTGAAGTTTCAGCTCTGTAGCATGTCAAGAACCAGAAAAAAATGATAATTTTTTATTAGCGCAGGGATGTGGCTCCGCTCCTATCACACCTATATGAGTGTGTGTGTGTGTATGTATGTATGTATATATATATATATATATATATATATATATAATATACCCCTATACAGAAATTCAGATGTTATGCCTGCCCCCAAAGACATACAAACATACAAACATATATATATATATATATATATATATATATATATATATATATATATATATATATATATATATATATTATATACAGTGGGTACGGAAAGTATTCAGACCCCCTTAAATTTTTCACTCTTTGTTATATTGCAGCCATTTGCTAAAATCATTTAGGTTCATTCTTCTTCCTCCTGAATGTACACAGAGCACCCCATACTGACAGAAAAACACAGAATTGTTGACATTGTTGCAGATTTATTAAAAAAGAAAAACTGAAATATCACATGGTCCTAAGTATTCAGACCCTTTGCTCAGTATTTAGTAGAAGCCCCCTTTTGATCTAATACAGCCAGGAGTCTTTTTGGGAAAGATGCAACAAGTCTTTCACACCTGGATTTGGGGATCCTCTGCCATTCCTCCTTGCAGATCCTCTCCAGTTCTGTCAGGTTGGATGGTAAACGTTGGTGGACAGCCATTTTTAGGTCTCTCCAGAGATGCTCAATTGGGTTTAAGTCAGGGCTCTGGCTGGGCCATTCAAGAACAGTCACGGAGTTTTTGTGAAGCCACTCCTTCGTTATTTTAGCTTTGTGCTTAGGGTCATTGTCTTGTTGGAAGGTAAACCTTCGGCCCAGTCTGAGGTCCAGAGCACTCTGGAGAAGGTTTTTGTCCGCATTCATCTTTCCCTCGATTACAACCAGTCGTCCTGTCCCTGCAGCTGAAAAATACCCCCACAGCATGATGCTGCCACCACCATGCTTCACTGTTGGGACTGTATTGGACAGGTGATGAGCAGTGCCTGGTTTTCTCCACACATACCGCTTAGAATTAAGGCCAAAAAGTTCTATTTTGGTCTCATCAGACCAGAGAATCTTATTTGTCACCATCTTGGAGTCCTTCAGGTGTTTTTTTAGCAAACTCCATGCGGGCTTTCATGTGTTTTACACTGAGGAGAGGCTTCCGTCGGGCCACTCTGCCATAAAGCCCCGACTGGTGGAGGGCTGCAGTGATGGTTGACTTTCTACAACTTTCTCCCATCTCCTGACTGCATCTCTGGAGCTCAGCCACAGTGATCTTTGGGTTCTTCTTTACCTCTCTCACCAAGGCTCTTCTCCCCCGATAGCTCAGTTTGGCCGGACGGCCAGCTCTAGGAAGGGTTCTGGTCGTCCCAAATGTCTTCCATTTGAGGATTATGGAGGCCACTGTGCTCTTAGGAACCTTAAAGCGGAGTTCCACCCAAAAGTGGAACTTCCGCTTTAGGGAGTCCTGACCCCCCGACATGCCACATTTGGCATGTCATTTTTTGGGGGGGGGAGCGGGTACCTAGTTTTGACAGGTACCCGCTCCCACTTCCGCTCGGAGCGCCGCGGCGCCCTGAGCGGAAGTTCTCCTCTCCCCCTCCCTCCCTGCAATCTTCTGGGACACGTCAGAGGTCCCAGAAGATTGCCGGCCAATCACGGCGCGCAGCGCGACTCGCGCATGCGCAGTGGGTACCCGGCTGTGAAGCCGCAAACTGTAACAGCCGGGTGCCCACAGCAGTGATGCCGGCGCCGAGGGAGAGGGTCGAGGCTTCCGGCGGCCGCATCGCTGGACCGTTGGACAGGTGAGTAAATGGCTGGAACTCCGCTTTAAGTGCAGCAGAAATCTTTTTGTAACCTTGGCCAGATCTGTGCCTTGCCACAATTCTGTCTCTGAGCTCTTCAGGCAGTTCCTTTGACCTCATGATTCTCATTTGCTCTGACATGCATTGTGATCTGGAAGGTCTTATATAGACAGGTGTGTGGCTTTCCTAATCAAGTCCAATCAGTATAATCAAACACAGCTGGACTCAAATGAAGGTGTAGAACCATCTCAAGGATGATCAGAAGAAATGGAAAGCACCTGAGTTAAATATATGAGTGTCACAGCAAAGGGTCTGAATACTTAGGACCATGTGATATTTCAGTTTTTCTTTTTTAATAAATCTGCAACAATGTCAACAATTCTGTGTTTTTCTTTCAGTATGGGGTGCTATGTGTACATTCATGAGGAAGAAGAATGAACTTAAATGATTTTAGCAAATGGCTGCAATATAACAAAGAGTGAAAAATTTAAGGGGGTCTGAATACTTTCCGTACCCACTGTGTGTGTGTGTGTATATATATATATATATATATATATATATATATATATATATATATATATATATATATATATACCCCTACACAGAAGTTCAGATGTCATGCCTGCCTCCAAAGACGTCCACAAAAAAGCGGTCACCCGGACATGGATGAGTTCGGTCACCCTGGCATACAAGGAGCGGAGCCCCATCCCTGCTCTACTAAAAACTCTAAGAAAAATTATCTTTCTCTTACGTCCTCCGACAGTCGCCGCCACCTCTAAGTCATCACTATTGGGTATTGACTTCCGCTCCGCAGGAGTAGC
Source organism: Pelophylax lessonae (assembly GCF_965119305.1). Classification (NCBI taxonomy): domain Eukaryota; kingdom Metazoa; phylum Chordata; class Amphibia; order Anura; family Ranidae; genus Pelophylax; species Pelophylax lessonae. The sequence continues at coordinate 436,062,287 of NC_138770.1, read as the reverse complement.
TAGGCCTAAGACTTAGTCAAAAGAACAAAGGCATTTGCATATACACACCCATGGGGGCTGTCCCACTAGGTCAATACCCCCCTGCAGTGACCACTCCCAACTCAGTTTCTTTCTGCCTAGCGTCAGGAGTAGTTAGGCTGAGACTGTAGCCCCAGCACAGGGAAGCCTATCTAATCTTTTTTTTTTATTTGATTTCTTTGAAAATGTCAGTTTTTTCTTTGATTTACTAGCTGTTTATTTGTCAGCTTTAGTTTAGTTGGTTCTTCGGATGAAGATGGATTTATGCGGTGCTGGGATTCGGACTGGCCGCCCTGGTTCTCCAGGGCATGAGGGTCAGATGGACCCCCAGCCCGCCATCGAGCGTTCAGCCGTGGTTCGTCCTGGCACTATGAACGACCCATCCCTGCTCGCAGCAGGGATGCAGCCGTGAGGTGGCTACCTCACTGGACTCATCTGCAATACTGCAGTGAAATGTCCCTGGCTAACGGCACTCCCTGTCAGATGAGGACAGCGGCTTTCCATTATGAGAGGCTCCCCACGCCATCTGGTACAGGTAAGTACTTCTGTGTGGGGCCTCTGTGTGGAGTGGCAGTCCTGTGTTTGCTGTGTGTCCCCCATGTCTGTGCCAGTGTGGGCCTCTCTGTTTGGTTATCCCTGTGGGATATTTTTTGCACATACAATGCTGTGTGTTTGTGGAAGCCCCTTTCCCTGTGTCACTTAGGTGTTTTCACTGGGGGTGCAGACTGTGTGTGTGGCGGCCGCCGCAGCGGGGTAAAATCACGCGGTCCGCCATTTTAGGTATGGGCAAGCATGTTGGGCTTCACTATGGGCATCACTACATGCTGTTTTGACGCCATCTGCCGCCATTTTGAGGTGGCATAACGATCGGTCTGACCGCATGTTCGGCGGCCATTTTGCCGGAGCCTTTCCATTCAGTCCTATGGGGCAGCTATTTTCCCTGAGTCATTGCAGCCTATAATTCAGCCTGTTTCTGACATCACTTCCTTTTCCTCTGAGGCAGCAACATCGGTGGTAACGCTCTGCGGGGCTCTGCAGATTATTCCTCTCACCCTTCTGTGTGTTCATTTCTGGCTCAGTTTTCTTCACCTGTTTGGGGGTCCTGTGTCACTGTACCTGTAGCGGTGGGCTGCGCAGTGGTTTTAAAGGGGCAGTACCTTATTATTTTTACACTGTTCCTTCATTGGGCAATGGATTCTCAGGACCGTAAATTCCCCCCCCCCCGCATTTGGTGGGGGGCCCCGGTTCTCCTGTGGCCCCTCTAAAACCTGATTTGGCCACTGTGGTGGCGACCTTAGTGTCTAATATGGAGGTGTTGCTGGCTGAACATGCTGCTAGAAAGAGGCCCAGATTGTCTCTCTCCTCTGATTCAGATGGTGATATGGCTGCTGCGGCGAGCGTGCCCTTTTCAGGGTCCCGCTCATCCCTAGACCCGCTGGGGTCTGAGGGGGAGGCTGAGGTGGAGGGGGTTGATACTTCCTCCCCGGGGTCGCCTGAAGAGCGCGCGACCATGGATGAATTGATTGTTTCTGTAAAGGAAACACTACATTTGGAGGATGAGCCCAGTCCTCCAGGCATTGTGTCCTCGTTTGGGACACACAGGACCCGCAAGTCGGCGTAGGTTTCTCTCACGTCCTCCGACAGTCGCCGCCTCTTCATATTCGTCACATATGGGGTATTAGACTTTGCTCCGAAGGAGTAGCTAGGCAACAGAATATGTTAACATTAAAGCTTTTAACATATCCCACCCTCAAGGCGTGGTCCCCTCAGTCAATACCCTCCTACTTCCTGCAACCATATCTCAGTTTCAATGTCTAGCTTGTCAGGAGTGGCTGGCTCTCTCTGTGCTGGGGCTTTGTGCCCCAGACTCTTTTTTGATTTTTTGTTTGAGTTTTCTCTCTACCTTTACTTAGCTGTTCTTTTTGTCAGCATTAGTTAGTTCTTCTGATGAAGAGGATCATGCGGGCTGGGTCTCGGGCTGATCCCCCTGGTCGCAGGTCGTGGGTCAGTGGCTTCCCAGCCTGCCATCGAGCGTTCAGCCAGGTAACGCTCCTGGCACAGTGAACGACCCATCCCTGTTCGGTGCAGGGATGATTGGTGAGGTGGCTACCTCATTGGGCGCTGTGCGGTTTCTTAACCCCCATTCTGTGCGTCTTGTATGCGACTCTCCCTGCCTCATGTGCAGCGGCTTGTTCGCCTGTGCGGGTCCCCCACGCCATTGTGAGGTAAGTGTATCTATGTGGGGACCTGTCTGTCTGGGGGGGTGTCAGTCTGGGACTGTGTAACCTGCCTCTGTTCTCACTGTTTGTCTCCCTATCACTCGGCTGCATGCTGTGGGCTGCAAGGGGGGGGGGGGAGCTGTGTGACACTGTGTGTGTCAGCCTTGTCAGTGTGAGAAGCTGTGTGCTGTGGGGCATGTTTTGTGGCATGTTTGGGCACTATACAGCGATCGCTGCGGCGATCTACCATGTTTTTTTATACATGGATAACGTGTGCATTACTGTACTGTGGAGCGGCGGTTTCGGCGCCTGACGGCGCCATTTTGCCTACACTCGCTCCGGCCGCATGTTCTACATGCATGGCGGCCATTTTCTTGTAGCCTCCCATAGGCTTTAATAGAGCGCCCTGGCCGCATCACTTCCTCTTCTCCCGGATACACCGATCGAGGCAGCAGCAGCGGCGAGGGTCTCCTCAGGTTATATCCTTCTTATCCATTGCCTGTGTCAGTTTTATTGTCCCTGTGGGGGTCTCATTGTGCTTGTGTGTGGTGCGGTGGGCTGCGCTCGCCGCGCTTGTTAAAGGGGCAGTTAACCCTTTATTATCCGGCATTTGATATTGGGGCAATGGATTCTCAGGAGGGCAAATTTCCTACCGCCTTGGTGGAAAGCCAGGGGACCGCTGTTTCCCCCCCAGGGGGGGATTTAGCCACTATTGTGGCTGGCCTTGCTGCTCAGGTGCAGATGCTGGTGGCTGCTCAATCTACTAAGAGACCCAGAGTTTCTCTTTCCTCTGATTCTGAGGGTGAAGGTGAAGGGGCTGTTATGGCGGGGGCCTCCTTATCGGGGTCCCGCTCCTCCCTGGATCTAGTGGGGTCCGAGGTGGAGGCTGAAGTTGAAGGGGTTGAAGGGGTTGATAATTCTCCCCCTGGCTCGCCTGAAGAGCTTGCAATCATGGATGAATTGATTGCTTCCATAAAACAAACGCTGCGTTTGCAGGATGAAGTGTGTCCCCCCGCTGTCTTGGCGGCTTATGGGACGCAGAGAAAACGCAGGACGCCGCAGGTTTTTCCCTGCAATGATGATTTTCAGCGTGCTGTTAAGGAACAATGGCGCAATCTACGCAAACCTTTTGCTGTACCAAGTAGGTTCAAGCTGCGTTATCCTTTCTCGCCTTCCACTGATGAAAGGTGGTGTGTGCCACCCCCAGTGGATCACGCAATTGCGGTTTTAAACAAATCCACTGCGATTCCTGCAGAGGATTCCCCTGTGTTCCGTGATGCCACGGGTAGGAGATTGGAGTCTCTTGCCCGTCATACTTACTCTGTTACGGGTTCTATGCTTAAGGCTCTGTTTGCCTCTCTCATGGCGGCCCAGGCTGTCGCAAGTTGGATGCAGATGCTTAGGCGCGTCCTAGTGGCCGATTCGGCCTCGCCGGCGACCCTGGATATGGTGGATCAAATCCACCAGGGTGTCATGTATCTGTGTGATGCGGACTTGGACTTAGTCCCGTTGGCTGCACGTGTGCACAGCGTGGCGGTGTTGTCTCGCCGCCTGGTTTAGTTGAAATGTTGGTCGGTGGACCAATCTTCACGTAAGACCTTAGCCAATCTGCCTTATGATGGGTCTCGCCTTTTTGGGGAGTCCTTGGATGTGTTGATTAAGGGGATCACCGGAGGTAAGAGCACTCTCTTGCCCCATTTCCCCAAGGCTAAGGGGGCTTCTGGGAAGAAGCATGCTAATTTTCGGCCCCCTCAGGGGTCCTTTCGTGCCTTTCGGTCGCACTACAAGGGCAAACCGTTCAAAGGTCAAGGCTCTCAGAAGAAGCCCTGGTCTGGGAAACAGAAGTCCGGTCAATCCGGATCCGCAGCCCATAACAGTGCGGCCTGCAGGGGCGCCCTCACCCAGTTTTGGGGTGGGGGGACGCTTGCTCAGTTTTCTTCAACCCTGGTTGGCCCGCGTGCGGGACAGATGGGTTCAGGAGATCGTTTGATCTGGTTACAAGATCGAGTTTCTCTCTCGGCCAGAGAGCAGATTTTTTCCCTCAAATCTTCAACTGTCTCCAGAGCGTTTACGGGACCTGCATCTGGCGGTGCGGGACCTGAGGGCTTAGGGAGTGGTGGTTCCGGTGCCTCATCGGGACAGATTTCGGGGGTTTTATTCCAATCTGTTCACCATGCCCAGGAAGGAGGGCAAGGTTCGTCCAATTCTGGACTTGAAGGCTCTGAACCGCTCTGTGCGGGTTCGCAAGTTCCGCATGGAATCCCTGCGGTCGGTGGTGGCTGCCCTGGTTCCGGGGGAATTCATGGCCTCCATCGATTTTGAAGGATGCGTATCTTCACATCCCCATTTTCGAGGGTCACCAGAGGTACCTTCGATTCGCCATTGCGGAGGATCACTACCAGTTCGTGGCGTTGCCTTTTGGTCTCGCCTCGGCTCCGCGGGTTTTCACCAAGGTGCTTGCACCGGTTCTGGCATTATTGAGAGCCCAGGGCATTTCTGTCCTGGGGTATCTGGACGACATTCTGGTTCGGTCTGCGACCTGCCAGGGTCTGGAGAAGGACCTGTCTGTCACGATGCAAACTCTGCAGGAGTTTGGTTGGACGATAAATTTTCCAAAGTCGACACTGAGTCCGTCGGTTCGTCTTCCCTACCTGGGAATGATCCTGGACTCGGTGCAGGCGAAGGTCTTCCTGCCGGAAGACAAACTCAGAACTCTTCAGGAGGAAGTCAGGTCCCTCAGGGACGTTCCGCACTCGTCTCTGCGGACGTGCATGAGATGTCTGGGATTGATGGTCTCGGCCTTCGAGGCGATTCCCTTCGCCCAGTTTCACACGCGGGGTCTCCAAGCGGAGATCCTGTCCATGTGGGACGGGCGACCTCAATCTCTGGATCTTCAAATCTCGTTGAGTCATCGCACCAGAAGAGACCTTCTGTGGTGGCTCCAGTCCCCGATGGTGTCCGGGGGCAAGTCGTTTCGTCCTATCCCGTGGACGGTAATCACCACGGATGCCAGCCTGTCGGGCTGGGGTGGTGTTCTGGGCGTTCTGTCCGCCCAGGGAACTTGGTCGGAGGGGGAGTCCTCCCTTCCGATCAACATTCTGGAATTGCGTGCGATAAATCTCTGTCTTCATCGCTGGACGGACCGGCTGCAGGGCTGCCCGGTTCGGGTGCAGACGGACAATGCCACGGCGGTGGCCTACATCAACCACCAAGGGGGCACCAGGAGTGCCCGAGCGGCTCGAGAAGTGGCCGACATTCTGTCTTGGGCCGAGACTCATGTCCCGGCGATAACGGCGGAACTGGCAGGCGGACTATCTGAGTCGCCAGACCCTGGATCAGGGGGAATGGTCTCTCCACCCGGCTGTCTTCCAGATGTTGTGCGCGAAGTGGGGTCTTCCAGATGTGGACCTGTTCGCGTCTCGTTTCAACAACAAGGTGAGAAGGTTCGTGGCAAGGACGCGCGACCCTCGGGCAGACGCGTCGGACGCGTTAGTGGCCCCGTGGCATCAGTACAAGCTGATGTACGCGTTTCCACCGATTCAGTTGCTGTCCAGGTTCCTTCGCAGGTTACACTCGGAACGCAGCACGGTGATTCTTGTGGCACCGGACTGGCCTCGCCGGTCCTGGTACGCAGACCTCGTAAATCTGGCGGTCGACGCCCCGTGGCGTCTGCCTCTTCGAGACGATCTCCTGTCTCAAGGGTCGATATACCATCCTGCTTTACAGTCGCTGGCTTTGACGGCCTGGCTGTTGAGACCGAGGTCCTGAAGGAGAAGGGTCTCTCCCCAGAGGTCGTTTCACCCCGCACGTACTCAGTTTCCCGAGTGCTGTCCTTCCTTCAAACAGGTGTCGATCAGCGTTTAGCGCTGGCTACGATAAAGGGTCAGGTGTCTGCGCTGGCCGTTCTGTTTCAACGTCCCGTGGCTTCCAACTCCTTGGTTGGCACTTTTGTTCAGGGAGTGCGGCATCTGGTTCCTCCTAGGAGGGATCCTCTGCCCCCTTGGGACTTGAATCTCGTTCTATCTGTGTTACAACGTGCTCCTTTTGAACAGATCAGGGAGATCTCGTTGTCTATGTTGTCCAAAAAGGTCGCCTTTTTGGTTGCGATCACTTCGGCTCGCAGAGTGTCGGAGCTGGCGGCTTTGTCCTGCAAGTCTCCGTATCTGGTTGTTCATTTGGATAAGGTGGTCTTGCGACCTAATCCTTCTTTTCTTCCGAAGCGAGTTTCGGAATTCCATCTTAATGAAGATATTGTCTTGCCTTCGCTGTGCGCGAAGCCTAAACATCCAAAGGAGGTGAGACTACATTCTTTGGATGTTGTTCGGGCGATAAGGGTTTACCTTAAATCGACTGAGTCTTTTCGAAAGACGGACTCCTTGTTTGTTCTTCCAGAGGGTCCTCGGAAGGGCATGGCGGCGTCGGCCTCTACCATCGCCAAATGGATCAGGCAGACCATTGAACAGGCCTATGCTTTGCAGGGGAAGGTTCCCCCTGTGCCTGTGAAGGCGCACTCTACTAGATCTCTGAGTACGTCTTGGGCCTGTCGTCATGGGGCTTCTGTAGCCCAGGTGTGTAAGGCGGCGACCTGGTCGACCGTGCACACTTTCACAAAATTCTACAAAGTAGATGTTCAGGCATCGGCGGATGCTTCCTTTGGCCGCAAGGTTCTTAGTGCGGCAATTCCCTAGGGTCCCTTGTTGGGGACCTCTGGCTGTTGGGATAAGTTTTTTTTATCCCCTGGTTATTTGTCTTTTCCTGGGTTGTTGCTCCTGTTGAGCAATTATTTTTCCTGTAGCCCAGCTGGTTTCCTTCCTTTGGTAAGGTTCCTTTCTTTGATGCGGAGACTGCGTTGCCTTTAGGCGCGGATGCGTTTCCCACCCCTCATGTTTGCACTGCTTTGGGACGTCCCCATATGTGACGAATATGAAGAGGCGGCGACTGTCGGAGGACGTGAGAGAAAACGGAATTTTTGTAAAATCTTACCTGTAAAATTCCTTTCTCTGAGTCCTCCGACAGTCGCCGCCCCCGCCCCTCTTTTGGGGTTTGGTTGTATACTCTACTGCTATTCCACTGAAACTGAGATATGGTTGCAGGAAGTAGGAGGGTATTGATTGAGGGGACCACCCCTTGAGGGTGGGATATGTTAAAAGCTTTAATGTTAACATATTCTGTTGCCTAGCTACTCCTTCGGAGCAAAGTCTAATACCCCATATGTGACGAATATGAAGAGGCGGCGACTGTCGGAGGACTCAGAGAAAGGAATTTTACAGGTAAGATTTTACAAAAATTCCGTTTTTTTCCCTGTCCCGCTGAGTTTCATTACACTGTTAATGAACTGTGGCGCACTTTAAAACGTCCATTCCTGGTACCTAGTCGGTTCAAATTGCTTTATCCTTTTGCGCCGGCTACAGAATCACGATGGTGTGTGCCTCCGCAGGTGGATCACACTGTGGCAGTCTTAAACCAGGCTACCTTGATTCCTTCAGAGGATACCCCAGTTTTTCGAGATCCCACGGACCGGTGGTTGGAGTCTCTAGCCTGCCATTCCTATACGGTGGCGGGCTCGTTGCTCAAACCCATTTTCGCGTCCGTTTTGGTGGCTCAGGCGGTGGCTGATTGGACTAAGGTGCTTAGGAGCAACCTCCTGTCTGATGCTGTTCCACCTGCCCGGCTGGATATGGTGGATCAAATTCACCAAGGAATCATGTATTTGTGTGATGCGGCCTTAAATGAGGCCCCTTTGGCAGCATGCCTGTCTAGTGTCTCGGTACTTAACCGTCGACTAATCTGGCTGAAGAGCTGGTCGGCGGACGGTCTTGGGGTACCTAGGCGATCAACTTCGGAGATCGAGTGTCAGCCAAGACCTTCTGCGCGATCTGTCCATTACGGTGCAGACGCTACAAGAGTTCGGTTGGACTATCGACGTTGTCTCCATCGGTTCCTCTTCCCTATCTGGGAATGATCCTGGACTCTGCTCAGGCGAAGGTGTTCTTGCCGGAGGACAAGCTCCAGACCTTACAGGCCGAGGTCAGGTCCCTCCGGGACAATCCGTCCTCGTCACTCAAGACCTGTATGCGAGGCCTGGGATTGATGGTTTCGGCCTTCGAGGCGATACCCTTTGCTCAGTTTCACACGCGGCTCTCCAAGCGGAGATCCTGGCCAGGTGGGACAGACTCCCTCAGTCCCTGGATCTTAGTGTCTCATTGAGTCGTCGGACCAGATTGGCTCTTCTGTGGTGGCTCCAGTCCCCGACGGTGTCGGAGGGCAAGTCCTTCCGTCCGTTGTTGTGGACGGTGATTACCACGGACGCCAGCCTCTCGGGCTGGGGTGGAGTCCTGGGCAACCTGTCTGCCCAGGGCACTTGGTCGGAGGAGGAGTCCTCCCTTCCGATTAAATGTGCTGGAATTGAGAGCGATAAAACTCTGTCTCTTCCAATGGTCGGACCGTCTTCAGGGCCGTCCTGTTTGGGTACAGACGGACAATGCTACCGCGGTGGCTTACATCAACCACCAAGGGGGCACCAGGAGTGCCCGGGCGGCCCGGGAGGTGACCGACATTTTGTCTTGGGCCGAGACTCATGTCCCGGCGATTTCAGCAGTTCACATTCCGGGTGTGGAGAATTGGCAGGCCGACTATCTGAGCCGCCAGACCCTGGACTAGGGGGAATGGTCCCTACACCCGGAGGTTTTCCAAATGCTGTGTGCGAAGTGGGGATCCCCGGACGTGGATCTGTTCGCATCTCGTCTAAACCAAAAGGTGGAAAGGTTCGTGGCAAGAACGCGCGATCCTCTGGCAGACGCCTTGAATGCGTTGGTGGCCCCTTGGCATCAGTATCTTCTGATGTATGCCTTTCCTCCAATTCAGTTGTTGTCCAGGTTCCTTCGCAGGTTAGCCTCTGAACCGCACCTGGTGATTCTGGTGGCGCCGGACTGGCCACGCCGGTCCTGGTACGCCGACGTTGTTCACCTGGCAGTGGCGCCTCCTTGGCGGCTACCACTGCGGGAAGATCTCCTGTCACAGGGTCCGATCTACCATCCTGCTTTGCAGTCGCTGGCTTTAACGGCCTGGCTGTTGAGACCCAGGTCTTAAGGGATAGGGGTCTCTCTCCTGAGGTCATCCCTACCCTTGTTAAGGCTAGGAAATCCTCTTCTGGTAAGATCTATTACCGTACCTGGAAGGCTTATTTCGCCTGGTGTGAATCCAGGGGGTTTTCCCCTCGCTCGTACTCGGTGTCGTGAGTGTTGGCCTTCCTCCAGTCTGGGATGGGACTTGAACTTGGTTCTGTCTGTATTGCAGCGTTCTCCCTTTGAAAACATCCGGGAGATATCGTTGCCTCTGCTGTCTAAGAAGGTTGCCTTTTTGGTGGCGATCACTTCGGCTCGCAGAGTATCGGAGTTGGCGGCATTGTCTTGCTGCTTTCCTTACTTGGTTATTCACAAGGATGAGGTGGTCTTGCGACCACACCCGTCTTTTCTTCCTAAGGTGGTCTCTGAGTTCCACCTTAATGAGGACATTGTCCTGCCTTCGCTTTGTACGAAGCCTAAGCATCCCAAGGAGGTTGCATTGCATTCCTTGGATGTTATCCGGGCGATCAGGGTTTACCTGTCGTCTACGGAATCCTTTCGGAAGACGGATTCCCTCTTTGTCCTTCCTGAGGGACCTCGGAAGGGCATGGCTGCATCTGCAGCGACTATTGCCAAATGGATCAGACAGACCATTGAACAGGCTTATGCCTTGAAGGAACGGGTTCCACCCCTCCCTGTTAAGGCGCACTCTACCAGATCTGTGAGTGCGTCTTGGGCCTATTGGCATCGTGCCTCGGTGGCACAGGTGTGCAAAGCTGCGACTTGGTCGTCGGTGCACACTTTTTCCAAATTCTACAAGGTAGACGTTCTGGCATCGGCTGATGCCTCCTTTGGCCGCAAGGTTCTCAGTGCGGCAGTGCCATGAAGGACCCTTGTTTTTTCTCTGGGTCCCTGGCTGTTGGTGTTTGCTTTCCTGGGCTGTTGCTCCTGTTGAGCATTGTTTTCTGTTGCCCAGAAGGTTCTCTTACTGTGCGTGTAACATTCCTTTCTCTGATGGGGTACTGCGTTGCCTTTTCTACGGTTGCGTCTCCCACCCCTCATGTCTACACTGCTTTGGGACATCCCAATAGTGATGACTTAGAGGTGGTGGCGACTGTCGGAGGACGTAAGAGAAAACAGAATTTTTGTAAAATCTTACCTGTAAAATTCCTTTCTCTGAGTCCTCCGACAGTCGCCGCCCCCGCCCCTCTTTTGGGCTATGCTACCAAACTGAGTTGGGAGTGGTCACTGCAGGGGGGTATTGACCTAGTGGGACAGCCCCCATGGGTGTGTATATGCAAATGCCTTTGTTCTTTTGACTAAGTCTTATGCCTAGCTACTCCTGCGGAGCGGAAGTCAATACCCAATAGTGATGACTTCGAGGTGGCGGCGACTGTCGGAGGACTCAGAGAAAGGAATTTTACAGGTAAGATTTTACAAAAATTAAATTTTTTCTTATGGCGGTCACCCTGACATGGATGAATTCTGTCACCCTGGCATAGCAGTCAGAGTCAGTTCACCCTACACTACACTACGGTCACCCTGACACTTAACACTTTCCCTACAGAAACTAGATTATTAAATCTAACTATAGTGGAAAATAATACCCTAACTACACTAGATATCCATTTCCTCACACTAATAATTGCTAAATGACACTTTTTTGCAGCAGGAGCAACAGAACTGCTTCCACTCTCTTCCACAGCCCCTGTATTACAATGCTAGAGATTTGGCGGGGCTATGTTATATACTGGGGGGCGTATTCGCTACTGATTGGCCTCTGGACCCCCTAGTCACTCTAATCACATTCCTAGCATCCTCCTGCCCCCTCAATTGGCTTTTACTGATGGTTCTGGTCCAATAACGGGCTTTTAAACCCCAGTTCCTGTCCCATTGCATTTTGGTCGGTTCTGGTTGCCGAATTCCAAACTTTTTCCGCAAAAAGTTCGGAATTCGGCCGAATTTCGAGTAGTCAATGTTCGGGTCGAACCGATGGTTGACCCGAACCGTTCGATCATCCCTACTGGACAGTGCTGGATGGTGGTCTAAGGGATGGCCTGTAATGCACAGTGCTGGATGGTGGTCTCAGGTCTAAGGGATGGCCTGTAATGCACAGTGCCCTGGATGCCTGCGGTGGTCCAAGGAGGCCTGTAATGCTGCTGGACGTGGACAGTGCTGGATGGTTGGTGGTCTAAGGGATGGCCTGTATGCATTGCACAGTGTCGGATGCCTGTGGTGGTCAGGTCAGAGAGGAGGCCTGTAATGCTGCTGCCTGCACACAGCACAGTGCTCAGAGTGCTGGATGGTGGTCTCCAATGGTGGGATTCAAAAATTTTAGTAACCAGTTCCGACTTTCAGTAAAGGTGTCCGATCTGTCCGCCGAAATGTCGCAGTCCCGCTAAAAATCGCAGATCGCCGCCATTGCTAGTAAAAAAAAAAAAAAATGACATAGATCTTTCCCCTAGTTTGTAGACGTGATAATTTTGCGCAAACCAATCAAAATGCGCTTATTGGGATTTTTTTAACCAAAAAGATTTAGCAGAAAACAAATTGGCCTAAAATGATAAAAAAATTGATTTGTTTGAGTTTCACCTTAGGGGTCTCATCATCCCCGTCGGGCAGCAGTTGGTCCCTCGGGACTCCCTGTAGGGAAAGAGCTCCTGGTGGGAGAAAGCCACGGAGAAGCCTTAAGGTGAGAAGGGGTCCCTGTCCCCAGGGGAGAAGGGGTCCCTGTCCTCAGGAGAGATGGGGTCCCTCTCCCCAGGGGAGAACGGGTCCCTGTCCCCAGGAAAGGAGTCCCTGTTCCCAGGGAAGGGGTCCCTGTCCCCAGGTGGGAAGGGGTCCCTGCCCCCAGGTGAGAAGGGGTCCCTGTCCTCAGGTGAGATCCGTGTCCCTGTCCTCAGGTGAGATCCGGGTCCCTGTCCTCAGGTGAGATCCGGGTCCCTGTCCTCAGGTGAGATCCGGGTCCCTGTCCTCAGGTGAGATCCGGGTCCCTGTCCTCAGGGGAGAAGGGGGTCCCAGTCCCCAGGAAAGAAGGAGTCCCAGTCCCCAGGGGAGAATGGGTCCCTGTCCTCAGGTAAGATGGGGGTCCCTATCCCCAGGGGAGATGGGGTCCCTGTCCCCAGGGGAGAACGGGTCCCTGTTCCCAGGTGGGAAGGGGTCCCTGTTCCCAGGTGGGAAGGGGTCCCTGTTCCCAGGTGGGAAGGGGTCCCTGTCCCCAGGTGAGAAGGGGTCCCTATCCCCAGGTGAGAAGGGGTCCCTGTCCCCAGGTGAGAAGGGGGTCCCAGTCCCCAGGGGAGAATGGGTCCCTGTCCTCAGAGAGATGGGAGTCCCTGTCCCCAGGGGAGATGGGGGTCCCTGTCCCCAGGTGAGATGGGGGTCCCTGTCCCCAGGGGAGAAGGGGTCCCTGTCCCCAGGGGAGATAGTGTGGAGGATGGGATGGTGTGTGGGGGATATGGGGTCATCTCACTCACCTTTACCAAGCTGCAGGACACTCATCCACAGTCACCTGGGCTTCCTCCAGCAGCAGCACGGATGGGCCATGGCGATCAGCATATCACTCGGAGGGCGACCTGTGTATGACAGGGGGGAGGAGGGGGGCTGGCCTTGCAGACAACCCTGCTGTGTCCTCCGGCTCTCCTAGTGCACCTGTGTGCTTAAAGTTCATTTGCGCAGGAGCCGACTGGGGGGGAGGGAGAGGGGGAGTGAGGTCGGGACTCTGGCTGGGGAGGAGACTGTGCTTAGTGGAGCAGGAGAGAGGCACCCAGAGACAGCTGAACGCACGGGGGGGGGGACTCAAGACAAGGAGCAGCCAGTGCAGTGGAGCAGAAAGCTTTGCTGTCCACCCCCAGAGATGGCTCTTTAATTAGAGGGCCACAAGGTTTAAAGCAACTGCCTATTTAAAAAACCGTCTCTGACGCCCCTCCCCGGCTTGCACCGGTTCCACGAACTTGTAAAATGTTAGTAACTGGTTCGGTGGAACCGGTGCGAGCCGCCTGAATCCTACCACTGGTGGTGTCCCACTTCTCAGGTCTAAGGGATGGCCTAATGCACAGTGCTCTGGATGCCTGTGGTGGTCAGAGGAGGCCTGTTGTAATGCTGCTGTGCACAGTGCTGGATAGTGGTCTGAAGTATGGGTCAGCCTCAGTGGCCTGTATGCACACACACAGTGCCCTGGATGGCGGATGCCAGTGGTCTGAGGGGGGGGGGCACGAGGCAGTAATGGTTGGCTGTAACACACACTCATTCAGTGCCAGTGGGTGCTCTGCTCTGGATGTGGTGGGTGCCACTGCCTGGTTGGTGGTCGTTTGTGTGATGTGAGTCGGGTCAGGACTTGAGTCGGGACTCCGGTAGAGCTGCACGATTCTGGCCAAAATGAGAATCACGATTTTTTAGCTTGGAATAAAGATCACGATTCTCTCACGATTCTCTGTGTAACAAAAAAAAATTGGGATAACTTTACTGTTACGTTTTTTTTTATTCATTAAAGTTTATTAATTGCGTTTGAAAGACTGCTGCGCAAATACAGTGTGACATAAAATATTACAACAATCGCCATTTTATTCTGTAGGGTCTCTGCTAAAAAAATATATAAAATGTTTGGGGGTTCTAAGTACTTTTCTAGCAAAAAAAACTGATTTTAACTTGCAAGCAACAAGTGTCAGAGAAAGGTCTAGTCTTTAAGAGGTTAAACTTCCTTTCTCCCTGGCAGAGGGAAGGAAAAGGTACAATGTATTCATTTTGTTTATAGTTACTGGGAGACTTAATGCTGATAGGCGTTTGCGGGAGGAAAGATACAATGTAATCATTTTGTTTATAGTTACTGGGAGTTTTCCACAGCTGTTTTCTCTGCTCCCTCAGCTATGCAAAGAATCAAGAATATGTCAGGTTTAGATCGTCAGGGGGGGTGAATCGAGATCGCGATTTTCATACGATTAATCGTGCAGCTCTAGACTCCGGAGGCCTGGCTGTAGTGCTGCAGTGCTCTGGTGACTGTTCTCGACTCTCTTCTTGCAGTCATCACGTTGGACGTCATGGGGCACGCCACGCCAGACGCCACACAGTCGCTTGCTGGGAGCGAAAGCAGGTGGAGCTCCGTGAAAACCGGAAGTTGGGTAAACGTCCCTGCCTCACATTCTCATTTTGTTTTCGTTCGTTAGCTAAAACGGATTTGATTTTCTTCATAGTTGTCTTCATTTGCCGAAAATGTGCTATACTTTTGCGTTTTGTTTTCATCACTTGAAAAATGCCGTTGACGAAATTGACACTGGTGGTCACCAGGACAAATAGCAAGGGCCAATCCATTTGGGATACAGACACTAGTAGCAACCTGACAGGGGTTTTAATTCTTACATACTCTATCCAGAAAAATAATTTTTGAGGTTTTAGGGCTCTTTTACATGGCCGCTCCGTGTGTCCGTAAATCATCTTATTTTTTTGCGGATGATTTGCGGACATAATGTAAGTCTATGGCATTGCGGATGTCAGCGGAAATACCATCCGCTGACATCCGATTTTCTTCCTTTCAGTTCTGTTCCGTTTTTTGGAACGGAACAGAACCCTATTTTTTCATCCGTTCAAAAAACGGAAAGGAAGGAAAATCTGATGTCAGCGGTGTCACCCGCTGACATCCGCAATGCCCATAGACTTACATTATGTCCGCATATCATCCGCAAACGGATGGGATGATATGCGGACATACGGAGCGGATGACACAAATGTCATCCGCTCCGTGAAAAAAAAATAAAAAAAAAGTCCCGCAGCGGAGCTTTCACACGGAGCGGCCGTGTGAAAGAGCCCTAAGGGTTTACTTTTTAAGGATTCTTTCTTTGCAACTGATGGCAGTACCTGTGTTTTTAAAATGGCCCTGCCAACAGGGATTACTGAACTTTTGTGAAAAGTGTAACAAGAAATAAGCATTTAACTGTGCATAGTCAGAACCTTTGAGTACCTCTCGACATTTTTTTTTATAGGATTCAATAACCACAGGCTGCAGTACTAGTAATTTTGTGTGAACCTTGGGTGATAGTTGTCTATAAAGGACTTTGAGCTAAGGTTTTTGCCCCAAATTCTTACAGCTTTGAAAGGCATTTATTCAGTTTTAAAGCATATGTTTTCGGCCCGCCCCCAAAAAAAGTCCATGTATATTCTTTACATTGTAATCTGCATCTTCTTTTCATTGCCTCTTTTGATGTCAACTGCTAAGTTGATACTGCCAATCCCGGAATATCTGTGCGGAAACAGATATGTGCACTTGGACTGGTCAGTTTGCATCCATAAGCTTGCTGTATAGAGGTACAGGATGCATGGCTCATGCATGGCTTGCTCGTATCTTCTGTAGTCAGTTTTTCCACTGCGCTCCCTGTCCAGCCCTACCTTAACTGACAGTGGCTCCTTTGGAATGATATGGATTTCTGCACAAATTGGTCATAAAATTTGATCTGATCATCATCTAAGTCCACAACAATAGACAATCGCAGTCTGCTTAAACTAATAACACACAAAGAATGAAATGTTGCCATGTTTTTATTGAGCACACCATGTAAACATTCACAGTGCAGGTGGAAAAAATATGTGAACCCTTGGATTTAATAACTGGTTGAACCTCCTTTGGCAGCAATAACTTCAACCAAACGTTTCCTGTAGTTGCAGATCAGACGTGCACAATGGTCAGGAGCAATTCTTGACCATTCCTCTTTACAGAACTGTTTCAGTTCAGCAATATTCTTGGGATGTCTGGTGTAAATTGCTTTCTTGAGGTCATGCCACAGCATCTCAATCGGGTTGAGGTTAGGACTCTGACTGGGCCACTTCAGAAGGCGTATTTTCTTCTGTTTAAGCCATTCTGTTGTTGATTAACTTCTATGCTTTGGGTCATTGTCTTGTGGCAAAACACACATCTTCTGTTGAGCTTCAGCTGGTAGACAGATGGCCTTAAGTTCTCCTGCAAAATGTCTTGATAAACTTAGGAATTTATTTTTCCTTCGATGATAGCAATCCGTCCAGGCCCTGACACAGCAAAGCAGCCCCAAACTAGGATACCCCCACCACCATACTTCACAGTTGGGATGAGGTTTTGATGTTGGTGTGCTGTGCCTCTTTTCGCCACACATAGTGTTGTATGTTTCTTCCAAACAACTCAACATTGGTTTTAACTGTCCACAGAATATTTTGCCAATTCTGCTGTGGAACATCCAGGTGCTCTTGTGCAAACTGTAAATGTGCAGCAATGTTTTGTTTGGACAGCAGTGGCTTCCTCTGTGGTATCCTCCCATGAAATCCATTCTTGTTTAGTGTTTTACGTATTGTAGATTCGCTAACAGGGATGTTAGTATTTGCCAGTGACTTTTGTAAGTCTTTAGCTGACACTCTTGGATTCTTCTTCACCTCATTGAGCAGTCTGCGCTGTGCTCTTGCAGTCATCTTTACAGGACGGTCACTCCTAGGGAGAGTAGCAGCAGTGCTGAACTTTCTCCATTCGTAGACAATTTGTCTTACCGTGGACTGATGAACAGCAAGGCTTTTGGAGATACTTTTATAACCCTTTCCAGCTTTATGCAAGTCAACAATTCTTAATCGTAGGTCTTCTGAGAGCTCTTTTGTGCGAGGCATCATTCCCATCAGGCAATGCTTCTTGTGAAAAGCAAACCCAGAACTGGTGTGTGTGTTTGTTTTTTTTTTTTTTTTTTTTGCAGGGCAGGGCAGCTGTAACCAACACCTCCAATCTCATCTCATTGATTGGACTCCAGTTGGCTGACATCTCACTCCAATTAGCTCTTGGAGATGTCATTAGTCTAGGGATTCACATACTTTTTCCACCTGCGCTGTGAATGTTTACACGGAGTGTTCAATAAAAACATGGCAACATTTCATCTTTGTGTGTTATTTAAGCCGACTGTGATTGTCTATTGTTGTGACTTAGATGATGATCAGATCACATTTTATGACCAATTTGTGCAGAAATACATATCATTCCAAAGGGCTCACATACTTTTTCTTGCAGCTGTAATTAAGTGCCCGTCCCCAGCTATCCAGAAGAGGACTTTAAAGCAATCTGTGTTAGCATGTGACTGAGCTCTAAAACATAATAATAATGATTTGGATTTCTTTAAGAGCCGGTTCACACTGAGGCGATCCGACTTCGAGGGGCGACCTGTGAAGTCGCGGTGCACATTGTGCACCGCGACTTCGGCGCGACTTGCAGGGACTTCACATAATGGAAGTCAATGCAAGTCGCTCCCAGGTCGCCCCAAAGTAGTACAGGACCCTTTTTCTAAGTCGGAGCGACTTGTGTCACTCCTATTAGAACGGGTCCTGTGCTAATCAATGGCGAGCGACTTGTCAGGCTGACAAGTCGCCTGACAAGTCGCGCTAGTCTGAATGGGGTCTCAAACTGAGTGTTGCAAAGTTTCTTCCAAAATATGTACTTCTCAATCATATGTCCTAAAGTATATGTAAAACAACCCATTTAGTTTTAAAATAGAAAAGCGTGTGTGTGTGTTTATACATATTAAATGGCTGTGCAGGGGGATGTCAGGACAAGTCTGGTAATTGGAGGATTGCAGGCTGAGTTCCCAGCACAGCTATAGTAGGACTTGCCACACTGTGCTCTGTGCTCTCATGCCTACAGTGGTCAACTTGAAATAGGAAAGCAGAGGGACTGACAGAAACCCCATGTATTCACACAAAGGAAGAAATACACGTCAATCACAGCCAGTGAGCCAATAAGGAGGGAGCTGGGGGCGGGGTAGAGGCATGCTCCGTGTGTGAATGAACACAGAGCAGTGGCTCAGGAGCGACTCTGCTTGGGTACCCCAACAGCAAGCTGCTTTCTGTGGGGGCGCTCAGCAGGAGGGAGGGGCCAGGAGAGCCAGCAGGGGACCTGAGGAGGATCGGGGCTGCTGTGTGCAAAACCACTACACAAAGCAGGTAAGTATATAATATGTGTTTTTTTTTTTTTTTTTTTTTAATAACAAGCCTTTAATATAATTTTAATGCTGTTCATAAAAAAGACATGTTATTGCAGACCTTGGTACATTTTTTTTTTAAGATTCTGCATGCTTTTTTGCAGTAGAGAGTGAGGCTAAAGCAAGAACAAAGTCCCATTTTGAGGAGGTCTTCCACAACTACTCGGCTCTTTCAGAAGATAAGAAGACATTCGGAAAGAAGCAACCTGAAGAACATGTAGTGGTAATTTTCTCAGTCCTCACTTACCTAGTCACATGAATGGGTGATGGTACAACATTGTCGGCATACTGATCTTTCCCATTCTTTTTTAACTTCACTGACTTAAGATGCAGATGATCCAGAGTTGAGGCTGAACTCCTAGGAATTAGGCAACATTCAACTCTGCAGTTTGACCCCTAAGACAATCCCCCCCCCTCCCCCCACATGCACTGCAAAGATTAAAGTGGTTGTTCCACAGAATTAATGTTCACTGCCAGCCCCTCTATTTTCTAGAACAAAGCCTGTAAATACTGTTTTCCGGTGATCTTCAGGCCAGTCACATGATTCCAGGCCAATCATGTGACTCCTGGCCGGTCTCCTACTCCAATCCCGGCAACTGCGGGAGGAGCTGAGATCTCCCTCTGACGTCAGCCGGGGAGGTCATGTGGCCGCTCAGCCCCTCCTGCAGTAGCCCTGGATCAGATTAGAAGACCGGCTGGGGGTTCATGAACGTCCTGAAGATCACTGGAAAACGGTATTTACAAGCTTTGTTTTTCGAAAAACATTTACCCTGTGTGTTATGCCTCATTATAATAGAGGGGCTGACAGTGACAATTGCTAATGTTTTATTTCTACTAATAGCTCCAGGAGGGGGAGGCAGAGACAGAGACATGGAGCTGACGGGTAGGGAGGGAGGGGGTGAGGGGGGAAAGAGAAGAGCTGCGGATGATGGAGGCACGCAGGCAGACCACTGTGACCAGGGCTCATTAGCCATGATTATTATTGTCAGCTCACAGGAAGTGGCAGGATCAGCCAGGTTTTTTACAGTTTAGAGAGGGGAAGATTAGACAGAACAAGCACTGTGCTGTTTAACCACTTACGGACCGCCCACTGTGTATTTACGTTGGTACTTTGACGTTAAATACCGGGGTTATGGCAGCAGATAGCTGCCAAAACCCCAGTATTTTTTTAAACAGCCTGCAGTCTGCGTTAACATAAGGGTGGTCTCAGCGGCGGATTCGCCGCGGGATCTCCTTTATGGGTGGCGGGAGAGGTGCCCCCCCTCCTGCCGCTCCGGTCCTCTGTCCTCTTAGGCAGGAAGTCGAGTGAGGGCAAGGTGGCCCTCACTCAACTCTATGGCCTTGGGAGGACCGGAGCAATGTCATACGTCGCTTCCTAGCAATGGCTTTAAAGAGCCCATTTTTTTTTTCCATCATGGAAAAAAAAACTTTTTTTTTTTTCTTTTTTAGTGTAGATGTGAGATCTGAGGTCTTTTTGACCCCAGATCTCACATTAACCACTTACCCACAGGGCACTTAAACCCCCTTCCTAACCAAACCAATTTTCAGCTTTCAGTGTTTTGAATGACAATTACTCATTCATGCAACACTGTGCCCATATGAAATGTTCGACGTTTTTTTTTTTTTTCCACACAAACAGAACTTTCTTTGGTGGTATTTAAAACGGAGTTCCACCCAAAAGTGGAACTTTCGCTTATTTGCTTTCTCCCCCCTCCAATGCCACATTTGGCACCTTTCAGAGGGGAGGGGGGAACGGGTATCTGTTTTTGGACAGGTACTTTTTACCCACTTCCAGGAGATGGCGCCGCGGCACTGTCCCTAGGAAGTTTGGCCCCCTCCTCCTTCCCCCGCCTCCGAGCCAATCCAAATGCGCAGCATGCTTCGCGCATGCGCAGTAGGGACCCGCCCGTGAAGCCACAAGGCTTCACTACTGGGTTCCTTTACCGGCAATGGCGGTGACAGCACCCGACAGCCGATGGAAACATCGGCTGCAGTGCTGCCATCGCTGGACTCCAGGACAGTTAAATGTCCTAATATTAAAAATCAGCAGTTACAGTATGTGTAGCAGCTGACTTTTAATTTTTGGAGGGGGAGGCTGAAACACCACTTTAATCATCATTGGGTTTTTTTTTTCTTGGCGCTATAAATGAAAAAAGACCCAAAAAAAAGCATTTTTCTTTGTTTCGGGTTTTAAAATTTAGCAAATTTAGTAATTTGTCTGCATAGATTTTGGCCAAAAGTTATACTGCTACATATCTTTAGTGAAAATAACCCAAATAAGTACCGTATATACTCGAGTATAAGCCGAGTTTTTCAGCACTTTTTTTGTGCTGAAAACGTCCCCCTCGGCTTATACTCGAGTCAAGAAAAAAATAGAAAAGTTCCCGGCCGCTCCGACAAGCTTGAGTTTTAAAAATGGCGCCGCCCGGCGCATTCATGTCATTGCGCACGCGCCGCCGCCGCCGCTCGTGTAATTTCGGCTATTCCCGGCGCCGCTCGGGAGAGGCCGGGAATAGCCGAAAGTATACGAGCGGCGGCGGCGTGTGCGCAATGACGTGTCGGGGCCGGGCGACGCCATTTTTAAAATGAAGGCGCCTCTGGAACAGGTAAGGGAAACTGCTGCACTACCTGCCATTCTGCAGGGCTGCGGGTATACTACAAGGGATGCAGTGCTGCGGGCATGGTCCACCTGTACCATGCCCACAGCACTGCATCTCCTGTAGTATGCCCACAACCCCGGATCCTCTTGTACCATGCCAGTCACCCTGCATTATCCTGCACCATGCCAGTACCCTGCATTCTCCTGCACCATGCCAGTCACCCTGCATTCTCCTGCACCATGCCAGTACCCTGCATTCTCCTGCACCATGCCAGTAACCTGCATTCTCCTGCACCATGCCAGTACCCTGCATTCTCCTGCACCATGCCAGTACCCTGCATTCTCCTGCACCATGCCAGTACCCTGCATTCTCCTGCACCATGCCAGTCACCCTGCATTCTCCTGCACCATGCCAGTACCCTGCATTCTCCTGCACCATGCCAGTCACCCTGCATTCTCCTGCACCATGCCAGTCACCCTGCATTCTCCTGCACCATGCCAGTACCCTGCATTCTCCTGCACCATGCCAGTACCCTGCATTCTCCTGCACCATGCCAGTCACCCTGCATTCTCCTGCACCATGCCAGTACCCTGCATTCTCCTGCACCATGCCAGTCACCCTGCATTCTCCTGCACCATGCCAGTACCCTGCATTCTCCTTCACCATGCCAGTACCCTGCATTCTCCTTCACCATGCCAGTCACCCTGCATTCTCCTGCACCATGCCAGTACCCTGCATTCTCCTGCACCATGCCAGTACCCTGCATTCTCCTGTACCATGCCAGTACCCTGAATTCTCCTGTACCCTGCCAGTGCCCTGCATTCTCCTGCACCATGCCAGTACCCTGCATTCTCCTGCACCATGCCAGTACCCTGCATTCTCCTGCACCATGCCAGTACCCTGCATTCTCCTGTACCCTGCCAGCCACCCTGCATTCTCCTGCACCATGCCAGCCACCCTGCATTCTCTTGTACCATGCCAGTCACCCTGCATTCTCCTGTACCATGCCAGTACCCTGCATTCTCCTGTACCATGCCCGCCGCCCTGCATTCTCCTGCACCATGCCCGCCGCCCTGCATTCTCACCCTAGGCTTATACTCGAGTCAATCATTTTTCCCATCTTTTTGTGGTAAAAGTAGGGGCCTCGGCTTATACTCGGGTCGGCTTATACTCGAGTATATACGGTATACATTTTTTGATCTTTGTGAAGGTTATAGAGTCTACAACCCATGGTGCCAATCATTGAAAATTGATCACACCTGATGTACTGATGGCCTATGTAATTTCTTGAGACCCCAACAAGCCAATAAAGTACAAATACCCCCCAAATGACCCCTTTTTGGAAAGTAGACATTCCAAGGTATTTAGTTAAAAAGCATGGTGAATTTTTTGAATTGTCATTTTTTTTCCACAGTTCTTTGTAAAATTAAGATTTTTTTTTTTTTTAACAAAATTGTCATATTACAAAGTTATTTCTCACGCACTTTATTGGCATAGTTTCAACTACATCCTAAAATACATTCTGCTACTCCTCCTGAGTATGGCAATACCACATGTGTGGGACTTTTCCACAGCCTGACCACATACAGAGGTCCAACATCCAAGTAGCACCTCCAGGTGTTCTAGGAGCAAAAATGACACATATAATTTCCTGACAGCCTATCACACTTTTGAAGGCCCTGCAGCACCAAGACAATTGAAACGCCCACAAAATGACCCCATTTTGGAAAGCAAACACCGCAACACATAATCTAGGAGGAAAAATGCGTCTTTTGAACATGTCGTTTTTTTTTTTCCACAAGATTTTGGACTATGTAGAAAGAAAATTAAAACACATTTTTTTTTTTTTTTTTACACAATTTTTCATTTCTAAGCTATTGAGATATACACACAGCATGTACATAGCAAAAATGACACCCCAAAATACATTCTGCTACTCCTCCTGAGTATGGCGATACCACACGTGTGACCCTTTTCAATAGCCTGGCCACATACAGAAGCCCAACATGCAGGGAGCGCCGTCATTTCTTGACTTCCCGTTACAATTTTGTGAGGCACTGTAGGTCACTAATAAGCACTGTAGTGGCACTAACGTGGCACGGATGAGCACTAACGTGGCACGGATGTGGCACAGTTAAGCACTGACATGGCATGAATGTGGCACGGATGAGCACTAACGTGGCATGGATGTGGCACGGATGAGCACTGATGTGGTAATGATGTGGCACGGATGAGCACTGACGTGGCATGGATGTGGCACAGATGAGCAATAACTGCGGCGGGCGGTCAGGAAGTGGTTGAATAGAGTTTGTCTCATTTCTTTACCTCACGTCTTCATGTTGCAGACTCTGGAGGTCTGTGGATGGAACCTGAACATCGATAAATCATCCCGGTTTCTATTTCAGTGGTTACTACAGTGATCTCCACTAGCTTCCAGGTCCTGTGCCAGGCAGCTACCCTGCTGCTTACTTAACACAGGAGGTCGCTCACTTGACAAGGAAAACATTCAGAGAATGCTTTGCATTCTTTTGATGAATGCAAAACATCCTTTGATTGGACGAGAAGGAGATTGTAACATCAATGGCCCACCCTCTTCACCTTGTCAAATTAGAGAATTCTTTGTATTTTCTCAGTGAATGGCACCAGTGCTGAGGGGGGAAAACTCCCAGGGCAGTGGCTCGGCACAGGATGCAGAAGCTCCTAAAGCTAGTGGAGAACAATGTAGTAGCAAAGTCTATTACAGTCATTTCCAGCTTCCACAGGGATTGGCCAGGTATGTCCTATTCATAGTTCCAACATGGACCAATGTAACTATGTAAAAATATCCATAACTGGAATTCATCTTTAATCCTGACATCGGCCTTTCCTGATCTCTGATGGAACCCAGTTTCTACACAATTTCATTCATTCAGTTTTGCTCTAGAACTTTGGAACAGAAAATTCTCATGTTGTGGGACAAATCCAATCTTTCTTGTAACACCTGTCCCCAGTGTTGTCGGAGGGCAGAGTTTCTTTTCTTATCCTGAAAGATTGTCATGACGAATGCCAGTCTTCTGGTTTGCAGCGGAGTCCTGGGCATTCTGTCTGTTCAAGGTTGTTGGTCTCAGGAAGAATTGAAGCTTACAATCATTTGAGTTACGAACAATTCATCTGTTGTTCCCTTTTTAGATGCAGGATTTCAATCAATTTTCTCTATCGTTCATTGAGAGACACAGCTTGCTGTTTAGGCTTGGTTCACATCTATGCAAATCAGATGTGTTTTGAACCGATTTGAATAACATGTGAACCAGACAGGCTTTAAATGGAGATGGTTCACATATGCCTCGTTTCCACTGAGCGGATCGGTTCGGGTCGGTTCGGTACGGTACGCTAATTTGAGTGTTTCCATTATGAAAGTGGCCCATACAACCGAACCAAACCGCACCATTCCTGGTCCTGCTTCAGATGTAGGGCCATAGGAAATGGTACGGTACGGTTAGGGCGGAGCTACTGGCGTCACACGATAGATTCCACTGATTGGCGGACAGGAAAACTTCAATGCTAACGTCAAATGAAAGAGCAAAACAAACACCTCATTTGGTGTAAACCCCGCATGGTCCCTGGTGGCCCGACTTGCAGTGGAATCGCTCACCTGAATAGACCAGACCATTCTAACCCTTCCAAACTGTACCGACCCGAACCGTTCCGCTCAGTGGAAACGAGGCATTATATGCGGGCTGGTTGTGGTGCAAAAAATAGGGTCCTATACATTTTTCAGTCTGATTCAGGTGCAATTGAAGTGTCAAATTCTCACCTAAACCACTGAATGGAAACCACACCGGACTCTGCACAGAAACCAGCCCCACATATATGTGAACTCAGCCTTATTAGGCAATGTAGAGAAAACATTGAGTGGAAAGCAAAGTGTCTTTCCCCCTGAAAGCGATCAACAATGAGTACCAATGAGGCAAGTAATGTAAATTATAATTCGAAAAATAATGTTTATTTAGGCACTTGTGCCTTAAGAAAGAACAATAATATACAGGTGACAGGGTGTGGCACAGCAATGTGATAAAAGAATTTAAAAACAACAACAAACACATGTATAAATAGCCATGGACAAAAGTAGCAGTGGTGAGCTGATGTATATGAATGCAAACACAGCCGTACTGATACTACAAGCTGGGTCAACTAAATGATTACTTTCCCAAATGTCAATCCAGGTGGTTATGAATTTCCTCAAGAGGAATAAGAACTTCTATGACCATAAAAAACAGCGCTGGTTCCGCTGAGCAAGGACCTGAAAACTATACCTGATGGAGGTCAGGATTAAATAAATGACATTGTGTTAACAATGATAGCCAGGTGCCATGGTTGGTTGATCCGGTTGGCCCAAGTGGATTGGTGAAAAGTATGGAATGAATCCAAATGAATGAGGAAAGTATTTGGGTCAGCAATCTCAGTCCTAGTTGGTCAAATTGTAGTTTTGGTTGTTATAAAAAATAACTAGTGATGGGAGGGGGGGTGACCGACTTTGGTTCTGCTATAATGCCCAATTGATCAGTAAAGGATGCAAAAGTTCAAAAAAGTTTAGCAGGTATCATTCGCTGTGTTTGTATAGGTATCAAATAAGTATATCAAGGCTGCAGTGTTGGGGGTAACTAGTTACAAAGTAACTGATTACAGTAACTACATTACTTTTTTTGGTAACTAAGTAATGTAACTAGTTACAATACTAATATTGGTAACTACGCTACTTTACTAGGCTATAGGAAGTAACTACACTACTTTACTAGGCTATAGGAACGCGCTTTCCTGCGTTACCCAAGCCGTGCGATACAATTGTTATTTCGAAGAATAGAGAGGGATGAAGTTTATGACTTTTTGTGTTGCACTTTATGTTTTATTCATTTTTTTCAGCTTTTGTTCTCATCTTTCCCAAAGCCTGTGTTTATACAATAAACTCTATGCAGAAAGAGTGTCATGTATCTTCTTCTACACGGTCAATTAAGAAAGAGGAAAGTAAAGTAATAAGTAGTGAAGTTACTTTTCAAATGCAGTAACTAGTAAAGTAATCTCATTACAATTTACACAAGTAACTAGTTACATTTTTTGAGTAACTACCCCAACACTGCAAGGCTGGTTATGCTGCATGTCCATACCTCCGTATATGAGTCAATGACTCAGCCGGCATTAGCGTTCCTCCTCCGGCGTTCTCCTCCCGTGCTCGCTCAAGCCAACTTCCTGGTATCGACGTGTGGGTCCGTCAGTGTCGGCCTGACGTCATTTCCGGTGCGGCGAGTCTAGAGACTGGGGAACGGTGAGGAACCGGCCGTGCAAGAGTCCAAGGATTATGGAGAAGGCAAATCCAACATGTGTGGACGGATTGACGCTAACGCTGACGCGTTTCACTGACTTAACGTCAGTTTCTTCAGAGCTAACTGTGAGGATGTGAAGTGTTCAAATTTATAGTAGTTGACAGCTGATCAATTAATCAGGTGCAGGTGTAAATGTTCTGTTGAAACCAGTGATCACCACTACTATCTTTTTCCACTAGATGTCAGTATTTAATCAAAATTCGGTTGGTAATATAAAGACCATCTACCCACCAGCGTCAGAGCTGTTTACTTCCATGGAGATTACTAAAATAACCTTGTTTATATATAAATTAGTGATAATAAAGGTAATGGCCCTATCACTCATTAGACGATGTTGACATGGAAGGATGCTTCAGTTTAAAACTAAATTATGACTATACACAATAAAAGTGAAATAAAGAACTATACAGGTATTCCTACAAATGCTATAAAGCTAATTGCTACTGGTGCTATGAACTTATCAATATGGGTCTTTGGCAGTTCACTTCCTATACTAATCAATCATTCATTAAGCCTCTCTGCTGCTATTAATTAGAGGGGTTCGTGATCAATTCAACTGGCCACAGAGAAAAGACCCAATCAAATTGTACCTAAACTAGCTAATGCTAGAAGTAGTGCAGGGTAGGGTACAATTGATAACAATATATACATATATATCTCATACCAGTCCATATCATCCTCACCTCAGGGACTTGGGTAGATTACTCACTCAATATCATACAATGTACCCTTCACCAGCATGCTCACTGGCTCTAACGAAAGACTAATGACTATGTGTGTTGTGCCCCATAACCTTAATATCGTGTATTGGAAAACCGTAATACATATCTATGGCTACAGTACATACCAAAAAAGATACCATACATTCAAATTGAACATATGGTATGTTTAATGCAAGTCTCTAGATATCTCCCTTTTCCAAAATGAAAACAATATATAGGGAGGGAGGGAGAAGGTCATGGGTACATATGTGAAGAAAAGAAGCAGAACAAAAATACCACTAGTCATGGATAGATGTACCATGCAATGCAAGATATAGGTGTAATCACAGAGAACGGTGGGATGGAACGAAAAATATAGTGATGAAAGTATCGGGGTGTAAGGAGGGCGTATGTCAAAGATCAAAGGGTGATAATGATAACCCCTCCATTCACACCATTGATGCTGTCTCTACTCTCTACCTCAGTAAGCTATAAGGATAAAGGTCACACATTGGTCAAGGGGATAGAAAGGGTTTGAGGCTGAATTCCACTTTCAAGCCAAATGGGGCGAGTGACCCCATCTTATAAATCCATAACTTTTCTTTTTGTAATAAGATGGTGTCAAAATCACCTCGTCTGGCAGGTAACTTTAAGGCATAAATGCCTCTCACTAATAGCCCATTGGGATTGGCATTGTGGTATTCAAGGATATGCAGTGGAATGGTCTTATTATCTACTTTATTTCTGATATCGGCTAAATGTTCCAAAATTCTAACTTTCAGCTGGCGTTTAGTTTTACCAACATATGATTTGTTGCATGGGCAGATCAATTGATAAATATCACGTTCCGTTTGGCAATTAATAAAACTATTGATCATGAATTTCTCCTGTCCATCATAGCTGAAGAAAGACTTAGAACTGATCACCAGTTTACACATGGAACTTCTTCCACATGTAAACATCCCCTTTAACGGGGGTAGTGATGTCAGCCAGTTTGCATTCCTTTTAGTTCTAACAAATTCTGAATGGAATAAGCTATCTTTTAAATTTTTGGCTCGTTTGGCAGTAATCGGTGAACGTGGACCAACGATTTTACCAATTAATGGTGAGACAGTAAGTACCTGCCAGTGTTTAGATATAACCGATCTAACTTGGTCTTATTGGGTACCAAATCGGGTTACAATACGAGGATGTGACTGCTGAGAAACATCCGGTAGGGACAAAGGACTTTTTCTACCTTGAAGGAGATCGGATCTTTGCCTGAGGGCCACTTTTTTACGTGCCTTCTTAATGACTTTATGCAAATACCCTCTTTCTCTAAATCGTCTGTGTAGATCCCTAGCCTCCATTTGATAATCAACGGTATCCGAGCAGTTCCTCTTGAGACGGAGGAACTGTCCCACCGGGATTCCCTCAGTTAATGATTTGGGATGGTGGCTGTCAGCGACCAGCAAACTGTTGCCAGACGTTTCCTTGCGATACGTTTTGGTTTTGATTATTTGATTTTCATGTGAAATGAGGAGATCTAAAAAGGGTAGATCATTTAGGAGTAGCTGTATACGTTAATTTGATATTCCTATCGTTACAGTTTAGCTCATGGACAAAGGATTCAAGTTCAAGTAACGTGCCACCCCAGAGGAGCAGGACATCGTCAATGTACCTCAGCCACATGTGGGAGTGGTTGAGGTACATTGGGGATGGGTACATCACCTGCTCCTCCCAGAGTCCCAGATAGAGGCATGCATAGGCCGGAGCCCACGGTGCCCCCATCGAGGTACCTCTGGTCTGTTGGTAGAACGAATTCAAGAATTGAAAATAATTATGATTCAGCATGAACTGTAGGAGTTCCACAATAAATTCATTGTGGGCTCCTAGGTGTGGGAATTTCAATTCAAGAAAATGAGAAACCGCTTTTAAACCCCATTCATGGGGTATTGATGTATACAAGCTCTCAACATCAATGCCCACCAATAACCTATGTGCAGGGACAGAGACATCTGATAGCTTGCTCAAGACGTCCCTCGTATCCTGCACATACGATGGTAGATCGACCACCATGTCCTTAATCAAGGCATCAATGTACTTCCCCACTTTTTCAAGAGGGCCGCCTATTGCAGAAACAATAGGCCTCCCCGGCGGCTGGGATAAGGACTTGTGTAATTTCGGAATAATGTAGAATGTAGGGACGTTGTAATTTTTGACCAAAAGATGGTCAGCCTCTTTCTTAGAGATTAAATTAACCTCTTTGGCTAAAATGATTTTCTGGTTGAGAGCAGTGACAAGGGAGGGAAAAGGACTATCTCTTAGTTTTCTATAGGTGCTGTTATCACTTAGCTGACGCAGTATCTCTTTTTCATACATGTCTTCACTAAGGAGTACCACATTCCCTTCCTTGTCACTGCCCCTAATAACCAAATTTGGTGCCTCTTCAAGTTCCCTGAGGGCCTGTCGCTCTAACTTAGAGAGATTGTCCACGCCCTCTCTGCACCAATTAATTTTGTGAAGGTCTTCCTGAACCAAGTCAAGGAATACCTTGATGTTCTTATGCTTAGCCAGGGATGGCATTTTCATGGATCTAATCCGGAGGTTAGCATCCCGTCTAACTTGGTCCCCTGATTCAGTCTCGTCCCCAGGAGGGAGTGCTGCTGGAGGGAAAGAGCCCTTTTCCTATTCCTGTCTAACTCGACCCAGCACTGTATTTATACTTAATAGGTAGGGTCTCTCTTTTAGTATTTACTTTAATGAGTTTGATATGCTTTACCTGGTGCCTGGGCAGTGTTTTCTTTATGTCCTGTGGATTTGATAAGTATACAGAGTTCTACTTCTGCTTGTAAATCTGTTTGAATGCTACCACACATTAAATTGCACAGAACTGAATAGTTTAAATCTGAGACATACGTTGGACTTTGAATTTAGAGTGTTTTGGGATAATCGTCAACTTATGGTCATTAGTATAGGACCAGGTTAATGCTAATATTATGAAAGATTCTCCTTTTGATCATCCCTACTCCGCTTTGAATGTCATTACTAACAAAGTTTGGGTACATTATTATACAGTATTATGGTCATATGATATAGCGGGTAGATGCATTCATTTGTTTTTTTCTTTAATCAGTTTTTGTTATTTGGCATGGGTATTGGAGACCTCTGGTACAGTGTATAGTGCCTGTGTTTGGTCCTTGTGAGGCTTATGGCTCTCCAACTGAGTAGATTTTGGGAGGTACAGATGTACAGCAAGTTTCTTGGTCTGTAATCCATTCTTAATATTGGCAGTACATATGGTGCCACTGACGTTTGTTCACTTTAACTAGAAGGACACTATTTGACAGATACTGGGTGGGTACCCCTGCCATGTCCTACATATCTGTTTACAGCCATACATTTTTTCACATCATTTGGCAGGTACCCAACGGGTATGTCTGCAGTACTTTTGTGTTTATTTCAAAAGCATTTAGGACCATCTTGACCCTTACTTTGGCTGATTCCCAATTCTAGGGGTCTTTACTTGGTCTCGTCAACACCGCCACCATAGCCCACCTGAGGCGCTTTCATCCAGAGGGAGGACAGGAGGAAGTAGCCTATCCATTATCTAGCAGCACCTGTGTGTGCAAAAAGTGAGTTTGGCTCATTATCTGTGAGCCAAACCAGGAGGTGAGCGGCCAGCATTTTCATCAATGCACTAAGTCACCTTATGAATTTAAGCACCAGCACCTGGTCACCTCATATCTGCACAGAAAGGATCACCCACTTTTATGAACTTTGCACCATTCGTTGATGATATTTCACTTATTTATACTAATGTTTTAATATCCGTTACTATTTATCAGCACGGGCACTTTATTGTGATATTTTTGTATTAAGTTATTCTTCTTATAGCCTTCTCCAGCTTTGTGAGCGTCAACTATTTTCAGTTTCAGTTTTCTAGACGACTGCTTAGAAGATCCCATGGTGCTGATGAGGTCAGATGAGTCTGGGCATTTAAAACCTTTGAGATTGACATCACCTGGTCTTCCCAGACGATGATTTGAGAACAATCCATGACACTGGCAGGTCTCCGCCTTGCAAAGGGGGCAGCGCATGCTATAAATTCTGCAGGGTGCCCAAACTTTTGCAGACACCATTTTTTTGTTTTCTGTAATTTTGAAAGTGTAAATGATGGAAATAAAATCTAACTTTTGTTGACATATTATAAGAATGTCTAATCTGTAATTTGATGCCTTTTGGAGATTTTTCCATCTTTCCTTGGCTTCTTTATGCACATTAATACCAATTTTTTCCTGGGGTGCCCAAACTTTCGATCCCCACTGTAGTCAAAAACCTTTGACCATGCTTCTCTTTTATGGCCTTGTTTTTCCTTTTTTGTTTTGCTTTTTTCCTTGTTGGGCTGGTTTGCCTGTGTTGTTTTGGTGTGCCCATCCCATTCTTTGGTGTCCATTGAGAGACACCGCTTCCTCCCATCTTACGCTTTTGTTTCCTCTTTGGATGATTACTACAATTTACAAAGTTTGAGGTTGGAGGGGTTTTGGACTTTGGTGGGCTGGCCTTTAGTTTTCATGTGCCTAGTATGGCTGTAGCCTAGTATGGCAGTATAACTTTATGTTGCTAAAAGCAGGTGTAAAGTCCATTTTCTTTTTTTTTTTCTGTTTTTATTCCCTGATTCAGATATCCTTTGATTTTTGGGTTTGCTCAAACAAAACTAATTCCAACTCTCTAGCACAGGCTTTCCATGCTCTGTGTAACTAGTTGGATTAGGATCTGATTTTTTTTTTTTTTTTTCATTTTTTTTTTCTTTCTCTAAAATAAAAAAACATGTTATACTTGCCGTGCAATGGTATTGCACAGAGCGGCCCCAGACCTCCTCTTCTGGGTTCCCCGCCGATGCCCTTGGCTCCTTCTCTTCTGCATGTGTCACCATAGATGCACACAGCATAGCTCCATCCCATCCTCCACTCTTTCCTCAAAAATTTGTTATAAAAGGAAAGGTGTGATTGGGTATAATAAGCACTACATCCCTAACGATATAGACAAATCGCATACATCAAGAAAATGTGGGATTTTTAGGGTGCTGAGAACCTCAGGAATAGACACAAAACACTTGTGTTAAATATTCTTAAATTTACTGAATTGCAGTATCTCACAAAAGTGAGTATACCCCTCATATTTTTGTAAATATTTTATTCCATCTTTTCATGTGACAACACTGAAGAAATTACACTTTGCTACAATGTAAAGTAGTGAGTGTACAGCTTGTATAACAGTGTAAATTTGCTGTCCCCTCAAAGTAACTCAACACACAGCCATTAATGTCTAAACTGCTGGCAACAAAAGAGAGTACACCCCTAAGTAAAAATGTCCAAATTGGGCCCAAAGTGTCAATATTTTGTCTGGCCACCATTATTTTCCAGCACTGCCCTAACCCTCTTGGGCATGGAGTTCACCAGAGCTTCACAGGTTGCCACTGGAGTCCTCTTCCACTCCTCCATGATGACATCATGTAGCTGGTGGATGTTAGAGACCTTGCACTCCTCCACCTTCCATTTGAGGATGCCCCACAGATGTTCAATAGGGTTTAGGTCTGGTGACATGCTTGGCCAGTCCATCACCTTTTACCCTCAGCTTCTTTAGCAAGGCAGTGGTCGTCTTGGAGGTGTATTTTGAGGTCGTTATCATGTTGGAATACTGCCCTGCGGCGCAGTCTCCAAAGGTCGGGGGATCACGCTCTGCTTCAGTATGTCACAGTACATGTTGGCATTCATGATTTCCCTCAATGAACTGTAGCTCCTCAGTGCCGGCAGCACTCATGTAGCCCCAGACAATGACACTCCCACCACCATGCTTGACTGTAGGCAAAACACCCTCGTCTTTTTACTCCTCACCTGGTTGCCGCCACACACGCTTGACACCATCTGAACCAAATACATTTCTTGGTCTCCTCAAAACACCGGACATGGTTCCAGTAATCCATGTAAAACAAAAAAAAACCTTGCGCTTGTGGTAAGAAAAAGTTGATATATAAAGTGCTGGAATTCGTGCTAAACCAAGTAGGTAAATAATGGTGTCTGTGCATATGTGAGCTGCTTGCTGCAAATAAAGTGCTAGCGCTCTTTAAATCATACAGGTCAGTGTTGCAGCGCTGCTTCAACTAATAAAACTACATATAATGTTCACATTCACATATAAATAAATAATGAGCAGTGATGCATCAAAATTCATAAAAATTGGTGAGAAAAGTGCATAGCATCCATAATCTAGTCCATCAAAGAAATGCAAATAAAGTGCTTCTGTGCTTAATCCGTGCTTGGATGGGGGGGGGGGGGGTTTCCCCCGCGTGGTTTTCTACTTACCACAATATGCTTGTAAACAGGCATGTAATGCTGATCACACTCTTTGCATGGGAATCTATGATGCCGATGGTGAGATCCTTGATGGTGCTTGTTACTCCAGAGTTTCCTGGCCGTGACGCACGTTACTACAGTTTTTTACTTCAGATTTAAAAATGGCGCCTCGCCATGTCACTGCTGACAGAGAGGAGGCGGGACCGATTACTTAGCTGAGAGAGCTGAGAGCGCCCCAAGCCCACCCATTGTGTGACAATAGCGAATGAAAATTCGCTATTGTCACACAAATCCTCCTCCTGGCCAATCAGGAAGTGGGTCTAATACCCGCTTTTTGATTGGCCGCAAGGCAAACCCCATGCCATTGGCCGAGGAGGAGGCGGGAGGACTCGAGGAGACGCCGGGGAACTGAGGAGAAGCCGCCGCTGCTGCAGGTAAGTGCACTGGTATGGGGGGGGGCCACACTGCATTGAAGGGGGCACGCACGCTGGTCTCTGCATTGAAGGGGGCACGCACGCTGGTCTCTGCATTGAAGGGGGGCACGCACGCTGGTCTCTGCATTGAAGGGGGGCACGCACGCTGGTCTCTGCATTGAAGGGGGCACGCACGCTGGTCTCTGCATTGAAGGGGGCACGCACGCTGGTCTCTGCATTGAAGGGGGCACTCACGCTGGTCTCTGCATTGAAGGGGGCACACTGGTCTCTGCATTTAAAGGGGGGACGCACAATGGTCTCTGCATTGAAAGGGGCACGCACGCTGGTCTCTGCATTGAAGGGGGCACGCAGGATGGTCTCTGCATTGAAGGGGGCACGCAGGATGGTCTCTGCATTGAAAGGGGGCACGCACGATGGTCTCTGCATTGAAAGGGGGCACGCACGGTGGTCTCTGCATTGAAAGGGGCATGCTGGTCACTGCATTGAAAGGGGGCACGCTGGTCACTGCATTGAAAGGGGGCACACTGGTCACTGTTTTGAAGGGGGCACGCTGGTCACTGTGCATTGAAAGGGGGCACGCTGGTCTCTCTACATTGAAAAGGGGCACGCTGGTCTCTCTGCATCGAAAGGGGGCACGCTGGTCACTGCATTGAAAGGGGGCACACTATACCTTAATTTCTGAAGACCCCTTTCACATTTTTGTGACCTCAAAGTCACGCAATTTTTTACAGCGTTTTTTGCCATCTACTCTTGGTCCGGCCCCCGGGTCCAATATATGAACCCATTGCGGCCCTCGAGTCAAAAAGTTTGCCCACCCCTGGCCTAGACCATCTTTATGTAGAGCAACAATTCTTTTTTCAGATCCTAAGGGCTCTTTCACACGGTCCGCCTCCGTAGGCGGATCCGTGTTGCTCAGCAGGGATCGATCCGCGATCCCCGATGAGCCGGCGGATGACAGCTCCGTCTCCGCTTGTAGAGCGGAGAGGGAGGTGTCTCAGCACCCGCTGCCCTCTATGGGGGATCGGATGAGAGCGGACTGCTTGTCCGCTCTCATCAGATCCGCTCTGCTCTGATTACTGAACAGATGGAAAAATAGGGTTTCCATCCGTCCAGATTTCAGCACAGGATCGGATGCGGATGGCAGCGGGTGTCAGCGGAGGTGTCTCCGCTGACATCCGCTGCCCCATAGAGCTGCATGGAGGATCCGATCAGATCCGCCTAAAAAACTGACAGGAGGATCTGATCGGACCGCCCGTGTGAAAGAGCCCTTAGAGAGTTCTTTGCCATGAGGTGCCATGTTGAACTTCCAGTGACCAGTATGAGAGAGTGAGTTTAACACACCTGCTCCCCATTCACACCTGAGACCTTGTAAAAACGAACGATTCACATGACACTGGGGAGGGAAAATGGCTAATTGGGCACAGTTTGGACATTTTGACTTAGGGTTGTACTCCCTTTTGTTGCCAGCAGTTTAGACATTATTGGCTGTGTGTTGCGGAGACAGCAAATTTACACTGTTATACAAGCTGTACACTCACAACTAATTAACAAAATGGAACGTAAATGAACAGAAGAGAAATTCAAATCAAATCAATATTTGATGTGACCACCCTACAACAGTATCAATTTTTTTAGGTACACATGCACACAGTTTTTGAAAGAACTCGGCAGGTAGGTTGTTCCAAACAGAACTAACCACAGATCTTCTGTGTATATAAGCTGCCTCAAATCCTTCGGTCTCTTCATGTAATCCCAGACAGACTCAATGATGTTGAGATCAGGGCTCTGTGTGGGCCAAATCATCACTTCCAGAGCTCCTTGTTATCTACACTGAAGATAGTTCTTCATGACATTGGCTGTATGTTTAGGGTTGTTGTCCTGCTGCAGAACAAATTTGGGGCCAGTTACACACCTTCATCATTCCAGAGCACCTGCCCAAATTTTTACTAAACCAAATATCTATGTTTTTGTTCATAGTTGAGTTGCTTACCCATTTTTTTCTCTTATGTCCTCTGACAGTCGTCGCCTGTTCATACAGCCTTCACTAGTGGTAATGACGCCCTCTGCAGCAGTAAGCTAGAAGGCTGTATGAACGGGCGACGACTGTCAGTAAGAATTTTACGGTAAGTTCTTACAAAAATGCTATTTGTCCATGTCAGAGGTATGGCTTTTTGGCCGCAATTCTTCCATGAAGACCATTTGTGGCCAGACTTCTCCGGACAGTAGTCTCACTGGTTTCCACCAGTTATGTGCTGATGGTACTGCTGGAGATCTTCTTTTCTCAAAGGGAAGTACGCAAGCATGACGTGTCTTGCATCTGCCACATTAAGTTTCCTTGGCTGACCACTACGTCTATGGTCATCAGTGTTGCCTGTTTCTTTGTACTTCTTCAAAAGAAGATGAAGAGCACATCTTGAAATCCCAATCTGCTTTAAAATCTTTGCCTAGTATAGACCTTGCTGATGCAGTATAACTATCTTGTCTCGAGATGCTGTGCTCAGTCTTCCCATGCTGGGTGACCTGTGCCATGAAACTGTCTTCCACAATCTTATTAGTAGCAGAGTCTGGCTGTTCCTCACTCTGTTTTAAGTCTCCCATTCAGATGTTTCTTTTTCAGGTAATGACAGTGTTTCAACCTCCATATGAAATTGATGATTATTAGTACCTGCTTGGTATAATTGATTAATCCTATACCTGACTCTAATCCTACAAAATCTCTGACTTTGTGCAAGTGTAAGAACTGATGCTGGTTTGAAGCCAAAGGGTAGTCACACCAAATATTGATTTTTGTTTTAGATTTTTTTTTCTGTTCGCTCACTTTACATTTTGTTAATTTGATAAAAATAAACCATCAAAAATATATACAGGTGCATCTCATACTATTAGAGTATCATCCAAAAAGTTAATTTATTTCCGTAAATAAATTAAAGTGAAACTCCTATATTTTATTTAAATGCGTTACACGCAGAGTGATATATTTCAAGCATTTCTTTTTTAAATACTTTTTATTTCAAAAGTAAACAAAAAACAGAAGTAAGAAATTTTGTGTAATACGGTTACAAACCAGAATGTGTACAATCTTGTAAAATAGGGAAACCGAACAATACACGGAAAAGCAAAAATTGACAAGCCATCACGGTCTTTGTCTGTACATGAACAGGTTCTACAATAAGGTGACTTGTAAAGGTACTTGTATTCATTGCAATTAACTGTTTGGCCAAAGCATGTTAAAACCATACATGTATTAGTCATTAACAATGGTGAGATCTGAGGAACACCAAACATCCCACACTTTATTATATATTTTTTGTGGATATCCCGATGTTCGTATAAAACTTTAATGTAGGGCAATATTTGTTAAGTGCATACAGCCATTGCGATACAGAGGGGGGGGGGGGGGGAGAGTGTTGCATCCATTTATTGCTATCTGTTTACGAGCCAAAAACAGGGATTCACGCAGTAGCGTTCTAACTTGATGAGACGAGATCATTGCTTCTCATCTAATCAGCCCAAAAGACACACTTCCAGTGTAATCACTACCAACATAGAGAGAAGTTTAGACAATAAGGTTATAACTTGGTTCCAATAGACTACAATTAATGGGCACAACCACATCAAATGGTTAAAATCTGCTCCCAACTGTCCACAGCACATGCAAGCAGAGGTAGGGAGGCGTCCCATTGCATGTAGCCGTACCGGAGTAAGGTAAGTTTGGTGTATGATATACAATTGTATGAGTTTGTTGTTAGCTGCTGTAGAGGCCGATAGGGGGGAATGCACATACCTCCTCCTCACAGTCATCCTCTGCTAATTTTGAACAGATCTCTTGCCAGCATGCCTTTGCCAGAAGGGGCACTACACAGATTTTGAGATACAATAGATGAGAGTATAAGCTAGAGACTAATCCTTTCGGATCCTGTGAACACAGTATCCCTGTCAATGGGTAATTAAAAATGGATGAGTTTTGGGTACCAAATGGAGCATAAAAGGCATAACTGGGTTGTAAGTAGCGGTAAAAAACACTGTGGACTAGATCAAAGCATCTCTGCAAATAATCAAAAGGTTGAATGGTGCCATTATTATAAATGTCTAATAATATACAAACTCCAATTATTTTCCAAACCTCTTTGTCCTCCAATGTTGCAAGGTGTGGGAACATTGGATTGTCCCATAAAGGTAGTTCCAGGGGGGTATCAGTGTACAAAGCTAATTTCTTTGCTTCCAGCCTCACTGACCTAGCTAAGTTTAGGATAGGCATTTTGGCTTTAAACACAGTAGATTGAGGGGCCCCCAAACCCACTAAAAGGTTGGATACTTGT
This sequence comes from Pelophylax lessonae, assembly GCF_965119305.1. Lineage (NCBI taxonomy): Eukaryota > Metazoa > Chordata > Amphibia > Anura > Ranidae > Pelophylax > Pelophylax lessonae. The sequence continues at coordinate 436,024,274 of NC_138770.1, read as the reverse complement.
AACACTGAAAGCATATGAGCTTCTGCCCATATAGGCAGGTCTGTTGATACCCAAGGTTGGAGGTGTTTTAGTTGCCCTGCTAGCTAGTAGAAGTAAACATCTGGCAGAGCCATGCCTGCTTCAGTCTTAGGCCTTTTGTAGGGTGGTCAGTCTTAGCTTACATCTGAAGTTTGCCAAAATAAATGTGGTAAATAGAGAGTTCAAGTTTTTGAAGAATGGCTTAGGGACAATTACAGGTGAGTGCATAAGTATAGCATCAAGTCAAATAAACTCTTGGGATATTGATCTGGTCAACTTAAGTAGCAGAGAGGGTTGTTCAGTTTCAGCTGCTTTGGGGTTAATAAAATTAACAGGGGCACTAGATGAGCAACAATGAAACGACCTACAAAACAGAATAGTTTTACAGGTGAAAATTTGTTTCCCTACACATCTATTCTGACAGTTTTTTTTTTCACTGGTTTTGCATTTGGCTAGGGTCAGTGTCACCACTGGTAGCATGAGGCAATACCTGGACCCTATAGAGGTTGCACAGGCATTCCAACTCCTCCAGGATGGCACATCAATACGTGCCATTGCGAGCAGGTATACTGTGTCTCCCAGCACAGTCTCAAGAGAATGAAAGAGATTCCAGGAGACTGGCAGCTACTCTAAGAGCTGGACAGGGCCTTAGAAGTTCCTTAACCCATTAGCAGGACCGTTATCTGCTCCTTTATGCAAGGAGGAACAGAATGAGCACTGACAGAGCCTTACAAAATGACCTCCAGCAGGCCACCGGTGTGAATGTCTCTGACCAAACAATCTGAAACTGAGTTCAGGATAGTGGCCTGAGGGCCCAACATCCTTTAGTGGGCCCTGTGCTCACTGCCCGGCACTGTGGAGCTCGATTGGCATTTGCATTGAACACCAAAATTTGCAGTTACGCCACTGGTGTCCTGTGCTTTTCACAGATTAGAGCAGGTTCACCCTGAGATGTGAAAGGGTCTGGAGAAGCTGTGGAGAACGTTCTGCTGCCTGTAACATTGTTCAGCATGACCGGTTTGGTGGTGGGTCAGTGATGGTCTGGGGAGGCATATCCATGGAGGGATGCATAGACCTTTACAGGCAAAACAATGGCACCCTGACTGCCATTAAGTATTGGGATATAATCCTTGGACCCATTGTCAGACCCTACGCTGGTGCAGTGGGTCCTGGGTTCCTCCTGGTACACGACAATGCCCGGCCTCATGTGGCGAGAGTATGCAGCCAGTTCCTGGAGGATGAAGGAATTGATACTATTGAATGGCCCCCACGCTCGCCTGACCTAAATCCAATAGAAAACCTCTGGGACATTATGTTTTGGTCCATCTGACGCCACCAGATTGCACCTCAGTCTGTTCAGGAGCTCAGTGATGCCCTGGTCCAGATCTGGGAGGAAATACCTCAGTACACCAACTATCGTCTCAAAAGGAGCATGCCCTGACGTTGTCAGGCATTCATACAAGCACATGGGGGGCCATACAGACTGAGTACCATTTTGAGTTGCTGCAATGTAATTTCAGCAAAATGGTCTAGCCTGCTGCATAATTTTTTCACTTTGATTTTCAGGGTGTCTTTGAATTCAACCCTCTGTAGGTTGGTCATTTTCATTTCCACTAAACGATGTGGCATCCTTTACTTCCTAACACATTACCAAGTCCATATCAGTATAGATATCGAGCATAATAATTTTCCCCATTAAGATCTGATGTTTTTTTCAAAGTGTTCCTTTTTTTTTGAGCTGTGTATAAACACTTAGGCAAAAGCACCATTTTTTTTTTTTTAATGCGATTGATCCAGCCAACCACCGATAATGGAAGTTTAGTCCATACTGTCAGTTTATTTTGCACAGGTTTTCAAAGTGGGTTTACATTGGCCTCCAGAGCAGTAGAAGGGGTACCCGTGATTATAACTCATAGGTATTTAAAGGCGAAAAAGCCGGGGTGTCGGAGCCAGATGGTTGGTGGTAGAGTGGCTTTAGGGCTGACTTCTGTCAGTTAATTCGTATACCATAAAAGGTACTCTATCTCTCAATAATGTGCATAGCAGCATCTATGGAAGCTGCAGTATCTGGCATAAACCGGATGATGTCGTCTGCATAATAATACAATTTTTCCAGTACTATCCCCGATTAGTAATACCTGGAAATAAAGGGGATTGTCTAAACTGTAAGGCCAAGGATTCCATTGCATTGGCAAATAAAAGTGGGGACAATGGACACCCTTGTCTTGTACCACGATATAGAGTCAGCAAAGGGGATAATGTACCCTTTACCAATAAATTAGATGTGGGGTGAGCATATAAAATGGAGACCCAGCGCTGAAAAGTCTCTCCAAAGCCACAGCTTTGTAGTGCCACTTGCAGAAAGGGCCATTCAATAGAATCAAATGCCTTGGCTGTGTCAAGAGATGCTGAGGCACTAGTCTTTGGGAGAAAGGCAGTAAGTTGTGCTATAATCTTGGTCCTTCAAATATTGATGGATGTGGATTTGTATTTCAAGCATTTCTTTCTTTTAATTTTCATGATTAGGTCTTGCAGCTAGTGAAAACCCAAAATTCAGTATCTCAGAAAATTTGAATATTACATAAGACATAAAATAAAAAAGGATTTTTAACACAGAAATGTTGGCTTACTGAAAAGTTTGTCCATGTATAGTATGCACTCAATACTTGGTCAGGGCTCATTTTGCATGTGATACTGCATCAAAGTGGCGTGGCATGGAGGCGTTTAGCTTGTGGCACTGTTGAGGTGTTATGGAAGCCCAAGTTTCTTTTGATAGTGGCTTTCAGCTCATCTGCATTGTTTGGTCTGGTGTCTCTCATCTACCTCTTGACAATACTCCACAGATTCTCTATGGTGTTTAGGTCAGGCGAGTTTGCTGGCCAATCAAGCACAGTGGTACCATGATATATTAAGCAGGTGTTGGTAGTTCTGGCAGTGTGGGCAGGTGACAAGTCTTGCTGGAATATGAAACCATCACGGACTGTGGAATATCTTTGCATTTTCATTTGCAAATCAAGGTCCCAGAGTCTGGAGGAAGAGTGGAGAGGCACAAAATCCAAGTTGCATGAGGTCCAGTGTGAAGTTTCCACAGTCAGTGATTATTAGGGGAGCCATGTCATCTGTTGGTGTTGGTCCATCATTTTTCATTTTTTTTTTTTTGGCGCCATCATGGCAACATTCAGTATCTCACAAAAGTGAGTACACCCCTCACATTTTTGTAAATATTTTATTATATCTTTTTATGTGACAACACTGAAGAAAATACACTTTGCTACAATGTAAAGTAGTGAGTGTACAGCTTGTATAACTGTGTAAATTTGCTGTCCCCACAAACCAACTCCTCCCACAGCCATCAATGTCTAAACCACTGACAACACAAGTGAGTACACCTCTAAGTTAAAATGTCTAAATTGAGCCCAAAGTGTCCGAATTTTGTGTGGCCACCATTCTTTTCCAGCACTGTCTTAACCTTTTTGGGCATGGAGTTCACCAGAGCCTCACAGGTTGCCACTGGAGTCCTCTTTACTCCTCCATGAAATCACAGAGCTGGTGGATTTTAAAGACCTTGCACTCCTCCACCTTCCATTTGAGGATGCCCTACAGATGCTCAGAGTTTAGGTCTAGAGATATGCTTGGCTAGTCCATCACTCGTCGTGGAGGTGTGTTTGGGGTCGTTATATTGGAATACTGCCCTGAAGCTCAGTCTCCAAAGGGAGGGGATCATGCTCTGCTTCAGTATGTCCCAGTATATGTTGGCATTCATGTTCCCTCAATGAACTGTAGCTCCCCAGTGCCTGCATCACTCATGCAGCCCAAGAGCATGACACTCCCACCACAATGCTTGACTGTAGGCAAGACACACTCGTCTTTCTACTCCTCACCTTGTTGCTGTGACACACGCTTGACACCATCTTAACCAAATAAGTTTATCTTGGTCTCATCAGACCACAGGACATGGTTCCAGTAATCCATGTCCTTAGTCTGCTTGTCTTCAGCAAACTGTTTGCAGGCTTTCTTGTGCATCATCTTTAGAAGAGGCTTCCTTCTGAGACGACAGCCATGCAGACCAATTTGATGCAGTGTATGGTCTGAGCACTGACAGGCTGACCCCCCCCCCCACACCCCTTTAACCTCTGCAGCAATGCTGGTGGCACTCATTCGTCTATTTCCCAAAGTCAACCTCTGGATATGACAATGAGCATGTGCACTCAGCTTCTTTGGTCGACCATGGCGAGGCCTGTTCTGAGTGGAACCTGTCCTGTTAAACCGCTGTATGGTCTTGGCCACCGTGCTGCAGCTCAGTTTCAGAGTCTTGGCAATCTTCTTATAGCCTAGACCATCTTTATGTAGAGCCACAATTCTTTTTTTCAGATCCTCAGAGAGTTCTTTGCCATGAGGTGCCATGTTGAACTTCCAGTGACCAGTATGAGAGAGTGAGAGAGATAAGACCAAATTTAACACATCTGCTCCCCATTCACACCTGAGACCTTGTAACACTAACGATTCACATGACACCGGAAAAATGGCTAATTGGGCCCTTTTTGGACATTTTGACTTAGGAGTGTACTCACTTTTGTTGCCAGCGGTTTAGACATTAATGGCTATGTGTTGAGTTATTTTGAGGGGACAGCAAATATACACAGTTATACAAGCTGTACACTCACTACTTTACATTGTAGCAAAGTGTCATTTCTTCAGTGTTGTCACATGAAAAGATATAATATATGTACAAAAATGTGAGGGGTGTACTCACTTTTGTGAGATACTGTACATATAGTATTATGCTGCCTTGGATTGGGCACAGGAAAGAAAAATTACGGTAAGTATTTGATCATTTTCTGTTTTTTATTATTTGTTGTGGGTTTACCAGTGGGAATGAGTATACTGTTCTGTTTGTCAGGGAGGTTTTCAAATAATTGCTGGCACTACTTTCACATTTATAACATGCGAAAGCTTTACAGTAAAATTTGAGACATGCAGTAGAACAGATTACTGAATAGTAAAAAAAAAGAATCAAAATCTTATGCATCATCTTCTTTTTTTTTTTTTAATTGAATTCTAGGTAACTTTGTGCACTATATATTTTTCGGGTATCTTGGGATCTTATTTATCTTGCATACAATGCAAGTATCACATTTAATAAAAATAAAGAACGTTTATCTAATGTAATATTTATTCCTTCTTTTTTTTTTCTCAATTTTAGCTTGAAACTTTTAAACGATCTACCAAAGATACTTCTAGTGAAGGAATTACTGACCATACAAACACAGAGGAAAGATCTTTTAGAAAGAATATATTCAGGGAGCAGATAGCAGCTATTGAAACAGAAAGCAATGCAAACCGCAAAGAACACAGGCAAGCAAAGAGTGAGAAAAAGAAGAAAAAGAGAACAGAGGTGGGTGAGGGCGCTAACACAAATGAATCCCAGCCTAAAAGCTCAGAGGACATCACTCATATTTCAGGTTTTGAAGAGGATTGGGTAAAACATGGTAAGAGGAAAGAGAAAAGTGTCTTAGAAAAAGAAAGCTACCCAACTGATTTTGATGATGAAGACCAACTAATTGAAGCTTACCGACTTAACGTATCACAGGCGGAGACCAATGAAATCAAGGAGAAGATTAAAAAGAAACTACAGGCTCACCTCTCAGAACATTTTAACAGTGATGAAAATCCAAATACCGTATTAGAAAATCCAGCTGGGAAAAAGAGTAAAAGAAAGAAGAAAAAAGACTTGGTGGAAACTGAACCAGAAACAAGGTATTTATTCACTGAAATGAGGAGAAACATTGTGCTATTGATAAATTATTAAAATAGATATGTTTGTTTTTTTTTGTTTTTTTTGTAGAATCCTACTTACCTAGGTAAATACAGCATCGGTCCGATGTTGCATCGGGTCTCCCGGCGCCTCCAATACTGAGAACCGAGCGATTGAACACCGCTGTTCGCTTGGTTCTCACAGCTCCCTGAGCAGAGAGCTGGTGACTATCAGTCACCAGCTTTCTGCTCTGCACCCTCCCCGGAGCGATCGGCTCAGGCTCTCGGCAAATGAGCTTTGGCTGTACTTCATCTTTTAACTTGGCTAATAATGCCTCGTTTCCACTGAGCGGTACGGTTCAGTTCGGTACGGTACACCTTGATCAGGCTTGCGTTTCCACCGCCAACAGTACTTAAGCTCAACAGTACCTCAACAGTATTGCTCCACCCTGTTGGTACGGTACTAATGTGCTTGGAACCCCAATGAAAGGGTACCAAAAAAGTGGTTCTGAATTAGGGTCCCATTTACAACTTTTGACAATGGAAACGGCAAAAATTGCGTACCGTACCGAAAAGTACTGTACCGCTCAGTGGAAACGGGGCATAAGTATGTACATGCTGCATCATCAAATTATTTTGTATGGATACATTAAGTGCTAACTGTAAAAAATGCTGCCCCACCTATTCTGCATAGTCTGTATACAAAAGATCTGCACTTCAGTGGGTAAAAAGTGTATTTACACAGATGTTTTTTATACAGGCTGTGAAGCATAGGTAGTAATGGTTTTAGGAATACTTATAGTCTTATACCTAGCCTTTACTAACACTTTATGATACTAAACACACACTGTTTGATTTACATTGTTTCTTCTATTTCTGTATGTTGAAAATGGCACCGTGATTATTATAATAAAAAAAAAAATAATTATGTACCTTTTTCCTAAATGATATAGAGCTGTCACGTGACCCAGATCTTTCACAGCCTGCCTGTCTACAGGAAAACATAAGCAGGAGGATCTTTTAGTCCTCTGTTGCTGGTCACATGTTCAAAAAAAAAAAACTTTGGAATACAGAGTAAATATATTCAAATATTTTCAATAAACTTTTAAATTGTCATACAAATCATATATTTGAAATCCAATCTTTATTATTTTTTGGCAATATCATGATGTGGGCAGATTTCTGCCAGTCACTGGCTGTGTCACGCTCCTACAACCTGTGTCTTAAAATAAGAGGGAGGTGAAGCCTCCATCAATCTACATGTAACCTCCCATCCCCATTGTGTTTAGATTGTTGGTGGGCATGGAGGAGGAGGGGAGGGAATGGGATGTTATTTAATACTGTGTATACACCCACATGTGACTCAGTTGGACTGCTCAGATGTGATCGTGAGGAAAAAAACTCATAAAAACTCACTGAAAACTGAACATGTACAAAGCTGCCAACACTGCTCTGCAAAATCCCTAAAAACTCACTGAAAACTGAGCATGTGCAGAGCTGCCGACACTGCTCGACAAAATCTGCACTGGGGACTTAGACAGAAGGGGGGATAGAAAAGTAAGATCAACCACGTTTTTTTTGCAGAATACAGAAAACATATCCCATAGTGACCCCCAGAGTGAGTATGAAGAGCATGTAATACAGCATTTATTAATTTTTTTTGTGGCTTTAGTGACACCTTAATGATGTTCGCTGTCCATTTGCAGGGTGATCATAGATGTATTTTGTGCTTTTACTTAGTGTTATGTCTTTGTCTGAACTGCAACACCCACCAGCAGAAGGCTTCGATCAATCTCCACTTGAGTCATTTCCGGAAAAGTTAGAAAAAACTGATCTTCCTAAACGTAAAGGCAAGAAAGCCAAGAAGAGATCCCACACAGGTCAGCATTTGGTAGTATCTTTGTTAGTCTTTGTAAAAGTATTACGGTAGTTGTGTACTTTGTGCTACAAAAGTGTGCTTATGTTTGTATAGAAATTGACACTACAGGTTAAGCTTTTTGATAGGCACAATACTAAGATTCAAAACAAGATAATATTTTCATTGTAGAATTTTTTTTTTTTATAGTATTAGTGCCGGTTCACACTAGTACGACTTGTCAGGCGACTTGGTCAGCCTGACAAGTCGTGCACCATCGCGACACAAGTCGCTCAGACTTAGAAAAAGGGTCCGGTACTACTTCGGGGCGACCTGGAGCGATTTGCATAGACATTCATTTTATGAAGTCCATGCAAGTCGCGCCGAAGTCGCGGTGCACGCGACTTCACAGGTCGCCGTCTAAGTCGGATCGCCATAGTGTGAACCGACACTTATTCATAGTTACAATAGACAGTATCTGAAAAATGTTAGTGTTTTGATAGAATATGACATGGACACAAAGTCTAAAGCTGGGTACTGTTTTTTTTTTTTTTTTTTTTTATTCATTCAACAGGCTGAACGAAAAAAACTAAGATATCTGTTTCTATGCAAGCGGTGTGGATGCAGGATTCTCCTCCAATGTACTATTGTATTCCTACAGTGGGGACTCCTCCCCTGGCATAATACACTTTTTAACATTGCAGCAGTGATCAAACGCTAATTTTCCTGCAGGAGTGTTCGACAGAACCCTGTCTAACAATTGGCTTCTGCTGAACAGCAAGGGTTACACAAAGATCAAAATTTGATCCATCTGTACCTAGCTTTATAGACAGAAGAGAGAGGCGCTTCTGAGTGTATGATTTTGGTAAGGTGGCAGTTTCTCCAGTGAGGTGTTTCTGACAATAGATATATAGTAGGCATAGTTTCATGAATGAATTTAACACATTTAGGGTAATTCAACAAAGACCAAACAACACTTTGCTTGTGGTCTGGCCCTTTAAAAAGTCCTGCGCAAGATTTTAGAAAATTCCTGTTGCCCCCCTTTGGTAGCTTCACTGACACGTGTGGTAGTCTCAGGTTTAGAGCTCCACTTTGCAGCTCTGATTTTAGTGTTCCAGCAGGAGATTCTGCTGTGGATTTCCTGGGCGACCTTTTTTCCTGGATAAAATCTTACTCTAGCCTGCTGGGGGCACTCTAATGTTCACTATGCACATTCTGCTGAATCCTACATTTTCAGTGGTCTTCTCTGGTTTCACCCATATGTTTGGAGTATCTGGATCTGATTCTGGACTTGACATGGGCCACAGGTTTTTGCTGGCGGATGAGTTCTATGTCTACATCCTTGGTTCAATTGTCCCTTTCCTGCAGGTGGTCACCTCCAAGTTTCTGCATGCAGGTTTTAGGTCTTTTGGTTTCCATCTTCTAGGCAGTCCTGTATGCTCAGTTCCATACCCAAGTTCTGCGGAAGAAAATTCTGACTGTGAAAACTAGCTGGCCAAAGGTGTCGAAAGGAAAATAGCTCTGGACCTGGAGGTTTTCCATAAGATATGCCTGCAGAGGGGTACTTCAAAGGTTGATTCCTGGCATCTCATCTCACCAGGAGGGTATCTATTTGTAGCGAGGATGAGCTATCCTTGGGCAGATGTCTTGGGATTGTTAGTCTCTTTTATGCCTTCCCACCTTTTGGAACTTTTTTCATAACTACTGCTAAGGATAGGGCCCTAAGGCATTCTGATCATTCTCGTTGCTCCGGATTGACCTTGTCATACCTTGTTCGCAGTCTTGGTACTCCTGGTTGCAAACACTCCCTGGCATATTCCTATGTTGAGGGTCTTCTGTCCCAAGGGCTGATCTTCCACCCTGCTATCCCACATCTGGCTTGTTGGCCTGGCTCATAGAATCTGGGTTCTGAGAGATCAGAGTTATCCTATGTTTAGGTGTGTAAACTTCTCTTGGGGGATCTAACATTGTACCTGAAGGACCTATATTGTGTGTCATGAGTGAGTTTCCCCTATGCATTGTCTTGGTGTCTTTAATTTTGGCCTTCTCCTGTGGGACATTGATCCGCTTTTTGCTTTGAGTGTCATCGCGGGCCAGGTTTTTAAATCCCTTGCGATTTTCTTCAACACTCTCTGGCTTTGCGTTCCTTGCTTTGTGCCTTTATTCAGGGTCTACATGTAGCTCCTCTGATACATTGTCCATACCACCATGAGACTTGAACCTGGTTCTCTTAGCTCTGAAGAGACCTCCTTTTGTAGACATCTGGGCCCTTTCTCTGGTAACTCTCTGTGGTAATTTTTTGGTGTTTATCACTTCTTAACAATGTTTCCAGCGCTCATCTGAGTTAAGCTGCTAAAGCTACTTTTTCACATTGGCTAGACAGCTGTTGTTCAGGCCTATGCTGTATGGGGGTCTGACTCTCTGCTTTTTTTCCTGTTGTGGCGTACTCTGTTCGGGCAGATTGTGTGTCTTGGACTTCAGCATCTGGTATTTGTGCCTTGAGTTGTAAAAATGTTTCCTGGTTTTTCTGTCCATGCTTTATACTGGGTTTTTACTTGGATGTTGTTTTGGCATCTTTAGATGCGTGATATGGCTGCTTGTTTTGCACGCAGGGTTTCAAGGTTTCTGGTTTTCTCTTTCGTTCATTGACGGATACAGCTCCTGTCATTCTTGACCATTGGGTTATACTGCCCCCTACAGGAGTAGGGGGCACTAGGCAGAAAAAACTTCTGGCTACACCCATGGGGGTATACTACCTCTCCCTGCTATAGTCAGTCAGACACTTCGTTTTTTCTTCCTAGTCAAGAGTAAGGACCTAGTTCCTTGCTGGGATCTTTGGTCCTGGCAAATTTTTTTAGATAGAAAACATTTTTCTGTGATATCTACTATCAACTGCCAGACTGGGCGACGGGCTGGATAATCTGGATCCAGTAGTGACCCCAGTCTGGCCAGCGAGCGCAAGCCACAGCTCCGCACTAGGTTGGCCGCAACATAGCCACACTGGTAGGCCCTGCGAGTTAAATGTCTTGCGAGGTCGCATACGACCTGGCCTCTGCCTGAGTCGCAGCGTTCCTCCGCCCTCCCTTTTTTTAATGGAGAGGAGGATCTGTCTGGAGTGGTGCCTACCTGGTTCCTGGTATGGTGAGTAGCTGTCCCCCCCCCCCCTGCCCCTGGAGGGTTTTGGGGTGGATGTGGGCCCCTCCTTGGGACGGTCGGACCCCCCTGGATCCCCCTCTCTCACAGGCACCCTTCCTTTCATCTGTCCCCTATCCTACCCCCTCCACTTATTGCTGGGGCTGTTTGGGTGGTCTGGTCCACCTTCTGGGGTGGGGGCAGGATGCTATACTGATGCTGGGGGGGGGGTGCACCGCTGGCTACTGGATGATCGGCTGTACAGGAGGTGGGGGCTCCTACCAGGGCCCCCCAGTCTTGCCTGGGTCTGTCCCTGAGGCCTAGGGATCCCTTCTGAGTCCCTGGAAGCCTTGTGTTGCCGGGCGGGGTCACCATTTTGTTGTAGCGTGTGTGTTTCTATGCACGGCAGCCATGTTTGTGTAGTCCGGCGGCCATTTTGCGCTGGTTTGCCATTGAAAATAGCGGTTGCCATGAGAGTGGAGCCCTGTGTGACAATTCAGATTGTGAGAGCCCCTCCTCATCCCTGGATCCTTTTTACTTCCCCGTGTAAAGTGCAGATTATCCTGGTGGTTGCAGGTGCCTGTTTCTGCTTGGCGGTGAGTCTGGTGGGGTTCTCTCCCTCTCTGCTGAGGATCGCTTGGTGCTCTGTGCCTTGCGACTGGGTGGTGCTGTCAGCACAGTGGGGGTGTCCCTTGCAGTGTTTTACACCTGTTTGTTGGGATTCCCCTGGTGACTTAAATATAAAGGTGATAGAAAGGAGTGACATTACGGATGGGATGAGCATGGATTTAGAATCTGTGTGGGTTGAACTCCATAGGGAAGGAGAAAAGGGGAAAGTAATTGTGGGGGTTTGCTATAGGCCACCTAACCAAGGGGAGGAGGTAGAGCTGGAATTCTTAGCACTAATGAGTAAAGTGGCAAAATTGGGATCAGTCATCATATTGGGGGACTTCAATTATCCCGACATTGACTGGGACGAGGGGACTACACACTCACAGAAGGCCCGCCTATTCACGGAAACCTTACTGGATAATTACATGTCACAGTTGGTGGATTCTCCCACTAGAGAAAATGCAGTCCTGGATCTATTGATGACTAATGACCCAGACATAATCTCGGAGGTAGGAGTCCAGGACAACCTGGGCTCTAGCGATCACAGGATGATCACATTTAGTATAAATAACAATATAACAAGGCAAGTGGGGAACATAAGAACCCTAAACTTCAGAAGGGCAAACTTTCCAAAATTGTACTCATTGATGGAAAGGGTAAACTGGGACCAAACCCTGGGATCCCTGACCACAGAGGAAAAATGGGAATGCTTTAGGAACATATTAGGCAAAGGCATCTTGCAGTGCATTCCTATGGGAAATAAATTTAGAAGAGACAAAGCCAAACCTGGCTGGTTAAACCGTAGCGTCAAAAAACTTATTAGGGGAAAAAAATTGGCCTTCAAGAAGTATAAATCAGAGGGCACAGTATCGACTTTCGAGCAATACAAGGAGGCAAATAAGAAAAGTAAACAAGAAATCAAGATGGCTAAAATCAACTTTGAGAGACAAATAGCGGAGGATAGTAAAAAAAACCCAAAGAAATTCTTTAAATATATCAACAGCAAAAAAACTAGGGCAGAGCATATTGCACACATAATTAACAATGATGGGAGGATGGTTACAGAGGACACTGAAAAAGCAACCGTGCTGAATGCTTTTTTCCTCGTCAGTCTTTACACAGGAAACGGAGGGGTACACTGACCATGACTGTTTGGTTAGTAGTAATACACAGGACTTGCCACTATGGCTAACAGAGGGTGAAATCAGGGAAAGGATGGATAAACTTAACACAAACAAATCACCAGGCCCGGATGGCGTACATCCGAGAGTACTCAAGGAACTCAGTAAGGTTATATCCAGACCACTGTTCCTGATCTTTGCTGACAGTATTAGGACAGGAGATGTACCAGGGGATTGGAAGAAAGCTAACGTGATTCCGATATTCAAAAAGGGCCAGAGGCATATCCCGGGAAATTATAGGCCTGTCAGTTTGACATCAATAGTATGTAAACTTCTGGAGGGGATGATAAGGGACTATATTGTAGAGTTTGCTAAAGACAACAACATCATCAGCAGCAATCAGCACGGGTTTACAAATGGGCGTTCTTGTCAAACCAATCTATTAACATTCTACGAGGAGGTGAGCTGTGAGCTAGATAGGGGGAGACCAGTGGATGTGGTGTACTTGGATTTCGCTAAGGCGTTTGATACAGTTCCCCACAAGCGCTTAATTTATAAAATAAGGTCTGCAGGTATCGACAGCAGGGTTTGCTCTTGGATACGGAATTGGCTTAAAGGGCGTGTCCAAAGAGTGGTAATAAACAGCGCATACTCAGACTGGTCTGAGGTAGTAAGCGTGGGTGCCCCAGGGCTCAGTCCTGGGACCAACCTTGTTCAATTTATTCATAAACAACATTGAGGTCGGGATCAGTAGTTCGATATCAGTTTTTGCAGATGACACAAAATTGTCCAGGGCAATAACTGCACAGCATGAAGCAGATATCCTACAGAATGACCTGGACAAAATTACAGAGTGGGCAACGACATGGCAAATGAGGTTTAACGTGGAGAAGTGTAAGGCTTTGCACTTGGGGACTAAAAACATAAAAACACAATACACGTTAGGAGGGGAACCCTTGGGGGAATCAAAAATGGAGAAGGATCTGGGAGTCTTGGTTGATGATAGATTAGGCAACAGCATGCAATGTCAAGCGGCAGCTGCCAAAGCCAGCAGAATATTAGCATGCATAAAGAAAGGGATGTATTCCAGAGATAAGACTATAATCCTTCCACTTTATAAAACTCTGGTCCGACCGCATCTGGAGTATTCTGTCCAGTTCTGGTCGCCAGTCCTCAGGAGGGATGTGTTGGAGCTGGAGAGAGTCCAGAGAAGGGCAACTAAACTAATTAGGGGATTGGAGGACCTTGACTATGAAGAGCGTCTACAATCGCTCGATTTATTCTCCCTGGAGAAGAGACGTCTGAGGGGGGACATGATAGCAATTTATAAATATCTTAATGGGGATCCCAGCTTAGAAAAAAAGCTGTTCATTCGAAGGGATTGCATGAGGACTCGAGGGCACACAATGCGATTAGAGGAGAAGCGTTTTAACCTCAGGCAACGTGGGGGGTTCTTTACTGTTAGGGCTACAAGATTGTGGAATTCTCTACCACAAGAGGTGGTTTCTGCGGGTAGTATGGTGGCTTTCAAAAGACTCTTAGACTTGCATCTCAAGGATCAGAACATTCAGGGGTATGTGAGATGATTACAGCCACACACACCTACACAGGTTGAACTGGATGGACTATTGTCTTTATTCAACCTCACCTACTATGTAACTATGACTTATAGAGTTTTTGGAGCACATCTTCCCCCCCTGCTCTCCTCTCTGAGGCTGCGGGCCCTCCGGGTCCCAACCATCCATCGATGCACTGACAGTGGTCCAGGAGACCCTGGTATCCCAGGTGGAGGTAACTTTCAGGCAACGGGCTAGCAAAAAACGGCCCCTGCCTCATCTGTCTCATCAGATCCTGAATCTGATTCGACCGCCACAGACGTGGGTCTGCAACCACGCGCCCGGAATCCTCTGATAGGGAGGATGATTCCTCCATGCTGTCTACAACCACGCATGAAAAGGCGCTGGTGGAAGCACTGATTGGATCTCTGCGTGAAACCTTGAAGCTGGAGGATGCAGTTGCAGCTGTGATGGAGGCGCAGGTTCCTTTTGGCACTCACAAGCCATCCAGAGCGGCAAAGGTGTTTCCTTAACCCCGCCTATTTTGACAGAATTGCCACTAAAGAGTGGGGACGACCAAAGCGTCCCCTTGGGGTCCCGAAGTGCCTTACAAGGTTTTACCCCTATGAGGAGTCCCTTATTAAGAAGTGGACTGTTCCATTAGTGGTGGATCCTTCGGTTTCCAGATTCAACAAGGCAACCATGATTTCGGTTGAACAATCCCCAGCCTTTAAGGACCTGGCTGACAGGAATGTGCAGGCTGTGGCCTGCAATATGTACACTCTGATTGGTTCGGCACTGAGGCTGGTATTCACTATTGCTCTGGTGTTGCAAACTCTGACTGAGTGGGCTAAGCTTTTATACTGTGACGTGGAGGGAGAACAGCTCTCCCTGACTTTGCTGAGCTGGTGGACCAGCTGGTCTAGGGGTTGCAGTTTATTTGTGATGCCTCTTTGGATGTGGCTCCCCTAGTGGTGTGGCTTTCTGTTTCGGCAGTGGTCCTTCGGCGTGCCTTTTGGCTCAAATGCTGGTCTGCGGACAAGACTCCTAAAAGGGCCTTGACTGATCTTTCCTTTCAAGGAGATCGCAGGCCACTAAGGGCAAGGAACCTCGTCGTAGACGTGGGCCTTCCTTCTCGGCTCATAAGGTTTTCTCTATAGTTCATGGACAGACGCAGCTCAGTATCTTTTAAGACCATTGAGTTATGCTCTTCCAATCAGGAATAGGCACTAGGCAGGAAAAACCTTTACCACACCTATGGGAGCTGTCCCTGCAGGCATAACCCCACACACTCTGCTACAGCAGCCAGTGTGTTGGCATCTTCAGATTCTTCTTTTGGCCGCAAGGTTTTGCAGGCTGCTGTTTTAAAGAGAATCTTTTTTGTTCCCTTTGAGGATGTAGGTTTTTACTAGGTGCGCTCCAGTTGTTCCTGGTTGAGCTCCATATTATCTGGTTGGCTATGTTTAGCCTTTAGGGAGTTACATTCTTCTTTGCGTTTGTCTTCCCACCCCTCATATTAATACTGCTTTGGGACATCCCAATGGTCTAAGACAGGCATGTCCAACCTGCGGCTCGGTACCGCAGGTAATTCGGTCCACTGCCCTCTGAAATTTTTTTTTTTTTTTTCTGCTGGGGAAGAAGGAAGTCAAGTCGGGGGCTTGGCCACAGCGGCTTCAAACTAACTGTAGGCAGAGGTTGCCTCGGAGGGGAGGGCGAGCGCCGCTGGATTACAGAGCGGGGATCTCCTGCATACCCAGCGCCCGCTGTCATACGAAGCCCCGCCCCCACATTAGTGACTTCTATCATAGGAGCCGGTCCAGGAGGCAGGACTTCGTATGACAGCGGTCGCTGGGTAAGCGAGGGATCCTCGCTCTGTGTAATCCATCGGCTCTCTCTTCATTGCAGACTGCATTGGATGGGCACGCACTGGTGAGGCTGTATTGGATGGGCATGCACTGGAGAGGCTACATTGGATGGACACTGATTAGGCTGCATTGGATGGGCTTGCACTGGTGAGGCTGCATTGGATGGGCATGCACTAGTAACGCTGCATTGGATAGGCACGCACTGGTGAGGCTGCATTGGATGGGCACTGATCAGGCAGCATTGGATGGGCATGCATTGGTGAGGCTGCATTGGATGGGCACTGATCAGGCTGCATTGGATGGGCACGCACTGGTGAAGCTGCATTGGATGGACACTGTTTAGGCTGCATTGGATGGGCACGCACTAGGCTGCTGCGGGAGACCTAGGATGTGTGCAGTCAGTGACAGAGCCGCTGCTTCCTGTATAAAATACACTCCGCCTGTGACAGGAGCCATACAGGAAGCAGCGGCTCTGCTCTCTACTGCAGCCGCTGCTTCCTTCAGCAGTACCCGACGACATGACCAGCAGTACCCGCATGACCAGCAATAGCCGCCGGCAGTAACTGCCAGCAGTAACCGCACCAGCAGTACCCGCCAGCAGTCTGCAAAATAGGTAGAAAAGGTATGTGCATTAGTGTGTGTAAATTGTTGCAATATGTTTTTTAATAACTAGTTGTGTTTTGTCATAATATGTCATGTCCTTGTTCATACATGTATGAATAAGGGCATGACCTTTTCTGGCTGCCTAAGTCATATGTGCTAGGGGTGCAACCAGTCCCTAGCACAAATCTGTAAATATCCCAGCATGTGCAGTGTGACTCCTACCACCATGACCACTTCAAATCACTGAAGTGGTCATGGTGGTTAGAGTGTTCCTTTTAATATCTCGTAGAAGAAGTAGACCTCTGTATACTGATTCTATTTCATTTGATCATCCTTTAGTTGTGTTAAATTAGTGTGGGGCAGGGGGCGGCGGTGTTTTATTACTTGTATACCTTAACTATAGTATATATTTTATATGCGGCCCGAAAAAATATCTCTACATTCAATGTCGCTCAGAGAAGACAAAAGGTTGGACACCCATGGTCTAAGAAGATATAGAGCTGCGTCTGTTGATGAACGATAGAGAAAACTGGATTTTTGTACTTACCGTAAAATCCTTTTCTCTGAAGTTCGAGAGACGCAGCGCCCACCCCTCTGCTTCTGAGTGAATGGGGTTGTTTTGTCTTCTAAACCCTGCTTGCAACGAAACTGGCTGCTGTAGCAGAGTGTGTGGGGTTATGCCTGCAGGGACAGCCCCCATAGGCATGGTAAGGCTTTTTCCTGCCTAGTGCCTATTCCTGATTGGAGGAGCATAACCCAATGGTCTAAGAAGCTATGGAGCTGCGTCTGCCGAACTTCAAAGAAAGGGATTTTACGGTAAGTACAAAAAAAGCAGTTTTTCCGTCCCTCAGGGTTGACTAACAAGGGCTCAAAGCCTTTTAGGGCCTCCGCTGGAGGATCCAAACAATTCTGGTCTGGCAAATCAAGAGCGGGCTTCTCCAGACCCGCGAACGAACAAGGCTTCTTCAACATGAAGGTGTGCCCGCTACCGTATCAGGGGTGGGCGGGCGTCTTCACTGGTACAAGACAAGTGGGTTGACAAAGTCATTCAGTCCAGCTACAAGACTGAGTTTTGCTCTCGTCACCCGGCTAGGTTCTTTCCTTCCAACTTGCGCCTGTTTCCAGACCACTTACAGGGTCTGTTTGTAGTGGTACAAGACCTGTTGCTTCAAGGGGGAATTGTCACGGTTCCGACCAACGAACATTTTCAGGGTTTTTAGTCAAACCGGTTTACAGTTCCCAGGAAGGAAGGCAAAGTGCGTCCAATCCTGGACCTCAAGGCGCTGAACTGCTTTGTGCGGGTGCAGAAATTCAAAATGGAGTCTATTCGCACAGTGGTGGCATCCCTGCGTCAGGTGGATTTCCTTGATTCTATCAACATCAAGGATGCCTACCTTCACATTCCAATATGTGCCAGTCACCAGCGCTTTCTCTGCTTTGCCGTGGGAAAGGAGCATTATCAGTTTGTGGCGTTACCCTTTGGTTTCACCTCCGCTCCTCGGGTCTTCACAAAAGCGTTAGCCCCGGTGCTAGCTTTGTTACGCCAATGGGGGATCGTGGTGCTGGGCTACTTGAACGATCTCCTTCTGCGAGCGGAGTCTCCTATTGCTCTGGTGGAAAACCTGGAGATTGCAATACGAACTCTGCCGGAGTTCGGCTGGATTCTGAATTTTCAGTAATCTACACTGGTTCTGTCCACAAAGCTGGACTATCTGGGCCTGACTCTAGACTCGGCCTTTGCCAGAGTGCTCCTTCCTCTGGACAAAAACTGCAGGCTGCAATTCATCTCCTTCTGTCCAGCAGATTTCATCCCTCCAGACTTGGTGCTGGGCCTGATGGTGTCTACTTTCAAGGCGGTTCCGTTTGCACAGTTCCATACAATGCCCCTGCAAAGGGAGATTCTGGCCAAATGGGACAAGACTCTGCAGTCCCTGGACAATCCGATCCGGCTGAGCTGGGGAACGAAGGAGTCTCTGACATGGTGGCTTCGTTCTCCAGCAGGGCAAATCCTTCCACCCCTTGGATTGAACAGTGGTCACCACGGATGCCAGCCTGTCCGGCTGGGGAGGTGTCCTCTGCAAGCATTCTGCTCAGGAAATCTGGACACTGGAAGAGTCTAGACTACCGATCAATGTCTTGGAATTCTGAGCTATCAGACTGTACCTGGAACATTGGACGGATCGTCTTCAGGGATGTCCAGTGTGCTTTCAATTGGACAATGCCACGGCGATGGCTTTTGTCAATCACCAAGGGGGCACAAAAAGTGTCCTGCTGCTCTGGAGGTAGCCAGCATTCTCAGGTGGGCAGAACGGTTCGTTCCAGCCCCCTCCGCAGAACACATTCCCGGGGTGGAAAACTGGCAGGCAGATTATGTCAGTCGGTAGGCGTTGGACCAAGGGGAGTGGTCCCTTCACTTGGAGGTGTTTCATCAGTTGTCTCATGTGGGGCATCCCCAAGGTGGATCCGTTTGACGTCTCAGCTCAACAGAAATGTGCAGAGGTTTTGGGCTTGGTGACAAGATCCTCTGGCGGACGCCACAGACCCGCTGGTAGCCCCGTGGGGTCAGTATTGTCTGATTTACGCCTTCTCTTCTCTCAAGTTTCTGCCAAGAATTCTATGCAGGATCAGGGCAGAAGGGATTCCAGTCCTCTTAGTGGCTCCGGACTGGCTTTGCCGGGCTTGTCACCGACGTTCCATGAAAGCTTCCTCTCAGGGAGGATCTGCTGTCCCAAGGACCGATCTTCCATTCTGCTTTACAGTCACTGGCTTTAACGGCTTGGCTGTTGAACGCTACTGCCCATAGGCGTGGCCAGACTTTTTTGCTGCCTAGTGCCCTACTCCTGTAGGGGGCAGTATAACCAATAGAATATCAGAAGCTATGTCCGTCAATGAACATCAGAGAAATGGATTTTACGGTCAAAAATCCCATAAAATCCCTTTCTCCTGAGTTAATTGAAGACTATAGCTCCCTCCCCTCTAATTTTTATTTTTTTCTGTACTGCTTAGTAATTAATTGAGATGTCTAAAAAAGGTGAGGGGTTTAGCTTCCAGTAAGGACTGGCCACAGTACGCTGTGATATATATATATATATATATATATATATATATATATATATATATATATATATATATATATATATATATATATATATATATATATATATATATATATACAGATATTTTTTTTTTTAGCCTAGTGTTCTATTCCTGAAGGAGGCGCTACATCCTCTCGCTTTCTGTTAAGATAATGTTACTAGACAGAATGGGAAAGGAATTCTCCCTAAAGGTCACCATACACTATTCAATCTGATTCTACAAATTCCTTTACATGTACCATAAACTATGTAGCGCAAATGCCTGCCTGACCAGATAAAAATTGAATGGATTGGTTAGGTAGGTCCTCATACTAGTAAATCTAAATCCAGTAAATCTAAAGGAGATGGTACAATGTATGGCCACCTTAACGGGACACAGATGTAAAAAAAACTGACAGCAGTTTTAGTCCATTCATGTTATACAAAAAGATAGAGTTTTGACTTTAGATCTGTTTTAACCAATTCAGCTCCAGAAAATTTTACCTCCTTTGTGACCAGGCCATTTTTTGCTATTCGGCACTGCGCTACTGTAACGGGCACAGTCCTACAACACTTTACCCAAACAAAATTTATATCATTTTCTATTTTTTCCACACAAATAGTGCTTTCTTTAGGTGGTATTTGATCACCACTGGGTTCTTTTTATTTATTTATTTTTTTTGCGATATAAATGAAAAAAGACAGAAAATGTATATATTTTTTACTTTTTGCTATAAAACATATACAACAAAACAAAGAAACCAAAACAAATACATTCAAAAATTGAGTTATGTGTAATAAAATGGAATGACACGGGGAAAAAGTATTTAGCGCTAACTGAACTTTATTTATAACTTCGTACAAAATCCTTTGTTGGTAATGACAGGTTCAAGATACCTCCTGTATGGAGAAACTAGTCGCATGCATTGCTCGAGTGGGATTTTGGCCCATTCTTCCAAACAAACAGTCTTCAAATATTGAAGGTTCCGTGGGCCTCTTATATGAACTCTGATCTTTAGTTCTTTCCACAGATTTTCTATTGGATTTAAGTCAGGAGATTGGCTGGGCCATTCTAGCCGCTTTATTTTCTTTCTTTGAAACCAATTGAGAGTTTCCTTGGCTTTGTCTTTGGGATCATTGTCTTGCTGAAATGTCCACCCTTGTTTCATTATTATCATCCTGGTAGATGGCAGCAGATTTTTACCAAGAATGTCTTGGTACATTTTTCCATGCATTCTTCCTTCAACGCCATGACATTTTCCAGTACCGTATGCTAAAATTCAGCCCCCCACTATGATGTTCCCACCTCCAAACTTCACTATTGGTATGGTGTTCTTGAGGTGATGTGCAGTTCAATTTGATCTCCAAACATGGTGTGTATTATGGGATCCAAAGAGTTCAATTTTGGTCTCATCTGACCAGACTATATTCTCCCAGTATTTCACAGGCGTGTCCAAATGTTGTGCAGAAAAGTTTAAATTCGTTTCAACATGTTTTTTCTTTAGAAACAGAGTCTTGCGTGGTGAGTGTGCATACAGGCCATGGTGGTTGAGTACATTACCTATTGTTTTCTTTGAAATGATTGTACCTGCAAATTCAATGTCTTTCTGAAGCTCTACACAAGTGGTCCTTGGCTCTTGGCTGACTCTTCTGATAATTCTTTTCACTCCTCTGTCAGAAATCTTGCAAGTAGCACCTGGTTGTGGCCGGTTTATGGTGAGATGATGTTCTTTCCATGTCTGGATTATGGCCCCAACAGTATTCACTGGAACATTCAGAAGTTTAGAAATCTGTAGCCAATGCCATCAGTATGTTTTGCAACAATAAGGTTGCAAAGGTCTTGAGAGAGCCCTTTGCTTTTGCCCATCATGAGATGTTTCTTGTGGGACATTTTGGTAATGAGACATCTTCTTTTTTTAGGCCATCAGTTGAGACTGAACCAGCTGATATTATTTGCACTGACAAGTGGCAGGATTTCTTTCTAATTACTGATAGATTTAAGCTGGTATCTTGGCTTTCCATGCCTTTTTTGTACTTTTCTTTCTTTAATGCGTTCAATACTTTTTCCCTGTGTCATTCCATTTTATTACACATAACTTAATTTCTAAACTTAGTTGTTTTGGTTTCTTTGTATGTATGGATTGTTTGGGTTGTTACAGACATGTAGTGCAAATTTCATGTAAATGGCACCTTTAGAAATATATTTACCTAGAACAATGGTGACATTCTCAATACCGATTTTACCTGCTGTATGAACTAGAATTTTTTTTTCTTTTTTTACTAATAATTGTGGCGATCAACGAGTTATAGTGATAGCGATAGTGCGGCGGGCGATCTCCCACTGAAAGTGGGGGTGAACTGACTAACTGACATCACCAGTGACATTAATACAGCTAATAGTGATAATACTATAAACCAGGGGTATTGAATTAAAATTCATGAAGGTCCAGTCAGTAAAATTTTCTTCCAGCAGAGGTCCGAATTATATATTTGGCTCTCATTGGCACTTCTGCACAATGGGAAAATGTGGTGCGTCTTTACAAGTGCCACATCCCATGGTGCCACAGTACCATGCAGCTTGGTATGGCATAAAAAAAAAGGTCAGGAACTTCTTTTTCTGCTTATAAGGCAGCCCACTGAAATAAAAGGGCTGCCTACACGCGTTACAAAATAATGTGAACCTACCTAGCCTCAGATCCTTCACATCACTATCCTTTTTATTACATTATTACATCAGTGTCCTCAGTCCCCCTGCACATACCCCCCCCCCTTCACATTACAGTCCTCAGCCCCCCTTCACATTCATGTCTGTGGCCCCCCTTTATAGCTCACCCCCTATTTCAAATTTGCAGTTCCCAGCTCCTTTCATATCACCCCCTCCCCCCTTCACATTCCTGTCCTTGCCCCATTTATAGTACCCCTCCTTCACATTGCAATCCTCAGCCGCCTACACATTCTTGTCCTCACCCACTTTATAGCACCCCCCTTCACATAACTGTCCTCACCCCCTTTATAGCACCCCCTTCACATAACTGCCCCCCCACCCCTTATATCACCTTCTTTACATAAATGTCCTCCCCCCTTTATAGCACCCCCTTCACATAACTGGCCCCCCGCTTTATAGCACCCCCTTCACATAACTGTCCTCACGCCCTTTATAGTACCCTCCTTCACATAACTGTCCCTACCCATTTTATCACACCCCCTTCACATTGCACTCCCCAGCCCCCCCTTAACATTCCTGTCCTTACTCTGTTTATAGCACCCCCCCCCCAACATTCCTGTGCTCATCCCCTTTTTTTTAGAAACCCCCTTCAACTTGCAGTCTCCAGCCCCCCTTCAAATTTTTGTCCTCACCCTCTTTGTAGAACCTGTCCTCATTCATATCACTCCCTTTACATTTCTGCCCTGTCTCTTTTATATCACCTTCTTTCCCCCTTTACATCAGCAGTGCCTTCTTCCCTGTCCTACCTTACACAGGGCACAGCAGCTGACATCGGAAGTGCAGCAAAGGGATGGATGGAGGGCGGGACCTGCCCCAGTTAACTGATTGGTTGCTACAATACAGGGCGGTTCTAGCAACCAATCAGATTAACTGAACCTGCCACCACCCTCCGTGCATTGTGTGCTGCTCCTCCGATGTCAGCTCTGTAAAGACATCAGAGCTAGCGGGCAGCGGCGGCGGAGGCAAAAAAAGCAGATCCTAAATGGCGCGACCGAGGCGGGGCCAGACGGAGCATTAACTTGGTCCGGACATGGTCCCCTATTTATTGATGCCTGCTATAAACTGTCACTGTACTAATGTCACTGGCTGGGAAGGGGTTAACATCTAGGGTGATGATGGGGTTAAATATGTGCCTAACTGTGTAATGTGTGTAAAGTGTGCTGCTTTTAATAACTGAGAAGGGATGAGAAACACCAGGATGGTTCCCTGTGTATAGAGCTGTGTTAAATGTCAACACAGAGCTCTGGGCTATGAATGTACACAGCTGATCAGCATGTTCCGGCCATGAATCATTGGCTGGGACTTGAGGACAGGCTCATTCCGTTACAATCACAGCGGGTGCTGTGCACACCCTACACCCGGAAGTAGGCAACGTCCTACCGGTATGTTGCTTAGTACAATGCGGGCGAGTGGTTGCTAAGTGGGTAACTAAACCTTTTTTCTCTATCGCTCATTGACAGACGTAGTCCTCGGTGATTCAACACCCTCGGGTTATGCTGCCCTCTACAGGAGTAGGACTAGACAGGAAAGAAAACGTTCTGGCCACACCCTAGGGGCAGTCCCAGAGGGTATATCCTCTCACTTCCTGCTCTAGCAAATCAGTTTTTTTCTGTCTAGTTAGGAGTAAGGACCTAGATACCTTGCTGGGATCTTCGGTCCTGGCAGGATTTTTTTCTTAGAAAAGATTTTTTAGACAGCTTTTTTTTCTCCAGTGTTCCTGTGAGATCTTCAAGCAAGAAAGCTGAACTGGGCGACGGGCTGGATGTTGAGATCCAGTGGTCACCCCAGTTCAGCCTACGAGCGCGTGCAGGCCATAGCTCCGCGCTGGGTCGGCCGCGACATAGTCCCACTGGACGGGGACTGACCCTGCGAGTTAAACGTCTCGCTGAAACGCCAAAGACCATGAGTCACGGCGTCCGTATTGGTCGACAGCCCTCCTACCTCGGTGGAGAGGGGTACTGTCAGGAGTTGGCGCCCGCCTGGTTCCGGTATGGTGAGTAGTATGTTCCCCCCTTTCCCCCTGACGGGTCTTGTGGTGAACGCGGGCCCCTCTCTGTAATGGTAAGGATGGGTTCCCCTCTATCCTATAACATGTCACAGATCCCCCTAATTGAGTGTGATTTTTGTGTACAAGAAGCCAGGAGGCTTAGTTTGGGAGCTGACAATCTAATTGTAAAAATGTGAAAATGATTGTAGTCAGTGGCAGTACTAGAACTTTGATAGTATAAGGTATCCTACCTGTCAGAAGCCACAGGGCGATGTCTATACATGTATACTGCATTCCAGATCATTCCTCCAGCTAAGCAGATGCCTCCCGACGGCCACGGACCGCATACGGCCCGCCAGGGTCCGGTACCGCCGACCACGCTGACCACCATGAGGGTGAAGGGTTGTGAGGCAGAGAGACTCCCGCAAACATGCCGTTATTCGGTACAGGCCGCCGCCATTGTCTAGTAGATCGCACGAGGCCGCCATTTTGGTGTAGCCTCGTGTCTCCAGCATGGGGGCGGCCATGTTTGAGGTGACTCAAACACCTCATGGAGCCAGGGGGAGGCGCCGGCAGGCGTGTTAAGGGGCGGAGCCGCCTCCTTTACCCAGGAAATAGGGCCAAAGACTTCCTGTCTGTAACAAAACAAGCACTGAGCAAGCTGATGAAAACTTCTGTGCATCAGGGGTGAGCCTTGGGGTCTCTCTCTCTCTCTCTCTCGGGTCCAAAAAGGCAGGTAACACTGAGGGGCGCTGTTGCGACTGGGGGACACACAAAAAAAAAAAAAAGTTTTTTACTTTGTCATTTTTTGTCGCTGGCAAGTGTCTTGTATAATCATTGACCCTGCCGCATAGGTATCCCCACCTGATCCCCTCAAGGTGGCCGCAGGACCCTCCAGTACCCCACTTGTTTTTAATGCATTATACCCCTATTGTTTATCAGATACTTCAGGGGCTGTTGTCTCAGGTAATATCTCCTCAGCAGTGAGGAGAACGTTTCTGCCTCCGCCATAGCACAAGAGTGGTGGATGCACTAGTTGTGTCCGTCCGGGAAACCTTTAGTCTTGAGGTTACACCGGCAGAGGTAGCTGAGACTGAGATTCCTTTTTGGTACTTGTTAGCCTACCAAAAGGGCGAAGGATTTTCCTTTACCCTAATGGGGTCGTTTTGAAACGAACCCCTGTTATTTCCAAACGCATGGCTAGGTGCTATCCGTTTGAGGAATTCCTCTTTATAGGATAGACGGTACCACCTGCTGTCTTGCCACAGACTGTTAGGATAAAAGGACCTCGTAACTAACGAGGACCTTCCTTTTCTGCTCATAAAGAGTTGTTCGTTCCGCGAGGGCGGGCGATAAGGCGAAACCCTCCAAAGCCCCTTTAGAGGGGTTTCAAAGGGCGCTGGTCGGCTAAACAAAAAGTCCGGCTCAGCCAAGCCGGAAGAATACAGCCTGATGCGCCCCTACCCATCTCTGGGGTGGGGGGGATGTCTTCACCGGTTTCTGGAGGACACAGGATCGAGTTTCGATCACTTCCACCGGTGCGATTCTTCCCTTCTAACATTGAACGGTTTCAGGGGTTCTATTCGAACCTATTCACAATGCCCAGGAAAGAGGGCAAGGTGCTTCCAAATCTGGACTTGGGAAGAAATAGAGTCCATCCGTACAGTGGTGGCCTCCCTGCATCAGGGGAATTTCCTGGCGTCCATAGACATTTAGGAGGCCTATCTTTATACCCCCATCATCGCAGGACATCAGCGTTTTTTCGCTTTCCCAAAGATCATCCCTGGTTCCCACCAGGAGACTGAACTATCTGGGCCTAAGGTTTGATACATCCTGGGCAAGAGAGTTTCTCCTTGCGGAGAAACTCCAGAAAGTTCAGTCAACGATTCGGATGTTGCTGTCCGTCAATTGGCTGGGACTGATGGTGGCCTTCTTAGAGGCAGTACCGTATACCCAGTCTCATACCCGAATTCTCCTGAAGGAGATTCTTTTTTAATGGAATCAGAATTCCGATTCCCTGGACAATCGGATCCGGTTGAGCGAGCGGACCAGGAAGTCTCCGATGCTCAACCAGGGGAAGTCATTTCTTCCGATAGTATCCAGATTACCAATAAGGGTATCGGAACTGAGAGCGATCAGATTTTGTCTGATTTACTGGATCGAGCAGCTCTAGAGCAGCCCGATTCGGATCCAATCGCATATGGCCTCTTCATCCAGAGGTTTTTCACTAGCTGTCCCTTCATTGGGACATCCCGGATGTGGATCTGTTGGCACCTTGGCTTAAACAGGAAGGTGCAGAGGTTTGTAGCTCGCGCCGCGATCCTCTAGCGGACGCAGCAGAAACGCTGATCGCCCCGTGGGGGCAGTATCAGCTACGGCATGCCTTCCATCCTCTCAAGTTCGTGCGGGAACTTCTTCGCAGGATAGAGGTGGAGGGAATTCCAGTTATTCTGGAAATTCCGGACTGACCTCGTCGAGCCTGGTACGCCGACTTGGTGAGGCTAGTCGCGGACGCTCCTTGGAGACTTCCTCTCAGGGAGGATTTGCGGTCTCAGGGACCGATCTTCCATCTTGCTTTACAGTCGCTGGCTTAATGGCCTGGCCATTGAGACCCAGGTACTGAAGGACAAGGGAGTGTCAGCTTCAGTTATTCCTACCTCCAGTTAAAGCAAGGAAAGCGACTTCCAGCACATGGAAGTCTTATATTGCATGGTGTGAATCTATTGGATTTCCCCCACATACCTATTCGGTGACCCGAATTTTGGTCTGTCTGCAACAAGGGGTTGAGCAGAAACTATCCTTGAGCACGATCAAGGGTCAGGTTTTCGGCGTTAGCAATCTTCTTTCAGAAACCTTTGCTAATCATTCCTTGGTGCGGAATTTCATCCAGGGGGTGCGACATCTGGCTCCGCCAGTGCGCGCACCCTTACCGCCTGGGATCTTAATTTAGTGTGGTCGGTTCTTCAGAAACTTCTCTTTGAAGATATTAGGGAGATTCCCTTGCTTACATTATCCCAGAAGGTGGCCTTCTTGGTGGCCATTACTTCTGCACGCAGGGTGTCAGAACTGGCCGCATTATCTTGTCGTTCCCCATATCTGGTGGTTCATAGGGATAAGGTGGTTCTTCTTCCGAATCCATCCTTCCTTCCTAAAGTGGTTTTCAGAGTTTTTCATCTGAATAAAAGTATTGTGTTACCTTCCCCGTGTCCTAAGACTAGCCATCCTTGGGAGTTTGCATTACACTCCTTGGATGGGGTTCAGAAGGATACATTTGACTACTACGAACTTGTTTTCGTAAGACGGACTCACTTTTTGTGATCACGGATAGCCCTTGAAGGGGGTTGCCTGTGTCTGCCGCGACCATATCTACATGGATCAGTCAGACGGTGGTACAGGCTTATTCTATTATGGGTCGGAATCCTCCGTTCCCTGTTAGGGCGCACTTCACTCGAGCGCTCAGTACTTCCTGGGCCTATCGCCATCAGGCGTCAGTGGTCCAGGTATGTAAGGCGGCCACCTGGTCGTCGGTACATACCTTTACAAAATTTTATAAGATTGATGTGATGGCATCGGCGGATGCCTCATTTGGCCGCAAGGTTTTGCAGGCCGCAATTTGAGGAGATCGGTGGTCTACCTCGGGGGTTTTTTTCTGTTGAAAAATTTCTGTTGAGTCTCATCATTGAGGATGAGCATTGTAAACTTCTAGTTGGCACCGGTTGGGCCTTCTAGATTGGATTTGATTTCCATTTTCCCACCCCTCATTTGTGGTACTGCTTTGGGACGTCTCGAGGGTGTTGAATCACCGAGGACTACGTCTGTCAATGAGCGATAGAGAAAAATGGATTTTTGTAAAATCTTACCGTAAAATCCTTTTCTCTTAGCTCATTGACAGACGTAGTACCCGCCCCTCTGTTTTTGAGTTGGGTTGGGTTAAATTCTCTAAACACTGCTTTGTGACATAACTGATTTGCTAGAGCAGGAAGTGAGAGGATATACCCTCTGGGACTGCCCCTAGGGTGTGGCCAGAACGTTTTCTTTCCTGTCTAGTCCTACTCCTGTAGAGGGCAGCATAACCCGAGGGTGTTGAATCACCGAGGACTACGTCTGTCAATGAGCTAAGAGAAAAGGATTTTACGGTAAGATTTTACAAAAATCCATTTTTATATAACTGTGTGTGATGAGGTAACCATGAATATCAGAAACACTTTGGAGCCAGGCACACATAGACTATACCAACTGAGAGCTTTATAAATCTGCATGTTTTCGGCTTAGTCCTTAAAGAAATACAGACTATTGATTCTATTTAAACACAATGTGGTTCATCTAATCTGCCAGTTTTTTTGTTTTTGTTAATACTTCATATGTAAATATGCCAGATATTTACAAAATGTGTTATTGTTATTTACCCATAAAATTGACTGGTGGTCGGGTCTAAGCGTCTCTTACGCTTTACAACTTTATTTCAGATATTTACATTTGACCATTCCATGACTACTGCTGACCTCATGTTCTAGAACTTATTCTCCATTTGTAATCTAATTTTAACACATTTTGTTATTTAAGGCTTTAATCATAAAATGTCTTTTTATTTCACAGATGAAATGAGAGATAAGGGTCAGGAGACTGATGAAGAGAAAAGCAGCTCTAAGCAAGTGTATGATGATGGCCTAGTTTTAGGTGTTTATATCCATCGGGCTGATAAATTGAAAACTGACCTTTTGACATCTCGGCCCATGGTTAAGATTTACCTAATCGACCAAAAAACTGGTGAATATGTCAAGAAAGAATACAGGTAATTTTTATTTTTACTTTTTGGAATCAAAAGCTGCATTTTGGATTATTCCTACATTTTGAGATGCTAGTTCTTGCTGAGTCCCTTGTAAGGTTTAAAGATCCTTTGTAATGTCTCTCTGTAATGTAATGTGTGCCTTGTAATTTTTATTTTTTTTGACTGTGGAATGCACTCTTTTTATAATGGGACTCATTCTCCTCTATATACATATCCTGTTCTTTTCACACAATGCACCTAACCTACTGACATTATTACACTGAACAAAATTATATAAACGCAACACTTTTGTTTTTGCCCCCATTTTTCATGAGTTAAACTCAAAGGTCTAAGACTTTTTCTATGTACACAAAAGGCCTATTTCTCTCAAATATTGTTCACAAATCTGTCTAAATCTGTGTTAGTGAGCACTTCTCCTTTGCCGAGATAATCCAGCATGATTATTGCACAGGTGTGTCTTACCCTGGCCACAATAAAAGGCCACTCTAAAATGTGCAGTTTTATCACACAGCACAATGCCATTGATGTCGCAAGTTTTGAGGGAGCGTGCAATTGGCATGCTGACTGCAGGAATGTCCATCAGAGCTGTAACTCATGAATTGAATGTTAGTTTCTCTACCATAAGCCATCTCGAAACACGTTTCAGAGAATTTGGCAGTACATCCAACCGGCCTCACAACCGCAGACCATGTGTAACCACACCAGCCCAGGACCTCCACATCCAGCATCTTCATCTCCAAGATCATCTGAGACCAGCAACAATCGGTTTGCATAACCAAATAATTTCTGCACAAACTGTCAGAAACTGTCTCAGGGAAGCTCTTGTGCATGCTCATCGTCCTCATCGGGGTGTCGACCTGACTGCAGTTTGTCGTCATAGCCGATTTGAGTGGGCAAATGCTCACATTCGATGGCGTCTGACACTTTGGAGAGGTGTTCTCTTCACAGATGAATCCCTGTTTTCACTGTACAGGGCAGATGGCAGAAAGCGTGTATGGTGTTGTGTGGGTGAGCGGTTTGCTGATGTCAACGTTGTGGATCGAGTGGCCTATGGTGGCGGTGGAGTTATGGTATGGGCAGGCATATGTTATGGACAACGAACACAGATGCATTTTATTGATGGGATTTTGAATGCACAGAGATACTGAGACGAGATCCTGAGGCCCATTGTTGTGCCATTCATCCATGACCATCACTCCATGTTGCTGCATGATAATGCACGGCCCCATGTTGCAAGGATCTGTACACAATTCCTGGAAGCTGAAAACATCCCAGTTCTTGCATGGCCAGCATACTCGCCGAACATGCCACCTATTGATCATGTTTGGGATGCTCTGGATCAGCATATACAACAGTGTGTTCCAGGTTCTGCCAATATCCACAACTTCACACAGCCATTGAAGAGGAGTGAACCAACATTCCACAGGCCACAATTAATAACCTGATCAACTCTATGCGAAGGAAATGTTGCACTGCGTGAGGTCAATGGTGGTCACACCAGATACTGACTGGTTTTTGGACCCCCCCCCCCCCAACTCCCCCATTACAGTAAAATTGCACCTCGTCCATTGACAGACGCAGCCTCATCTTCATGAGCTGTGTGGGTTATGCTGCCACCTGCAGGAGTAGTCTAGGCAGTACGTTAGTACAAAGTTTTTACATATATATGCCCACGGGGCTGTCCCTCCAGACATAACCCTCACAGACACAGCCCAGCACATCAGTTTGTTTCTGCCTAGAGAAGGAGTAGGACCTAGGTTTCCTGCTGGGACTCCGGTCTCAGTTTTTTGTATTCTTTTCAGAATATTTTCTGTTATTTCTCTCCTTACTCACTTGCTAGCTAGTGTTTTTAGGGAAGAATTTCCTGGTGATCTACAAGCAATGATGCTGGCTGGGGCTTCGCACTGGATAATATAAATCCTTATGGTCCCCCCAGCCTGGCTTGCGAGTGTGAGCAGGTTATAGTCCCGCACTAGGGCTAGCCACGACGGTACCTCTTTTCCGGATGGGGACGAGCATGCGAGTGGATGCCTCGCTGGGACCCGATGACCCGGAATGCCCTGAGTCGCAGCGTACCCCTCAGCAGGCAGCACCCCCACTTCGGGTGGGAGGCAGTCTGCCCGGAGCGGAGCCCACCCGGTCCATGGTATGATGAGTAAATGTGCCCCCTTGCCGCTGCTTGCCTTGGGGGGATGTAGGCCCTCTCCTGGGGATAATTGGATTTGTACCTCCTGAAAGATCCCCCTGGCCTGCCCGGTCTGTGTGTCTACCCCCCCGTCCCTTCCCTGTTCCTAAGGGGGGGGGGGGGGGCTGTGTGTCTGGGGTGCCTGGCGCCTTGGGGGGGGGGGTTGCATGGTACCTTGAGCTTGCTGGTTCCTGTTGTGGATTCTGAGGCCTTCATAGTGTCGGTCCCTGGCTGCATGGCTCGCCTTGGGCACTGCCAACTTAAGTGTGGGCAATGTAGTTTTTTCCCCAAAGACTTGTATGGGGCAGCCATTGTCCCTGAGCTTCCTATTGTGACTGTATGGGCAGCCATGTTTGTGTAGCCTTTGTGCTGCACTGCGTAGCGTGACCTTTCATTCAGACGAGATCACTTCCTGTGCTCTGTTTCCTGCTGCTGGCCGAGGTCATTTCCTGTCTTTCTGCATGCTGCTGGAACGATCAGGAGGACTTTTCTCTGAGGTAGTACAGTACTGGGGTCCCTGTGAACATATCCTTGCAGGCTCTGCTGTTAGTTTAGTTTAAAGGGGATCTCTGCAGACCGCTGCGATCGGTGGTGGGAGCCGCGATCGGCGCTTCTTAGAGCGACAGTACTCCGTTTTTTGCAACTTGCAATAGGGAGTCCCTAACTGTGATTTCACCCTCAGACTCACTCTGTGCGACTCCCGGACAGTCCGGATCGCAGTCGCTGGCCACGATTTTTGCCGCTCTGGAAAGCCTGGCGACAAAAGTTGATTTAGTCATCTCCGTTTATGGAGTCAGAGGATGATGGGGTTGCCCCGGATGCTCCCCTTCCTGAGGGGTCGCTGTCCTCGCAGTTAAATGATGAAGAGGACCTGTCCTCTTCAGCCGCAGCGCGGGAACGCGCTTTAGTGGAAGTTCTGATTATTTCAGTACGGGACACTTTAAAACTGGCTGATGAGCCCACGCTGGCAGGGACTCGGGTGGATTTTGTCTCCCAGAAGTCTCCGAAAGCTGGCAAGGTTTTGCCTTGTCCCGACACTTTTCACGATATTGTGAGTGACCAATGGTGGCGCGTTAGGCACGTATTATTTGTGCCAAAACACTTTAAATGCTGGTATCCTTCTGCTAAAAACGTCTCCACCCGTTGGACTGTGCCACCTAAAGTGGACCATTCTGTCTCCGGATTAAACAAATCTACTCTTGTGCCTGTGGAAGATTCCCCAGTCTTAACAGATCCGGTGGACAGGCGGGTGGAATCCCTTTCCCGTAATCTTCATGTGTTGGCGGGTTCCATCTAGAAACCGGTGTTTGTGTCTGTTTTAGTCTCACAGACGATGACGGAATGGATTGGGGTTTGTGGGAGTCTTTGGACCCCGAGACTGTTCCTCCAGAACAGCTGGAACTGTTGGACCAGGTGTGATGCGTCTATGGATGTGGCTCCCCTGGTGGCCAGGGTTTCGGCCGTGGGCATTGCCTTGAGACACATGGTTTGGCTGAAGAGCTGGTCAGCTGACCGAGCGTCTAAGAAAGCCCTAGCTGACCTCCCCTTTCTGGGAGAGCGTTTGTTTGGTGACTCATTGGATGAGTTAATCAAGGGCTTGACTGGCGGGAAGAGTTCTCCTTCTTCCTCAATCCCCCAAGGGTAAGACTCTCCATACTAAGCGGGGTCCCTCTTTTTCTGCTCACAAGTGTTTTTTTCGTGCCTCTAGGGCTCAAGAAAAAGGTTAGCCGTTCAGAGCTTCTGGAGGGGCTAAAAAGCTTTGGGGCAAGCCCAAGGCCGGTCAGTCTGGTGCTGCTGACAAGTCCCCTTCAGCATGAGGGGGCGCCCTCACCCGGCTTATGGGTGGGGGGACGTCTGCACTTCTTCTGGGAACCCTGGCCTTCCTTCATTCAGGACGATTGGGTTTGCAAACTGATTTGTTCCGGGTACAAGATTGAATTCTGGTCCCGGCCAGGGGACAGGTTTTTTTCAGTCAAATCTTCACCTGTCTCCAGAGCGTTTGAAGGATCTGTGGGAGGCTGTACTAGATCTCCTGGCTCAAAGGAGTGATTGTGCCGGTTCCTCAACAGGATCGCGCTCAAGGTTTCTATTCAAACCTGTTCACGGTGCCCAGAAAGCAGGGCAAGGTGCGCCCAATTCTTGACCTCAAGGCTCTGAACCGCTTTGTGCGGGTGCAGAAGTTCCAAATAGAGTCTATTCGGTCAATGATGGCATCATTGAATCAGGGGCAGTTTCTGGCCTCCATCAATCTCAAAGATGCGTATCTCCACGTCCCCCATTTTCAAGGGACACGAGCGATTCCTCCGCTTTTCGGGGGCAGAGGATCAATTTCAATTTGGGGCGTTACCCTTTGGTCTTGTCTCGGCTCCCCGAGTATTTCCCAAGGTCCTGGCCCCTTTGCTGGCCTTGTTACGTTAGCGAGGTATCTCAATCGTGGCATATCTGGAAGATCTCCTGTTGTGAGCAGTCTCCCACTCAGATCTGCTGGGCAACGTCTCTATCATGATTCAGACCCTTCAGGAATTCATGTGGACGATCAATTTAAAAAAATCTTCTCTGAAGCCAGCAGTATGGGTCACTTATCTTGGGCTGACTCTCGACTCTGCTTTGGCGAGGGTCTTTCTCCCCCTGGACAAACTACAGAAGATAAAACACCTCCCGGTGTAGGGACCATTCCCCTTGATCCAACACCTGACGACTCAGGTAATCCACTTGCCAGTTGTCCACACCTGGAATGTGTCCACAGAGAGGGCTGGAACAAACTATTCCGCCCCAAGCCAGAATCTCGGCCACCTCCCTGGCCGCCAAGAAACTCTTAATGCCCCCCCGATGATTGATGTAAGCCACAGCCGTGGCGATGTCCGATTGAATCCGAACCGGACAATCTCACAGACAAGTCAACCATTGGCTCAGATAAAGCTTTATTGCTCTGAGCTCCAAAACATTGATCGGTAGTTTTGACTCTGCTACTGTCCAAGGTCCGTGGACACAGAGCTTTCCTAGCACCCCGCCCCAGCCTGACAGGCTGGAGACCGTGGTCACCACCGTCCAAAACAACGGCCGAAAGGACTTGCCCTGGCTTAGTGCTGGCGACTGAAGCCACAACAACAGAGCAGACTTTGTGTTGTGGCTCAATCGAAAACGGGATGGATGGAGAGAGAAAGAGAAAGAGGCATGGAGGGAGAATGAAAGAAAGAGGAATGGAGGGAAAGGGAAAGAGGGATGGAGAAAGAAAGGATGAAAGAAAGAACAAAAGAAAGGGGGATGGAAGGAGAGAAAAAGAAAGAGGGAGGGAGAGAGAGAGAGAGAGAAAAAAAAGGGATGATGGAGGGAGATAAAAAGAAAGTGGGATAGAGAGAAATGAAAAAGTGATGGAGGGAGAGAAAAAAAGGGATGGAGGAAGATAAAAAGAAAGAGGGATGGGGGGAGAGGGAAAGTGAGTAATAGAGAAAGAGGGATGCAGAAGGAAAGGATGAAAGAACAAAAAGAGGAATGGAGGGAGAGAGAGAGAGAGGGAGAGTAAAAGGATGGAGGGAGAGGGAACGAGAGGGGAGAGTGTGAGAATGGAATGAAAGAGGGATGGAGGGAGAGAAAAAGAAAAGGATGGGGGGAGAGAGAGAGAGAGAGAGAGAGAGAGAGGAAAAAAAGGGATTGAAAGAACAAAAGAGGTAAAAGGATGAAAGAACAAAAGAAAGAGGAATGGAGGGAGAGAAAAAAAGAAAGAGGGATGGAGGGTGAGAGAGAGAAAAAAAGGGATGAAGAAAGAGGGATTGAGGGAGGAGGTGGGTGGAGCCAGTAATGGGCGCGGAGGAGGACGAGGAAGATCCACCTCTGCTCTGCATGCTGGGTCCTCTCCTCGGCCTCGCTTTCGTCCTCTGGATGTCACTGGTTGCTAGACGCCAGTCGACTGGCGATCCTACCAACCAGTCTAACACAGACTACAGCAGCCACCCACCAGCTAAATTAAACAGCTGCTGAGGCGGCCTTTTCTGGGGGGATTAGTTTGGGGGAAATTGCCACCCTGCGTGGGGCCCCCAGGCAACTGCCCAGCTTGCCCATTCGGAAAGACGGCCCTGGGTTTGTGAGTATATTCACCTCCTATTTTACTCAATAAAAACATATTTTGAGGATAATGCGCCAGGCCTGCGCGCCCTCTGTGTTCTTCTATGCTTTCAGTTCTTTTGGATGTCCTCAATCTTTGGAAGGCAGCGAGATGTGCATTATCCTCATATACTAATATGTCAAGATAAGAGTCTGATAACACATTGGGACCTACCGCACAGCGCAGGAGAGTGAACATTCTGATATGCTCTGCAGCTTAATTTTCAGGAGCATGCAATGTAAATAATGATAGTGTGTGCATTGTGCTGAAAAAATAACAATATGGCTGTGCAGTCCCGAGATTAAGGCACTTTTTTACCAAAACATGTAGAGTTTTTTGAAAGCACTATTTCCGTACGATCAACTGAAAATGGCAGTGTCTCTACTGAACTAAGCACAAGAGTTGGGAGATTGCGTGCCGGTTCACACATATGCGATGTCAACATCGCATGTGATTCGCAGCGCACTGCTGTGCAAATCACATGCGATGTCTGTGCGTTACGAATTTAGCCATACAATCTGGCAGAATTTGCATTGCATTCAAAACCAAAGTCGCACAGGACCCTTTTTTGGTCTGCACCAGAATCTGATCACATGGGTGTTCACACTTATGTGATCTGATTCATGTCCAAACTGACAATTCACTCTGCGATATGCGAACTGATCTGGGGGTGTCGTTAACTTTGTATTTACACCCCCAGCAATTCGCATATGGCAGTTTGAACTGCCTGCGAGGCGAGTGCGATGCAGGAACCCGCAGTGGATTTGCAGGGTTCCCACATCGCATATCTTTAAACCGGCACTGCAAGAAAAAAGTACTATCCCGATAAAGCGGCAAGAGAGAAAGATGTGTAGTAGAATATGAGGCAGAATTGTAAAATAAGATCAAATAATATTAAAGATAAGAAGTGAGGAATATATAGAAATTAAATTTTGATAGAAAAAGAAATCAGACTTGGATAGAGTAAGAAAAATGTAGATATAGAGATACATCAGAGAAGATTTACTAAGGGCCCTTTCACACGGGCGCTCCGTATGTCCGCAAATCATCCTATTTTTTTGCAGATGATTTGCGGACATAATGTAAGTCTATGGCATTGCGGATGTCAGCGGAATACCATCCGCTGACATCCGATTTTCTTCCTGTCAGTTCTGTTCCGTTTTTTGGAACTGAACAAAACCCTATTTTTGTTCCGTTCAAAAATCGGAAAGGAAGCAAAATCGGATGTCAGAGGTGTCATCCGCTGACATCCGCAAACCCCCATAGACTTACATTATGTCCGCATATCATCCGCAAACGGATGGGATGATATGCGGGCATACGGAGCGGATGACAGAAATGTCACCCGCTCCGTGGAAAAAAAAAAAAAAGGACCGCAGCGGAGCTCTCACACGGAGCGGCCGTGTGAAAGAGCCCTTTAGCTGGTACACATATTATCTGGTGCAGCCGTGCATAGTAACCAATCAACTTCTAAGTTTTATTGTCAAAGCCCAATTGAACAAGCTGAAGTTAGAAGCTGATAAGTCACTATGCACAGCTACACCAGATTGTGGATGCACCTGTTTTAGTAAATCTCCCCCATTCAAACAGATTTAGAGCTATAGAACATCGAACGTCCTGCCTTCGACTGTAGTTTTTTAATACGGACAGATATAAACAGCAGAGTGGTGTGTATTGAGACCAACCACTTCAAGAAGTAAAGATGTATCAATACAAGAATGAAAAGTTTTTAAAATCCTTTAACAGTTGGGCCCCTTTCACACATGTGGACCGTTCAGATCCGCCTGTCAGTTTTTCAGGCGGATCTGAACGGATTTCTTATGCATCTCTATGGGGCAGCGGATGTCAGCGGAGACATGTCCGCTGACATCCCATCCGATCCTGTCTGTCAAATCCGGGCGGATGGAAACCCTATTTTCCATCTGTCTGGCGGATTGGATCGGATCCCTCATGCATCCCTATGGGGCAGCGGATGTCAGCGGAGACATGTCCGCTGACACCCGCTGCCATCTGCATCCGATCCAGTCCGTGAAATCCGGACGGATGGAAACTCTATTTTCCATCCGTCCAGGGGATCGGATGAGAGCAGACAGGCGGTCCACTCTCATCCGATTCCCCCATAGAGTTGCATGGGACTCTGACACCTCCCTCTCCGCACACAGAGCAGAGAGGGAGATGTCCCCTTCCTGCTCAGTGGGGAACTGTGTCTACGATCCCCTGCTGAACAGCAGGGATCTGCCTACGGAGGCGGACCGTGTGAAAGAGCCCTTAGGCTAGGTTCAAACTAGCTAGGGGTGCGGCTCACATTGAGAGCCGGTCACACTCTCCTGTCATGCACATTGGATGCGGGGAAACCTGCATCCAATTTGCAGAAGTGTGAACCCAGCCTAAGGGCGGTTTACTTTTTTTTTTTTTTGCTTTTAAACATCCTTCAATGTTAGCCTATGTATCCATGCACACACAGGCATTTAGAGGCTGAAAACAAACCAGAGCCAGTTCAGGAGAGCGTTTACTGCTAAAAAGTTCCCAAAATTAATGAATGCCCACAGCTTATTGATGCTGCTTTTCTCCTGCCAGGAGAAAGGCATTTAGTAGAGCTTGGCAAACGCCCAGTGAGCATAGAGCCTTAAAATTAAAGTAACGTTTTATTGCTTTTTGTGTTAGATTTGGGAGTCAGTGAATGCATTACTTTTGCAGTATTGTAAACCTGTCTTTGCATTCCAGACCACACTGAGCAGACTCTACTGTTGAGAATATACCAATTACTGCAGGGGAATTACTAAGTCCCATGATTCAGTGTGCATAGCAAAGAGATGTACTCTGCAGCTAACCCTTTTTTATTCAGATGAAACTGCCTCTAGGGAAGTTGCGTCCATCTCATAAGACATATCGACCGAGAATGACACCAGCTGTAGCTCAGGGGGGACATCTGTATCAGTTGGTCTTGGGGGAGCCTAGGCATATCATAGACCGGAAGTGTGCCTTCTGCAGTGCCCCTCAGTGAACATTCCTCTTGGAGGAGAGGAGAAAATGTTTTTGTGATTGTGATGCAAAGTTTCTTATTTAGAGATCCTGCGAGTAAAAGCATTTCCTGTTTCATGCTGGCAACATTAAGTTGCTATGTTATTGCCTTTGGTTGATCTTTGGGCTGCATAATATGGCCTGGTCACGCCTCCTGCAGATCTGATAGGCAACTTGAGGGCAAACTAAACGAGAGTGTGGGATCTGAATGAAAAAGAATCTGCAACAGATTCACAAATAAGCTATGCTGGCCAGGGACCCCTGTGTGTTAAAAACACTGCAATTTTCAAATAGTAAATACAGTATAAAAATGTATAGGCATTAGATATCCATAATAATCCCCAGTGCAAATGTATCAAAAATATTTAAATTCCCAATATTAAAAAGTAACATATAGTGCACACTAAAATATAAACCCTAAATTGTCCATAAAACAATCCAGCATATGTTCCAAATTCCAACAGTCTTGATAGTGGTATATCCAGAAACTTCAAACTGTGCTGCACTCTTAATCATGCAAAAAGTAGTGCTGTTCAAAACCATGCTTTCCTGAGCTTCCCCACCCTTCCCCTTGGCAAACGGACACTCACAAGATGCTTTGACCCAAACACTGTATGGATAAGTCTGTACTATTCTCTTATTTCCAATCAGTCGTAATTATGGCTGCATTGTTGGTCTCTTTGCAGAAACAAAACCTTTTCAGCTTCTCT
The DNA here is from genome assembly GCF_965119305.1 of Pelophylax lessonae. Classification (NCBI taxonomy): domain Eukaryota; kingdom Metazoa; phylum Chordata; class Amphibia; order Anura; family Ranidae; genus Pelophylax; species Pelophylax lessonae. Next base: position 435,985,165 of record NC_138770.1, on the reverse strand, counting down.
ACCAGTTGCTCGTCCACTTACATACAACCAAGGACTCGCTTATATCTGCTGATGATTCTCTGGTTCTGCCCATCGCCTGACTCCTCAGCCAACACTCGGTGGGGAGGGGGGGAAGAGGAGGTGTCATGTAACCACTGAGAGTTATCTGAGGAGTCAGGCGGCGGGCAGAACCAGAGTTGTATGTGAAGTGGAGGTATGCCTTCGCTTCTGTGCATGAGCACATGGGGACAGGGGTGCTTTAAATGTTTTTTTTTTAATTATTTTTATTCATTTATTTATTTTTTATTTTTATTTATTATTATTCTTCGCTTCTGTGCATGAGCACATGGGGACAGGGGTGCTTTTAAATGTTTTTTTTTTATTATTTTTATTCATTTATTTATTTTTTATTTTTATTTATTATTTATTTTTTATTTTTTTTAATCCCTTTAAGTGCCGGTTCACACTGATGCGCTTGTACTGCGAATGCGTTGCGTTCTAAAAAGTCTCCAATCGCATGCACTTAAAAAATACATTGCATTCGTGACGGTCGTTCACATCTATGCGTTGCGATCTAGATGCGAATGTGATGCGATGAAAAAAAGGGTCTTGTGCGAGTTTACAGTGCTGCGTTGCGAATTTAGTCTCCATAGACATCAATGTAAATCGCTCTGAACTCGCATGTACAGTTCAGATATGTGCGAATATGTGTATAGTTTGTCCCGACAGCTACACCCCCCTATTTCCTGTCCCGAGCCTGCATGTGACATCCACAAACATCTTCATCAACAAACATGGCACCCAAACGTGTTGGGATCGACAATGAGGAGCTGATCAGGCTTGTCCGTTCCAGGCCATATATATGGGACAGCCGTACTGCAGAGTACAAAAACAACGCTATGAAGAAAAGAGGATGGGAAGAAATTTGTGCAAGCCTGTATGAGGACTGGAGTGGATTCACAACTCAAGAGCGCAAAAAGAAAGGTATGTGTATATATTCTCCTATGGGGGGGCCATGTTTTAAGGGGATCTATGTGAGGGGGCCAAGTTTTAAATGGGGATCTATGTGGGGGGGCCATGTTTTAAGGGGATCTATGGGGGGGGCCAAGTTTTAAGGGGATCTATGTGGGGGGGCCAAGTTTTAAATGGGGATCTATGTGGGGGGGCCATGTTTTAAGGGGATCTATGTGGGGGGGCCAAGTTTTAAATGGGGATCTATGTGGGGGGGCCAAGTTTTAAATGGGGATCTATGTGGGGGGGCCAAGTTTTAAATGGGGATCTATGGGGGGGCCAAGTTTTAAATGGGGATCTATGGGGGGCCCTGTGGAAGACAATGCATGCTCAGTATGTAACCACAGACGAAAAGAAATGCATTACGCAATGTTGAACATTTGAACAATAGTTTATTTATTGAAACAAAGTACAGTAAAAATTAATTAATACTCTTTATTGTATGGAATCAAGCTGCCATGGCACTTGACCAGCAGGACTCATAAAGTAGTCAGTGAAATTCTCCCTGATGTTGGCCCCTCTGTAGTTTCCCCTGGTGTGGATCCACTCTGCGCCTTCCATATCATCCATCAGGGAGTCCTCGAAGAGGTATCCATCTCGCGATCTTACAAAGTTGTGGAGTACACAGGCAGCTTTGACGGCAATTATGGCGTTATCCGTGGTTAGAGTCAGTGGCGTGTGTAGAAAGCGCCACTTATTTGCCAGAATACCAAAACTGCACTCCACAACTCTGCGCGCTCTTGTGAGCCTGTAGTTAAACACTCTCTTTTCAACAGTCAGTGAGCGATTAGCATACGGGCGAAGCAGGTGTTCCGAAAGTGCAAAAGCCTCATCACCAACAAAAACAAATGGGAGGCTTTGCTGAGATGTTCCAGGCAGTGGTCTTTCATGTGGGAGGTCCAGGCTTTTTTCACGCAGCATTTTTCCAAAACTGGAGTGGGAAAAAATACTGGAGTCGGAACTGCTCCCATATGAACCAACATCTATGTAGATGAATGAGTAGTTTGCATCCGCCACTGCCAGCAAAACCAAAGAAAAATATTTTTTGTAATTGAAATATTTGGTGCCGCTACCAACTGGTCTCACAATCCTAATGTGCTTGCCATCTATAGCACCGACACAATTAGGGAAGTTGCAGCGTTGCCAAAAAAGATCAGCTACAGAGATCCACTCCTCTTTGGTTGGTTTTCTCATCACCACATCTCTTAGGACCTCCCAGATGGCAATACAGGTATCACGAACAATTGTGCTCACAGTGGATTTCCCCAATTTGAACTCGTAATGCAGGCTTGCAAAAGAATTACCAGTTCCAAGGTACCTGAAATAAAAAACAGAAAGTTATTATTAGTCATGTTTTTCTCTTACAGAATTACTAATACGAACAAGATGGCGTAGCCTCAAGGATACCCTGCAAAGGTACAAGAGACTAGAACGTGAGGCGAGAAGTGGGTCCGGTGCCCCCCCTAAGCGTCCCTATGCCTTTGCCAGATGTCTGGATTTTCTGCTACCGGTTCTAGAAATGCGGAAGTAAGTTTATTGTCAAATTCTCTTTCACTATTAACCCATCCTTCCTTCCCCCTCCCTCTTCACCCCACCCCCAACCCCCTCACCTTCCAATCCCCACCTATCATTCAAATTATATATTGGAGCGGATGATGAAAAGTTGTTTCATGTTTGTCATTGCAGCACACAAGCAAGTTGGGAGGAGGTGGAGAATGTGCAGGAGGAAGGGGAGGAGGAGGAGCATGCAGCTCAAGTTGATGAGGAAGAAGGCGTCGCATTTGCATGTTCGAATAGTAGTTCAAATATTCCTAACGAGTCACAGAGTTTGGATGAGTCAGGATCCGCTCAAGAACCAGAACAGGAGTTTGAGGAAACTGACGTTTCCACGCCTTCCACCAGGCCTCAAAGTCGAGGCTCTACATCCCACAGGAGGAGAGTCAGCAGGGCAACTGCTGAGGCGGAAGACGAGCAGACAAAGCACTTAGTGGACATTATGTCAGGCATCAGCCAGCAACTAGATGCACATAAATGTCCTCACACATTATTTGCTCATAGCTTGGTGCCTCTTCTCAAAGAGGTCCCGTCTGAAAGGTATTTCGACATGAGAATGGCGGTACAAAACTGTATACATTCGTTCTCTGTACCACGACAGTTACCGCAAGACACTCCATGGTCCCCTCATTTCACACCCAGTCATTCTGCCATTCCAACAAACCCTTATCCGTCAAGTTTTGACCAATATCGGAGCATCCATGAGACCCCTAGATCCCAAATCCCATATCCTATTCCTTCCCCAATTCCCTCTGTAATCCCCCCCCACACTAGAACACCGGATGTCTCCACTTCTTCCCATTTCCCCCCCTCCAGCAGACCACCACCACCACCATCACAATCTAGTGCATTTTCCCCAAAAATACCTCCACCCTATCCACAATATAGGCCCCCAAGTGGACCGTCACATAGAACTCCATCCCCGCTTGTGCCATGGCTATATCCCAACACCGTGGATCATACACCCTCAGGCTCTTCAACACCACTTGATCTGGAGAGTTCACCAAATTTTTTGGATCTATAGTACACTTGCCACTGTATTGCCACGTTGACCTAAGTTGTCTTTTTTTACCTAATTTTTCTGGATTTTGTTCCTTTGTTCTTGTTACATGCAACAAAATAAAAAAAAAATAAAAACTTTTTTTGAAGTCAACTTTGCCATCATATCTGTCTGCATTCACTGTATTGCTAACTATGGAGAAAAAAAATACATGACTTTTCACAAAATATATCACACTTACCGTAATGTAACAAGCAATCTTTCAGCAGGCACAACACTGTTCCGGAAGGTGGTGTTCTGACGCTCCAAACGTGAAAAGAGCAGCCCAAGTAATTCGTCAAAACTAAAAAAAAACACAACACACGTAAGTGGCAAGCAAAAGGGGGGCGTGGGGAGCTTCAGGAATGATTCGGGGGTAGATATAGGTGAAAACAGAGAGAGAGGAAAAAGAGAGATGGGGAAAAAAGAGATATAGAGGGAAGCAGCAAAAAGAGAGAAGAAGAAGGAGAGACTCCCTCTCACATACTAACCTATTAACAGACATCCGAGTATAGTTGAAAAACTTCTCTTCATGTTGCCGGAGATCATGATAGAAGACATTGAACTGACCTCTCTCTTCCCTGTTTGAAATTATGGGATGAACCCAATACCTTCGTCTTCTCATCATCATCATCCTCATCCTTCTCCTCCTCCTGTCCTTATTGATCAAGACTGCAGCAGTGGCAGTAGCAACTGCTGCCATGACCAAAGGCAAATGAAACATAGTGGCAATACACCAAAATACAGCACACTCTCCACAACGTAATCTCCAAACAAAACCACAGCTCACACTCCACGGTGTACTCTCCTCATAAAGACCAGGAAGTCCACCGGAAGTTAACACCCATTTCATTTGGATTGGCTGGAGCAAAAATCGCACCTGAGCTAATTAACATGATTATACGCAATGCGATTCGCATTGCAATCGCGCTGTACTATGGAAAAACGCAAGGTAAACTCGCACCGCAAATTCGCATTACAATCGCAAGCGCATCAGTGTGAACCGGCACTTATTCCTATCCCAAGAAACATAAACATCCCTTGTGATAGAAATAAGTCATGACAGGTCTTCTTTATGGGGACATATGAGGTCTATATCCTCTACCCTGGAAAGCATGAGATAAAAAAAAACATTGATCTCATGCTTTCCAGAACAAACAATGGCAGTGGATACATCTGCCACAACTGGAAGTGATGTCATGATGTCGCTTCTGGCCTCCAAGGACCATAGAGATGGCCGCAAACCGTCTGGTTCACAGCCAGCTCTTTGATAATTGACATAATTTGTCGGCACCCCCGGATCGGATCCTGAGTCCCTGATCGCACTGTAGAGCCCAGAGAGGCGCAGGTAGGCGGCGAAAACCTCTAATTAGTAGCTAATATAGCTTTTTACATGGGACTGACTGAGCAAAACAATACTGGGATGATTGCTGTAGCTGCAGGCATTATCCCGGTATAAACAACTGAAAGTGAAGGACGTCCATGGATGTCTAATGGGGTTGGGGGGAGGGGGGAGTGGTAAAATGTTTTACTCCTCAATTGAGATAAAAACCTATTTTTTTTCTTCTGTTTTGTCTTTGGGATACATAAAACAAAAATGTTTTCAAAGACGGTACTGCCAAAAGAAAGCATTGTTTGCTATCCAAACAGCAGACCTGTAGTTTAAGGCTAGGTTCACTCTGGGGCGGCTTCAAAGTCGCCCGATTCTGAAGCCGCCCTGTTCAGAGCGACTTCAGCAGGGCTTGCAAACGACTTCTCTAATAGAAGTCAATGCAAGCCGCCCCCAAAGTAGTGCATCAACCTTCTTCTAAGTCAGAGCGACTTGAGTTGCTCCAATTAGAACGGTTCTATTGCACTGAATGGAGTGCGACTTGTCAGGCTGCTTAGTCGCCTGATAAGTTGCCCCAGTATGAACTGGGACTAAGGCTCTGTTCACATGTAGGCGTTTTTGAGCGTTTTTGGAGCGTTTTTCTGCTCACTGATCAGCTCTCAAAATGCCCAACAAGACAAATCCCATTCATTGCAATGACCCCTGTTCACATCTGAGCGTTTTGACGCCCTAAGGAAAACGCCCAACGCTCAAAAAAGTACTTGAGCTTCTTTTTGGGCAGATCACAGGCGTTTTGTCCCATAGACCTCAATGTAAAGTGATATTTGGCGTTTCACAGGCGTTTTACAAGCGTTTAGTTGCTCCTGATCAGCTCAAACAACACAACTCTCCACCCAGCTCTCCACGCAGCTCTCCACCCAGGTCTCCACCCCCTTGGCATGCCTCTGCTGTGAGCACATTTTCCTGAAACATGGAGAACAGCAGTTAGGCAGTTTAGGTGACCAGACCCTGCCATACCAAGGTGACCGTAATGAACTTTACTGACTTAGCCTGCTGCCATACCAGGGTGACTGTAATGTAGTTTAGGTGAACTGACTCTGCTATGAAAGGGTGACCGAACTCAAGGTGACTGTGAACTGACTCTACTATGCCAGGGTGACCAAACTCTTCCATGCCAAGGTGACCGTAATGTAGTTTAGGTGAACTGACTCTGCTATGCCAGGGTGACCGAACTCAAGGTGACTGTGAACTGACTCTACTATGCCAGGGTGACCAAACTCTTCCATGCCAAGGTCACCGTAACGAAGTTTAGGTGAACTGACTCTGCTATGCCAGGGTGACCAAACTCTTCCATGCCAAGGTGACCATAACGAAGTTTAGGTGAACTGACTCTGCTATGCCTAAAACCCAATAAATGCCCCTAAAAAGTGCCTAGGGTTCTGGATCATGCCCCAGGGACTATGAATCAGGCAAAAAAAAGTTCTTAAAAATTGTCGTTTTTGATAGAGAGCCAATTATTGAAAAAATTAAAAAAAAAAAAAAAAAAAAAAGATTTCTTTGGATTTAGTGTCTGGGGGGTCTAAAAAGTGTACCTGTGAAGTTTCAGCTCTGTAGCATGTCCAGAACCATAAAAAAAAAAGATCATGCAGAAGAGGAGGTCCCTGGGAGGTCCAATGCAGAGGAGGAGGTCCCTGGGAGGTTCCTTTGCAAATGTTGTAAAAAAAAAAAACACTCTGCTTTTCCATTGGTCACCTCATTACACAAAAACACCTGTTAAAAACGCCCAAAAAACGCCTGTAAAACGCTTGCAAAAACGCCTATAAAAACGCCTGTAAAACGCCTGAAAAACGATAAACAAACGCCTGAAAAACGCCAACGCCTACATGTGAACGGAGCCTAAGTGTATGTAAAGTCTTGTTTTGATTAAAAAAAACAAACATGTTTTACTTACCTGTTCTGTGCAGGTGGTTTTGCACAGAGTGGCCCAGATCCTTCTCTTCTTGGGTCCCTCTTCTGTGCTTCTGGCCCCTCCCTCCTGTTGAGTGCCCCTATAGCAAGCAGCTTGCTGTGGAGGCATTCGAGCCGAGTCACAGCTTCCTGTGTCCATTCAGACAGAGCGCTTCCACCCTGCCCCGCCCCCTTTCTCTACTGATTGGCTGAATGACTTTGACTGCAGCCGGAGCCAATCAATCCGCGCTTCTGTCTTAGCCAATGAAGAGGGGGGTCCCGGGCAGCTGAGACACTCCTGAAACATCGCTAGATAAAGATGGGCTCACGTAGCTATTAGGGGGGCTGAGGGGGGGGGGGGGGCTGCTTCACACCACTGTTTTTTTAACCTAATGCATAGAATGCATTAAGATAAAAAAAACCTCCTGCCTTTACAATCCCTTTTTAAAATGTAAAATTTGCTGTGGTACTTTTATGTTTTATTAGCTGCTCAATAGGTACATTTAGAATCTTGGCATTTCTGTACATTTGCAAGTCAGATGAAGTATCCTGTATTTGCTGTGACCAAAAAAATCTTTAGCTCCGAAGCAGTAAATAAGGAATAAATTTCTTTTAAAAATGTCATTCTGTTTTGCAGTACTGAAGCAGCTTCACCATTGTACGACCAAGAAAGAGATGAATATATCCTCCCTATGTTTACACAACCGTATGACTTCAAGCAACTAAAGACTCCTGCTCCTGAATGGGATGAGCAAATCATATTTAATGAGCGGTTTACTCATTTTTTGCACATGAAGGAAGAGAGTCCAAATGTTATAATTTTCTTTGAGGTATTCACGATTTTTTCCAGTGCATGAGTTGTTTTTGTGTATAAAGATATGAGTTTGTTTTTTGGTGTTGTGAAAAGTGCTACGCCTTGCCACAAGTTTATGCAGAGGCGGGTTTTATTCAGTAAGAAGCTTTCATAGAGATTTCAACAGATGAACAAGTCCCTTAACTGAACCTAGAGCTGCAATTTAGTGTAAAGCCTGGTACACACAACGAGATTATCAGACAAATGATCGTCCGTTTTTTTTTTTTTTTGCATGCTAATCTCATATCAAAACTGAATTGTTTACTAAAGTTATGAAAATTCTAGTACAACCGAATAAAAATTCAGAAGTGATGTAACGTGTTGTAGTGTAATTGTATTGTATTTTCGAACGACCACTGTACTGAATAAATGAAAACTAGTACGATCTGGTATCGTACGAGAAAAATTTCCGTGCTTGTCTGATCGGATAATATCGGAGGAACTGTCATGATCAGCTCTCGAAAGCTGTGTAGCATACGATCTTTTTAAGGGTCTGTGTCAGTGGGCTTTGTTTGCTTCAAGAGGGTTTTGCATTCCTATACAAGTCATTTTAAATGCAATAGCAGCTTGAAGCAGGTCAAAAGGAGGTCAACTGTATGGCAGATGCACCTGTCCATACATTTTAATGGTCTCAGAAACATCTCAAACTGATGTCAATCTGAGGCGTTTGGCACAAACCAGAAGCCCGTTGACACAGGCACTAACCTTAATTATAGCCGGTGTTATCGACAGAAGACCTAATAGGACTTCTTGGGTATATAGATCCCTTTACTTCCTGCTGCTTAAAGTTAAATGTGTTTTATAGAAAAAGAATCACAATTCTCAAAGTAAACTTATGTCTTGAAGTCCAAGTTTGAGTATATTTGCCTTTCCTGGTTTCTGCTTCCCCCTATTACTACTGACCTTTAAACTTTTCTGTTTTCATTACATATCCCCATTATCACTGGGACTTTGTTTTTTTTTTTTTGTTTTTTTTATTTTATACAAAGCAGGCACAAAGCAGGCAGATCATGGCTGATGGGAGGGGTCAATAGGATGCTGCACATAGCTTCTTCGAAACATCATCCTCTCAAAAGCCCTTCGCCTTTATGCAAAGAAGTGGCTCCTTTGATGCAGTAAAGTGGTGCATGATAGAAAATTACGTTTCCTTTATGGTCATATGATGCAGGAAGTGATGGACTCAGAATGCATTTTCTCTATAGTTCATTGACGGACGCAGTCCTCTGATGCATATCAGTAGGGTTATACCGCCCCCTACAGGAGTAGGACACTAGGCAGAAAAAACTTCTGGCTATGCCTATGGGCAGTCCCTGGGGGTATACCCTCTCTCTTCCTGCATAGGATGTCAGTTTTAATCTGCCTAGTCAGGAGTAAGGACCTAGTTCCTTGCTGGGATCTTTGGTCCTGCCATAGAAGTATTTTCTCTTACGTCCTCCGACAGTCGCCGCCCCCTTCCAAGTCCTCACCAATGGGTATTGACCTTTGCTCCGTAGGAGTAGCTAGGCAACAAGAATTGTTAATACAAAAGCTTTTAGCATAGACACACCCCTAGGGGCTGTCCCCTCAGTCAATACCTCCCTGCACCAGCATTCCCAACTCAGTTTGCTCTTGCCTAGCTTAGGAGTAGCTGGCTTTCCTGTGCTGGGGCTCAGTCTCAGCCTTCTACCCTTTATTTGATTTTATTTCAAGTATTTTTCTCTTTTCTTTACTAGCTGTTATTTTGGCAGCCTTAGTTTAGGGATCTTCAAATGAAGAATCGTCATGCGGAGCTGGGTCTCGGACTGGCCGCCCTGGATCCCAGGGCTGAGAGCCAGATGGATCTCCAGCCTGCCATCGAGCGTTCAGCTTAGGTTTGCCCTGGCACATTGAACGACCCATCCCTGTTCGCTGCAGGGATGCTGCCTGTGAGGTGGCTACCTCACTGGACGCCATGCTGCGGTCTATGGCTGCGGTCCACAAGCGTCCTGGCTGCGGCACTCCCTGTCTGACTTGATAGCGGTTTGCCGCTGGAGACGGCTCCCCACGCCATCCGGTACGGTAAGCACCTTCTGTGTGGGGACCTTCTGTGTGGGTGTCAGTCTGTGGCTGTGTAGTACCCCCCATGTTTGTGTAACTGCGGGCTCCCTGTCAGATCCCTGTGTGGCTGCACTGCCTGTGGGCTGCGAGGGGGGGCCATTCTGCTCTGCTGTGAGTTATGCTCTGGGTGCAGTTTTGTGTGCAGACGTGTGTGTGCGGCGGTCGCTGCGGCGATCCGCCATTTTTTTCTTTGCCTGAATGCTGTGACCGGCCCTGTCCCTGTGCAGCGCCGTGTTTTGGCGCCATTCGCCGCCATTTTGGCGGGCGTTGCTCGTCAGAGCACATGTCGGCGCCATTTTACTGTAGCCTCCCCCCCCCCCCCCCAGCCGAGCGGCCATTTTGCCGGAGCCTTCATAGGCTATATCAGTCAGCCAGCATTGCATCACTTCCTCTTTCTCTGGGAACAGCGATCGGTGGCAGCAGTCTGTTGTGCTCTCTCCAGGTTTTTACCTTCTTGTCCTATCATTCCGTGTGCTCAGTGTTATCTACCCCTGCGGGGTCGGTGCATACAGTAGTGTGCGGTGGGCTACGCTCGCTGTGGTATTAAAGGGCCAGTACCTTTATTGCTTTTCTGTGCTGGGGCATGGATTCTCAGGATAGCAAGTTTCCCCCCGCCCTGGTGGGGGACCAGGGGGCTGCTGCACCCCCCGAGGGGGCCGATCTGACCGCTGTAGTGGCTTCTTTAGTGTCTCAGGTGCAGATGCTGATGGCTGAACGATCCTCAAAAAGGGCCAGGGTGTCCGTTTCCTCTGATTCAGAGGGCGATGTGGCTGCTGTGGCTGGCGTACCCTTCTCAGGGTCCCGCTCATCTTTGGACCTTCTGGGGTCTGAGGGGGAGGCAGAGGTGGAGGGGGTTGATGTTTCTCCCCCTGGCTCGCCTGAAGAGCTTGCACTCATGAATGAGCTGATTGCTTCCATAAAAGATACCTTGCACCTGGAGGATGAGCCTACTCCTCCTGCTAGGGTGTCCTCTTTTGGAACGCAGAGGACTCGCAAATCAGCGCAGGTTTTTCCCTGTCCTCCTGAATTTCACCATACGGTTAATGAACAGTGGCGCAATTTGAAGAAGCCCTTTACTGTGCCAAATAAGTTTAAACTGCTTTATCCGTTTGCTCCCTCCACCGACGAGCGTTGGTGTGTGGCGCCTCAGGTGGATCACGCGGTGGCCATTTTGAACAAGGCTACTGCGGTGCCTTCTGAGGATACCCCGGTTTTCCGGGACCCTATGGACAGGAGAATTGAGTCTCTTGCTCGTCATGCCTATATGGTGGCTGGTTCTATGCTGAAGCCTATTTTTGCTTCCATTATGGTGGCACAGGCTGTTGCAGATTGGACGAAGATGCTTAGGCGCACCTTGGTGGCTGATTCAGCTTCACCTACCACGTTGGCTATGGTGGACCAGATCCATCAGGGTGTCATGTACTTGTGTGATGCGGACTTGAATTTAGCTCCCTTGGCTGCGCGCCTGTCCAGCGTGGCGATACTGAACCGTCATCTGATTTGGCTGAAGAATTGGTCGGTCGACCAATCTTCTCGCAAGACACTGGCAGATTTTCCCTACGCGGGATCTCGCCTTTTTGGCGAGGCTTTGGATACTCTGATAAAAGGGGTTACGGGGGGCAAGAGTACTCTCCTGCCCCAGTCCCACAAGCATAAGTCCTTCCGTGGTAAACGGAATTCCTTGTCTAGGCCCTCTCAGGGGTCCTTTCGTGCCTTTCGGTCACAGTCCAAGGGCAAGCCCTTCAAAGGCCAAAGCTCTCAGAAGAAGCCGTGGGCGGGGAAGCAGAAGTCCGGCCAGTCCAGTTCAACTTCCCATACCACTTCCGCCTGAAGGGGCGCCCTCACCCGTTTCTGGGGTGGGGGGACGTCTGCGCGGTTTCCTACAACCTTGGCTGACCCGCATTCGGGACAGATGGGTTCAGGAAATCGTTCGATCTGGTTACAAGATCGAATTTCTCTCTCGGCCGGCGGGCAGATTTTTTCCCTCAAATCTTCAGCTGTCTCCGGAGCGCTTGCAGAATCTGCACCTTGCGGTGCGGGACCTGCGGGCCCAGTGGGTGGTGGTTCCGGTGCCTCATCGGGACAGATTTTGGGGGTTTTACTCCAATCTGTTCACTGTGCCCAGAAAGGAGGGCAAAGTGCGTCCGATTCTGGACCTGAAAGCTCTGAACTGCTTTGTGCGGGTGCGCAAGTTCCGCATGGAATCTCTGCGATCAGTGGTGGCTGCCCTGAGTCCGGGGGAATTCATGGCCTCCATCGATCTGAAGGATGCGTACCTACACATCCCCATTTTCGAGGGTCACCAGAGGTACCTTCGATTTGCCATTGCGGAGGATCACTACCAATTCGTGGCGTTACCTTTCGGTCTCGCTTCGGCTCCGTGGGTTTTTACCAAAGTGCTGGCGCCAGTTCTGGCCCTGTTGAGAGCACAGGGCATTGCTGTCTTGGGGTATCTGGACGATATCCTGATACGGTCAAACGCCAGTCAGAGCCTGGTGACCGACCTGTCCACCACGATGCGGACTCTGCAGGAGTTCGGTTGGACCATAAACATTCCGAAGTCGACTCTGTGTCCTTCGGTTCGTCTTCCCTATCTGGGAATGATTCTGGACTCTGTCCAAGCGAAGGTTTTCCTACCAGAAGACAAGCTTCGGACTCTTCAGAACGAGGTCAGGTCCCTCAGGGACAACCGACAATCGTGTCTCCGGACATGCATGAGATGTCTAGGTTTGATGGTCTTGGCTTTCGTGGCGATCCCCTTTGCCCAGTTTCACACGCGGAGTCTCCAAGCGGAGATTCTTGCCGAGTGGGACGGGCGGCCGCAATCCCTGGATCTGCGGATCTCATTGAGCCACAGCACCAGAAGGGATCTTCTGTGGTGGCTCCAGTCCCCGACGGTGTCGGGGGGCAAGTCTTTTCGTCCATTGTCGTGGACGGTGCTCACCACGGATGCCAGTCTGTCGGGCTGGGGTGGTGTTCTGGGCGTTCTGTCCGCCCAGGGAACTTGGTCGGGGGAGGAGTCCTCCCTTCCGATCAACATTCTGGAATTGAGGGCGGTAAAGCTTTGCCTTCTGAGATGGACGGACCGGCTTCGGGGCCGTCCAGTTCAGGTTCAGACGGACAATGCCACCGCGGTGGCCTACATCAACCACCAAGGGAGCACCAGGAGTGCCCGAGCGGCTCGGGAAGTAGCCGACATTCTGTCTTGGGCCGAGACGCACGTCCCGGCGATAACGGCAGTTCACATTCCGGGGGTGGAGAACTGGCAGGCGGATTATCTGAGTCGCCAGACCCTGGACCAGGGAGATTGGTCCCTTCACCCGGATGTCTTCCAGATGTTGTGCGCGAAGTGGGGGTCCCCAGATGTGGACCTGTTCGCGTCTTGTCTGAACAACAAGGTGGAAAGGTTCGTGGCAAGGACGCGCGACCCTCGGGCAGACGCCTCGGACGCGTTAGTGGTGCCCTGGCATCAGTATCGTCTGATGTATGCCTTTCCACCGATTCAACTGCTGTCCAGGCTTCTTCGCAGGTTAGCCTCGGAAACCGCACACAGTGATTCTGGTGCCACCGGACTGGCCTCGCCGGTCTTGGTACGCAGACCTCGTAAATCTGGCGGTCGACGCTCCGTGGCGTCTACCGCCTCGAGAAGACCTCCTGTCTCAAGGGCCGATATTCCATCCTGCTTTACAGTCGCTGGCTTTAACGGCCTGGCTGTTGAAAGCCAGGTCCTGAAGGATAGGGGTCTCTCCCCTGAGGTCATTCCACCTTTGATCAAGGCTAGAAAAGCCTGTTCGGGGAAAATTTACTACCGTACTTGGAAAGCGTATTTTGCTTGGTGTGAGTCCAGGGGGTATTCCCCTCGCTCATACTCGGTGTCAAGAGTGTTGGCTTTCCTTCAAACGGGTGTGGACCAGCGTTTGGCGTTGGCCACGATTAAGGGTCAGATTTCTGCGCTGGCCGTTCTCTTTCAACGCCCTGTGGCGTCTAATTCATTGGTTAGCACCTTTGTTCAGGGGGTGCGACATTTGGCCCCTCCTAGGAGGGAACCTTTGCCTCCATGGGACTTGAACTTAGTTCTGTCCGTGTTACAACAGGCTCCCTTTGAAAAGATCAGGGAGATCTCGTTGTCTCTGTTGTCCAAGAAGGTTGCCTTTTTGGTGACGATCACTTGGGCTCGCAGGGTGTCGGAGCTGGCAGCGTTGTCCTGCAACTCTCCCTACCTGGTGATCCACAAGGATAAGGTGGTCCTGCGACCTAACCCATCTTTTCTTCTGAAAAGGATCTCGGAATTTCACCTAAATGAAGACATTGTCTTGCCTTCGCTCTGCGTGAAACCTAAGCATCCGAAGGAGGTTACCTTACATTCCTTGGATGTTGTCCGGGCGATCAGGGTTTACCTGTCGTCCACTAAATCTTTTCGCAAGTCGGATTCCCTCTTTGTCCTTCCTGAGGGACCTCAGAAGGGCATGGCGGCGTCTGCTGCGACCATCGCCAAATGGATCAGACAGATCATTGAGCAAGCCTATGCCTTGAAGGGGAAGGTTCCTCCCTTCCCTGTGAAGGCGCACTCTACCAGATCTTTGAGTACGTCTTGGGCTTACCGTCATCAGGCTTCTGTGGCCCAGGTGTGTAAGGCGGCGACTTGGTCGTCCGTTCACACCTTCTCAAAATTCTATAAGGTGGATGTTCAGGCATCGGCTGATGCCTCCTTTGGCCGTAAAGTTCTCAGTGTGGCAGTTTCCTAGGGACCCTTGTTTTTGTGGGCCCTTGGTTGTTGGGGTGTTTTACCCCTGGGTTACTTGTTTTCCTGGGTTGTTGCTCCTGTTGAGCACGTTTTCCTGTTGCCCGGTTGGTTCTCTTACTGTGGTAAGGTTCCTTTCTCTGATGTGGGTACTGCGTTGCCTTTCTATGGTTGCGTCTCCCACCCCTCATGTCTACACTGCTTTGGGACGTCCCATTGGTGAGGACTTGGAAGGGGGCGGCGACTGTCGGAGGACGTAAGAAAACTGAATTTTTGTAAAATCTTACCGTAAAATTCCTTTCTCTGAGTCCTCCGACAGTCGCCGCCCCCCGCCCCTCTTTTGGGGTTTTTGTGTACTCTTACTGCTATGCTACCAAACTGAGTTGGGAATGCTGGTGCAGGGAGGTATTGACTGAGGGGACAGCCCCTAGGGGTGTGTCTATGCTAAAAGCTTTTGTATTAACAATTCTTGTTGCCTAGCTACTCCTACGGAGCGAAGGTCAATACCCATTGGTGAGGACTTGCAAGGGGGCGGCGACTGTCGGAGGACTCAGAGAAAGGAATTTTACGGTAAGATTTTACAAAAATTCTGTTTTTTTAACTAGCTTTTTTTTCTCCAGAATTTTTTCCTGTGATCTTCAAGCAACCATGACGGACTGGGCGATGGGCTGGATATCTAGATCCAGTGGTCACCCCAGTCTGGCCAGCGAGCGCGTGCAGGCCTTTGCTCCGCGCTGGGTCGGCTGTGACATAGTCCCACTGGACGGAGACTTGCCCCACGAGTTAAACGTCTCGCCAGGACGCCCATGTTGCAGCATTCCTATTTGGCCGACCGCCCCCACACTTCGGTGGAGAGGGGTCCTGTCAGGAGATGGCGCCCGCCTGTGTTCCAGGCACGGTGGGTAAGCCCCCCCCCCTCTTCCCTGGCAGATTTTGGGGTGGACGTGGGCTCCTCCCTGGGATGGTCGGACCCTCATTTGCAGGCCGCATGGGGGTCAGGGAGTGTGCCGTCTGCGGCGCTCGCTTGATTGTGCGGGGACGGGGGGCCTCGAGGGGTTGCTCCAGCTGTATGGGTTAGGAGGGGTGGCAGGGTGTCCCCCTGTGGGTCCTGGTTACCACTCTCCTGCCATTTTCCTGTAGCCTCGTCTGCTTTTATGACGGCAGCCATCTTGGTACACCCGTTTTTGGCCATTTTGCGGTGAAGTCTTTGCTGTCAAGGCAGGTGGGTGTGCCTAGAGGCTTTTTTTGGTGGGAGGAGCCCCTCCCTTCACCCCGGGCAGTTTCCTGGCTCACTTCCTTTTAATGAGCCACCGCTGACACGTGCATAACTTCCTTATCTGATTGCTGCTATCTGGGGACAGTGAGTCATTGGGGGCAAAATCTCTCTCTCTCTCTCTCTCTGGAGGTTCATAGCGCGTGCCTGACCTCCAGGGGGCGTTGTAGCGATGTGGGGACGCTCTTTTCATTAAAAAAAAAAGTTTGCTGGCAGGTTCTTTTAGTGCAACATGGACCCCTCAGACCATGTGCCCCCACCGGACCCCCTCACGGAGGTCCTGGAAGCATTTGTGTCCTGGGTGGAGGTGGCCTTTAGAGGGCGGGGTGCGAAGAAACGTCCCCCACCTACCTTCTCTGATGTCTCAGGATCTAAATCTGACTCAGCCACCGCAGACGTGGGTACCCCGGCCAGGTCTGGTACCCCGCGCCATGCCTCCTCTGATAGTGAGGATGAGATCTTTACTTCTACTGCTGCGCAAGATAAGGCCCTGGTGGACGCACTGGTTGTTTCTGTACGTAAAACCCTAAAATTGGAGGATGTGGCTGTCGTCGCTCAGGTTGTTTTTAGCACCCATAAGCCTTCCAGGGTGGAAACGTTTTTTTTTCCTTTTTTTTCCCCCCTATTTTTGCTGGCTTAGTCGCAGAAGAATGGGATCAGCCGAAACATTCCCCTGGGGTGTCTAGACGGTTTACAAGACGCTACCCCTTTGAGGAGTCTCTGGTGAAGAAGTGGTCAGTAGCAGCTAAAGTGGATCCCCCGGTCTCCAGGCATAACAAGGCTACCGTTATTCGGGTGGAAGATTCCCCGTCCATTAGGACCCAGAGGATAGGAAGGCGGAGGACGTGACCTGCAACATGTACTCTGAGGCCTGCCTTTACTGTGGCCCTTGTCACGCAAACGGTGACTGAATGGGCGAAGCTGCTAGGCCGTGATGTGGAGAACAAGCTTGGCCCTCCTGCCTTTAGAGAGCTGTTGAACCAGATGGTGCAGGGGCTGCAATTTGCTTGCGAATTCCGTGCTTGACACTGCTTCCCTATTGGGTCGCCTGTTGGTTTCGGCGGTGGTCATCAGGCGTATGCTCTGGCTGAAGTGTTTTTTCTGCAGGTCTGGCTTCTAAGAAGGCCTTGACAGAACTACCTTTTCAAGGAGACCGTCTGTTTGGGGCTACCCTGGACGACATTATTCAAGGTCTTACGGGGGTAAGAGTACTTTTCTTCCACAGGCTTCCAAGGGTAAGGACCCTCGGCGTAGACGGGGTCCGTCCTTTTCGGCTCACAGAAAATATTTTCGTTCCTCGGGGGAGGCCGATAAGGCAAAACCCTTCAAGGCTCCCTCGGGTGGTTCCAAGCGTCCCTGGTCTGGAAAACAGAATTCCGGTTTTTCTAGGCCTGCGGACAAGGCCCCCTCGGCCTGAAGGTGCACCTTCACCCATGACTGGGGTGGGGGGGCGCCTTTGTCGGTTCTTGGACTTGTGGCTGGTCCGGATCCCAAACAGGTGGTTGTGCAGTCTGGATACAAGATCGAGTTTCGATCCACTCTTCCTCCGGTCAGGTTTTTCCCTTCCAAGGTCTGCCTGTCCCCAGATCGCTTGCGAGCGCTCTATGGGGCGGTGCAGGACCTGCTACAGCAAGGTGTGATCGTGTCTGTTCCGCACGCGGAACGCTTTCACGGGTTTTATTCCAACCTGTTCATGGTTCTCAAGAAGGAGGGCAAGGTGCGTCCGATTCTAGACCTGAAGGCACTGAGAGTGTTTTCATGCGCGCTCAAAAGTTCAAGATGGCAACTATTCGCACGGTGGTGGCCTCCCTACATCAGGGGGATTTCCTGGCTTCAATAAACATCAAGGATGCCTACCTTCACATACCAATCTGTGCCACTCACCAACGGTTTCTCCGTTTTGCCGTGGGAGAGGATCACTATCGGTTTGTGGCGTTACCCTTTGGTCTCGCCTCCACTCCCCGGGTCTTCACAAAAGTGTTGGCCCCCGTCCTGGCGCTGTTACGGCAGCGGGAGATATAGGTTCTGGGCTACCTGGACGATCTGATTCTCCATGCAGAGTCCCCTGTGTTACTGATGCTAAACTTGGGGGTCACCATGAGAACTCTGGAGGAGTTCGGGTGGATTGTGAATCTTCAGAAGTCATCACATCCATGCAACTGTTCTATCTGGGTCTGACTTTGGACTCGTCCTCAGCCAGGGTGTTTCTTCCTCCAGAAAAACTCCAGAAGCTCCAGTCAGCGATTCAGCTGTTGATGTCCGCCGGCTGGTCGTCCCTTCAGACCTGTATGAGAGTGCTGGGACTGATGGTGTCCTCCTTCGAGGCGGTCCCTTTCGCTCAATTCCACAAGAGGGTTCTTTAAAGGGAAATTCTTCTCAAGTGGAACAAACACCCAAATTCTTCAGACCTTCTCTGGACCTTCGGATTCCCTGGTCTGGTGGCTACAGTCTCCGATGCTTCAGTCAGGAAAATCCTTTCTCCCTATATACTGGACAATTGTTACCACAATTCTGCGAGTGCGTAATATGCGAGTCTGAATATGAGTCTGTCCGGGTGGGGGGGAATCCTCAATCAGGACTCAGCTCAAGGAGTCTAGTCCCTGGAGGAATCTTGGTTGCTGATCAATGTCCTGGGGCTGAGAGCGATCCGGCTTTGCCTTGCGCACTGGACCGAACGTCTGGAGGGTTGTCCAGTGCGCATTCAATCAGACAATGCCACGGCGGTGGCTTATGTCAATCACCAAGGGGGCACTAAGAGTGTCCTGGTGGCCCTGGAAATAGCGGGAATTCTACGTTGGGCGGAGCTCCATGTTCCAGCTCTCTCCGCTGTCCACATTCCGGGAGTGAAAAATTGGCAGGCGGATTACCTCAGCCGCCAGGCCTTAGATGCAGGGGAGTGGTCCCTGCATCCGGAGGGGTTTCAGCAGTTGTGCCTTCGTTGGGGCACTCCGGACGTGGATCTGTTGGCGTCTCGAATCAACAGGAGGGTACAGAGGTTTGTGGCCCGCTCTCGGGACCCTCTTGCAGACACCGCAGGCCTTGTCCTGTCGTTCTCCTTACCTAGTGGTTCACAGGGATAAGGTGGTACTTCGGCCGGATCCCTCTTTCCTGCCGAAGGTGGTTTCCAGTTTTCACTTTGAGGACATCTTGTTACCTTCCCTGTGTCCTAAGCCTACACATCCTAAGGAAATTGCCCTCCATACCCTGGATGTTGTTTGGGCGATCAAGGTGTATTTGGGGTTGACTGCTTCTTTTCACAAGTCTGACTCGCTCTTTGTGCTCACGGATGGCCCAAAGAAAAGGCTGCCTGCATCTGCTGCGACTATTTCCAGATGGATCAGACAGACAGTGGTGCAGGCTTATTCTATTTAAGGGTCAGGTTCCACCCTTCCCTGTCATGGCGCATTCTACTCGGGCATCTGTGCTTCAGGTGTGCAAGGCGGGCGACCTGGTCTTCTGTTCACACCTTTAACCAAATGTTATAAGTTTTGCAGGCTGCTGTTTAGAGGGCCCCTTGGCCTTCCTTGAGGGTGTTTGTTTGGTTTTCAGGTGGATCTCATCTGGTTGTTCTGATGAGTCCTATGTTGCCTGATTGGCCATGTTGGCTTTGGGGACTGTTTCTGTGTTCTGCTGTTTCCACCCCTTATTCGGGTACTGCTTTGGGACATTTTCTGTTCTTTCACTGATTGAGCCATTGCTAAATCAGTGCTATTGTGTAACAACTGACAACTTTTATACATCTCCTGAACTTTATGTGGTTCTCATGCAAAACAAAACCGATGCCTATGGAACCGTAAAAAGGCTAACGGGCGCGACATGCCGCTAATGTTTGGCAAAAAGAAGCTAAAGACAGGAGAAATGGTTGCCTGGCAGAAAGGCAAAATGATGGCACGTCAACAGTGGGACAAAAAAGATGTGTGCCTAATGAGTACAGTGCATAATACCTCCACTGGTAAGGTGCGCATGAAAGGTGGGAAAGAAGTCATGAAGCCACAAGTAGTCATAGACTACAACAACACCATGGGAGGTGTCGACCGAGCCGACCAAGCAATGACATTCTACCCAGCAATAAGGAAACCGCAAAAGAAGTGCTATAGGAAGACCTTTAGACATCTTCTTGAGCAATTCTTGTGGAATGCCTGCATTCTGCTAAAAAAAAAGAGTGACAAGCCTGTGATTCATTCGGACTTCATTTGGAAAGTCACCAAACACCATCAATGTCTGGGAATAGATCTGGACATCGTGCTGTTGGCGTTGTCAACCCGGAACGCCGGACTGGTCATCACTTCATGGACTATATCCCACCAACTGAGAAAAAGTCAGCACCTACAAGGATGTGCGTGGTTTGTTGCTTGAAGAGAGATAACAGTGGAAGGAAAATAAGAAAGGAAACCAGATTCTATTGTCCTGATTGTGACGTTGGACTTTGAAGTCTCATCTTTCAAAAATCTTTCATACCCAAGATGTTTACTAAACCATTATTACAGTGACTTGTAATATCGCACCCCTTGTTTGTACATATTTCAGTGTTTTTAGTTTGATTATATTATTGAATAAAATGTATTAATATTATTATTATTATTATTATTATTATTATATTTTATGATTTTGTGTTTCGAACTTTATCATACCCGGGATGTCTACTAGACTCTTGGACAGATTTAAATGAGTTATTCCTAATAATTACAGGCCTAAAATAGAAAACAGATTTCCATGCAAAACAATGTACTGCTTGGAAATCAAAAATTCTGACATAATCAGACCGCCAGGGAGGTTAGGTCAATTCGGATAGAAGTCGCCTTGAAGTAATACAGGAAACCTTTCCAAAGTCAGAGCGACTTTAGTAGTGCTAATTTAGACGGCTCTCATTGACTAAAATGGGATTTCTCTTATCTTTTATACTCAGTTGTGACATGACAGTACTCGTATTGCAAGACCTCGCTTGTTTATCAAGTTAAAATGTATAAAATTTGCTCGTCTTGTAAAATACTCACAGACCAAGTTACCTTCAGTCCAAGGTTTTACTGTATTTCTAAAGGTGCTTTTGACATGAAATTTTAACCGCATGTTGGTAACAACCAAATCAATCCATACATACAAAGAAACCAAAACAAATACGTTCAGTTATGTCATTAAGTTATGATTGAAATGACACAGGGGGAAAAGTATTGAACACATGAAGAAAGGGAGGTCCAAAAAGGCATGGAAAGCCAAGACACCAGCTGAAATCTATCAGTAATTAGAAAGCAATCCTTGTCAGTGCAAATTAATATCAGCTGGTTTAATCTCAACTAAAAGGTGTCTCGTTACCAAGGTATCACACAAGAAACATCTCATGACCTTTGCAACCTTATTGTTGCAAAACATACTGATGGCATTGGTTACAGAAGGATTTCTAAAACCCTGAATGTTCAAGTGAGAACTGTTGGGGCTACCATCCGGAAGTGGAAAGAATATCATTTCACCATAACCTGGCCACAATCAGGTGCTCATCGCAAGATTTCTGACAGAGGAGTGAAAACATTTTAAGAAGAGTTGTCCAAGAGTCAAGGACCACTTGTGGAGAGCTTCAGAAAGACCTGGAATTAGCAGGTACAATGGTTTCAAAGAAAACCATAAGTAATGCACTCAACCGCCATGGCCTGTATGCACGCTCACCATGTAAGACTCCGTTGCTGAAGAAAAAGCATATTGAAGCTTATTTAAAATTTGCTGCACAACATTTAGACACGCCTGTTAAATACTGGGAGAATATAGTCTGGTCAGATGAGACCAAAATGTAACTCTTTTAATGCCATAATACATGTCATGTTTGGAGGTCAAATGGCACTGCACATCACCCCAAAAACACCATAGCAACAGTGAAGTTTGGAGGTGGGAACATCATGGTATAGGGCTGTTTTTCAGCATACGGTACTGGCAAACTTCATATCACTGAAGAAAAAATGGGGAAATGTACCAAGACATTCTTGATAACATCTGCTTCCATCTACCAGGATGATGAAGATGAAACGAGGCTGGACATTTCAGCAAGACAATGATCCCAAACACAAAGCCAGGGGAACTCTCAATTGGTTTCAAAGAAAGAAAATAAAGCTGCTAGAATGGCCCAACCAATCACCTGACTTAAATCCAATAGAAAATCTTTGGAAAGCACTAAAGATCAGAGTTCATAGAAAATGTCCACGGAACCTTCAAGATTTGAAGACTATGTTGAAGAATGGGCCAAAATCAATCAAATGGTTTCTTTGTATGTATGGATTGCATAGGTTGTTACCGACATGTGTTGAAAATTTCATGTCAATAGCACCTTTATAAATATATTTACCTATAAAAAATGGTGACGTGTTCAATACTTATTTTACCATATGTGTGTGTATATATTATATATATATATATATATATATATATATATATATATATATATATATATATATATATATATATATATTGTGAGGGATTAGCTCGGTGGTAGGCGTGGATGACCCCTTTGGGGGTGCGTTTTCACAGAGAGATAGCCGAGCAGAGGTTGAAAACAAGACTGATTTATTCATGCAATTTACTTCACACAATTGCAAGCGTCAAAACAGCCAAAATAAAATAAAAGACAAAATAAATCCTTGCCTCTGTGGGCGGCTACCTTCTCACGCTGGAACCTACCTAAGAGTCTGTCTCCAACCTACTGTTGGAGCAAACTTTCTTATCCTACAGCGGATACTCAACAGTCCATGTTTTATCTCTTCACACAGCACATGTTCATTTATAACAGATCCCTTTACTCTTCACACTCTTCACATGGAACATGTCCCTTTGTTTTCTTTCCACGTAGCAAAACAGTCCATGTCCTCACCTTTGAGACGTCTTCACACTTGGTTACCCTCCTTAGCTTCACATCGCTTTAGGGGGTCTTCTCTCATGCTCACCAGCTTGTCGGGAGGCACACATCCGACTGTCCCCCTCTCCCAGCCCACACGGCGACAGGCGGCAGCAGTCCTTCTCCCATGCCCACACGGCGTCGGGAGGTACACGTATGTCTGTCCTCCTCTTCCCAGCTCACACAGCGACAGGAGGCAGCAGTCTTTCTCCCATGCCCACACGGCGTCGGGAGGTACACGTATGTCTGTCCTCCTCTTCCCAGCTCACACAGCGACAGGAGGCAGCAATGCATAAACTTTCTTTGGACAAATTATAGAGGCCTTAATTTCCTCATTCCGAACAGCTGAAGGCCTTTCAACCTCCTTACACCTTCCTGCTGCCTTTGGCAGCCGACACCCTATAATAATTAGTGAACTTTTCAAAGCAGGTGGGAATGTGTCTCCTCTCAGTGACTACATTCCCAGATTTACCTGACTTCCTGTCACAATATATATATATATATATATATATATGTGTGTACATGTACATTATCTCACAAAAAGTGCGTACACCTCTCACATTTTTGTAAATATATTCTATTTTTTTTCATGTGACAACACAGAAGAAATTACACTTTTTGCTTCAATGTAAAGTAGGGAGTTTACAGCTTGTAGAACAGTGCAAATTTGCTACCCTCTCAAAATAACTCCGCACACAGCCACTAATGTCTAAACCGCTGGCAACAAAAGTGAGTACATCCCTAAGTGAAAATGTCCAAATTGAGCCCAATTAGCCATTTTCCCTCCCTGGTGTCATGTGACTCATTAGTGTTACAAGGTCTCAGGTGTGAATGTAGAGCAGGTGTGTTAAATTTGGTGTTGTCGCTCTCACTCTCTCATACTGGTCACTGGAAGTTCAACACGGCACCACATGGCAAATAACTCTCTGAGGATCTGAAAAAAAGAATTCTTGCTCTACATAAAGATGGCCTAGGCTATAAGAAGATTGCCAAGACCCTGAAACTGAGCGGCATCACAGTGGCCAAGACCATATACAGTGGGGATCGAAAGTTTGGGCACCCCAGGTAAAAATTTGTATTGATGTGCATAAAGAAGCCAAGGAAAGATGGAAAAATCTCCAAAAGGCATCAAATTACAGATTAGACATTCTTATAATATGTCAACAAAAGTTAGATTTTATTTCCATCATTTACACTTTCAAAATAACAGAAAAAAAAATGGCGTCTGCAAAAGTTTGGGCACCCTGCAGAGTTAATATCTTGTACTGCCCCCTTTGGCAAGTATCACAGCTTTTAAACACTTTTTGTAGCCAGCCTGGACAGGTTCCACTCAGAACAGGCCTCGCCATGATCAACCAAAGAAGAGTGCACATGCTCAGCGTCATATCCAGAGGTTGTCTATGGGAAATAGACGTACGAGTGCTGCAAAGGTTGAAGGGGTGGGGGGTCAGCCTGTCAGTGCTCAGACCTTACGCGGCACACTGCATCAAATTGGTCTCCATGGCTGTCGTCCCAGAAGGAAGCCTCTTCTAAAGATGATGCACAAGAAAGTCCGCAAACCGTTTGCTGAAGACATGCAGACTAAGGACATGGATTACTGGAATCCTGTCCTGTGGTCTGATGATACCAAGATAAACTTATTTGGTTCAGATGGCGTCAAGGGTGTAAGGCGGCAACCAGGTGAGGAGTACAAAGACAAGTGTGTCTTGCCTACATTCAAGCATGGTGGTGGGAGTATCAGTATCCTGGTCTGGAGCTGCATGAGTGCTGCCCGCACTGGAGAGCTTCAGTTCATTGAAGGAACCATGAATGCCAACATGTACTGTGACATACTGAAGCAGAGCATAATCCCCTCCCTTTGGAGACTGGGCCGCAGGGCAGTATTCCAACAGAACGACCCCAAACACACCTCCAAGACGACCACTGCCTTGCTAAAGAAGCTCAGGGTAAAGGTGATGGACTGGCCAAGCATGTCTCCAGACCTATACCCTATTAAACATCTGTGGGGCATTCTCATACGGAAGATGAAGAAGCTCAAGCTCTCTAACATCCACCAGCTCTGTGATGTTGTCATGCAGGAGTGGAATAGGGCACCAGTGGCAACATGTGAAGCTC
Organism: Pelophylax lessonae; assembly: GCF_965119305.1. Classification (NCBI taxonomy): domain Eukaryota; kingdom Metazoa; phylum Chordata; class Amphibia; order Anura; family Ranidae; genus Pelophylax; species Pelophylax lessonae. Next base: position 435,960,373 of record NC_138770.1, on the reverse strand, counting down.
TGGTGAACTCCATGCCCAAGAGGGTTAAGGCATTGCTGGAAAATAAGGGTGGCCACACAAACTATTGACACGTTGGGCCCAATTTGGAAATTTTAACCTAGGGGTTTACTCACTTTTGTTGCCAGCGGTTTAGACAGGCTGTGTGTTGAGTTATTTTGAGGGGACAGCAAATTTACCCTGTTATACAAGCTGTGCACTCACTACTTTACATTGTAGCAAAGTGTCATTTCTTCAGTGTTGTCACATGAAAAGGTGTAATAAATTATTTACAAAAATGTAGTGGGTGTACTCAGTTTTGTGAGATTGTGTGTGTGTGTGTGTGTGTGTGTGTGTGTGTGTGTGTGTGTGTATATATATAATCTACTGTACAGGACACTGGGAATGTGGGAATGTGTCCTGAACAGCAGGTTTATTTCCCTAATATTTGAATATTTTGAGTTGTGGTCTCTTTTAAGATGGTTGAGTACCCATGCAAGGGAAGGGGGTTCCATGTAGTCCATTTGGAAAGAGAGGACTGATTGCCAGTACTCTTTGAATTTATAACTTCTTTTTAGGGACCTGGAACTGTGGAGGTTTAGTTTTGGGAGAGAAGTACCTCCAGATCCTGACGACAAGGACTTTGGGTCCTGAAGGGGTTAAACCGCAGCAAAGGGAGTCTTGAAAGGCAGCAGAAAGGGATCAGCACCTGTGTAACTGAGTGGAGTGGAGTGGAGTGGTTTACAGGTTGTGCGCAAGGTTATCCCTCTGGCAACAGAGACGCTTGTTACTGAACCCCTGCGGCCTTGCCCAGCACCCTACTACATGGAGGAGCCCTGACCCATTATGGGACTGAGCGACTGGTGGTGAGCCTGTGGTGTGCTTCCATTTGTACCAGAACTGCACACTTTTTTTTGCTTTACTTTTGGCTGAAGTTCTTTGAGTTTATTTGTTTTGGAGATTCCAATAAAAGGTGGTATGCTCGGCAGGCTGATATTCTTGGGTTATGTTCTATCTATCAAGTTTTTATTTAGTTAAATGAACAATAAGAGTACTGGTCTATATGCTTACCACATTCAGGGACCCAAAGAGGCAAATCATTTTTTGACAAGGTCCTATATTGACTCCATTCCTCTAATTTCAGCAACCTCTCAGGCATTCTACAAGCTGCCTATCTAAGGCAGGTTTCACTGCAGTTATGTCTGATTTATTTTGGAAACTCTCTGCCTTTCTGGAACATTTGGGCTCCAGTGCCCAAAAGCACTTTTCTGTCTATCCACCACCTAAATCTATTCAGGAGTAAGACCCTAATCCTCCTATCTTTGAGGAAGATATTGAGAGAGATGAGGTGGACACAGGAGAGGGTCCTGCAGAGGAATTTCTGCCTTTTGCATTTTATTAGACACAAGCTAAAACTTCACGCCATATGCTTTCTACTGTGAGCTCAGTTAATTATTGCAAACTAGCCTTTGCTTAACAGCACCAGCACCACAGGCTTCTATGGGCTCTAAATGGCTGAAGAAGTCAAAAGGCTTTTCCTCTGCATAAACGGGTTAATTGTGTATTGGGTGAGGATTGGCCAAATTCTGACAAGGAAATCTTTCCTCCAAACTCTTTGCAGAGTTATCTCCTATTAATAAGGAGTTTATGAAAAAATGGTTGGTCCCGGTTAGTGAAACCTGCCATTTCTGCTCTCAAGAAGCATCTCTTTTAGGACTCTGTTGATTGGATATTTTGAAACCCTATTAAAGGCATCCTTTGCTCTCCCTGATCCTGCCTTGCAGTCAGCCATTGCAGCTATGTTCTTATTGCCAGAGTGTTGCTAACTGGATTAGACAAGAGAATAGAGAATATGATTCTGTGTTTGAGGACCCTGTTCTCCTAGAACAATTGCAGCTCTTCATTGCTGATATTTTGTGTTGATGCTCTGGAGAATGTACGTTGCCAGGTCTCTAGGATGACTCTAATGTGAAAATGTAAAGTGAATTTTGTGGTTAAAGGCTTGGCCTGCTGAGCCTGCTTGTAAAGGACCACTTTTATGCATGCCTTTCAAGAAGAGTTTTCCTGTTCCACATTTTAATGGATCACAGTCGCAGTTGCCTTGACAAAGATGGACTGCAGTTTAATGAAACGTTGAACAGAATAAACTGCTCTTGTTTGGAAACCTACTAATGCTGAGTGCCTCTGTTTTCTGTTTATCTGCTATTTTGTGTCTCTATCTAGCCTTTTATGCTACCATAGTAGTACTATAAAATGACAGGGGAAACCTATAAGTGACTGGCTGACTGTCATTTAAAGCTTAAGGCCCCTTTCACACTAATGCGACGCAATTTTACCGCGATTTTGCCGCGATTTCGCGGCGCGATTTTTTGCCGCGATTTTGCCGCGATTTTGAGAGCAATGGCAAGTCTATATGCCTCAAAACGCATTAAAATCATGGAAAAGTAGTGCAGGAACTACTTTGAAGTCGGTGCGACTTCAAAACGCACTAATATGAATGGGGCTCATTGAAAATAATGGGAAACGACTTGTCATGCGATTTTGCGGTCCAAAATCGCGGGACAAGTCGCACTAGTGTGAATGGGGCCTTACTCCCTTTTTGTTGAGAAAAAAAACATTCCCCTCTGGGTGATCGATGTACATTGCAGGGATTTTTACAAACTTTGTTGCAGATTCCTACCTTTTTGTTATTCTGAAGAAATCATTGTTCCTCTGTGCTGAGTGGGTCAAATGGGAGTGGTTTCATAATTATCTGTCAGCTGTTGCAGCTGCAGGGCTCTAATGAGGAAAGCTGCTGGGCCTGCATCCCTTTAGACGTGTTCCTATTGGGAGTATCCCACCAAAAATGACATTTTTGTTGTAGGGGATGCCAGAAATCTGACTTGTATCTTAGGCAGACTTCTGGGAAAAATCGGTGAGCCAATCACACAAGCAGGAAATTATGTTTCTGGGGTGTGGTCAGTAGACATTCTGTGTACAGAGCAGCTCCAGGTAGCCATATTGCATTGCACTTTCAGAAAATTACAACAGCTACAGATTGAAAAGGAAAGGTCATTTTTATTAACATTCAATTACAATATGATTTGCAATTGTATACGCTATATTGTTTTTTTCTTTATTTGCTGATTTTATTTCCCCCACGAAAGGAGTTACTTTAAGCATTTTATAATATTGTAAGTGATTTTAAATTCACCTCTTAAAAGTCATACAGCTTCCAGGGTAATATGCACATATGAAAGAGATGGAAATGTGTGTGTCGGCCCCCTTGAACTTTTCAACATTTTGCCACATTTCAGGCTTCAAACATAAAGATATAAAACTGTAATTTTTTGTGAAGAATCAACAACAAGTGGGACACAATCATGAAGTGGAACGAAATTTATTGGATATTTCAAACTTTTTTAACAAATAAAAAACTGAAAAATTGGGCGTGCAAAATTATTCAGCCCCCCTTAAGTTAATACTTTGTAGCGCCACCTTTTGCTGCGATTACAGCTGTAAGTCGCTTGGGGTATGTCTCTATCAGTTTTTCACATCGAGAGACTGAAACTTGCCACTCTTCCATAAAGGCCAGATTTGTGCAGTTCATCCAGAGTGATCATGGGCCTCTTGGCTGCATCTCTGATCAGTCTTCTCCTTGTATGAGCTGAAAGTTTAGAGGGACGGCCAGGTCTTCGTAGATTTGCAGTGGTCTGATACTCCTTCCATTTCAATATTATCGCTTGCACAGTGCTCCTTGGGATGTTTAAAGCTTGGGAAATCTTTTTGTATCCAAATCCGGCTTTAAAGTTCTCCACAACAGTATCTCGGACCTTCCTGGTGTGTTCCTTGTTCTTCATGATGCTCTCTGCGCTTTAAACGGACCTCTGAGACTATCACAGTGCAGGTGCATTTATACGGAGACTTGATTACACACAGGTGGATTCTATTTATCATCATTAGTCATTTAGGTCAACATTGGATCATTCAGAGATCCTCACTGAACTTCTGGAGAGAGATTGCTGCACTGAAAGTAAAGGGGCTGAATAATTTTGCACGCCCAATTTTTCAGTTTTTTATTTGTTAACAAAGTTTGAAATATCTAATAAATTTCGTTCCACTTCATTATTGTGTCCCACTTGTTGTTGATTCTTCACAAAAAATTACAGTTTTATATCTTTATGTTTGAAGCCTGAAATGTGGCAAAATTTCGCAAAGTTCAAGGGGGCCGAATACTTTGGCAAGGCACTGTATATGATGCGAGGCTTTACTTATATTCTGAGTGGTAATGGAAGGAGTTGAGTAAGATTGTATATAGGAGGTAGCATAACTTAAAATTACCACTGTAGACACACTAAAACCTTTATAATAGAGAAGAAAACGCGGGTAGTGTCAATCATCACTACCAACCATGTTTGGTAGTATATTACTAATTGCAAAATGATAGGTGTACTTCAATTAAACCAAACAGGGAAGTTTTGTTTAGGATTTTGTAAATTCAGCATATTTTCATAAGTTAAATTATTTTTTAAAATGTTTTGATGCATATCTCTTTTCTGAATTTCAAAAAAATTTGTTTCCAGATTCTTGATGTAGCCAGTGAAGATGGTACAGTCACAAATTCTGATTTTCATGTAAAAGAGAGAGGATTCCATAAGATTGCATGGGCTTTTTTAAAGGTATTGCTTTGTCTTTTTTTCCGGCATATGATATGCATTGTTGCTGTAACAGTTAATTTAGAAGTTGTCATCACATAATCTATATTCATACATTAGATTAATACACCTGGCCAAAAAAACTTCAAAAACATGTTTTGCTACTGTTCTCTGTTACAATAATTTGTGCTGACAGGTGATCACCATGTTGAATTATTTTATTCAACTGCCTGCTTGATAGTTTCTGTGTGAAAGAACACATACCTAACAAACTATAAAGGGGGATGTTTATAAAGTAGCAGTATGAACATACAGTACTTCTTCTAAACCACTTTAGACCCAGGCCCATTCTGATATATATATATAAGAACCCTCAGATATTATATACAGTAGAAGATAAAAGAATGTGGAGAACAACGGTGTAGTTACAGATTATGGATCACGCTGGAATAAATTAAGACATCTTGGGGAGGAACGTTGGCTGGTCCTGATGTTGACCCAAAGGCTGACAAAAATTTCAGGAAACGGGCCTAACCTTGTAGTAAAATGGGCAACCACCCTTCAAGATATGTTGGTACATAGGGGCTTTTATTTTTTTTTTGTTGTATTTACTATCTCTTGGTTTTATGAACTCTCCTTCTGCCATGTTCAAATGCAACCATTGCAATATACAGTATGCAGCTATGTTGAGAAAACTAGTCATTCATAAATTGCTCTACTTCTTTAGTGCTGTGTATGATCAGGTCTCGCAGCACAAAAATGCACATAGGTAATAGGAAACATAATCAAGTGCCTTAAAAAGAGAACCCTTTTGTGATCTTTTAGGTAAAAAGGGAAAAAAAAACCCTTGGCAGAACACTTTCAACAATATCATGACTCTTCTGTACAAGATTTGTGAGTCTCTAGTATTTATCACCTTAACCTACCTGCATGAAGAGATCATAATACCTTCCTCCTAAAGGAGTCAAGATGGATTGGATCTATAACCTCAGTACACTGACCCCTCTTAACTTGAATAATGAACTACAATTGTAGCCATTTCTTTAATTATGGGCTGTGTTTAGTGTACCATTACATATATCACATATGTTAACAAGGTGCTGAGTGCTAATATAGCAATGAACCACGTGGGTGATAAAGTGCTTTTGAATAATGGATATGGCGCCTGTGGATTTCCACAGATAGCGCCGCTGCTTACCGCACACGTAAGGCAGATGACTCAGCTGTTCCCCGGTCACTAGAACATAAAAGAAGCCTCCATTGCGTAGTATATAGTAGTTGGATTAAGAGCAAGTAGCATCCACTCACATTTAGGGAGTTCACTATCAGCATAGGTGTTCGCCGCGATGCTTCCGCGTTCCAACGGCTCAAACCACCGTTACCGGAAGTGACGTATTGACGTAACAAACCACAGCCTACGCGTTTCGTCATACGACGTCATCTGGAGCGTGCCATCTAACGCTACTCCCGGTCCTTTTATAGGCTGGGCTGCCGCCATTTATGTACACCCACTGAGAGTCACACACGGCGGCCATCTTGGTGCACCTGCCACGTAAAACTCCAGTGTAGTACAGCCTAATCAAATATTTACTCATCATGTGAACTCCCTATTTGCTGTGTTCGCTGTACATACAATACAAACATATTTATTACATATTAAAAAAGTACGGTCAAACACTTAATAATTAATTTGTTTAAAAACTTTTAATACAATGTGGTGCAATATTGGTGTGGAACAGTGATGTGCCCGATGCAATCGGGAGTGATGTGCCCGATGCAATCGGGGGTGCTCCGATATTTAAGTGCTGCATAATAAGATAAATAAAGTGATCCAGTGGTGTGTTAAAAATTCTGCATGTTTATTAGTGAAGGGCCCACTTTTTCATGCAATTAGTGCTTATATCAAAAAAGTGCCCATACATGTAACGATGAAATCGGTGAAAAAATCTTTTGTTGAAAAAATTCTTTAAAATTCAAGGACCTCTGAAGACATGTTTCCAAGGTAAAAACAATTTAAAATTATTAATTGACGAGTTTATGCAACCTTGGAAGCCATTGTAGAGTCTCTTCAACCTAAGGTTATATACTGAAAGTCCCATACTTCTACTGAGTATTATATGGATTTATGTTGTCCTTAGACTGATGAAAGTCAAAAAAGTCAAAGGTATATTAAATATTAGATGTTAAGAGATAAGTTAATTAGTTTAAAATATATATGCCTCCAGGTAAGAAAGGAGGAAAAACGAGGAAAAATTGAGGGCAAAATACCAATGGTATGGGATAGACTTTGAGGACTGGAAAAACGGCAATTGTCCAGTGTAGGCTCAACGTAGGCCTTGGGTATTAACCCAAAGCCAAATAGTAAGGCAAAAAGGGGTGTTACCAGCTTGAATGCAATAAAATTGTGAACATATAAAATATATATAAAATACATAAAATATGTGTAAAATCATTCCTTATACTGGTAAAAAGAGGGGGTAAAAAGAGTAAAAAAGGAGTAAAAAATCTCTTTTAAAAATCTGTGATGAAACAATTCAGATCAATGTCTATATTCAAACCTTTTGGTTGGAGGGTCTGCATTAAATATATCCACTTTGTTTCGTTCCTAGACACATTTACTCTTTTGTTGCTACCTCTCCAATCATTCTTTATCTTATCAATTGCATAGAAAACCATGCCTGTGGGATCCTGAGAATGATATTGCTTAAAATGCCTTGGCAGACTATGTTTGTCGAATCCTTTCCGGATGTTTTTTACATGTTCTCTAATACGGACGAACAAAGGTCTGGTGGTGCGGCCTACATATTGTAGCTTGCATGGACATTCGACTACGTAGGTTACATGGGTACTTGTACATGTTATTGTTTCTTTAATCTCGTTTTCATGCAGAAGTGGGAGGAGGAACAAGTGTTCAGTGTACCCAGGAACAATCTCAAATATTACCGTCGGTACATCGACGACATTATTATCGTCTGGAGAGGAAATGCGAAGTCCTTACAAGAATTTTTTGATGAGATCAACACCAACATATATGACATCACCTTCTCAGGAGATTTTCATTTTGAACATATCGCTTTTCTGGATCTGGAATTATCCAAGAAGGAAGGAAAACTAATTAGCAAGACATTTTTCAAAAAAAAACGATAGGAATGGGTACATTCCCAAAAGCAGTTGCCACCACCCCAAGTGGCTAGGTAACATCCCTAAAGGCCAGCTGATGAGGATTAAGAGAAATTGTAGTGACCCTAGGGATTTCGAAACGCAAGCCCAGATATTAATTGACAGGTTTGTGGAGAAGGGATACAAACGAGGGGAACTCACCAAAATCAAGAAAATGGTAGAGAACATGAAAAGAGAAGACCTAATAAGTGACTCATCAAGCAGAGGAAATAAGAATAAAAACAAAAACACGGAATTTGCCTTCCTGACAGGATTCAACACGCAACATAAGGCCCTGGAAAAGATCATAAAGAAACACTGGCCCATTTTGAAAGCAGACACCACATTAAAGGATATTCTCCCCCAAAAACCAACTTCTTTTTACAGAAAAGCACCCAGTCTGAGGAATCGGCTAGTGCATAATGTTATCGACCCCCCCAAAGAAAATAAATCTTCCAACTAGTCTCAAAGGTTTTTTCAGATGTGGAAAATGCCTACCCTGTAGGACATCAAAAGAAAAAAGAAGAAAGACCACATCCTTTGTGGCACAAAGTACGGGAAGAACATTTGAGATTAAAGAAACAATAACATGTACAAGTACCCATGTAACCTACGTAGTCTAATGTCCATGCAAGCTACAATATGTAGGCCGCACCACCAGACCTTTGTTCGTCCGTATTAGAGAACATGTAAAAAACATCCGGAAAGGATTCGACAAACATAGTCTGCCAAGGCATTTTAAGCAATATCATTCTCAGGATCCCACAGGCATGGTTTTCTATGCAATTGATAAGATAAAGAATGATTGGAGAGGTAGCAACAAAAGAGTAAATGTGTCTAGGAATGAAACAAAGTGGATATATTTAATGCAGACCCTCCAACCAAAAGGCTTGAATATAGACATTGATCTGAATTGTTTCATCACAGATTTTTAAAAGAGATTTTTTACTCCTTTTTTACTCTTTTTACCCCCTCTTTTTACCAGTATAAGGAATGATTTTACACATATTTTATGTATTTTATATATATTTTATATGTTCACAATTTTATTGCATTCAAGCTGGTAACACCCCTTTTTGCCTTACTATTTGGCTTTGGGTTAATACCCAAGGCCTACGTTGAGCCTACACTGGACAATTGCCGTTTTTCCAGTCCTCAAAGTCTTTCCCATACCATTGGTATTTTGCCCTTGATTTTTCCTCGTTTTTCCTCCTTTCTTACCTGGAGGCATTTATATTTTAAACTAATTAACTTATCTCTTAACATCTAATATTTAATATACCTTTGACTTTTTTTACTTTCATCAGTCTAAGGACAACATAAATCCATATAATACTCAGTAGGAGTATGGGACTTTCAGTATATAACCTTAGGTTGAAGAGACTCTACAATGGCTTCCAAGGTTGCATAAACTCGTCAATAATTTATAATTTTAAATTTTTTTACCTTGGAAACATGTCTTCAGAGGTCCTTGAATTTTAAAGAATTTTTTCAACAAAAGATTTTTTCACCGATTTCACCGATTTTTATCGTTGCATGTATGGGCACTTTTTTGATATAAGCACTAATTGCATGAAAAAGTGGGCCCTTCACTAATAAACATGAAGAATTTTTAACACACCACTGGATCACTTTGTTATTTATCTTATTATGCAGCACTTAAATATCGGAGCACCCCCGATTGCATCGGGCATATCACTCCCGATTGCATCGGGCACATCACTGTTCCGCACCAATATTGCACCACATTGTATTAAAAGTTTTTAAACAAATTAATCATTAAGTGTTTGACCGTACTTTTTTAATATGTAATAAATATGTTTGTATTGTATGTACGGTGAACACAGCAAATAGGGAGTTCACATGATGAGTAAACATTCGATTAGGCTGTACTACACTCGAGTTTTATGTGGCAGGTGCACCAAGATGGCCGCCGTGTCTGACTCTCAGTGGGTGTACATAAATGGCGGCAGCCCAGCCTATAAAAGGACCGGGAGTAGCGCTAGATGGCACGCTCCAGATGACGTCGTATTACGAAACGTGTAGGGCGTGGGTTTGTTACGTCAATACGTCACTTCCGGTAACGGTGGTTTGAGCCGTTGGAACGCGGAAGCATTGCGGCGAACACCTATGCTGATAGTGAACTCCCTAAATGTGAGTGGATGCTACTTGCTCTTAATCCAACTACTATATACTACGCAATGGAGGCTTCTTTTGTGTTCTAGTGACCGGGGAACAGCTGAGTCATCTGCCTTACGTGTGCGGTAAGCAGCGGCGCTATCTGTGGGGATCCAAAGGCGCCATATCCATTATTCAAAAGCACTTTATCACCCACGTGGTTCATTGCTATATTAGCACTCAGCACCTTGTAAATATATGTGATATATGTAATGGTACACTAAACACAGCCCATGCTTTATCTATATATTGAATTTTAACCAGCACGTAGCACTTTGTATTTAAAGGGGCACAGGCACTGTATGCACCATATGCACCTTACCAATACGGATGTTTTTATACAGTTTATTTTATTAATGCGCACACAACACAATTTTACCATTGAATATTTTAAGTGATAGCGCCATTCCCAACATTGTGCACCTTTTTTCATTTTTACTACCTCAGTGGTAGGTTGGAGGCAGCTTACATCACAATATTTTAACCTATTTAAGGTACTGAAAGCTCCATAGCGCTGGTAATCACCCTATCTCATTTCTTTAATTAGTAGATGTGGGAATACATGACTAATCAATAAGGGAGGTGATTGATAACTGACAAGCAGAGGCATAACTAGAACCTTCAGGGCCCTGGTGCAAGAAACCATGAAGGGCCCCTCAGACCCCTGGCCGGGGACCTTCCCTTCAAGCCTGGGGCTCTTCCCACTGATCCTGGGGCCCTTTACTCTCATTGCGGAGCCCTTTATTACAGTCCTGCAGCAGGACCCTTTCACAAGTTCTGCAGTGGGCCCCTTTCCTGCCGTCTTTTGGCCTCGCGGTGGAGTGCCAGGCCCGGTCGCATGTGTGACCTTTGCAATCCTGGAAGTTCACAAACACATGGGTTCAGTAGTTTTTATTTTTTGGTATTTAATTGTATTATTTTTTTATAATTGTATTTTATTTTTTTTTACAATGTCACTGACTAAGACTCTGTCCATTCAGAAAAGGAAGGCGCTGGTAAATTACATATTTACCGACACCTTCCTGGTTCTCTATTGTTACACATCCCCTGCAGCAGCCGACAGGAGAGGGGAGGGAGCACAGTGGGGGGAGAGACAGGGGAGCACACAGGGTCCAGAGACAGCAGAACTCAAGTGAACTGGATAGGAGGGGCGGTGGGGGGGGGGGCAGCATATAAAGGAACCAATCTCCTCCATTTTCCTCCTCCAGCTACAGGAGGAAATAGGAGGAAAGTGATTTCTCTACATGCTGCCCCCCCGCCGCCCCTGGAGCATGGGGCCTGGTTGCAATTGCAACCCCTGTAATTACGCCCCTGAAGAAGTCACGTGGCAGTGACGATACGCATAAAGACGCAGAGGCTGAATGCGGAAGTGCGGCACCACGGACCGCTCGCTACTGACATAACCTTGCACCGGCTGATGGAAGCTTTAATGTAAGTTACTATTTTTGTTTTATACAAATAAACTATTGAAATACTGCACCAGAGGAAGCTTTTTCTTTGTCTGCCCCCATCTGGGAGTATACAGGATACCAAAATACCCCCCTCACCCCTGGAAGGCGTAAGGAGTTTTAAACCCCCTCCCAGCATCCCCCTTGGATGAACACAGGATTGTTGGAAAATATACTTTTCAAATGCTGTAACCTTACAGCAGTAAGGTAAGGGTGTAGCACACCCAGAAGTCCTGCATATTTGCTTTGTCACCGTCAGGGCCGGCCTTTGGGGTGTGCAAGCTGTGCGGCCGCACAGGGCGCCATGGGCAACAGGGGCGCCGTGTGGCCAGCACAGCTTGCACATGATCAGGCCGCACAGCGGGAGGTAAGCGGCGACCGCAGCCTGGAGAGGGTTAACATAAGCCGCGGCCGCCGCTTACCTCCCGATGTGCGACTGGGCCTGTGTCTTTTATAGCTACAGGGCTGAGCTGTGTATCTCACACACAGCTCAGCCTCCGATCCGTCGCCGCTGACAGATCCCTCCTCTGTGCAGGGATGCCAGAGGAGAGATCGTCCTCTCCTCCTCCTCCCGCCCCTTCTCCTCGTGGTGAACCTCCATACTGAGGTAAGTAAGCTCTCTCCTGCATCAAATGTAAGGGGAGGCACTGTGTGGGGCGCCTCTTATGTAAGGGGGGGCTTTGTGTGTGGAGTCTCAGATGTAAGGGGGGTTCTGTGTTGGGGGTTTCAGATGTAAGGGGAGCTCTGTGTGGGGGGTTTCTGATGTAAAGGGGGCTCTGTGTGGGGGATCTCTGATGTAAGGGGGGCTATGTGAGGGGGGGGGGTTGGCGTCACTCACCCTGGCCTGTTGTGGGTAACTGGCTTGCTGGAACACTGTGGTGGGTGGCTGACTGGCTTGGTGTCACCCTGTGGGTGGCTGGCTGGCTGCTGGCACCCTGTTGTGGGGTGGGTGGCTGGATGCTGGCCTGGCACCCTGTTGTGGGTCGATGGCTGGAGGCTGCCCCCCTACCCCACCCCCCACCCCCCCTGTGGCTTTCTGGCTGGCACCCTGTGGTGGGTGGCTGAGGCCGGGGCCTGTGGGTGGTTGGCTGGCCCCGTGACCGGACTGGAGCTGCACACACTATCCGAGGAGTGGGAGGCGGTCTTAGAAGGCAGAACGTGTCAAATTATAGGCCCAGCACGCGGAGACACATGAAGCAACACACACAATGACGTCACAATATCGGCAATGTCGGTAACTTCCGAGGCCGATTCCGATATATCGGGGAAAGTGCATATCGGCCTTGCCGATAATCTGTTAATCCCTAATATTTATTGCTATGTTCTTCTCACCCCTCATGTTGACACTGCTTTGGGACATCCCACAAGTCAAGAAGATATGGCGCTATGTCCATCAATGAACAAAAGAGAGAACTGGATTTTTGTCTTACCGTAAATCCCTTTTCTCTGATGTTCATTGACAGACACAGCACCCATCCCTCTGTGGAGTTGGGTTATGTATTCTTCTGACACTGCTTGTTTCAAAACTGAAATCCTAGAGCAAGAAGTGGGAGTATACCTCCAGGGACTGCCTCACAGTAACTGAATTGATTGTAGTTCTCAAAGGAACAGAAAATAATAAAAGGGAAAAAAAAATTCAGTTTAAAAGGAAAAAATACCAGGACCAGAGATCCCAGCAAGGAGCTAGGTCCTTACTCCTGACTAGGCAGAAAAAAACTGAGACCCTAAAGCAGGAAGTGGGAGTATACCTCCTGTGACTGCCCTATAGGCGTAGTTAAGCTTTGTTAACTTTTGTTAACCCCTTTTCTGCCTAGTGTCGTACTCCTGGGAAGAGCAGCATAACCCACGAGTCAAGAATATATGGAGCTAAATGATCCCCATGGGGGGGCGTGGTTTGGCGATGGCTCCGTGAGGACGCTGGAAGCAGGAGCTAAGTGAGGCGGTGCGGTGCTCGCTCCTCTGAAGCCGGTGACTCGATCCCTCTTGCCGGCATACAACGGTGCATATCCCCAACACTGAAGCCGGTGTCAAGGCTTACCTTTGTTGGGAGTCATTCAGGCAGAGATTTATGCTCACCCTTGCAAACAAACACAGACCAGGGTGACCAGGTAAGAAGCCACCTGGCCTGTGAGTTTGTGCATGGGGGCTGTTCAGGATAACCAGGTCCAAATACAGGCAAGGACTAGAGCAGGAGAACCGTTAGGTGAAGCCAGGGGTCAGATGCCGGAAACAAACAGGAATGCAGGAACTCAAACAACAGGAACCAAACCAGGAAACCAGAATCAATGAACGGACACTGCCCTTAGGGAGGGGCAGTGTCTTATACCTTGTTAATTAGGTATCAAATACAGCTGGAGAGTTACTGACAGGTCTGAGCCTCTGGTGAAATCCAGCCCCCTAGTGCTGCAGGCAATACAGGAATAAACAGGAGTTCTCCAAAGTCCTGAAGTGGCTCAGAGGCTAGTTTGCAGACTGGGAAGCCAGAAGGACACAGGTTCAATACCTCTGAAAGGAACCAGTGGGGTGGCCACGCCTAGCCGTCTGGCGGGTACGACTAGAACCCTGACAGTACCCCCCCTTTAGGGACGCCCGCCGGGCGTGAACATTTTCCTCAGCAGGAGTGGAGCGTCTGGCACGCAATGCCTCCTCAAATAAACGCAAGTCTTTTTTGCAGACTACAGTACCATCAGAAGCATAGGTACAGTCTGGTGGTATATCTTCTTCGAGCAGGCTTGAAGTAGTGTTGGTACTAATAAGAACTGCATCTTTAGGAGACAGCGTTGCCTCTTCTGGGGCTTTAGACAGAAGAGTCACAGAGGTCACGTTATCAGGTACCTGAAGGAAATTGGTGGTTTCAATCACAGTGGTCTGAGTACCTTTGGCCATAGACGAACATGAACTTGTGTGACAACAATGTTGGCAATTCACAGACAGAGGTGTATTGCTGACTGGGTATAACTGAACAGCACCCAAATGGAGAGCCCGAGGTCTAGGAGGGCGCGTAGGGCACAGAGAGATAAAGTGCCCTCTTTCTCCACAGTAAAAGCAGAGACCACGGCCTCTCCTCCGGTCTCTTTCATCAGGTGTCAATTTGGTCTTTATCTTTATGAGACCTATCTCCATGGGTTCTTTAGAGTCGGCAGGAACATGGGAAACCTCTGGAGTTTCTCTATGAACAGGTTCACAAGATGGCAACATTGACGTGTGGTGTTGGTATTCCCTGTCTCTGGGTATCTTGGATTCTCTGAAACCTGACCTTGGAGTAGACGGTTTTCTAGAGGTCTTACACTGCGAGTCCAATGCTGTCAAGATGGACACCCAGCTATCAAGGACCGGATTCTGAGCAAGCAACATCTGGTGTGCCCATGTCTTGATCCATCCAGACAGCAGATTGATAGCCGCATGGACCTTGATAAAGTCACTGGCATATGTCCGAGGCTTTAAGGCAAATAAAATTTCGCAGTCCACCTTAAAGCACTGGAAAGAAGCACGACTACCATTGAATCTCTCAGGCATGACAACAAACGGCTCTGAATATGCAGGTTCCGAGACTGGGCGTACTGTGCCTTTAAGTAACAGAATTTCACGCTGCAGCTCTGAAACAGTCTGGGCCAGGCTGGACACTTGCAGGGTTAGCATCTTGCACATCTCTGCTGACTCCATGTTTGGTCAGTTCATTCTGTCAAGGCTTACCTTTGTTGGGAGTCATTCAGGCAGAGATTTATGCTCACCCTTGCAAACAAACACAGACCAGGGTGACCAGGTAAGAAGCCACCTGGCCTGTGAGTTTGTGCACGGGGGCTGTTCAGGATAACCAGGTCCAAATACAGGCAAGGACTAGAGCAGGAGAACCGTCAGGTGAAGCCAGGGGTCAGATGCCGGAAACAAACAGGAATGCAGGAACTCAAACAGGAACCAAACCAGGAAACCAGAATCAATGAACGGACACTGCCCTTAGGGAGGGGCAGTGTCTTATACCTTGTTAATTAGGTATCAAATACAGCTGGAGAGTTACTGACAGGTCTGAGCCTCTGGTGAAATCCAGCCCCCTAGTGCTGCAGGCAATACAGGAATAAACAGGAGTTCTCCAAAGTCCTGAAGTGGCTCAGAGGCTAGTTTGCAGACTGGGAAGCCAGAAGGACACAGGTTCAATACCTCTGAAAGGCACCAGTGGGGTGGCCACGCCTAGCCGTCTGGCGGGTACGACTAGAACCCTGACAGCCGGTATCTGTCTGCCGGCGCGAGTTCCACTGAAGCTGCCTGACGTGAAGCTGCCTGACTCGAGCATAGTCAATGTCCACTTGTCGGCAGCTTACCAGCCTACGGGCACGCTAGTGAAGCCTGCACCTGTGGTAGTGCCGGCGTACACATGAGAACGCTGATCTAAGAATAACTTGAGTTTACATGTCGGCGCTTACCCCTCTGATACACACGGCTTGATTTTGAAGGCACAAAGGGACTATTTGTAACCTGAAGCCCTGTAGTACAGTCGGTGTCTATATGCCGGCAACACAAACGACAGCACAGCAGGGGGTTACAACAAGGCACGTGGATATCACTAAATATTTTTTAAGACGTCCTACAGCTGCACAAGGTATTATGGCTACCTCTAAGTTGGCATCTATACGGTCCCAGACTGGTGGCTCCGCAGGTCCAGCCCTACAAAAGAAGCCCTCCAAAACGAATATAGAACAGAAAGGAGAGTCCCTCTCCCCCATACAGGACTCCCATCTACAGGTTTTAGCCATGGAAGAGCAAGGAGCAACTCAGACCCCACACAAGTCCCCGCTGCAATATCTACCGGTAACAGAATGGAAGGAGTTTTTATCCCGCATCCCAACCAAGCAAGATATCAGTGACATGGCGACTACAATTGTGAGTAACCTAAAAGGTCAAATAAACACTATTAAGTTAAAAGTGGATCAGGTGGATGATAGGATTGTGCAGGTGGAGGAGGCACAGTCCTTATCAGAATCCAAAATCCAAAAGCTAGCTCAATCACAGCTGTCATTGCAAAGACCGATTATTTTACTACAACTTAAGCAGGATGATAATGAAAATCGTAATCGCAGAAACAATTTCAGACTCAGAGGTTTACCAGAATCTATCCTAGGCCCTGATCTCAAGGGGTGTGCGGTAAAGATAATAAATAGATTGTTGGAGCGTCCTCTTACTGAACCTATTGAAATAGACAGGATTCATAGGGTTAAATCCCCACGCAGTGTAGGGAAAGAACACCCAAGGGATGTCTTAATCAGAATCCATTTTTTTGCCCTTAAAGAGGAGATCATGAGACGCGCTTGGAATCAGGGAACCGGGATTTTGATGGAGTTAAACTGCGATTCTTGCCAAACATATCCCATAATACCTTGCGGATGAGGGCCATGATGAAACCTCTGCTAGAGGAGATATGCAGGGTGAAGGCAACTTACCACTGGGGCCATCCATTCCATTTGGTGGTGACGCGAGATAAAAATTAATTTGCATTAAGATGGCACGATCAACTTCCTGGGCTTTTCTCGTTTCTCGGGATTTCTCCAATCCCTTTACAGGACTGGCTGGGCGTTTTTGGAAGAGGGAGTCAAGAAGGACTTGAATTAATCCATCCCCTAACCTATCCACAGCAGCAAGGAAACAAGCATATAGTGCCAGCTACAGTAGCCGAAGATATTCCCACTGCAACTTTGGAGTTGTAAAATATTTGCTACATGGAGCTGCCTCCCTAGTGCAAGGGAGATGAACGTAGGGCTTCGCACATTTTCTCCCTGTGTCTGGTTGGATTGTGAGAGGGGTTTTTTTTCCTTTTTATTTTTTTTGTGTGGGGGAAAAGGGGATAGGAATTTTCCTCCCCTTTTTTTCCCCCTTTTTTTTCCCCTTTTTTTTCCCCCCCTCCCCCTTTTTTTTTTTGATGTGCATTTTTTCTGCTGTTCGCGATGTCTATTTCTACACTAGAATATAAGGAAATGTAGTCTGGAGGGATTTTGATGGGGTATCGAGTGATGTGTTGAGGGAGGGGGGCCAGGGGGGGTGGGGTGGGGGGTGCTCCCCCCCTTTTTTTTTTTTGCTCCTCCCCCTCCGTCTCTTTTTTTTTTTGAGGCGGGGGGTGGGGGGATTTTTCCCCTACTCCCTCCCCTCTTAGTTTACTAGAGAAGAGCCCGCTCTCACCCACGGCTACATGCTTGGGGTGATTGAGTGCTCAAAAAGGGAAGAGGAGAAACGTTTTTTTGTTTTTCCTCCTTTCAAGAGGGTACATTTTGCTCTGCTTCTTTTGTCCCTTTTTTTTTTTTTTTTTTTTCTTTTAAAGAAAAAGTATCTTTATTCTCTTTCTGTCTCTTTCTTTTTTTGTGTGTTCTAGTTTATAGAGTCTTTGGACTCTAGTACTCACGGAGTCTGCCAACCACTGCTACCCTAAAGTAGGCCGCGCCTGGTCGCGCTAAGTTAAGATAACTTTTTATTAGTTGGATTGTATATAGGGGGGGGGTAGAGGTTTTGTGTGGGGGGGGGGGGGGTTCGTTTTTCTGGTTTTTTTTTTTCCCTTTTTCTTTCTTCTTCTTCTTCTTCTTCCCGTGCTTATGGCCTCCGTAGGGGCCATGGGGGGGGGGGGGTTTGGGGGAGCCATCCATGACAGCGAATGTCCACAAACAAGTGGATGTTGGCTGTAAGGTCTCCACATTGAATGTCAGAGGGTTGTCCACCCCGCAGAAACGTACACGTCTGTTGCAGGATTTAAAACGTTGTCATACCCAAATAGCATTCCTTCAGGAAACTTACTTTAGGAAGGATTTTTTACCCACACTGCATAATAAAGACTTCCCCTGGGCTTATCACGCCCCTTCTCCTATCGCCAAATCGAAGGGAGTGAGTATCCTTATCTCCAAGTCGATCCATTGGTCATTCAAGGAGATATTGGCAGATCCAATGGGTAGATATCTGTTATTAAAGGGGAGCACCGGCCATACAGAACTCACATTGGTAAATGTTTACATGCCCAACTCGGAACATTTGACATTTTTACAACAGCTAATACCAGTCGTTTTGGGATTTCAGGAGGGTCATCTGGTGATGGGGGGAGATTTTAATTTTGTTTCGGAACCCCTTTTAGACACGTCAAAAAAATCCTCATGTATTTCGTATGCCCGGATTCGGCGCCTACAGCGAGAACTCTCTATTTTAAATTTGGTCGACCCATGGAGGTTAACGCACCCGAATGTTCAAGATTTTACGTACTACTCTCCGATCCACAACGCCTACTCCCGAATCGACCGCATCCTGATCCTTCAGTCAGATTTGCCGTCAGTACTTTCATCCTGTATTGACAATTTCTCTATGTCAGATCATGCTCCGGCACATGTGTGCATAGACTGGGACTCTAGACCACCTAGACCTACTACGTGGCACCTAAATGAATCACTGCTACAATACCCAGAGGCAAGGGCGACAATAGATGAGGCGCTAAGTAATTTCTTTATGGAAAACAGCGACGACTCTTTGTCTCCCTCAACAATTTGGGAGGCCCATAAATGTGTGGCGAGGGGAGTTATAATGTGGGTGGCATCTCAACACAAAAAGTCTCAGGAGAAGAAGGTATTAGAGTTGCTTTCCCAAATTGAAGACCTTAGTAGGCAACATAAAAAGTCGTTGGCTATGGAACACCTAGGCCCCCTTACCCGAGCAAGAGAAGAACTGAATCACCTTCTTTTTCAAAAAACAAACCGAAGATTGCTATGGGCTAAAAGACATTTTTTTGAATTTGCTAACAAATCAGGGGTAATGTTAGCAAGGGCATTAAGGGGCCCGAAGAAACAAACATACATTCCTCGTATAAAGACGCAGGGTGGGGGGGAGGTGCATACCTCGTCCGCAATGGTGGGCGAGTTTTGCACATTCTATCACTCCCTGTATAATTTGCAAACTGCAGGAGAAGGGAAAAGGGATCAGGGGGAAAAATTGGAGGGGATTGAAGCGTACCTCAGAGACTCTGGAATGCCAATACTTTCTGCAGAACAGACATTAGCTATGGAAGGAGAGATTACAGAGCGAGAATTGGAGGGTGTTATAATGCAGTCCAAATCTCATAAAGCCCCTGGCCCGGATGGGCTTACATTGCCTTACTATCAATATTTCAAAGCTTGTTTAATCCCACCTCTTTTGAGGCACATGAACTCAGTGCAGGAGGGTGGGACGCTACCCATAGATTCATTAAGGGCTTACATTACCCTTATCCTCAAGGAGGGGAAAGATCCATCACTATGCGGTAGCTACCGCCCTATCTCACTACTAAATTGCGATACAAAGTTTTTAGCAAAAATACTCGCAAATCGCCTTCTACCCTATATCCCTCACCTAATACACCTTGATCAAGTTGGTTTTGTTCCGTTGCGTGAGGCTAGGGATAATACGACTCGGGTAGTAGATATCATCCACGCGGCTCAGGAATCTCACAATAGAAAAGGCCTTTGACAGGGTGGCCTGGAGTTTTATCGAGACCCCCCTGTCATATATCGGACTTGGCCGACAGATGTTGACATATATTCTAGCACTATGTGTAAGGGGTGCTGATGACCTATGTTAATGGTGCCACATCCCTAATATAGAATGCAAAGAGAGGAGGTTCCCCTAATTGGGACTTTTCAGGCACATAGAAATGTCAAAACTTATATAATACAAACAATAATTTTATATTCTAGCACTATACAACAATCCTTCAGCAGCAGTACGTGTTAACGACTGGAGATCAGACTACTTCCCAATTTTAAATGGGACTAGGCAGGGATGCCCATTATCGCCGCTTATTTTTATCTTAACCTTGGAGCCCCTGCTATGTTCAATTCGTAGATCTCCAGATATTGCAGGGATGTGGATTGCGGGCGAACAACACAAGGTGGCCGCCTTTGCGGATGATCTTGTGTTCTTTGCGACTAATCCATCTGTGACACTCCCAAATATCTTGGAAGCCCTTAAAGTCTATGGATCATTAGCCAACTTCAAGATCAATCTTTCCAAATCGGCAGCACTGAGCATATCTATGCCACTACAGGAGGAATTACGATTACGTGCATCTTTTTCATTTCAGTGGGTTGAAGGGGTGTTAAAATATCTGAGGATTCTAATTACAGCAGATCTATCAGAGTTGTATAGGAAAAACTTATTTCCTTTATTAGGGAAGATTAAAACTGATCTGAAGTCATGGCAGCAGGTAACTTTAACCTGGTTCGGCAGGTGTAATGCATTAAAAATGAATATCCTACCTAGGATTCTGTATGTAATGCAGGCCTTACCAATTACAATCCCGCCGGTATTCTTTCAACAGATCAAGAAGATGTACCGCACCTTCATCTGGGCCCATAAGTCCCAGAGGATCCGGCTACAAATACTTTCATTTACAAAAGTTTAGGGGGGGATAGGGCTACCAGATGTTCTTAGATATTATAGGGCAATACATCTGACACAAGTTGTGGACTGGCATTGCAACTCGGTAAATAAACGTTGGGTTAAATTGGAGGTATGCGAAACGGGTCGCCCAACTCCTCCAGCACCATGGTCAACCTATACCCCAGAGGATAAGGTTCTCTCCCACCCCACTATAGGGGCGTCAATACGAGTGACCCGACAGATTCAACATATACCTAAAATAGCCCCAGCTTTCTCCCCTTTGATACCTATTCTGGGAAATCCGGAATTCCCCCCTGGGTGCATAAATGCGAAAATGCGACGACTGCCACAGGTTGGTAAAACCCGTATATATGACGTGTGGCAAAGAGGCCACATACCTACCCAGGAGGAAATAACAGCTTGGCCAGATACTGATTTGGATTTTTTCAGTATTTACCAATTGAGACATTTCTCAAAACATATAAGCAAAGGGGCTATGTCCCACATGATTTAACTCCATTTGAAACGTTATGTATCTCAGAAGCCTCGCCTAAGCATTTGATATCCTTATTCTATACATGGTTATCAGAAGATCAAGAAGGCCAGCAACTACCATTTATACGACAATGGGAACGTGAGCTTGGAACTGCTTTGGCTCCAAGACAAGTGAATAAGATTTTGACTGCTGTCCATAAATCTTCTATGGACAGTAAAATTCAAGAAATGGGGTATAAGATACTCACTAGGTGGTATAGAGTCCCTGAGGTGTTACACAAAATGGATGAGACCTGCTCAGACAGATGTTGGCGTTGTGGATCGGAGGCAGGGACGATGCTCCGCATTTTCTGGACATGTCCCCTTATAAAGATATTCTGGATAAAAATTGCGTCAGTCATCAAACGGCTAACTGCCGTGGAGGTGCAAGATGATCCGGCCTTATGCCTCCTTCACCTCACGAAAAGTTTGGTTAAAAGATACAGAAAATCACTGACACTCAGACTTTTGAATGCTGCAAAGGCGTGTATACCTGCCTTATGGAGGCAGACACATCCACCGACTTTGACGTTATGGTATTCTAAAATAAAAGAGATTCATAGGCTGGAAGAACTTACAGCCTTGTTGAAAAATACAGAGGAAGAGACTAGAGCCCGATGGCAGCCTTGGGTACACTTGAGCAATATGGAAATTCCTCCAACATAACATTGTGCTTGGGTGCCTTCCTCTTGTCTCCTCCCCCATTGCCACCCCCCCTCTTTTTTTCATTTTTCTCTTCCCTTTTTTTTTTTTTCCTTCTTCCCCCTAGATGGGTTTAGGGATATAACCTATCACAAGTTTTCTAGATTTGTAAAGTGGATAGAGTCTAAGAATATAAATAGGGGCTAATCCCCTTCTTATGCACTTCTTTTTTTTTTGTGTGTGTTCTTGTGTCCTTCACTTATTTTTTCACGTTTTCAGTGGTTTGAAAATAGATTGGATTCACATATCATCACCCAGTTGTGTAGGGAGATGAGGTTTGGTTTGGCGATTTGTATTCACAGTGAGATTGAGATATGACATACACTAGAGTAACACGGATACCCTAACCTATACTGGGCTTTTTTGTGGGGGTCCCCCCCCCCTTTTTTTTTTCTTTTTTTTTTTTTTTCTCTTCTCTGTTTTTGCTGTTGTGAGCAGATGAATGTATATATGTGTATATCTCTGTATCCTATACATACCATGTTTATTTTATGTGTTGTCGATGGATGTGTATAGAAATAATAAAAGTTGAAGATTAAAAAGAAGATATGGAGCTGTCTGTCAATGAACATCAGAGAAAAGGATTTTACTGTAAGACAAAACAGCACTTCATCTTCTTGACCGCAGATCGGTCTCTAGTGCTGATACGGCGATATTACTCTTCCTGATCACCGCATGGTGTGCAGATAGTGGGACTGTAAGTTCCTGACCGGTGGTGGTGAGTGCTTTTGTTTGGCTTTCTCTCCCTCTTCCTGCTATTGCAGTGGTAGTGCTCTGTGCTGGGCATTGTAGTGCCACAGCACGGTGGGGTGTCCCTTTTGCAGTGTTTACACTTCTTTTTGTGGGTTCCCTTCTTAATTCATGAAGTCCATGGAACATGTTTCACCACCCAACCTCCTCTCAGAGGCTGCAGGGCCCTTCAGGGCCCAACAACTGTCTGCACTGACGGCGATCCGGGAATCCTTGGTGTCCAAAGTAGATTTGGTCCACGGGCTAGCATAAAGCGTCCCCCACCTTCACTTGCTTCTTCTGTCTCCTCAGATCCAGAGTCTCATCCGGCCATCGCGAAGGCAAGTTACCCTTCGGGGTCTGCGTCCACGCACCCTGCATACTCCGATATTGAGGATGATTCCTCTGGTCCTCTAGCCGCACGTGAAAAGGTGCTAGTGGATACACTGATTGTATAAATGCGGGAAACTTTGCATATGGAAGATGTGACTAACGCAGCATCAGAGGCTCGGGTTACCTTTGGCACCCACAGGTCCTCAAAAGCGGCAAGGGTGTTTCCCTTTCCTGCCTTCTTTGACAATATTGTCTCAAAACAGTGGGGGTGCCCAAAACGCACCCTTGCAATCCCTAAGCATTTTGTAATGCGGTACCCTAACGAGGAGTCCCTCCTTAAAAAATGGATGATAATTCCTATGGTGGACTCCCTGGTTTTTACAGGAACAAAATAATAAAAAAAGGTTGACGAGTCCCTGGTAGTCTCAGACCAAGCTGATAGGCAGTCAGAGGCCTTTATCCGCCAAATGTTCACTGTGGCTAGGTCGGCAATTAGGCTGGTATTTACTATTGCCCTAATGTCACAAGCTATGACTGAATGGGCTAAAATGCTACACCAGAACCTGGAGGAGAAACTGCTCCCCCCTGCCGTTGTGGAGCTGGTGGATCAGGTGGTCCAAGGGCTACAGTTTGTCTGTGACACCTGTTTGTATGCCGCTCCTCTGATTTCTAGACCGTCTGTCTCAGCAGTGGTCCTGCGGTGCATTAACTGGCTGAAATGCTGGTCTGCAGACCCGGCTTTTAAGAAGGTCCTGTCTGTTCTTCCATTCATGGGGGATCGCCTGTTTGGAGCTTCTTCAATGGCATCTTCAAAGGCCTACAGTAACTGGGAAAGAGTACTCTTCTTCCTCAGGCTTCCAAGGGTAAGGAGTCCCGTTGCAGATGGGGACCTTTATTTTCAGCTCACGAGCAGCCTTTTCGTCCCTCAGGGTCTCAAGACAAGGGATCCATGCCCTTTCGGGCCTCTGCTGGGGTTCCAAGAAGTCTTGGTCGGGAAGATTAATATCACCGTATCAGCACTTGAGGCCAACCTACGGTCAAGAAGATGAAGTGATGTGTCAATGAACATCCGAGAAATAGATTTTATGGTAAGTCAAAAATCCAATTTTTTGTACTTATTGTAAAATCCTTTGTGCATTGACTAATAATCTACTACTACTACTACTACTACTACTACTGCTTTTCCACAAAATTGGAGCTTGATGGGAGTGGAAAGGATAGTTGGCTGAATAACAGATTTGTTGCCAGCATCAAATCTCTTGTAGGCATCAGTATAACCCACATGTCTCAGAAATAGTAAAGGGAGAGCTGCGCTAAATTGGTGGTAAACCAGAGTCACCCAGCATGAACAAAGTATATTACAATATGGTACACCCACGATAATAAGATGTATTATGCCAGTAAATTCTCATGCATCACAGACACATATAAATATCACAAAATGTCAACAGGCATAAGTGAAGGTGTAAGAAATAAAGTCCATCAATAAAGGTCCATATAGATTGAATAGGTGTCCGGTGAAAGGATGAAAACACACACCGCTTCCAACGTGTCTAATTCCACAAGGTGCCACATGCAAAGAGCTCAAGTTATGCTTACCAGAGCTCATAGGATTATGAGCATATCACACATATCCACAAATAGGCCAACCAGAATCCACCATAAAGCACCGTACTACCACTGTTCTTGGGCAGATGACCCCGAGCTGGTAAAGGAGCCCCTCGGTATTCCACGTCCCAAAAAAAGAAGGGAGCGATAGCGTAGTACGTACACACAATTTTATTGAACATAAGGTTAAAAACACTTTCATTAAAAATGAGAACAAGCGCTTGTATATGTCTAATGCCGCCCGACTTCCGGGTCGCGTCGTGGTGACGTCAGCACGCCTTCCCTTCGCCTCCCCATGTTCAATAAAATTGTGTGTACGTACTACGCTATCGCTCCCTTCTTTTTTTGGGACGTGGAACACCGAGGGGCTCCTTTACCAGCTCGGGGTCATCTGCCCAAGAACAGTGGTAGTACGGTGCTTTATGGTGGATTCTGGTTGGCCTATTTGTGGATATGTGTGATATGCTCATAATCCTATGAGCTCTGGTAAGCATAACTTGAGCTCTTTGCATGTGGCACCTTGTGGAATTAGACACGTTGGAAGCGGTGTGTGTTTTCATCCTTTCACCGGACACCTATTCAGTCTATATGGACCTTTATTGATGGACTTTATTTCTTACACCTTCACTTATGCCTGTTGACATTTTGTGATATTTATATGTGTCTGTGATGCATGAGAATTTACTGGCATAATACATCTTATTATCGTGGGTGTACCATATTGTAATATACTTTGTTCATGCTGGGTGACTCTGGTTTACCACCAATTTAGCGCAGCTCTCCCTTTACATTTTCTATTTAGTGACTCCCACTACAGCTGCTGCTTTTTCTTTGGCTTAGCGCGGTTATTTATTTTATTTTTATGTCTCAGAAATAACCGTTGTCCCCTAATGAACTCCAAGAAAAGGGTTTTACAATAAAATCCTCTTTTATTTCATTTCAGATTGTAGGTGCCAATGAAGTGCTCAACGTAGATAAAAAGTTACGCTTACAGCTTTACTATCCTCCTCGATCCCGTATTACCTCCATCACTCCTGTCTACGATTGGTGGTTAAAATATCCCAGAAATCAGTACCCTTCCACTTTATATGTAACCATTAAAGGATTAAAGCTGCCGGAAAATGTAAGTATCTACTAGTATCATTTTATGTTTCAATATTTTTTATTTTTAAATTGTAAAGGAATAGTAAACAGATTCGGTTACATGTAAATCATAAATTGCATAAAGTATGGTGGTAATTTCTCATGTACATTAAATGTTTGACAGACACCGCTTAACCAGTAATCATATAACACAGTAATCCTACAAACTTATTTATACAGGAATTATATTCTATGCATGCGTTAGCATCATCTGTCATAATTAGTATGTGTTCTGGTTTGTTGCCTACAAATTGTTAACACTATATGTACCCAAACAACCAGAAGAAAGAAGGGGAAAAAAAAAAAAAAAAGGGGTAGACAAGGGAGGGGTAGGGGATTGTGAGCTGAAGTGTTATATGTTCGAATCTGTCAACCAAGAAGATCGGAACGCCTGATTATACAGAGTAGCATTTTTGGGGGTAAGGAGGAGCTCACAAGAGCCCCTTATCTTTTAGAAACTTATGGATCCAGATAGACCATTTTTTTTTGGAAAGAACTTATAGAATTATGATTACAGACTACTGCTCTTTCATATAGGCAGTGAAGGTTCACCCTATGGATTACCTCTGACATTTCGGGGGCATGGGTAGTCTTCCATTTTTTTTGTGATTACCAGTCTGGAGGCTATCAGTATGTGTGACACAACAGTTCTAAATTGGTGAGGGGAACTAGAAATGTTAAGGTTCAGTAGTGCTGAGCCTGGTGTTGGCTTGGTCAGAACACCCGTGAGTTGTGATATTAAAGTAAATACCGCTCTCCAGAAACTGCGTATGTTAGGGCATTCCCATAGAATATGGACGAGATTGCCCATATTCCCACAGTGTTGCCAAAAAAGGGGTGAATAGTCTGGATAGATTTTTGACGGTTTATGTGGCGTAAAGTAACCTCTATGTAGAATTTTTAGGAAGTTATCGCAATGATTCGTAGACTTGGTGGCACAGAAATTTTGTTTAATTGCAAATTTTTAGTTTTGAATAGAGAAAGACTCTTTTAAATCACTCTCCCAACGAAGGAAGGCCGAGGGTTTTTATTTCAGTTATGGGTATTTGGAGTGCATTTATTAGAACCACGAGATAACTCCTTTTGGCGAACGGTTAGTACTTAGGTAGTTCCATATTATAGGTTCTACTGTCACAGTTTTAGTCTGGATCTTGTTGTGAAAATAGTCAATTTGGATCCTTGCGAAGGTGTTTTCCCAAAGATCCTCTGGAATCTTAGATAAGACTCTGAACCCCAGGTCTAACCATTGGGGTACATTCAAAGATGGAATAAGATGTTCGTATGTATTAAGAGATATAGGGATCTGAGTGGAACTAATGCTAGGGGGTTTTATACTTAGAAGTGTTCTCCAAGCTTCCAGTGAGACCTGTATGGATGGCAATTCAGGCCATTGGAGGTTTGGATGCAGAGCTGCAGCTTGAAGGAGGGATGCAGGTCCCGCTCTTTAATGAATGACTTTTCTATGTTAATCCATAGTTTCTTCAAGTTAGAGGAAAACCAGGACCTTGCCTGGTTGAGGACAGCGGCATACTGTAGTTTTTCAGCACTGGTAGGTTCACTCCCCTCTAGTAGATTTATGCCGGATCTGAGTTGTGAATAAGACTCTAGCTATACCTTCCTTCCAAATAAATGTTCTAAGCAAGATATCCAAGTCCCTAAAAAAAATTGTCGGGTAGAGGGATAGGGATAGTTCTAAAAAGGTAAAATACTTTAGGTAGGGTCATCATTTTAAAAGCCGCTACTCTTCCCAACCAAGAGATCTTGTGGGTTAAACTTAGTATAGATTCAGAATCCTTCTTTACCATTTCTAGAAGAGGTACAAAGTTGAGTTCGTAGGTTTTAGTGGATGGGTAGGAAAATGAAAATGATAGGGGATAAGGGACACCCTTGGCGCGTTCCATTAGTGATTGGGAATGCATCAGAAATGACAATGGATGTGTATATACACGCTGAAGGATTAGAGTATAGGGCCATAATCCCTGAGTGAATCCATTTGGTAAGGCCAAACTTAGTGAGAGTTGAATTTAGGAAGCCCCAGTGCTAAAGTCAAAAACACTAAAGGTTCACTTTGCCAAAACCAGGGTCTTTCCCTGGTTTTTGCAAAGTAATCACAATTGCTTTCAACATTTCTTGTGGGAAGGAGCCAGAGGATGCGGCTATGTTAAATACTGATGCTAGATGAGGAGCAACGATGTCACTTAAAGCCTTCTAGTATTCCTCTGAGAAACCATCAGCGCATGGTGCTTTATTATTCTTTAGTTCTCTGATGACTTTTTTGTTATATCTGCAACAGAAATGGGGCATTCAGTGACTCCAAAGTGTCCAAGTCTACAGTGGGGAGTGAGATAGATGATAAATAGAGGGATATAAGCTCCTTAGTGGGTTGGGGCCTATCTGGGTCCTCTTTCAAGTTATATAAGGAATGGTAGAATTGTTTAAATGCTTTAGCTATATCATCCGGGTGATGAACTACAGTGCCATCTAGGGGATTTTGAATGGAAGATAGATTAGTTTTAAGGCGTTGTTTTTGAAGATGTCTAGCTAGAAGTTTTCCTGCCCTGTTACTTTGAAAGTAGTATTTAGCTTTAACAGACTTCAATATTTCTGTTCTGACATTAATAGGAAGCGTAAGTCCTGTCTAGATTTTTTATTAGAGCCGTCAATTTGTCTGCCTGGGGCGACTTTTTGGTTTGGGACTCTAGGGACTGAATCTGTTGCAGCAGATCACTCACAGCCTGCATCCTCTGCTTCTGTACTCTAGAGGCTTGCTGAATCAGCAAGCCCCTAGCCACCGCTTTGTGGGCACACCAGATCGTAAATGCATCTACAGAAGGTGAAGAATTAATTTGGAAGTATTCATGCATTTGAGCTCTGATTCTTTTTATAGGTTGTTTTTGAGACAAGAGGAACGTATTATTCCATCAAAGAGTAGTTGGCCGAGTTCTACACGCCTTCCTTAACGCAATTGAAATGGGGTCATGATCTGACCACGTGATAGAATGGATAGAGGCTCGAGCCACCCTTTGTAAAAGTTGCAGATTGGGAAGGAAGTAGTCAATCCTTGAGAAAGATTTATGAGCTAAAGAGTAAAAAGAATAATCACGTTCAGTTGTGTTAAGACATCTCCACACATCATATAGTCTAGATTCATGTACAAAGGTTTGGAGGTGACCATTGTGGTTGGGTTTAGGAGCGGTGGTGCCCAGCTTGGGGTTCAGTAAAGAGATGAAGTCACTACACCAAAACGCCAATCCTCTTTGCAGAGGTTCAATCCGTTTTTGAACCTTCCATAAAAACCAGAGTTAAACTGGGTTTGGGGCGTACACATTAATTATGGTGTATGTAACATTGTTAATATCATATATGAGTGCCAGATAGTGTCCTTGAGGGTCGCACACAGAGTCATGCAGATTGAAAGTCACTGAGTGACCAATAGCAATAAAGACGCCCCTTTTCTTTTCTGGAGAATTAGCTGTTAGCACGTGGAGGAAATCCTCGTGGCTACATTGAGGAGCTTTCCCTTGCAGAAAATGGGATTCCTGAACACACAGTACATCACTGTAATTTTGTTTTTGCCTCCATCCATAGGGCCCTCCGTTTATTTGAACTGTTTAGGCCGTGGGCATTCAATGAGATAATTTTAAGGGTCATCACACATGGTAGGAAAAGTATGGGTATAGCTAAGACTTACTGGGGTTACGGAAGTACCTGAATTGTTAGTGATGAGTAATTGGCAATATATCTTCCTTCGGTCTTCTGACCACAATGAAGGTGCGGTAAGATCTTTAGGTGAAGGCAGCATCCAACTGATGAGCAGATAGGCGACTGTGAGATTCTGACAGTATCCTGAGGGAAATGGGAAAGGGGGACAAACACAAGGCAACAAAAGGGAAGAAAAACAAAAGTTAGCAACCATAAAAACAAGTGAGCAACGGCTCAATGAACGGCCAAGGCTGGTTCCTACAGTAGAGGGTTCTGTCGTTTAGAGACTGGAACATCTGCCGTGAGCAATCTATTTAGAGAGAATCCTTGAATGCTATATTTGAGGCATCAGGAAAAGTGATCACCCCGGAGCGGTCTGCCATTCTGTTTCCATACGGCTAGAGGGACGGCCAGGTAATTGCTGATCTTCCGAAGGTGGTAATAGGCTAAATGCCGTCCTCCACTGAAGTTACGGTGAAAGATTTCCTATCTTTTGTGATGATCAGCTTCGCCGGAAATCCCCACTAGTACACGATTTGTTGATTATGTAGGATTTTTGCTACAGAATTTTTTTTTTTTTTCCTTGCCTAAATAGTATGCTGCGCTAAATCTGCATACAAATATAGGTGAGCATATGGATCTGGCAGGGGGAAGTGAGTTTAGCGAATCGCATAAGGTAGTCCTTCACGTGATAAAAGTGGATGGTAGTGATGAGCATTGCGGCAGATGAGAAGGTTTAGGTAGTCTGTGGGCTCGATCAACGATCATTTCTCGTTCTGGGATCTCTGGAAGAAGGGTTGATATCAATTGTTTATATAGCGGTGGAGATCTGAGGTTAGAATTGTTTCTGATACCCCTCTAAATTTCACATTGTTTCTGCATGAGCGATCAAGGTCCGCCAATTTAGCTTTAGGTGCATTGATATCGTCTTCCCGCTCATTGTGGGCATCCACTAATTCATTGTGCGCACCCACAAACTCCCCCATTTTAGGCTCCATGTGATCCACACAGGGTCCCCCAGATCAGAAACATCTGCGGTAATACGTGCCATAAATTAAATCATTTCCTCGTGCAGGGAGCCTTTAAGGGACAGCAACATGTCCTTCATGGTAGTGTCATTTATAGGCTGACCTTGTGTAGGGAATTCTTCCAATGCTTCCACTAATTCCCTGGTATCATCCTTATTTAACAGTATATTATCATGATATTGCTCACCTGAGGTGTCCAGATCCAGAAGATGCTTCTTTTTAGCCTTCTGTGGGCTGGAGGCTGCAGAATTATTATGGGGAGAGTGCATGGGGCACAGATCATTCCCCTGTGAGCTGTGGTGCCCTCCTGCCTTTCCTTCTAATATGTCCCCACCCATGGGAGAGTGCAGGCCGCCGGCGCTATTTTGGATTGCATAGCCTCCGGCCGAAGGAGAGAACTCCATCAGCTTCCGCAGCCCTGAGGAGGTTTTTCTTTTGCACATCTCATTCCTGGGCTTCTGCACAGCTGGTGTGGCAATCTGTGGCCGGGGGAGATGCCTCTTGTCGGTGTAGTGCCTGCCCGGAGTGTCGGCAGTCACGGAACTTCTCTAATACGCTGGCATTCTTGTCAGCAGCTATCTCCGCCCTCTACTAATATCACTTAAAATATGCAAAATATAATTTAAAGTGCTCCTGTGTCCAGCCTGTAGTAAGTTTCATATTTTAAACATTTTTGACAAGCCGCAAAAGTATTTTAAAACATGACTTTCAGACCTCTGAAACTATAGGCACTATGGAGAAATTAATTTCCAAAACTCGTTGCTGAAACACTGAAATCACAGCTCCTCTCCCCTAAGGCTAAATTCCTGGACGTTGAATTTTTTTTTTTTTTTTTAAAGGGTAAATTTATTGATATTCAATAAAAAGACAATTATAACAGTATCCACAATGTAGAAAGAGTAGTATAGAATACCGGTATTAGTACATTCGATCATATTCTTGCAGTATCAAAATTTACAACAATAGTACATCTTCCATGTTACAGAAATGGGTATAAGAAAGTCGGCGCATTCTTAGGACATAGCCCTTTG
Source organism: Pelophylax lessonae (assembly GCF_965119305.1). Taxonomy (NCBI): domain Eukaryota; kingdom Metazoa; phylum Chordata; class Amphibia; order Anura; family Ranidae; genus Pelophylax; species Pelophylax lessonae. The sequence continues at coordinate 435,928,796 of NC_138770.1, read as the reverse complement.
ATTACTATAGGAGCATATAGAACTTATAGAACTTAACATAGAAAACCAAAAAAACAGTAAATACTAATTGTTTCCACACCAAGTGAATAGTTATGGGTTGTATCAATTTTCCGTAAATTGGTCCATTTTCCATATACCTTCACTTTAATATATACCACATCTACACATCTCTTAGACATTAACATCCCCAGAGACCAAAGTGAGCCAACCTGCCCAACTTTTCTCAAACTTTTTAGGGAAAAATTTTCCCTGGAAATGTACATTTAATTTATACATGCGTAGTGCTTTGTTAACCAGGAGGTCTTCCCAGAATTTAAGTGTGGGGGGGGGGCAGGTTCTTTCCACTTAAGTGCCAGGCCTTTTTTAGCGTAAAAAAATACGATCCTCAATAGAGCCTTTTTAGAGCTGGTAAGATCCTCCTCCCCAAAGTCCCCCAAGAGACATCTAGCTGGGGAACAGATATTTGGAAGAGCTAACTTGTCTTCTAGGAACCCAAGGATTGCCTTCCAAAATCTCTCAGTAGAAGGACACATCCAAATCATGTGGAAGTAGTCACCCACCTCAACATGACATTGATGGCATTCCGGTGTGGTCGCTCTACCCGTTTTATATAAACGTGCCGGAGTATAATAGACTCTGTGTAGGTAATTGTAACGGAACCGCAACCCACGCTGTACTTGTGGACTTCCGTCAGTATACGGCTTCCTCCCAGTCGTGTACATAGGTATCAGATTTTTCCAGCGTCCCCCATACAAAGCTAGCTTAGCTTGTATAACTTTTGGAACCTTCCAGAAAAAGAACAATAGACAGAAACAATAGACAGAAACAATATGTGAGTTCATTACCAATTAACAATGGGACAGACCGGCTTAACAGAATACACAGACAATAGGAAGAGACCACCAGTGACAGACTGTCCATTTCTGACATTTGAAGTACAATACACATTATCAGAAGTGTAAACACAGAACTCCCAGTAGATAACAGGTGAGTATATCGGCATATTCAACGATGTGTGGAAGACAGGTGGTTGAGCTCATGATATTAGTATCTGTTATAAGTCTGACTGTGTGAAGCAGTCTTCGTAGGCTTCCTGAGCTATATGGTTGATAAATATTACTGTCCCATTTGAAGTAATCCAAACCATATTCTCAGTGTCCATTGGGTATCTGTCACATAGTATCTGTCTTTCACCCCCAGTGACGGTGAGTACCGTCACAGTAATTAAATTGTATAAGCTTGTCTCTTGCTGATATTACAGAGGACAGCGTAGACTCCACTACCTCCGCCCATGATTTCTCTGTTAGTGAGGGAATGTGAGATTTCCATTGATCAGTTTTCCTATTCATCCTAGGAGAAGAGGAGGTCAGAAGGAGTAGATAGTATCTAGAAATAAGTTTTGGTCGTCCTCAAATAAGGACTTCTCTAATTTAGCAGAAGAGTGTGATACCTCTGTTACCCCAAATTGTGCAGCTACCTCATGACGTAGTTGCAAGTATTGGAAAAAATATTGATTAGGGATCTTATACTTGATCTGGAGGGCCCTAAATGTTTTAAAGGTATGGTCCTCAAACAATTGGTGCGCATATTTGATTCCAAAAGTAGCCCAACACTCCCCATCTGGTATTTTGTATATTTCAGTTAGTTGGGGATTATGCCTTAGTGGAGCGTTATGTTAGTTACATAATAATAATAGAGTACCCCCTATTCTGTTATTACATACATGAAATATTTTGTGTGAGAGTTTAAGAATATCTGCCCCGACTGAGGGATAGGGGCCGTTGCTATATAAAACATAAATCAATGCCTCATAAAGTTAACCATGGCAGCTTGAGTAGCTACAGAGGAAATCTCTAGATTTGGAAAGAACCACCAATGTATACGTGTTAATTGAGATGCCAAGAAATAGCATTGCATATTCGGCAAAGCCAAACCTCGAGCCGTAGTGGGCAAATGCAACGTGTGAAGGGAGACTCTAGGTCAGTGGTTCTCAACTCCTGTCCTCAGGATCAACAAACAGGCCAAATTTAAGTATTACCTTGGGGGGAGATGCAGACTAGAATACTGCAATCACTATGCAATAGCAGCAAATCGTGTCACCTGTGATGTATTTAGGTTATCTTGCAAACCTGTGAGTTCTGAGGACAGGAGTTGCGAACCACTGCTCTAGGTGGTTTAGGACCCCCATAGAAACGAGGAAAGTTGATTGTTTACCTCCCCAAACAATTTTTTGGGTATATAAATTGGGGCATGCCAAAATACACATAGAAACCTGAGGGTGCAGGAAAGATCCTGACCGCATGCTTCAGTGTTTGTAGCTGACGGTGGCCATTTTCTCTTAGTCTGTCTGGATGCCGAAGCTCCACCTCTTCCTCCTTAGTTTACTCTTCCTGTGCCTGGGACATGTGGACAGGGATAGCGTCCATGATGATGCTGGGTTTGAATTCTCGGCGCTCCTCCGGTTGGTAGATTGAGTCTTTTTGGGGTCCCTGTTATCTCTCTCTGCTAATGGATACCCTGAGCCTTGAGGGGATCATTTAGTGCTGCCAAACGATTGTTTTTTGTACTGCAATGTCTTCCTTTCCTTTTTTGGAGCCTCAGGGTCACATCTCCCCCACTGACCACCTCATGGAGGTGGCAGTTCCCTCGGAATCCCAGCTTCCATTGGTTGCGCTGACGGCGGTCCTTCAGTCTTTAGTGTCCCGGGTGGAAGTGGCGTGCGGGCAAAGGCCCAGGAGGAAGTGTCCCCCACCCTGCCCTGCTCAAATTGTCTCATTTGATTCTGAGCCTGATGCCGCCGTGGACGTGGCCTGTCCAGGAGTACCTAATATTACACCACTGATCCATCCGATAGTGAGGATGATTCCTCCATGGTCGCTGCAGCGAATGAAAAACCGCTGGTAGGCGTACTTATCACTGCAGTGTGTGAGACTTAAAAAATGGAGGATGCGGCTGGTGTCGTTTGGTACGCACAAGTTGCATCATACTCTTTCCTTTATATACCTTATTTTGACAGATTTTTCTGTAAGGAATTGAAACAACCCAAATGACCCTTTGTGGTCCCCAAACGTTTTGCTGTACATTACCCTTTTGAGGAATCACTTTTTAAAAAGGTGGACTCGTCCACCAGTGATAGACTCTCCTGTTTCCAGGTTGCATAAAGCAACCATGATTCCAGTAGAGGAATTCCCGTCCTTTAAGGACCCGGCTGACAGGAAAGCGGAGTCTGTGGCATGCAGCATGTTTACTATGGCGAGTTTGACATTGCAGCTAGTCTTTGCCTCAGCCCTGGTGTCTCAGACCCTAACTGAATGGGCCAAACTTTTGCGCCAGGGCCTGGGGGGTGAGCAGGTCCCCGCTGCTTATGTTGATTTAGCGGACCAGTTGGTCCATGGGCTGCAGTTTATTTGTGATGCAGCTTTGGATACAGCTCCTGTGCTGTCTAAACTTTCTGTTTCAGTGGTGGTGATTAGGTGCGTGCTGTGGCTTAAGGATTGGTCTGCATACCAAGCCTCTAAGCCTCTAAGAAAGCTCTCCTTGATCTGCCCTTTCAAGGGGATCGCCAGTTTGGGGCTACCCTGGATGACCTCATTAAGGCTATTACGGGGGGAAGAGTACCTTCCTTCCACAATCCAGGAAAGGGAAGGAGCCTTGCGTCGCAGACGGGGGCCCTCCTTTTCAGCCCATAGAAAATGATTTCTTTCATGCTTCTGGGACTGAGAAAAGGGGAAATAGATCTTTCAAATCTTCCCCGGGAGGTTCCACACAACCTTGGTCTGTTAAGCCTAGTGCTAGCTTCTCCGGACCTACAGACCAGACCCCTTCAGCATAAGGGTCTGCCTTCACCCATTATTAAGGTGGGGGGACATTTTTGCTAGTTTCCGGCCCCGTGGACTTCTTTGGTGAGCGTTAAGGAGATCCGTAAAATGTTTATTTTGGGGGTACTCAGAAAGGGGGACAAAGTTTGTCCTTTTCAGGTTTTTTTAGGTTTTGAGTCTCCTCGTGCTGATTTAATTCCTGCAAAGGTTCAGGTGATGTCTGATCTATCTAAGGTTCCCCCTGTCACTGTTCAAGGAATTGATTTACCTAGGCCTGATTCTATTTCTGATCAGGGTGGTCCTTCCTCTGCACAAACCTCAGGGACCACAGGCTGTGATTCACCGGCTGCTGTCACACAGATAGTTCTCTCCCATTTTGCATACAGGTTCTGAGTCTAGTGGTATCCACCTTCAAGACAGTTCTGTTTGCAGTCTTACATGCAGCTCCATTAGCAGATTTGGCTCCACAGGTGGACACCGAAGTTTGTGACGAGGTCACGGGTTCCTCTGACAGACGCCGCAGGCATCCAAGGGCCACGGTAATGCCAGTATCATCCTAAGGCTTCTTCTGCAGTTCCTGCGAGGAAAAGAGCGAGGAACTTCTATTCATCCTGGTGGCTGTAAACATCCCTTGGGGGCTTCCTCTCAGAGAAGACCAGTTGTCCCAAGGGCTGATCTACTATCCTGCTTTACAGTCGCTGGTTTTAATGGCTTAACTATTGAATGCCCGGTACTGAGGGATATAGGTCTGTCTGGATCAGTGATCCCTACTATGTGAAGGCGAGAAAGTCGTCTTCCAGCAAGATATACCAACATACATGGAAAGCGGACATTTCTTGGTTTGAGTCGTTTGGCGCTCATCCTCGATCCTTTTCTGTGACTCAGATCTTCAACAGGGTGTTGATCAGAAGATGGCCTTGAGTACCATCAAGGGCCAGGTGTCTGCCCTGGCAATCTTCTTTCAGTAACCCCTAGCCATGCACTCTTTAGTTCGTACCTTCATTCAGGGGGTTCCACGTGTGGCACAACCTGTTCGGTCTATTTTGCCACCATGAAATTTAAATTTAGTGCTTTCGGTTCTCCAGAAAACTCCATTTGAGAATATTCGGGAGATTCCCTTGCTTGCGTTATCCCAAAAGGTGGCATTCTTGGTGGCTATTACCTCAGACCATAGGGTATCGGAGTTGGCAGCATTATCCTGTCGCAGTCCCTGTTTGGTGGTCCATAGGGATAAAGTGTTTTTTTTTTTTTGTCCCTGTCCATCATTCCTGCCCAAAATCGTCTCTGACTTCCACTTGAATGAGTGATTCGGGTGTATCTGGCAGCTACTGAGTCTTTTCGGAGGTCAGACTCACTTTTTGTGGTTATGAACAGACCAAGAAAAGGGCTGTCCGCTTTTTCGGCTACCATCTCCAGATGAATCAGACAGACGGTGACTCAGTCCTATTTCATTAAAGGTCAGGTTCCACTTTTCCATGTCACGGCACATTCTACTCGGGCGCTGAGTGCTTCTTGGGCCTTTCGTCATCAGGTTTCAATATCGCAAGTTTTCAAGGCAGCCACTTGGTTGTCCGTGCATACCTTCACAAAATTTCATAAGGTAGATACTTTGGCATCTGCGGATGCTTCTTTTGGCTGCAAAGTTTTGCAGGCTGCTGTTTAAGAGGCTCTGTTTCCTCTTGAGGGGTGTTTTTTTCTTTAAACTTTTATTTTTCACATGGGGCTCCTGTGACCCGGTTAAGGCTCCCGTGTCCTGGTTAAGGGCTCTTATATTTTAGCCTTGGGTTATTTTCCCCGCCCCTTATTTTTCTTTTGGCACTGCTTTTGGATGTCCCACTAGTTATGATTTATGGAGCACTGTGTCTGTCGATGAACGAAAGCGAAAATGTGATTTATGTACTTACCGTAAAATCCATTTCTCAGAGTTCATCGACGGACGCAGCACCCACCCCTCTATGGAGTTCTGATACTTCTAATACTGCTTGCTACTAAACTGATTACCTAGAGCAGAGAGAGGGGTTATATACCAGCTGGGGATGGCCCATGGGCGTAGCCAGGTATTTTTTGTTCTGCCTGGTCCTACTCCTGCAGGAGGCAAAATAACCCACTAGATATGATTTATGGAGTGCTGTGTCCGTCGATGAACTCAGAGAAATGGATTTTACGATGAGTACAAAATTGAAATTTTTTTGCTAGAAAATTACTTAGAACCCCCAAACATTATATATATTTTTTTTTTTTAGCAGAGACTCTATAGAATAAAACCGTGTGTTGCAATTTTTTATGTCACACAAAAAAATGTAATCTGTCGATGAACGAAAGCGAAAATGTGATTTATGTACTTACCGTAAAATCCATTTCTCTGAGTTCATCGACGGACGCAGCACCCACCCCTCTATGGAGTTCTGATACTTCTAATACTGCTTGCTACTAAACTGATTACCTAGAGCAGAGAGAGGGGTTATATACCAGCTGGGGATGGCCCATGGGCGTAGCCAGGTATTTTTTGTTCTGCCTGGTCCTACTCCTGCAGGAGGCAAAATAACCCACTAGATATGATTTATGGAGTGCTGTGTCCGTCGATGAACTCAGAGAAATGGATTTTACGATGAGTACAAAAATGAAATTTTTTTGCTAGAAAATTACTTAGAACCCCCAAACATTATATATATATTTATATATTTTTTTTTTTTAGCAGAGACTCTATAGAATAAAACCGTGTGTTGCAATTTTTTATGTCACACAGTATTTGCTCAGCGGTTTTTAAACACAATTTTTTTTGGAAAAAAACACATTCACGAATAAAAAAAAACACAGTAAAGTTAGCCCAATTTTTTAGTATAATGTGAAAGATGAGTAAATAGATACCGAACATGTCATGCTTTAAAATTGCGCCTGTTCGTGGAATGGCGGCAAACTACGTTGCTTAAAATTCTCCATAGGCGACGCTTTAAATGCCTTTACAGGTTACCAGTGTAGAGTGGCACAGGAGGTCTGGTGCTGGAATTATTGCTCTCACTCTGACGTTCGTGACAATACCTCATTGTGTGGTGGGATCACCATTTACATATGCGTGCAGGAGTAACGTATGAGTTCGCATTTGCGCGTAAGCACGGTGAGACGGGGGCACTTTCAATTTTTTTTTTCATTATTTTATAAAAATCTTTTTTTTTACACACTTTTCTTTTTTGTTAATTTTTACTTGTACAAACGTTATTGCTATCACAAGGGATGAACAACATAGCATGGGCTGTGACAGGTCCTCCTTTATGGAGAGATTTGGGTTCTATGTAGTCGATCAGACCGAGATCAGTCTGATTGGCTGCTTCTCTGGCCGCTGGTGGCCAGGTAAACATAGGGGCGAAACCGGAAGTGATGAATACTCATCGCTTACGGTTTCCAGGGTTGAAGAGCGAGAGGGAACGACGTCCGTTCCTTTCTCTCTCTCTCTCTCTGTCCCAGGCAGCCGCTGCCGCATCGCTCCCGGCCTCCGTAATGGGACAGGAGAGCCTGGTTGAGATGGTGGCTGGAGGGGGGTGGGACCCTCTTCCGCCACCCGCAGAAGTGATCAAGTGGCTAATTAGCCACTCGGATCACTTTTGTCGGAAAAGGGATCGCCGGCTGCAAACAATAATACCAGGATGATGCCTGTAGGTGCAGGCATCTTCCTGGTATAACCACTGGTACTCAAGGATGTACAGGTACATCCTTGGGTGGGAAGTGGTTACATCAACCACTTTACCACCGGAGGATTTTGCTGTCTTACGTCTGGACCACTTTTTGCAACTCGGCACTGCGTGAATTTAACTGACAATTATGCGGTCATGCAATGTGGTGCCCAAACGAAATTTACGTCCTTTTTTTCCCACAAACAGAGCTTTCTTTTGATGGTATTTGATCACCTCTGCGCTTTTTATTTTTTGCGATAATAATAAAAAAAGAGCAAAAATTTTGTGAAAAAATGACATTTTTAACTTTGTCCTTTCAAAAATATGCAATATACTCAATTTATGTCATATTTTTTGGCCAAAATGTATTTAGCTACATGTCTTTGACAAAAAAAATTTCAATGAGCGTATTTTTATTGGTGTGCGCAAAAGTTATAGCGTCTACAAACTATGGTGTAAATACTGAAATTTACGCAGCTTTAATTTCTGACTGCCTATCTCATTTCATGAAGTGCTAAAATGGCAGGGCAGTACAAACCCCCCCCCCCAAATTACCACTTTTTGGAAAGTAGACATCCTAAGGAATGTCCTGAGAGGCATGTTGAGCTCATTGAATATTTCATTTTTTTGTCACAGGTGTTTGAAAAATGACTAAAAAAAAAATTTTTTTTTTTTTTTTTTTTTTTTTTTTTACACAAAGTTGTCATTGAAATGATATATTGCTCGCACATGCCATGGGTATATGTGTAATTACACCCCAAAATACATTCTGCTGCTTCTCCTGTGAGTACAGGGATACCACATATGTGAGACTTTTTGGGAGCCTAGCTGTGTACCGGACCTCGAAAACCAATCCCCACCATCAGAATTTCAAAGGGCGTACATTTTTCATTGCATTTTCTCACTACCTATAACGGTTTAGGAGGCCCTAAAATGTCAAGATACCACAAAACCCCCCCCCCAAATGACCCCATTTTGGAAAGTAGACACCCCAAGCTGTTTGCTGAAAGGCATGGAATATTTTATATTTTGCCACAAGTTTTGGGAAAATTACAATTGTGGAATGACACCCCAAAATACATTCTGCTGCTTCTCCTGAGTATGAGGATACCCCATGTGTGAGACTTTTTGAGAGCCTAGCTGTGTACGGGACCCGGAAAATCAATCACCATCTTCAGGTTTTCTAATGGCGTACATTTTTGATTTTACTCCTCACTACCCATCACAGTTTCGGAGGCCCTGAAATTTCAAGATAGCACAAAACCCCCCCAAATGACCCCATTTTGCAAAGTAGACACCCCAAGCTATTTGCTGAGAGGCATTGTGAGTCCATGGAATATTTTATATTTTGCCACAAGTTCCAGGAAATATATTATTATTATTTTTTTTTTGTTTGTTTTTTTACACTAAATGATATATTTCTCACACATGCCATGGGTATATGTGAAATGACACCCCAAAATACATTCTACTGCTTCTCCTGGGTACAGGGATACCCCATGTGTGAGACTTTTTTGCAGTCTAGCCGAGTACAAGACCCCGGAAATCAATCACCACTTTCAGGCTTTCCAAGGGCGTAAATTGTTGATTTTACTCCTGACTACCTATCACAGTTTCAGAGGCCATGAAATGCCAAGACAGCACAACCCCCACCCAAATGACCCCTTTTCGGAAAGTAGACACCCTAAGCTATTTGCAGAGAGGCATGTTGAGTGTTTTGCAGATCTCACTTTTTGTCAAAAAGTTTTGGAAATTGAAAAAAGAGGGAAAAAAATGCATTTTCCTGTTTTTTTCTTCATTTTCCAAAAAAAATGAGAGCTGCAAAATACTCACCATGCCTCTCAGAAAATAGAATGGAGTGTCTACTTTGTAAAATGGGGTCATTTGGGGGGGGGGGGGTTGTGCCATCTTGGCATTTCATGGCCTTCAAAAGTGTGATAGGTAGTAAGGAGTAAGATCAACAATTTACGCCCTTAGAAAGCCTAAAGGTGGGGAGTGGTTTTCCGGGTCCTGTACGCGGCTAGACTGCCAAAAAGTCTCACACATGGGGTATCCCTGTACTCAGGAGAAGCAGCAGAATGTATTTTGGGGTGTAATTTCACATATACCCATGGCATGTGTGAGCATTATATCATTTACTGACAACTTTGTGTAAAAAAAAATAATAATTTTCCCGAAACTTGTGGCAAAATATAAACTATTCCATGGACTCATCATGCCTCACAGATAATAGCTTGGAGTGTCTACTTTGCAAAATGGGGTCATTTGGGGGGGTTTTGTGCTATCTTCAAATGTCAGGGCCTCTGAAACTGTGACAGGTAGTGCAGAGGTAAAATAAGCATTTTACGCCATTAGAAAACTTGAAGATGGGGATTGGTTTTCGGGGTCCTGTACGCGGCTAGACTGCCAAAAAGTCTCACACATGGGGTATCCCTGTACTCAGGAGAAGCAGCAGAATGTATTTTGGGGTGTCATTTCACATATACCCATGGCATGCGTGAGCAATATATTATTTAGTGACAACTTTGTGTTAAAAAAAAAAAAAAAAACAAATTGTCATTTTCCTGAAACTTAGGGCAAAATGTAAAATACAGTAAAACCTTGGTTTGAGAGTAACTTGGTTTAAGAGCGCTTTGCAAGACAAGCAAAATTTTCAAATAAATTTTGACTTGATATACAAGCAATGTCTTGATATACAAGTAGCCTCAAGTCACAGCTGAGTATAAAAGAAGAAGAGAGGCGCTTCTAAGTGTAGCAATATGGTTACATTTAATGAAGGTACAACATTTAGCAAATCACGTGGTTGATGATTAAAACAGGCACATCTAAGGATGCAGGCATCAGGGGTAAAGCTGTCCACATAGACCATCCTCCGCACCACCATCTACGTCATCCCTTCCATGCTGCCCCTTGCTATCAGATCGCTTTACTCCAGGGTGGTCTTCCCGGTCAGGATTACAGACTAGCAGCCGGTGGTTCAGAAGATGGTCTATGTGGACAGCTTTACCCCGGATGCCTGCATACTTAGATGTGCCTGTTTTATTCATCAATCATGTGAGTTGCTAAATGTTGAACCTTCATTAAATGGAACCATTTTGCTACACTTAGAGGCGCCTCTCTTCTCTTTTGATACTCTGTAGCTCCTGCTGGATTTTGCTTCCAATCCCCTTGTGGAAGCGGCTATTTGTGGATGGACATTTTATGGTTACACAACCTATAGCAATGCTATAATCTTTTTATATGGACTATAAATTGAAGGATTTATGAATAAATGGTTGTGGAACGAATCATCTGAGTTTCCATTATTTCTTATGGGGAAACTTGCTTTGATATAAGAGTGCTTTGGATTACAAGCATGCTTCCGGAACGAATTATGCTCGCAATCCAAGGTTTTACTGTACTCCATGGACTCAATATGCCTCTCAGCAAATAGCTTTGGGTGTCTTCTTTCCAAAAAGGGGTCATTTGGGGGGTGTTTGAACAGTCCTGGCATTTTATGCTCAATTTTAGCAACACATCACTCTCTCTTCTAACCACTTGAAAACCAAGCCTTTTCTCTGAGTTTTTGTTTACATGAAAATTTTTCTTTTTCACTAGAAAATTACTTTGAACCCCCAAACATTATATATTTTTTTAAAGCAGAGGCCCTACAGAACAAACTGGTGGATGTTGCAATTTTTTTTGTCACACGGTATTTGCGCACACATTTTCCAAACACAATTTTTGCGTAAAAAAAAAAAACAATTTTTTTATATTTAATGCAGAAATACACTATATAATGCCAAATTGTTTGGTAAAATTTAAAAGATGATCTTATGCCGAGTTCATAGACACCTAACATGACATGCTTTAAAAATTGCGCACGCCCGTGCCGCGGCAACAAACTACGTACAGTTTTAAAAGCCTTTAAAAGTCTTTACAGGTTACCACTTTGGACTTACAGAGGAGGTCTACTGCAAGAATTACTGCCCTCGACCTGGAGTTCGCGGCGATACCTCGCATGCATGGTGCAATTGCGGTTTACATATGACACTAGACCAACGCTTGTGTGCGCATTTGCGCGCAAGCACGGGGGGACAGGGGGGCTTGATTTTTTTTTTTTTTTGCTTTTTTATGTTATTTTGACACCTTTTCTTTCATTTTTTTTTTTTTTTAATCATTTTTATTGTTATCACAGTGAATTTAAATTTCCCCTATGATAGCAATCTGTAGTGACAGGTACTCTTTTTTTAAAAAATTGGGGTCTTTTAGACTCTAGATCTTTCCTCTGACCTTAACGCATCTGACCACACCAAAATTGGTGTGATAAAATGCTTTCCCAATTTCCCAACGGCGCTGTTTATTTCTGGCGAAACAGAAGTCATGAATTGCTCGTAGCGTCCGATATCTTAGGCCATAGAGATGATTGGAGCCATTTCTCATCTCCAATCAGCTCTATGGTTAGATAACTGAACCACTGACTGCACTCTCAGGTTAACCGGTGGGACAGGAGAGCCCGAGAAAAACCGTGGAAGGCGGCAGGAGGGGGGGGGGGGGGGAGTCCCCTCCCACTGCATTTAAAAGCAGTCTAGCGGCCAATTATCCGCTAGGATTGCTTTTACATGTAAGCCGACCGCTGGCTGTAAAAAACGATACCAAGATGATGCCTAAATCTGCAGGCATCATCCTGGTATAACCACTCAAAGTCCAGCAACGCACCAGTACATTGCTGGTCCTTGTTTGGCATATAGGTTTTTTTTTTTTTTCATGCAGCCTGTGGGCTGAACGAAAAAAAAGAGAACCTATCAGAAATCAGCACAGGAATAATGCGTAGTATTACTCATCATTAACCGCCCAAACAACCACCCACTGAATTTAATGATGGGTATACACGACACTATCCACGTATACCAAAATAGGATTTTAACTGCAGTGCTGAAATCAGAAAATCACCACAGCTGCTGCCAGCAAAGGTATCCATATATGCTAAGCGCAAACGCTGTTTGTGTCAGAATATATAAAATCAATGTGGTAGCCGACGAGTACCTGCAAGAGAAACAGGTCACAAAAGAATGAAAAAACAAACAAAGTACATTAAAAGTACATAGCAAGTGTAGAAGAACATAAAACATTACTGAGACAACTATTTTTGGCTTTTATGCATTTTTTTTTTTTCTTCAAACGTCGGGTTCCAGGTTTGGGTCTCTCAAAATGACGATAGCCATCGAACATCTTTTGAGACCCTGTGTAAATGTGCCCTAAACTGTGCCGTGCTGTACCCTACGCTAATAATCCACTAGTGTGTGGTAGCGACGGAAACAGTCACCGTGGCAAAGACCAGGTCGGTCAGGACAGTCGGGACAATAATTCCGGGTGTCACGCCTAAATCCGCGCTTGCTGCAGACACGGCATCTTTTTTGGGGGTATCGTTGGGTAGGGGTACTCAGGAGGTATTGCGGAAAATGCCTCTCATGCAGCCGGCTCACTGCATCTGGTTGGGGAATTGGGGCAGGAGCACCACCTGGAGGTGCTCTGATTATCTCTTATTGGAATTGAAAGAAGGATAATGTTCCGGCAGACGCTTTGTATAAGACAAAAGCGTTGTAAATAGCCAATTGAAATAGGTATACAGACACTTTTTTGTACCAGCGTCTGGCCTTACGGGCAATTAAGTACGGTCCCATCATCTGGTCGTTGAAGTCCACCCCTCCCATTTTACGGTTATAGTCGTGGACACAGAGGGGCTTCTCAACAACAACACCGGTGACCGTAGTAATTTGGACTGCCGTGTCTGGGTGAATGGAGGACAGCACGTAACGTTTTGTTTGTCCCTCCACTTCACTGCAAGCAATTCCTCGCACCTCAAGCAGGCTCTCTCCCCCGAGCTCAGTGGGGCATTTACTAGCCGTTGGGGGAAGCCCCGGCGATTAGATTGCACGGTGCCACAAGCGCAAATTTGCAATTGAAAGAGGTGTCTAAAAAGTGGCACGCTTGAATAAAAATTGTCCACGTACAAGTGGTACCCCTTTCCGAATAAGGGTGACACCAAGTCCCAAACTATCTTGCCGCTGCTCCCTATGTAGTCTGGGCAATCGGGGGGCTCCACAGTGCTATCTTTTCCCTCATAGACACGGAAATTAACTGTATAGCCTGTGGCCCTGTCACACAGCTTATACAACTTGACCCCGTATCTGGCACGCTTGCTGGGGAGGTACTGTTTGATAGCAAGGCGGCCAGTAAACTTAATCAGGGACTCGTCAACGCAGACATCTTGTTGGGGGGTAAACAAGGCTGCGAACCGCTGATTGAAGTGGTCTATGAGGGGCCGAATTTTGTGGAGCCAATCATATTCAGGGTCTCCCCGAAGACGACAGAGTTCATTGTCGTTGAAATGCATGAACCAAAATATTTGTTCGTATCGAATCCTGGACATAACAGCAGAGAACACGTGCATTTGATGAATTGGGTCAGTGGACCAATATAACCGCATTTCATTCTTTCTTGTAATGCCCGTGTTGAAGGAAAGGCCCAGAAACTTTTTAAAATCGGGAATCGTAATAGGATTCCAGGCGAATGGTCTGGCAAGGGGTGAATTTGGGTTGGCGGCGATGAATTGTTGAGCATATAAATTTGATTGGTCCACAATAGATCTGAAAAGATCTTCCGTGAAGAACAGCTCAAAAAAGTTAATGGGATTAAAACCAGCTGTCTCCACGTGGATTCCAGGTTGGGCTGTGAATGGGGGAAGTACTGGCGCTGTGGAATCTGTGGGCTGCCAATTAGGAAATGCCAGCGCTTCAGGGAGGGCACTATGGGCTCTACGGGCCTGTCTTCAAGTACGCGGTGGCTGCGGGCCACTACTCGTGCTAGCCACGGCACCAGCTTCAACTGCACTTAGGTGACTCGCCACGTCACCAGGTGATACTGCAGTGCTGGTTGAAGGTCCAGGATGTACTAGGCCGCTCGTGCTTGCCAGATCACGAGAAGTGTGAGCAGCACTAGTACTGGCACTCTGCTGCATACGAGAAACTCCCGGTTCTTGCAAATCAGCAACTCCAGAATGGGGTCGGGTACACCTGACCTTAGCAGGGACCCCTCTGTCGGAGCTATCTGTCAGGGAGCCGCTGCTGTCATCTGGTTCGTATATTGACCCCGATTCTGCCAGTGAGGCTTCCCCATCGCTCTCACCTGACATGGCCATTATACTGTAGACCTCTTCACCACTGTACCAATGTTTGGTCATTTTATTACCTAAATTTACCGGTACAGTAGTGTGACTACTAGGTAATAAAAGCACCTGGTTGTCGAGGACTATTTGGTCGCTACAAAAAAAAAACTGCTAGTGCGAACAGAGATCAGGCCTGACTCTGCTAACGCAGCGGTTTTGTGTGATTTGTGTTTTTTGGAAGTGTCAGTAATCTATTGATTACTACACTTGCCTGGGTAAGGTGGTCTGGGCAAGGGGGCTAAACGCAGGTGCTAGCAGGAATCAGTGCTGATTGTGCAAACACTGCGTTTTGGGAACACTAAATTAGGAGGACACTAGTATAGTTCTGATCAGATCAGATATTGATCTGTTCAAACACTATACTAGTAATGGAGGTGTGTGTGTGTGTATGTGTGTTAGTGTACTTGACTCTAACTGATGCTAAGTAATGGTGGTGTAGTGGGACCCTGACGCTAACTAGCTAGCCTAAGTTGTGTCACCCGTGACGCTAATACAGTGATCGGTAATCACTGTATATAGTGAACACTGTGACAGGGCAGTGAAGGGGTTAACTGGGGAAGATCAAGGGGTTAAACCTTTATAGGGGATAGATGGCGGGTGGCCTAAACCTATTTGGGCTTAGCGCAAATTAGGGTCACAAGTGACACTAAATACAGTGATCAGTAGTTATCTGATATACTGTATATATTAGTGCACTGTGTGATAGGTAGCGAAGGAGTTAACTGGGGGAGATCAAGGGGTTAAACCTTTATAAGGGATAGATGGCGGGTGGCCTAAACCTATTTGGGCTTAGCGCAAATTAGGGTCACAAGTGACACTAAATACAGTGATCAGTAGTTATCTGATTTACTGTATATATTAGTGCATTGTGTTATAGGGAGTGAAGGGGTTAACTGGGCGAGATCAAGGGGTTAAAAGTTTATTAGGGGATAGGTGGCGGGTGCCCTAACCCTATCTGGGCTTAGAGCAAGCGCAAATTAGGGTCACTAGTGACACTAAATACAGTGATCAGTATTTACCTATATACTGTATTTAGTGCACAGAGTAATAGGGAGTGAAGGGGTTAACTGTGGGTGATCAAGGGGTTAAAACTTTATTAGGGGATAGGTGGCGGGTGCCCTATCCCTATTTGGGCCTAACGCAGGCGCAAACTAGGCTCACAAGTGACACTTATGCAGTGATCAGTAAAATATCTGTATACCACTGTATATAGTGTTCACTGTGAGGGGTTGAACAGGGGGTGATCAGAGGTGATCAAGGGGTTAAATGTGCCTATGTGAGGTGTGTCAGTGTAGTGTTGGTGGAACTCACGTTTTTGATGTCTCTCTGTCTTCTCCTGGAACCGAAAGGACTTCAGGAGGGACAGTGACATCACTTCCCCTGCCTGTGTTTACATTACACAGACAGAAGACAGTTTTCCATTGGCTGGGAACGATCGCCAGACACTGACCAAAAATCATTGGTCAGTATCTGGTGACTGAACGGTTCCCTACCGAATCCGATCGGAATCGGGACCCGCGGGGCGCGGGAGCGCGCTCTGGGAGCCGAGATCGCGCCTGACGTAGGTCTACGTCGTCAGACCTACAAGAGCCACTTTGCCGCAGTAGTATCAACGTGAGCAGCGGTAAAGTGGTTAAAGCCTTAAGACATAAATTGGTGAACCTCAGATATGAAATATGAAAAAAAAAATATCCTATACTGTGTACTTATAACTCTCTCCAAAGCACTGAGTGTGATTTCTCTCTGCTGCCTGGTTCCTTTGTTATCAGCATGAGTCACTTCTGGCAGCTTTTCCCGAATAAAAAAGGGGGACAGAGTAGGGAACTCTAGCATCCAGCCTGTGACTGATATTCACAGTTGTGCCTGATACTGTATGAAGGGGGATGTGTCCCTTCCCTCCAGTCAGGGTTCACAGCTGTCCTCCCTGCGATCAGCTCTGTGAAGACTTCAGATCCCTGCCCCATGCCTCTGGAGTTGAGAGGAAATTAATTAGTCTATATATTTTCAGAACAATTTACAGGAGAAATGACTGTACAACTTATGTAGGAGGATTTGTTTCATCTCTGCGTATCACCTAATGCTAGTCACTTCACTTGGAATATGTAAGGGCTTTTCAAGCAAGTCAGTGATTTCTGCTTAAGTTGTGCAATAGCCGGTTCCTAAAGACACTGATTGAAATTCTTTTCAGGTAACTTCAACAAATATGGACCTTCCATTTGGGAGCAGTTTATCAAATTCTGACCTACAACATGATGTTGCCATGAAGGGGCCTGATTTAGGCGAAAGTAAGCATAAGGAGCCTTTTAAGTGGACTCGGCTGCCGGGACAGGTAAAAGTCTTAATATACCTTTAGTAGCATTGACATGTAAAAGTAACTGGCTTAAATAGGTTTTAAAGGGAATGCAAGCTATAAAAGCCTAATTATAGCTAAAAATATTATATTCTGGTAACTGTATGTGGTTAAAACTTGTAAAATAGTATTTAGTATATGTATTTATTTATTTTTTTTACTTTTCACATGACATTTCTATATTTTATTCAATATCTACATGTTGGCCAAGCTGTCCAGCAAAAGTGGTAGTTACTGGGGTTGGGCCAAACTATAGCATTGCCAAGGGTGCTTAAACCATCACCTATCTGGTTTTTACTGTTATTAAGGGATTTATACCCACTTCCTGCCATGCTGGCATCAGTTTAACCAGACAAGAAGTAGGGGAAAATCTGCAGGGACACAGAAATAAATAATAATAAAATTCTCACATGGGGTTTTAGCTGCCTTCTACATAAATATACTAATAAATAAATAAATCCCACATTAAGAATGCAGGGGTCACAAGCGTACATCTATGCCCTCTCCTCCAAAGTCAAATCTCTGTTTTCCCTCTAGCTGCAGCTGCTTCTAAACAATCAGCAGAGCTTGAAGAGGGATGTACCCTATTTGTATTTGATTACTTGGTACATGAGGAGTCTCTGTCCTCTGATCTGCTGTAACTCCACAGCATAAAGATACCATTTCGATCCTTTATGATACATATGCATATGCCTTTACTTGGAAATACATTCTGCTACTACTCCTGAGTATGGCAATACCCCATGTGTGAGACTTTTACACAGTCTGGCCACATACAGAGGCCCAACATCCAAGTAGCACCAGGCGTTCTAGGAGCATACATTTCACATCTAATTTCATTACAACCTATCAAACTTTTGAATGGCCAAGAGCACCAGGACAATGGAAACCTCCACAAAATTACCCCATTTTGGAAAGCAAACACCCCAAATCTAGGAGGCATGGGCTGCAGAGAGGTACTTGGGTACTTTGATGGGCTAGAGATCGGTACTCGGGTAATCTGATGGGCTGCAGATAGGTACTCGGGCACTCTGGGCTGGAGACAAGTGCTCGGGTACTCTGGGCTGGAGACAGGTACTCGGGTACCTGTCATCAGAGTATCTGATGGGCTGGTGACAGGTACTCAGGTACTCTGATGGGCTGGTGACAGATACTTTGATGGGCTGGTGAAAGGTACTTTGATGGGCTAGTGACAGGTCCTCCTTTATTGGGGGGGGGGGGGTCAGTGTGTTAACTGTGCACTGTTTGATCGGTAACTAGCTGTTACCGCAATCTCCTCACACAGGATCGGTGTGTGAGGAGGAGAGCCCGGTAACAGCTAGTTACCGGGTTTGTTGACATTTTGTGACCGGCTGTGATTGGACACAGCCGGTCACGTGGTAAAGAGCCAATTTCATTGGCTCTTTACCCAGGTCGGGGATGGACTGTGTCAGAGTGACACTTTCCATCCCCGATCGCAGCTCTGCGTGCTCCTGGGGGCGCACATGAGCGGCGTGCACAGGGACAGTGCATGGGGCCAGCTGTGATTGGACACAGCCGGTCACATGGTAAAAAGCTATTTTTTTTATTGACTCTTTACACTGATCTGGGATGGGATGTGTCCCCAGGGACACACCACATCCCAGATCGCCGCGCTGTGCGCCCCTGGGGGCGCGGGAGAGTGGCGAGAACGGGCTGACGCCATATGACGCCTGCCCGGAGGGACAGAGCATTCCTGTCGGCGTCAGTTTACAATGCGGTAGGGAAGAGGTTAAAAAAAGAGAAGTATGGGATTTTTTTTATTTTAAAATCATACTTACCTAGGTGGATGCAGCATCTGTCCTCACTAACACTGAGAACAGAGCGATCAAACGCCACTGATCGCTTGGTTCTCAGAGTTCCCTGAGCAGAGAGATGGTGACTGTCAGTCAGCACTATCTGTTCTGCCCCTCCAGCGTTCACTGGAGAGCTGGGCTGTGGAGGGGGTGGGAGCAGCCAGCTTAGGCTTGCTGAGAGGCAGAGCTGGGTGCCAGTCCAGGCATGTGGGCGGATCCCGATCATAGGGTCGGGATCTTTCCTGAGCCTGGTCCAGTGTTCTAAAATTTTGTCGGACCCATGAAAATTCCGGACCTCGTCACTTCCGGTGACGCTGCATCATAACCCAGCTGGTGCGAGCCCCGGTGCGCATGCGCACAAGACATTTTCAAGGTCCGATGAAATTCTAAGACTTAGCGAACAGCTGATTGAGAGGAGGAGGGGCTGAGGTGGGACGCACACACCGCCGTGGGAAAATTGCTGTCACGGGAGAACCAAAGGTGCTGGAGACCCCAAAATGTTATCATAGGTGGCCAAGACCCTTCCCTAGGGCTGATAAAAATGTGAAGTCTCGGGGATGAAAGGGCGCGGAGCAGTGACCCCGAGAACCGGGCCTCCCCCCGCCATAGACTCCAATGTTAAACCTGGTCACCTTGTGGTTAGGTCACGGTCCCTTTGGGGAGCTGTCACGGGCGAACCAAAGGTGCTGGAGACCCCAAAATTGTATCACAGGTAGCCAAGACGCTCCCCTACAGCTGATAAAAATTTGGGGTCTCGGGGATGAAAGGGCGTGGAGCACGGCACGTCTATGGGGAAATTTGGTCCACTTTGGCACGTCGCTGCTCCGAGCCCAAAGGTCCCCGAGACCCCAAATTTTTTTCCAGATGTACCTGCCTGGGGGTCTTGGCTACCTACCATATTTTCATGTCTGACGCGACCTATGGCTCGGCCGTGACAGCTCCCCAAAAGGTCCGTGACCTAACCGCGAGGTGACCAGGTTTAACATTGGAGTCTATGGCGGGGGGAGGCCCAGTTCTCAGTGTCACTGCTCCGCGCCCTTTTATCCCCAAAAAGGGAAGGGTCTTGGCCACCTACGATAAAATGTTGGGGTCTCCAGCACCTTTGGTTCGCCCGTGACAACAATTTTCCCGCGGCGGTGTGTGCGTCCCACCTCAGCCCCTCCTCTCAATCAGCTGTTCGCTAAGTCTTAGAAATTTAATCGGACCTTGAAAATGTATTGTGCGCATGCGCACTGGGGCTCGCACCAGCTGGGTTATGACGTAGCGTCATCGGAAGTGACGAGGTCCGGAATTTTCATGGGTCCGACAAAATTTTAGAACACCGGCTCTGTGACGTCAGTCGACAGTGGGCTTCAGCAAGCTGTCTGCTGAAAACAGGTCACAGGAGTGCTGAATGAACTGCACTCCTGGATTCCACAGGAGAAGTACAGCCAAACAAGCTTTCACATCTTAACAGAAATTTTGACTGTCCCTGTAGAGGACCTCCTGGTGTTTGATTACATTATGGATAAAAGGGCTAGAAGTCTTTTCCAAAGTTTTATTCTCCTTAGCTGGCCCTGCAAACTGCCATTGCTGCTAAGTTTATCTGCCTGGCCTTAATTGATTGGTCTAAAGATATGTCTTGAACACTGCCCTAACCCTGTAAATTCCTTTTAAAGACAAACTTATACAGACCAAATTTCTGCATAGAGTATGTTAAACTCCATAGAATCTTTCTGTATCACAATCCTGTATGTTACACTGTCGCATCCATCCGGGTTCCTATTCTCATATGTTTTGTGACTGCCCTAAGATCACTAATTTTAGTCTGACATTTTTTAAATCATTAGGCTTAGGCTACAATTGTCTATTTCTAACCCCCCAAGAGTTGGCCATGTTTGGTGTCCACGAGGATGCCCAGCGTCAAGCTCCCTAAACTCTGCTCATTTCTCTGCATTGCTTTCTACAAAACTGAGGACTCATGGAGTTTGGTAGGGTTACAGAGTAGGTGCCCCAGGGGGTCGTGTCCTCAAAGGTTTCCAGTGTCCAATCACCCGAGGGTACTAGCCTATAACCTATAGTATATAAATATGTTGCCTGTGTCCTGAATGTAGTCCAAGATATGGAATTTACAGGTAAGTCAAAATTCCTCTGTTTATTCCAGTCAATGCTGACTATAGATACACTATAAAAGCCCAAATTATGGGCATTCCTATGGGGGAGGTACAGACCGCACTGAAACCACAGGCCCTCCTCAGTTTTTCAGCCCTCCTTGCCATGCATCCCTGTGCCTCAGCTGCTCTATTTGTACAAATAGAGGCTGAGCCTGTAACCTCCCACAGTCCCCTCAGTTCTGCAGCCATGCCCCTCTGCTACTGTTTAAAGACTGAACCTGCAATCTCCCACAGCCAACAGTTATTTATTTCAGAACAGATTACTACAGTAGTAGTGGCAACTTGTGTTGTGTGAATGACAGGATGGGGAGCAGCGCCAGTCATTTACAAGCACATAAGTCAACAAACTGCACATATGAGCAGCTACCACACTAGTCTGCCAGCATGTGCAGTTGTCTGCTTTATGACAGGTGTTGTTCCCCAGCTGCTGTCAATCACACAACAAAACAACAACAACTTACTCAGCTTTCAGGGGGTCTTCCTGCTTCTTGCTCCACCTTTGCTAGGTAGGTTGGACAAGTCATTATTTAAGCCCATGGTCTAAAGGATGGCATTCCTCCCTTTCCTGTTTTAGTGCATTCTGCCAGATCCGTTGGTACTTCATAGGCTTTTAGCATCAGGCATCTCTCAGATTTGCAAGGCTGCCAAGTTACCAAGTACATGTTAAAGCATCCTCTGATGCCTGTTTAAAGCCCCATACACACTGGCCGAATATCAGCCCATGTGTATGGCAGCCGTTCCGACGGAAGCAGGCTAAACATTTGGCATGACCGAAAATGGTTTGCCGATCGGCATCCGATCATTCAATGGCTGAGAGCGCTTATCGGTGTGTGTTATGGGGGGGGGGGGCATCCCCCGGGGGAGAAACACGATAGCTCAACAGAAAAATGGCTGTACCAACTTTGGATTGTTAGTCCAGGATCTGCTCCCGAGCTCTTTTTATTTTGTTTGTGAAGCTCGCTGGGTTGAAAGGAAAAAAATGATAGTGTGTACTAGGCTTCTCACTGAGTTCTGTCAAGCCCTTCCTGACCATTTGTTACATGGGTCTGTTAGCATCTCATGGTTAAAGAAGAAACCTCCTGTGTCCTGTAACGTACGACTAAGAACATTTTAATTTTTGATTTGCCAATAAAATCGGTTTCTTGGAGCACTGTACAGGCCATACGACTCTTCCTTCTGTTCTTTATGATCTTCCTATTGCTTGCTACAAAAGTAAGGCTAGATTGGAATTGGATGGACGGTATAAGGGCTTTCTCTGAAGCTTTTTTTTTTTATCAGTGTCCAATTGCCTGATAGAATGCCTGAAAGATAGCTGCTATAACCCATAGTTAAAGACTCAATTTCCTGTGTCCCATACTGTACTCCAAGAAACCTTCATAGCAGACAGGAAGTGAAGAAATCTTTCCAGCAGAACCTTGGCCTGTAGTATAACCTGACTGGAGTTGTAGTCCTTTTCCACTCTATCCAGCTCAAAAACAAAAAAAAAGTTTTGGCTGTTGACATGTGTTAGTAAAACCGTACATATCTTCACAACTACTTTGTGCATCCAGGTGGATTGTAGATTGTTTTTTAGGACAAATTGGGCTTTCATTTGATAGTAAATGGTTATGGATTTCTTCTGATTTATTTTTTTTTTTATTGTCAAAGGAAAACTGGCCCAAAAAAAAAAAAAGTGTATATATATTTTTTAAATTTAGCAGTAATGTATATTTCTTGTAACTACTATAACCTACCACCAAAGCACAACCCAAAAGAAATTCTCCTGCTCCTGACAATCACAGCGATACCACATATGTGTATGTGATTTGTCGATAGTCCCAATAGTACAACCCAGAAACAATAGTGCACGTTTTGCTTTTTTTTGTCCTACCTAAAACACACTGACACTAACTGACACTGATGCTAATTTCTTGTTCAAATATTTTATTGAAATATAGCATTGTACATGGCAAAGTACATAAAAAGTGGTAAAGAACTTTAGAGTACAGAGCATTAGGTAACACAGCAAGTATGTGTAACAAAAATAGGACTGTGCATCGGATGTACGAATATATAGACATAATCCATTGTCCATTGGAGCAAGCTCCACATGGGGAGAGTAGTTCAAATAATGCAGCAACTTAAGTATGTAAAGTGACAATAAGTACACCAAGTAGGGAAGGGGTTATCATCAATGATGAAGCAGAGATAAGGCCTTATCTAGGTATGGGGATATGGATTGATATATCAGTCTCAACAAGAGAATTGCTGTCTCCATAGGCTAAACCTAGAGTTGGGGGGGCCATATGTGAATTTGTGAGGAACATTGTCACTTAGGATAGTCAAAGGATGGAAGAAGAAGAAAGGCAAGGGGAGCTGGGGGGTCACAAGGGGAGGAAGGGGTGGGGGTGAGAAGGGGGTATCAGAGGAAAAGGGGACCCCTAGAGAGGGCTATGGTCAATGAAACTGACAGATTAAGGTAATAGGAGGGAGTCGTCAAAATCAGGAGGTAGTTAATGGGTGATCCATGGCCTCCAAAGCTTTTTGTATGCGGGGACTTTATCGAGAATGATGACCACTGTTTTAGCATGTTTCATGGCTTGGGTGATTCTATGTTGTAACGCTTGAGTGGGTAAGGAGGGAGATTTCTCACATGTGGTGGGATTGCCCCATAGTCTGTACTTTTTGGTCCGGAGTTTTCAGAATACTATCAACCCTCTTTGACACAGCTCTGCCCCCTGATCCGACAGTGGCTCTCCTGAACAACAAACCTTCAGATCTGACCTTTCATCAGTTTAAGCTTCTCCTTTTTATTACCACAGCAGCTAAACAAACCATCGTGAAAGCTTGGAAATTTTTCACAATGGTTTGTTTAGCTGCTGTGGTAATAAAAAGGAGAAGCTTAAACTGATGAAAGGTCGGATCTAAAGGTTTGTTGTTCAGGAGAGCCACTGCCGGATCAGGGGGCAGAGCTGTGTCAAAGAGGGTTGATAGTATTCTGAAAACTCCGGACCAAAAAGTACGGACTATGGGGCAATCCCACCACATGTGAGCATGTGTGCCCGGTTCATTGTATCCATGAAAGTGTTGTAAGGGGTATTGAGGGAGGAATTTAGATATCCTGGCAGGAACCAGATACCACCTGGTGAGCACCTTGTAGTTTGTTTCCAAATTTGTACCCAATCAGTGTGTTCTAGGTTTAGGTTAAGATCTCTTTCCCATTTTGCTAGTGTACGTGGGTGGAGATGTCATGGAGTGTGACAAAAATAGGGCATAAAGGTCAGAAATAAGTCTACGTTTATTGCTTGAAGGCTTGTTCAAAAGCTGTGAAGCGTGGGGTGGTGGAGTCGGGAGGAAAACACGGAGAGAAAAAATGTTTGAGTTGTAAGCATTGAGTTTTAAGTATTCTAAGTATCAATAAAAAATACTTAGTTCCACTCTTTTAGGCCAATTGTGGGATCTATCCCAAACTAGAACAAAGGAAAATCAATCCCTGGGGAAAGTTCCTGTTAAGGAGGGAATACACTTGGGCTGATGAAAATACAGATTGCGGGAATATACCTGCTCTTGCCTTTGGATATAGGCTTATCTTTCTTGGGGATCTTGAATTAGAAGCCTCTTTCAGTACATTGGGCATTAACCCATCAAATAAACTATGTCAAGAAAATATTAAGGACTACATTTTCCATCTGTGCCCACAGTCCCTTGTGTGTTCCAGTGTGGGCTTCGGCATCTTGGGTGTTCCCCGTGCAGATCATTTAGTCACAGCCACACTAGATTTTAAAAGATTTTTTTCTCTTTTTGGTACTCCATTTTTGATATATGGTTGAAGACTCTGGACAAAATATCCCCCCAGAAGAAGACCTTAGGTCGAAACGCATAGGGGTTTTGGAGTCCATATGTCATGCAGGGGTTTTGGAGTCCATATGTCATGCGATATGTGTTCTTTTTTGAATAATTTGTATTTCTTTGTATTTTACGCATGTTCTAATAACTCTTTCTGTAATGTGAATGTCTAATTGATACTCTTATAGTATATTGTGCTTTTTATCTTGCAATAATAAGATACTTTTGCATCCACATCTTCCCTTTTTAGTTCTTGGTATTGCAATACCCCTTTCCTCGATTGCCAATCCCTTTGGGATTGATTTTCCTATATCTAAAGAGTTCAGTTGAGGGAAAACTGTGGGATTCGCAAAGTGTTGGGAATGGTGTAATGGAGTTGGTAGCGAAGAAGTGGTAAGCTCGGATTAATCCCACTTGGGACCAAAGTGAGAAGGATGAGAGAGGTCCAAGCTGGATAGAAAGAGGGGTTACAGAGAAAAGAAAGGAGAGGGTTGTGGGAAGACTGCAGACTAAAACAAAGTTTGAGTCTATCCCACATAGCTAGGCTGTGTTTAGTAATAGGGTTAGAGAAGTAGCGGCATTGTGCAGGCCAAAACCATAGAAGGTTTGCTGTGGAGAGGGAATCACAATCTACTGGTTTCAGTGCTACCCATAGTGGGGTTTCTATAGTCATGTGATATTTAGGAAATTGAGCTAGGTGCACAGCATAGTATTACTTTGTAAAGTTAGGCATGCTGAGATCTCCCCTAATTCCGGGTGTATAGAGTGTAGGTTTAAACAGGCGGAGTTTAATTTTCCTCCAAATAAATTGGGAGGCTCATTGTTGCAGAATTTGTAGGTAGTAAGATGGAACTGTTATGGTAATCACTCTGACGAGGTAGAGGATCTTGGGGAGGATAGACATCCTAACCACTGTTATTTTGCCCATCTAAACTAGTAGTATTGAGGACCATTTTGATAGATTAGTTAGGTGTGATAGCATAGGAGGGTAGTTGGCAGAAAACAATTCATCAGGGTTTGCTGTGAATTTGATCCCCAGGTAGATGTGTGACGGAGCCCAAGTAAAGGGAAGAGTTTCTCTCAGTTGGGCATGTAGAGGAGGTGGGAGGGAAATATTCAGTGCTACTGATTTTCTGTGGATTTACTTGAAGGCCCAAAATTTGGCCAAATTGCGTCAGAGTGTCCATTAGGTTAGGCAAGATTAGGGGAGAGGTTAAGAATATAAGGACCTTGCCTGCAAATAGATTTTATGTTGGTGTCCACCTAATTCCAAGCCAAGGGTGAAAAGGAGAGGAGAGAGAGGGCATCCTTGGCAGATGCCTCATTCTATTGGAAATTGGTCAGAGCGAAAGCCAGAGTAAGAAACATAAGCTCTTGGGCTTTGGTAGAGGGCTGATATTAATTGCTGAAAATGCGTATCAAAGCCCCAACGGTGCAGGATGGAGTGGAGGTATGGCCATGAAAGCGTATCAAATGCTTTGCGTATATCTAGAGAGAGAAAACAAGTCGGGATGTGGCGAGTATACGCTGTGTGGGCAAACAATGCTGCCCGGTTAATATTTCCCCCGCTTCATGGGCTGGAATGAACCCGCTCTGCTCTTTATGTATAGGCGTGCCAATAATTGAGTTGAGACGAGTCGAAAGGACTTTAGCTAGTAATTTGCTATCAAGGTTGACTATAGATATTGGTCTATAATTAGACCAGGTGGTGTCATCCCCATTGGGTTTGGCGATCATTGAGATGGTGTGAGTGATTCAGTATGGAAGGCGTGATTAGAGAGAAGTGAGTTAAAACCTTCAACTAGGGGGGAGTAGAAAGGGTAGTAAATTTCTTATAGTATGTGGCTGAGAATCCATCTGGACCTGGTCGTTTGCAAGGTTTCAGGGACTTGATGGCGAGAAGCAGTTCTTCTGCAGTGATGGGTCATTCTAAGGTGTCGCATTGAGAGGGTGTGAGAGAAGGGAGCTGTACGGAGGAGAAGAGTTTGTCCACTTGGGATTGGTCAAAGGTGCCAACATTTATATATAGGTGGGAAAATCTTTTGCATAATTCTTGAAGAATTTTTATAGGGTTACTGGAGTAATTATCTTTAGAAGTTTTCAACTTTATGGGTCTAGGGGTGTAGTCAGCTTTACGAAGTGCTAAAGCTAAAAAGGTATCTGGTTTGTTCCCTTTGATATATATGGTATGTTGTGAACTGCAAAGATTTTTTTTCCGCTGAATCTATCAAAAAAAGGTAAGGTTCTAAGCGAGCCTTTTCAATGTCCTGTTTAGGGGATGGAGAAGGTGAGGATTGAAAGACCGTCGAGGCCTTAAAGAAGGCATCTTTGTGGGCTTCCCACAATGTTAAGGGGGAAACAACTGTGGAATTTTTGTTGGCTAGGAAGTCTTTAACCGCCTCACATCCGCGCTACAGCCTATATACGGCTGCAGCGCGGACTTGAATTTTCGGGAGGCCGTTTTTAAACAGCCTCCCATAAACAAGCCCTCCGTGCGCTCCCGCGAGCGCGCATTGGGCAGAAGCTGTGTTGGCCGTGTCCCTTGGACACAGCCAATCACAGATCGAGACGAATGGCCAATCACAGCGGCCGTTCGTCACGATCGAGGCATCCAATGAGAGATGATCTCATATGTAAACATATGAGATCATCTGTCATTGCCTCGGTAGTAACAGACTCCCCGCGCGCTCCCGCGAGCGCGCACCGGGGATAATCTGTGTTGGCCGTGTCCCTTGGACACAGCCAATCACAGATCGTGACGAATGGCCAATCACAGCGGCCATTCGTCACGATCGAGGCATCCAATGAGAGATGATCTCAAATGTAAACATTTGAGATCATCACTCATTGCCAGCTCTCCCTCCTCACACACAGACTGCAGTGTGAGGAGAGGAGAGACCGTAAGTGTAAAAAAAAAGTGCCCACCAGTGTGCCATCAGTGTGCCCAGTGCTCATCAGTGCCCACCAGTGTGCCCATCAGTGCCCGCCCAGTGCTCATCAGTGCCGCCCAGTGCTCATCAGTGCCGTCCAGTGCTCATCAGTGTGCCCAGTGCCCACCAGTGTGCCCATCAGTGCCCGCCCAGTGCTCATCAGTGCCGCCCAGTGCTCATCTGTGCCGTCCAGTGCTCATCAGTGCCGTCCAGTGCTCATCAGTGCCACCCAGTGCTCATCAGTGTGCCCAGTGCCCACCAGTGTGCCCATCAGTGCCCGCCCAGTGCTCATCAGTGCCCGCCCAGTGCTCATCAGTGCCGCCCAGTGCTCATCTGTGCCGCCCAGTGCTCATCAGTGCCGCCCAGTGCTCATCAGTGCCGTCCAGTGCTCATCAGTGCCGCCCAGTGCTCATCAGTGCCGCCCAGTGCTCATCAGTGTGCCCAGTGCCCACCAGTGTGCTCATCAGTGCCCGCCCAGTGCTCATCAGTGCCGCTCACTGCTCATCAGTGCTGCCCAGTGCTGATCAGTGCCGCCCAGTGCTCATCTGTGCCGCCCAGTGCTCATCAGTGTGCCCAGTGCCCACCAGTGTGCCCATCAGTGCCCGCCCAGTGCTCATCAGTGCCGCCCAGTGCTCATCAGTGCCGCCCAGTGCTCATCAGTGCCGCCCAGTGCTCATCAGTGTGCCCAGTGCTCAGTGTGCCCACATCGCTCATCAGCGTGCTCATCAGTGCTCATAAGTGTGCTCATAAGTGTGCCCACAGAGCCCATCACAGTGCCCATCAGTGAGCCAGTTAACCGTGCCCATCAGTCTCACCGTGCCCATCAGTGTCACCAACGATGGCAAAAAAAAATTTCTCAGCCGAGGAGGCCTTCAATATCATAAGTGAGGACATGGACAGGGAGCTTTCTGCTTCGGAGTCAGAGTCTGACTCCGAAGTAAATTACGAGCCGGTCATTAGCAGTGGGACGCAGACCGACTCCGACGAGGAGGAATACTGCCCGCCTGCCAAACGAAGGCGTTCTGGTGAGGAGGAGGCAGTGCCATCCACCAGCTCCGCAGTGCCATCCACCAGCTCCGCAGTGCCATCCACCAGCTCCGCAGTGCCATCCACCAGCACCACAGTGCCTCGGCAAGAAAGGCCAAGCTCAAGTGGGGTGTCACCTCGCCCCCAAAGGGTTAGGACCAACGCCAGCCTTCCCTATGCCCTTCTGAACCCCCTGTGGCTTCCTCCCAACTCAGGAGAAGCCATCATCCCCCCTTTCACTGCCCAGCCAGGAGTCCAGGTCAACACGGAGAACTTTGCCCCAATTGACTACTTCCGTTTAATTTTTACGGAGGACCTGCTGACGTCCATTGTGGCCCAGTGCAACCTGTATGCACAACAATTTATCCAGAGTAACCCCACATCTTTTTATTCCCGTCCCTTTGAGTGGAGAGACCTAACTGTGGAGGAGTTCAAGATATTTTTAGGCCTCACCTTCAACATGGGACTCAATAAAAAAAACGAACTGCAAGCATATTGGTCAACCAAACCAATCTACCATATGCCCATCTACTCTGCAGTAATGCCCAGGGCCAGGTATTTGATGATCATGAGGTTCCTCCATTTCAACGACAATACCCAGTGCCCTCCCCGAAATTCCCCAGCATTTGACAAGCTGTTCAAAATTCGGCCACTTCTAAATTATTTTTCAGAAATATTCCCTCAATTATTTACCCTAGACCAAAATATATGTGTGGATGAGTCCCTTGTGAAATTTACTGGCAGGCTGGGCATCAAACAATTCATTCCCAGCAAACGGGCCCGCTATGGGGTGAAGCTTTACAAACTATGTGACCGAGCCACAGGGTACACCTATGCCTTCAGGGTGTACGAAGGGAAGGACACCCAGCTGCATCCCCCTGAATGTCCGGACTACATGGGATCAAGCGGGAAAGTAGTTTGGGACCTAATTTACCCTCTCCTTGAAAAAGGCTACCACCTGTACGTAGACAATTTCTACACCAGTTTGCCCCTGTTCCGAAACCTTCACAGAAAGAAGACTCCTGCATGTGGCACGGAAAGGCTTTCCTCAAAGGCTAGTAAACACCAAGCTGAGAAGAGGGGAGACGGCGAGTCTGAGAAATGAGGAAGTTCTGGCTGTGAAGTGGAGGGACAGAAGAGACGTCTACATGTTGTCTTCGATCCACAATGACAACTATGTGGAATCCCAACGAAGGAATGGCCCAGTCCGAAAGCCAACATGAGTACAACTTATTCATGGGGGGAGTGGATTTCAACGACCAAATGATGGAACCCTATCTACCCACAAGACGTACCTATCATTGGTACAAAAAAGTAGCAATTTATATTTTTCATTTGGCCATATACAATTCCTACATTTTATACCGCAAATCCACCGAAAGCCCCCAACCCTTCCTTTATTACCTGGAGGAAATCTTCACAACCCTCATATTTCCAAACGGCCCACCAGAAAACATTAGATCTGACGTAATAAGCAGACTGTCTGAACGCCATTTTCCAAGTAAAATCCCTCCCACACAAAGAGACCAAAAACGGCAGAAAAAATGTAGGGTGTGTACCAAGGCAGGAATTCGAAAAGACACCCGCTATTATTGTCCCCAGTGTCCTTCCCAACCAGGCCTCTGTGTAGACGACTGTTTCCGCCGTTACCATACTCTAAATTATTAGTATGGTAAACGTAGTCCTCCGCTTTCACCCCTTATGCCACTGTATGCTCCTGAAATGACCCTGGACTGTTATTCAACGACGCCTTTGCCTGCTGATTTTGTACCTATGTCTGCCTGCTCCGGAACTGACCCTGGCCTGTTTTTTGACCATGCTTCTGCCTGCTGATTCTGTTCATACCTCTGCCTGATCTGGAACTGACCCTGGACTGTTATTTGACCATGCCTTTGCCTGCTGATTTTGTACCTACCTCTGCCTGCTCTGGAACTGACCCTGGACTGTTTGACCACGATTTTTGCCTGCCTCTTGAAGTAGTGGGATTCATACCACAGGGGTCTCACATATGTGAGGGGACCAGAATTGTTTTTCTGGATGAAGAAAACAATTTTTTTTGTTGTTCTTCTTCTCAGATTAGGGTCTGGATCCCGGAGGCTTCAAAGCGATTTGGGTGGGAGAAGCCTCTACCCCTGTCCCCATTCTATCCCGACAGAGGCCCTACTTCTGCCTGCAGGACTACCATCATGCCTCTGCCTGCCGCATGCACTGACACTGGACTGGTATCCTTGCCTGGAGAATTGCATGCACTGTTGCTGACCAAGTCCCTGCCTGCTGCCTGGACTCAACTCCTGTGGACAACTGCGCTTCTAAAACTACAGGTAAGCTTTTGTTTACCCTTTGCTCAGCAGAATGTATTG
This sequence comes from Pelophylax lessonae, assembly GCF_965119305.1. Taxonomy (NCBI): domain Eukaryota; kingdom Metazoa; phylum Chordata; class Amphibia; order Anura; family Ranidae; genus Pelophylax; species Pelophylax lessonae. The sequence goes on along the minus strand of NC_138770.1, from coordinate 435,897,645 downwards.
TGGGGTGTAATTCATGGTAATTCATGAAATGTGCATGCTATGTGTTTTTGCATGTTGGGCCTCTGTATGTGACCTGACTGCGTAAAAGTCTCACACATGTGGTATCGCCATACTCAGGAGGAGTAGCAGAATGTATTTTTTGGGTGTCATTTTTGCTATGTACATGCTATGTGTTGGAAATATCTTATAAATGGACAACTTTGTGTAAAAAAAATGCGTTTTCATTTTTTTTCCACATTTTCCGAAAGATTCTGGAAAAAAATGACGTGTTCAAAAGACTCATTATGCCTCATAGAATATACGTTGGGGTGTTTGCTTTCCAAAATGGGGTCATTTAGTGGGCTTTTTCATTGTGCTGGTGCTCCAGGGCCTTCAAAAGTGTAATAGGTGGTTGAGAAATGAAAAGTGTATTTTATGCTCCGAGAACGCCTGGAGGTGCTACTTCAATGTTGGACCTCTGTATGTGGCCAGGCTGTAAAAAAGTCTCACACATGTGGTATCGCCATACTCAGGAGGAGTAGCAGAATGTGTTTTGGGGTGTAGTTGTAAGTATGCATATGCCATGTGAGAGAAATAACCTGTTGAATATGACAATTTTGTAAAAAAAAAAAAAAAAAAAAAATTAATTTTGCAAAGAATTGTGGGAAAAAATGACAACTTCAAAAAACTCACCATGCCTCTTATTAAATACATTGGAATGTCTACTTTCCAAAAAGGGGTCATTTGGGGGTCATTTGTACTTTCCTGGCTTGTTAGGGTCTCAAGAAGTGAGATAGGCTGTCAGTACATTAGGCGTGATCAATTTTCAATGATTAGCACCATAACTTGTAGACTCTCTAACTTTCACGCAGACCAAATAATGTACACTTATTTGGGTTATTTTTACCAAAGATATGTAGAAGTATACATTTTGGCCAAAATTTATGAAGAAAAATTACTAATTTGCAAAATTTTATAACAGAAACTAAAAAAAAATGTTTTTTTTTTAAATTTGCGGTTTTTTTCATTTATAGCCGCACAAAATAAAAAGCCCAGCGGTGAATAAATACCATCAAAAGAAAGCTCTATTTCTATGAAAAGAAGGACGAAAAATTTATATGGGTTGAGTGTTGCATGACCGCGCAATTGTCATTCAAAGTGTGAGAGCACTGAAAGCTAAAAATTGGTCTGGATGGGAAGGGGGTTTAAGTGCAAAGTAGGCAAGTGGTTAATAGCGCACTCAATTTCTAGTCATAGGAATGGGTTAGCTAGCAGACTATCGTTGATGGTCCAGGATCAGGAGTTAGGACGGAGGACCAAGGAAGAGAAAGAGGTGACGACCGCATTATGATTAGACCAGGAACAGGGAATTATGTTGGAGGTAAGGAGGAGAGGAGAGGTACTGATGTTGATGAGGATTTGATCGATGTGGGAGAACTTGTATGGGTTGGAGCAGTTGGTATATTGTCGTCTGACTGGGTTCTGTTCTCGCCAGGAGTCAAGCAGAGAATGTTGGTTTAGTAGCTGTTGAAAGGAATGATGATATGAGGTAGACTGGGCCGGGGATTTATCCAGAAAGGGATAAATGGTCTGATTTGAGTCACAGCAGAGTAGAAGCATTCCCTGTTTGTGGGAGACGATAACAGTTAGCAAATGGGAAAAAAATGACAGAGGGTTTTTGTTGGGGGCATAGTAGGAGACTGCTGTGACTTTGCTATCTGAAAGGTAACCAGTGAGTATAAGGTAACAACCTTCTGGGTCTCTGATTTCTGTCAGGAGAGTGAAGGTAGTAGTATGGTGGAATGCAATCAGAACGCCCCTTTGTTTAGTAGATGCTGAGGCTGTGTAAACTTGTGGGTACTGACAAGTAAAATATTTGGGTGTTGAATATATGGAGAAGTGGGTCTCCTGTAAACAAACCACATGGGCAGAGTGTGATGAAAAGGAATGGAATGCTTTAGAATGTTTAGAGAGGAAGTTGAGGCCTTGCACATTGAGTTTGAGGACGTTAAGAGAGGCCATGATCAGGGTTAGGAAGGGCTAGAAGGGATCAGATTGTTTGGTTTATCTGTGACCAGAGGTGCCTCTCTAGGGGTGAGGGGAGGGGGGAAGGGGCGATAAGATAGAGGGGGGGGGGTAGAGTAAGGAAAAAAAGGAGTCGGGGGAAGAAAGTTGGGAGCTAAGGGTGAATGTGATGTAAAGTGACTGTTGTCCGATGGGTGTAGCGGCTTCTACACAACCAGAGGACAAAAAAGGTGATCCAGAGATTGTCCCAAAAATTAAGGAAATCGAGGCTCAGGTGAGGGTGCAGGGGACTGTCTCTGAGACGGCAACAGCCTACAAAAAGTGAAAGAACTATAAATGATAAGATGGGTGTATAACGAATCTCAACACTATATCGGTTACAGGTGCCTTAGCAAACTATTAATGGGCTCCTGCGAGGCATGGAAAAAACTGAGGCTTACACTCTCCAGGGTATAGCATGCAGAAGGTCTAGACCGTAGAATATGTGTCAAGTCTAACTTTCCACCATTAAGTTCAGTAGGAGTACATCTGGTCTGGTAAGTTAGTGGAGAAAATCTTTGAAGAGAAATAACTGGGGTATAACAATATTAATAGGCATATGTATAATCCAATAGTAACAGTTTGTACTAGTAAAATGGTTAGAATAGCATGGTTTGGTGTGAGACTCCCCACCAAGTAAAGATGGTGGGGTGAGCCAGGCCCCACAAAGTCCACTATTAACAAGGGGATCGGGACCTCAAGGCATCTATTAGAGGTATTAGGAATAAGGTTTCTAAGCAAAGGAGAACTTTTTTGTGTGAGTAAGTGAGGAACTATGATGAGTAAGGCACCTGTAGAACACTATCCCTAAAAATCAGTTTAAGGCATAACTGACTGTAACGTAAGCATAAAGGGCAGAGGATGGGGGTATATAAGAAAAAAAAGTGGGGGGGGGGGCGGCGGGGTTAGTTACGTTAGCTGATTTAAGAGGAGGATGGTGGTGTCCATCTCGGTATGGATTGAGAGTTTAGTAAGAGTATTAATAGTTCAAAAAATGTCAACTCCAATAACACCCGAAGGGCAAGGTGGAGGTGAACGCCTAGCACACCATGATAGAAGGTAACGGGGATTCAGGTCAGGCAGGTCAGTCCATGGAATCTTCGAGTTTGGGTGCTGGTGTTCAAGAGACATTAGGGCCCCTCTTATTGGTGTTGGATGAGGATTTCCGGGTTGGTGAGGAATAACGTTTCTTGGGGGAGCATGAGGCTGCTCAGTGTCAAAAACTCTCAGCGATCACTCCACCAAAGATGAGGTTCAGGTCAAGGAGCTTTGCTTGAAGGTCTTCAGTGGATTTGCAGCTGTACGGGGAACCTTTGTTGGAAAATCTAACTACAGATGGAAAGTGCCAGCGCTAGGGGATGTGACGCTGTTGGAGAACGAGCAAATGGGGTTTCATGCCTTTTCTCTTGTTGAGGGTAAGTTGGGAAAGATCTTGAAAGATCTGGTAGTGGTTCTCTTGGAAGACCAGGGATTCCTTACTCCGGGAAGTTTGCATTCATTGTTCCTTAGTGCGTAAGAAGTGGAGTTTCACCACTATATCAGGATGAGGGTCATCATCAGGTTTTGGAGCTACAGATCTGTAAATTTTGTCCATCTCAAGCCTCTCTATGGGAATTGAAGGGGCAAGTTCTTTGAAGAGAGCTGTTATAGTGGATTGAAGGTCCACAATTGTCTAAGGGAATTATGATTATAAGTAAAAAATGTATAACCGCGCTAAATCAGAAATTAAAAAGCAGCAGCTTTACAGTGAGACAAGACCAAGCATATATGTAAACAAAAAATACGCTTCAATATTGTGCAATACACCTATCTCAATGTATTAAAGTGAATATGTGAATATACCTAAAAAGTATATATACCAAATGCCAAGTAAACGGCACAAAAATATAAATGTATGAAATTGTGTGAAGTATAGTGACCACTGAAATCACAAAATGTAAATATTGTGAATAAACTGATTATGCAGAGATTTGAATGTCTGGCCCTGTTCTCAAAATCCTCCAATCGATTCTGAAAGTTAAATTCTCTTCACAGAGGGTCTCTAGTTCTTCTGAGTGGTTACCCATGATGAGGTCCAGGTCTTCAGTTTGCGGTTCTAATAGTAAGGTGCGGCGTCCTACATCGTGGATTTCGCAGGGTAATTTGTCAGTTATGGCATCTGAGGTAGCCTTCAGGGCTTTAGTCAGCATTCGTTCAAAGTGATGGTGGATATCCAGTTGGGAACCTATATCCTTTAGGGTTGGGGGGATAGTGTCGTATTCAGAGTCAGACTCACTCGCCCCGCTTAATGTTCCAGGGCTCCTGGTTGTGTTAGGTGTGTATGAGGCGCTCATGCAGTGACCGGCCGATGAAGGCTCCGCCATCTTAGATGATGCCCTGACCAGGACATCCCGAATGGATTTTGGCTTGATTTTATAAACCATCGCGGATGACTCCGCTCGTTCTCGGCTGTGTAAGGAGCCGGTGGGTGTATTCTAGCGGGGAGGAGATTCGCGGCTGCGAAGCTGTCAGGTCTCGAGAGATGCGAAGTTCACGCTAGGAAGTCCTGCTGCAGCAGCTTTGCGCATGCCGACACTGATGCTAATTTAAAAAGAAAAAAAAAAATGCCCCTAAAATATACTGACCCTGACCTTTTTCCCCTAACCCAAACACTAACCCTGGCACTGACCTAGATCAAACCTTGATCTGGGTATTTTTTTCTTTCTTTTTTTATTATTTATTTATTTTTTACACACACAATCACACTTGTTTTTTTTCTTTCTGCAAGGACAGAGAAAGGTACATTGTATCTTTCCTCCCCATTCACAGAGAGAGAGAAACATGACTGATCACTGTGGTAGCCAATCAGAGGCTACCATGGCGATCAGGTGACCTGGAATCAGGAGTTCCAGGTCCCGATCGGAAGTACAGGGGCCGGGGCTCTTGGTGTGACCCTGTTCTCTGTGCTGGATAGGATTTTTCATCGCCTCACTTGCCGATTGTTGGACTATGGAATAACTGTCAAGTTCGTATTTCTGCAAGGACTTTATTGCACTATGTGATGAACTTTTATACATTTGTAACATTGTGAGTATACTACTTCCCTTTTATTTCATACAATTAAAGCTTTTTTGGATAATGCATTAGGTCGGTGCGCCCCCTTCTTAGTTTTCTTGTGGTTTGTGAGACTTTGCAGGGCTGGTTCACACCATGAATTACACAGGAACACGCTGCACATTGCTGTGCGATTCACATGTGACTTGGGTGAAGTGCGATTTGAAAATCTTGCCAGACCGCAGTAAGTTGTGCATGAACTACTTTTACATAACGCAGAGCAACTGAATCGCATATTACCATGCAAATCGGTGCAGGCAAACCCACTACGTTTGGGGTGATGTTAGCATTGCTCTGACACTTGCTGCAGATTGCAAGTGCAGTTTCCCACACTGCGTTCTGGTGTGAACTGACCCTACGAGAAAACTATAAGTGCAGAAGCACATAAACAGTAAATGTGCTGCAGCACGTTTTATTAAGTGGAGGCCATGGTTCTAAGAATCTGTAAATACTTTCATGGAAGTAGTCTGTGCGGTTTTTTGTTTTTTTCTCAGCCTTTTATGTATTTTATTTTTTTAACATATATTGTGCGTTTTCATAAGGCTTTATTTAGTAGCATACAAGCAGAAAGTTACATGCTTCTATAATATATATAACTATCTTGTCCTTGTAGGCATGTCACATTCCAAACAGACAGTTTTTGTCTTTGCGTGGTGGACAAATGGGATGTTCCTTCCTGTGTTTCTCCTATGATGGGAGAATACTGGCTGCAGCATGTGCAAACAGAGATGGTTATCCTATATACTGTAAGTTTTTTTTTTTTTTTCCTTTTTTATTTTAGGTTTTATTATGTATATAAAAAAAAAATAGCACTATTTAGGAATGAAGGTTTTAGCTTTTAGCGCGGTCACACTTTGAATGACAATTGCGTGGTCATGCTACACTGTACACAAACTCCTCACTACCTACCACAGTTTCAGAAGACATGAAATGCCAAGACAGCACAAACCCCCCAAAATGACCTTTTCGGAAAGTAGACACCCTAAGCTATTTGCTGAGAGACATTTTGAGTATTTTGCAGATCTCGCTTTTTGTCACGAAGTTTTGAAAATTAAAAAAAAAAATTAAAATACATTTTCCTTTTCTTTCTTCATTTTCCAAAACAAATGAGAGCTGCAAAATACTTGCCATGCTTCTTACAAATACCTTGGGTTGTCTACTCTCCAAAAAGGGTACATTTGGGGGAGTTTTTTCCTACCTTAGCATTTCATGGCCTCTGAAACTGTGGTAAGGAGTGAAATCAACAATTTTCGCCCGTAGTGATTGGTTTTCAGGGTCCTGTGTGCGGCTAGACTGCCAAAAAGTCTCACACATGTGGTATCCCTATACTCAGGAGAAGCAGCAGAATGTATTTTTTTATGTCATTTAACATCTAGCCATTGCATGTTTGAGCAATATATAATTTAAGTGACAACTTTGTGTATATATAAAAAAAAACAAAATTTTTGGCATTTTCCTGATACTTGTGGCAAAATATTAAATATTCCATGGACTCAACATGCCTCTCAGCAAATAGCTTGCTTTGTTTACTTTCCAAAATGGGATTATTTGGGGGGGGGGGTTATGCTATCTTGACATTTCAGGGCCTCCGGAACTGTGATGGGTAGTGAGGAAGTAAAATAAGCAATTTATGCCCTTAGAAAACCTGAAGCCAGTGATTGGTTTTCGGGGTCACGTACACAGCTAGGCTCTGAAAAGGTCTCACACATGTGGTATCCCTGTACTCAGGAGAAGCAGCAGAGTGTATTTTGAGGTGTCATTCCACATATACCCATGGCATGTATGAGCAATATATAGTTTAGTGACAACTTTGTGTAAAAAAAAAAAGGAATTGTCATTTTCCTGAAACTTGTGGCAAAATATAAAATATCCCGTGGACTCAACATGCCTCTCAGCAAATAGCTTGGGGTATCTACTTTCCAAAAAGGGGTCATTTGTGGGGTGTTTGAACTGTCCTGGCATTTTATGCCCAATATTAGAAGCTTATGCCACACATCACCCACTCTTCTAACCACTTGAAGACCAAGCCTTTTCTGGCAGACACTTTTTGTTTACATGAAAATTTTTTTTTTTTTTTTACTAGAAAATTACTTTGAACTCCCAAACATTATATATAATTTTTTTTTAAAAAGGAGAGGCCCTACAGAACAAAATGGTGGGTGGTGCAATTTTTTAGGACTTCAGTTTTTTTCTGCCTAGTCAGGTGTAGGGACCTAGTTCCTTGCTGGGATCTTTGGTTCTAGCATTTTTTCTTTTTTAAACGGAAAGGTTTTCTGAACTACAATCAAGTCTGTTCCAGTGAGAACTACAATCAACTGCTGGACTGTGTGACGCATTGGATATCCTAGATCCTTACGGTCTTCCCAGTCCGGCCAGCAAGCGCGACCTGACTGCAGCTCCGCGCCAGGTCGGCCGCGACATAGCCCCACTGCACGGGGGCTGGCAGGCAAGTTAAACGTCTCGCGAGGACGCGTAAACCTGGTCACGACCTGAGTCACGACCTAAGTCGCAGCGGACCTCTGGTCCGCAGCACCCCCATTCCAAGATGGTGCGGTGTTCTGCCCGGTGTAGTGTCCCCCCTTCCCTCGGGTGAATCCTCGGGGTGGACGCGGGCCCCTCCCTGGGTTGTTAGGCCCCCAATTGTGTCCTTCCTTCCCAACGGCGCCGCTCCCCATTATTGGGATCCCCCCCTGCCCAGTCTCTTTCACCCAGTTCCCCCCTCAGTCCCCCATGGTGGCCATACCATTTACATGTATTGGGGTGTTCAGCGGTGATGGGGCCAGGGGGGAGGGGGCGCGACGCCAGCTGACCAGTCTGCAAAAATTCTGGAGTGATGGCCCTGGTGGGGAGTGCCTGCCAGTGCCCCCCCTTGCTGGCTGCATGTACCTAGTGGTCCTGTGGGGTCCAAGCGGACTCCCCTATTTTGCCGTGGATGGTTTCTAATGGTATCGACGGCCATGTTTGTGTAGCTCAGCGGCCATGTTTTAAAAGTTTGATTCTAATGTGTTGGCCATTTTTTGGAAGACTGTGAAGCGGTGATTCGGCGGTGGGCCTTTAGTGGCAGTGTCTGCGCTTCCTTTTCCTCTGATCACTGCACAGCTTGCAGTTTGGCGCTTTGTGTCCCTCCTGAGTTGGTGGTGGTGAGTCCCTGTGGATGGGCACGCTCCCTCTTTCTGCTATAGCAGTGGTATTTTTGGTGCGCTGGGACCTGTGGTGCAACTAGTACAGCGGTGGGGGGGGGGGGTGTTTTGCAGCGATAGTTTTCAGATTTTGCTGGCAGTCCCCAGATTAACTTCGGAGTCCCTGGAGCATGTGTCACCACCTGACCCACTATCAGAAGCTGCGGGGGCCCTGGCGGCCATGACGGCAGTCCTGCAGTCACTGGTGTCCAAAGTTCATATGGCCCTTCAAAAGAGGTCCAGCAAAAAGTGCCCCTTCCTTCACCTGCATTCTCTCCCTTCTCAGATTGTGAGGTTGATTTGGCTGCCATGGATACGAGTCACCCTGTTGGGTCTGCCTCCACGGACCCTGAATGCTTCGACGGTAAAGATGAATCCTCTTACACTACGGCCACGCATGAAAAGGCACTTGTTGGAGGCACTGATTGTATCAGTGCGGGAAACTTTAAAATTGGAGGACACAGCTAACGCTGTGTTGGCTGCGCCGGTGCAGTTTTGTACCCGCAAATCTTCCAAGACGACCAAGGTTTCCCTTTCCCGCCAATTTTGATGATATAGTGGCAAGTCAGTGGGGTTCCCCAAAACTCATGACCGGGATACCTAAGCATTTCGCTAGGAGGTATCCTTTTGAAGAGTCCCCTAAAAGAAACTAACAGTTCCACTGGTGGTGGATTCTCAGGTTTCTAGGTTAAATAAAGCCACACTATTGCGGGTGGAGGACTCTCCATCCTTTAAAGATCTGGTGGACAATAAAGCTGAGTCCCTGGTCTGATACATTTTTACTGTGGCCGGTTCAATTTTGAGGCCAGGGAATGCCAAAACCTTGTTCTCCCAGACCTTAATGGAATGGGCTACGTTTCTTCACCTGGATTTGGAAGGGGGTCAGCATCCTCCTGAGCTGGCGGAGCTGGCAGATCCAATGGTACAGGGGTTACAGTATATCTGTGATGCCTCTCTGGATGCCTCTCCCTTTAGCCTGCAGAGTTCCTGTGACAGCTGTGACTCTTCGCCGCATGATTTGGCTGAAATGCTGGTCTGCAGACCAGGCTTCCAAAAGAGTGCTGACCGATCTCCCCTTTGTAGGAGACCTCTTGTTCGGAGCTTCTATGGAAGAGATCACGAAAGGTCTTACGGGAGGTAAGAGTACTCTGCTTCCACAGGTCACCAAGAGCAAAGAGCCTCGTCGCAAGTGTGGTTCTTTCTTCAAACGGCCCTTTCGTCCTGCGGGACAAGGGATCCAAATCCGCCCGTAACTTTGTGGGAGGTTCCAAGAGATCCTGGTCTGGTAAGTCAAAAGCGGGTTCCGCTGGTCCCGCAGACAAGTCTACCTCTGCATGAAGGGGAGCCCTCGCTCGTACCTGCGGTAGGGGGATGTCTTTGCTTCTTTCCAGACCCGTGGACCTCTTTCTTTCAAGACAAATGGGTCCACGAGTTGATTCAGCTTGGTTACAAGATCGAGTTTCGGTCCTTGCCTCCGGAAAGGTTTTTCCCTTCCAACTTGCGTTTGTCCTCTGATCGTCTGCAAGGCCTTCTTGGAGTGGTACAGTCATTTTACCAGTTCCAGAGTCAGAAAGTTTTCAGGGGGTTTTATTCAAACCTATTTACTGTTCCCAGGAAAGAAGGCGAGGTCCGTCCAATCTTGGACTCCAAAACCCTGAACCGCTTTGTGTGGGTTCAGAAATTTTCAGATGGAGTCCAGTCGCACGGTAGTGACATACCTTCATCCTTCATCAAGGGGATTTTCTGGCCTCTATCGACATCAAGGACGCTTACCTTCATATCCCAATATATGTTGGGCACCAGCGTTTTCTTCTCTTTGCCGTGGACGAGGAGCACTATCAATTTGTGGCGTTACCCTTTGGTCTCGCCTCAGCCTGTCAGATGCCAGCCTGTCCGGGTGGGGAGGAATCTTGGGCACAGATCCAGCTCAGGTGGCTTGGACTCAGAAGGAGTCCAGGTTGCCAATCAATGTCCTGGAGATTCGGGCGATCAGGCTTTGCCTGTTTCTGTGGATGAATCGTCTTCGGGGGCACCCGGTAAGGATTCAATTGGACAACGCCATGGCTGTGGCATATGTCAATCACCAATGAGGCACCAAAAACGCCCTAGCGGCCAGAGAAGTGGCCGGCATTCTAAGGTGGGCAGAACGCTTTGTTCCAGCCCTCTCTGCTGTGCACATTCCAGGGGTGTAAAATTGTCAGGCGGACTACCGCAGGCGCTGGATCTAGGCGAATGGTCTCTTCACCCGGAGGTGTTTCAACAACTGTTTCTCCAGTGGGGGACTCTCGATGTGGACCTTTTTGGCCTCTCGTCTTGACCGGAAGGTTCAGAGGTTGGTGGCAAGGTCTCGGGATCCTCTGGCAGATGCTTTGGACGCTCTGGTGGCCCCTTGGGGTCGGTATCGGCAAATGTATGCCTTTCTGCCACTACAATGTCTGCCGAGACTTCTGCACAGAATCGAGGCAGAAGGGATTCCAGTCATTCTGGTAGCCCCAGACTGGCCTCCCCGGTTTTTGTACGCAGGCCTAGTAAGGCTGGTAACCGATGCCCCTTGGAGAATCCCTCTCATGGAAGATGTTTTGCCTCAGGGACCAATCTTCCATTCTGCTGTAGTCGCTGGCTTTACCGGCATGGCTATTGAAAGACAGTTACTGAGGGACAGAGGGAAGGAAATCTACTTCTAGGAAGATTTATCATAGAGTCAGGAGGGCATACATTACTTAGTGTGAGTTTCGGGGCGTTTCCCCCTTTCCTTTTCAGTGTCCCATATACTGGAGTTTCTTCAAAGAGGTGTAGATCAGCGTTTGGCCCTGGGCACCATCAAGGGCCAGATTTCTGATTTGGTAATCTTCTTCCAACGCCCGTTGGCCACAAATTCCTTGGTTCACACTTTCGTTAAGGGGGTACGCCACCTGGCTCCTCCGGTAAGATCCCTGGTGCCTCTGTGGGACCTCATTCTGGTTCTGGTGGTTCTTCAAAAACCACCTTTCTGAAAATATTCATGAACTTCCCCTGCCTACTTTGTCACTGAAAGTGACCTTCTTGTTGGCATTTTCTTCTGCATGCAGGGTGTTAGAGTTGTCTTACCTGGTGGTTCACAGGGACAAAGTGGTGCTACGTCCCTGCCAGTCGTTCCTTCCTAAGGTCATCCCGGGTTTCCACTTAAATGAAGACATTGTGTTGCCTTCCTTGTGTCCTAAGCCTAAGCATCCTAAAGAGATTGCCTTACATTCCTTGGATGTAGTTCGGACAGTCAGGGTGTACTTGGCAGCGACTGAGTCGATTCGGAAATCAGATTCCTTGTTTGTTCTTACGGATGGGTCTCGTAAGGAGCAGGCCGCATCTGCTACAACCATTTCCAGATGGATAAGGCAGACGGGGGTGCGGGTCTATTCCATTAGGGTCAGGTTCCTTCTTCCCTGTTAAGGCACATTCTACAGGGGCGCTTAGTGCCTCCTGGGCTTTCCGTCATCAGGTGTCAGTGGTCCAGGTTTGCAACACGGCCACCTGTTCGTCTGTGCAGGCTGCTGTTGCAGAGGCTTAAGCCTCTTGAGGGTGTATTTTTTTTGGTAGGTGAGCTCCAGCTGTTCCTGTTTGAGCTCCTGGTTTACCTGGTTGGCTCCGTTTAGCCTTTTTGGGAAGTATGTCTTTGCTGTGTTTTTTCCAACCCCTCATGTTGACACAGCTTTGGGACATCCCAAGGGTCAAAGAAGACATGGAGCTGTGTCAACGAAAAAGAAAACTGGATTTTTGTCTTACCATAAAATCCTTTACTATGATGTTCGTTCACGGACACAGCACCCACCCCTGTGTTGAGTTGGCTTATGTATTCTTCTGACACTGCTTGTTAGAAAACTGAAGTCCTATAGCTGGAAGTGGGGGCATACCCCCTAGGACTGCCCTATAGGTATAGTCAATTATTTTCCGCCTAGTGCCCTACTCCTATGGAGAGCAGCATAACCCAAGGGTCAAAGAAGATATGGAGCTATGTCTGTCAATGAACGAAAGAGAAAAGGACAATTGCTGTTTACATATTACTCCAGACCGATGCTTGCGTTCACCTTTGCGCACAAACACGGGGGGACAGGGGTGCCTACATTTTTTTAAATTATTATTTATTTTGCTTTATTTTTTCTCTTACGTCCTCTGAAAGTCGCCACCCCTCATAGTCTTCACCAATGGGTATTGACCTCTTATTCACAGGAGTATGCTAGGCAGAAGATTTTTTTAAAAACACAAAACTTTGCATAGACACACCTACAGGGGGCTGTCCCTCTTGTCCAATACCCCCGGCTAGCCTCATTTCCAATTCAGTTTGTCTTTTGCCTAGATAGGAGTAGGCAGGCTTCCCTGTGCTGGGGCTACAGTCTCAGCCTTTTTCTCTGTTTTATTACATTTTATTTTCTGCTAAGTGTGTTTTATCTTTGCCCTAATAGCTTTTTATTTGTTCCTGCGCTTAGTTAGTCAGACTTCGGAAGACTACAGCGTTTGCGGAGCTGGGAATCGGACTGGTTGTACTAGAGCCTTACGGAATCCCAGCCCGCTATTGAGCGTTTAGCAGCCTCGCAAATGACCTGTCCCTGTCCTCAGGGACACTTCCCGCGAATGTGGCTTCTTTGCTAGGATGGCTCTACTATGGTACGCCGCGTGTAGCTAGCGTCCTGTTAGGCTGACGGTTCCCCCACCACCCGGGGTGGGAGGCTTCCCGTCTCACGGCGGCTCCCACGCTATCGCTGGTCGGTGAGTAACCCCTCTACTTGTGGGGTGTCTGTGGGGCCGCTGTGTTGGGGATGACAGTCTGTTATTTGGTGTCTGTGTATTCCCCTCATGTCTGTTGGTGTGCTTCCCGGTCTCTCCCTGTCCCTGTGGGCACTATGGCGGTTTTGCCGCGCTGTGGGGGGGGGGGGGGTCGCGGGGGGGTCCCTCTCCCCTATGTATGTTCCTTTGTACTTTTGGGATTCCAGACATGTGCGTGCGGCCCGCTGCACAAAAATCGCGGGGCCGCCATTTTTAGGGTGGGCATGCTATTCAGCCTCATGTATGGGCTACATCACTCCTCCCTGCAGCAAAATCGCGCCCTTTCGGCGCCATCTTGGATGTGGCACGGTCCTCCTTACATGTGTCCGGCGGCCATCTTCCCGGATCCTCCTCATTACATTGCATGGGCAGCCATTTCCCCTTAGTCTGTGTCCTCTAGCAGATGACATCACTTCCTTCCCTCAGACGGCAGATCGTTCCAGCAAGCGTGGAGACTGTATGTATGCTCTTCTGGGGGTCTTTTTAGCTTCTCCTGGGACGTTTTTTCATGCTGGCAGTCACTTGCCTGCTGTTTGATTGTAGCACTGTTTTCCATTCCTTTTGCGGCGCCTCGCGGTGCGTTCCGCATCGGTTGCTACTTAAAGGGCCAACGCTTTTAATTTCTTTCAATCGCTTTACAATGGATTCCCAGGACAGCAGATTCCCCCAGCTCTGGTGGAGGATTCAGCTACGCCTGGGTCCTCTGAGCAGAACTCTCTTAGCGCTGCACTTGCGACTTTAGCGTCAAAGGTGGATCTGCTGATGTCTGAGCGGACTTATAGAAAAAGGCCCAGGCCTTCGCCTTCTTCTGATTCAGATTCTGATATGGTTGTCACGGTCATGTATACCCCCTGAGGGGTCTCAGTCCTATCAGTCGGAGAGGGGGACGTGGAGGAGGGGGAAGTTTCACCCGCCAGTGGGCCTCTGATCGCGCTGCTATGGCTGCGCTCATAGTTCTGTAAAAGAAACGCTGCATTTGGAGGATGAGCCCCACCAGCAGGGTAAGCGGTCGTCTTGTGGGACCCGCAGAACCCAGAAATCGGTTCAGGTTTTTCCCTGTCACACCGAATTTCATGAAATGGTAAACGAACAGTGGCGCAATCTGAATCGCAACTTTGTGGTACCTAAGCGGTTTCTGTACCGTTGTCCCTTTGCGTCTCCATCGGATTCACACTGGATTGTGGCCCCTAAGGTGGACCACACGGTATCCAGATTACACAAGGCCACTCTGATGCCCATGGAGGCTTATCCGGTGCTTAGAGACCCGGCAGCTAGGCGGGGGGAATCTCTTGCCCGCCACTCCTATGTGGTGGCAGGTTCTTTGATGAAGCCAGTGTTTTGCCTCAGTAGTGGTCTCTCAGGCTGTGGTGGAGTGGACTAAGGTGCTCAGACGCACCCTTGTGGCTGATTCCGTCCCTCATGCTACTTTGGAGATGGTGGACCAAAATTGTTCAGGTGGTTTTATGCCTGTGTGATGCGGCCTTGGATGAGGCCCCTTTAGTCTTATGCTTATCTGCTGTCGCAGTGATAATCCGTCGCCTTGTGTGGCTGTAGAGCTGGTCGGCCGACCAGGCTACCAGGAAGACGGTGTCTGAAATCCCTTATGCAGGGAATCGCCTTTTTGGGGACTCCCTGGACGAGTTGGTGAAGGGGGTCACTGGGGGTGCAAGCACTCTGCTGCCCCATGTGTCCAAGGATGAGTTTCTTTCCGCGGTAAGCGGGGCCCTTTCTTTAAACCTAATCAGGGGTCCTTTTCGTGCCTTTAAGGCACATGACAAGGGCGAATCCTTCAAGCCCTCTGGTGGCCAGAGGAAGTCTTGGGCGGGTAAGTATATAGCCGCCCACTATGGCACGGCAGCCCCGTGCGCCATTTAGGACAGATGGGTACAGGAACTCATTCAGTCTGGGTACAAGATCGAATTTTGATCGCGCCCAGCAGACAGATCCTTTCCCTCAAATCTTCACTGACCCCATATCGTTTTCACGATCTCCGACGGGCGGTTCAGGATCTCCTCGCCCAGGGGGTGATCGTCCCGGTGTCACATCGGGACAAGTTTTCGGGGTTTTTTACTCAAATCTGTTCACGGTGCCCTAAAAGGAGGGCAAGGTGCGTCCGATTCTGGACCTAAAGTTTATAAACCGCTTGTGCGGGTTCAAAAATTCCGTATGGACTCCCTCGGATCGGTGGTGGCCTCTCTGAGCCCGGGAGATTCCTGGCTTTTAGTCGACCTCTAGGATGTGTGTCTACACATCCTTGTATTCGAGGGTCATCAGAGGTGCCTCCGATTCGCTATCGCAGAGGAGCGATATCAGTTTGTGGCATTGCCTTTCGGTCTCGCCTCGGCTCCAAGGGTGTTTTTCAAAGCTTTGGCTCCTGTTCTGGCCCTGTTGCAGGCGCAGGGGTTCGCAATCCTTGGATGTCTGGACGATCTCCGGTTAAGGTTGAGTTCCAGTTCGACTTTGTTGCGCGATCTGTCAACCACGGTTCAGACTCTCCAGGAGTTTGGGTGGGCCATCAGCTTTCAGAAGTCAACATTGTTCCCTTCTGTTCGTCTCCCTTTTCTGGGAATGGTCCTGGACTCCGCCCCTGTGAGAGTTTTTCCTGCCGGAGGACATACTCCGGACTCTGCTGAACGAGGTCAGGTCCCTCAGGGACAACTAATCCTCATCACTCAGGACCTGCATGCGGTCCCTAGGATTGATGGCGTCAGCCTTCGAGGCGATGCCGTCTGCACAGTTCCACACGCGATCTCTGCAAGCGGAGATCCTAGCCAGGTGGGACGGGCATCCTCAATCCTTGGCAGGAGGATATCTTTGAGTCACCAGGTCAGAGCGGACCTTCTGTGGTGGCTCCAGTCTCCGACTCTGACAGAAGGGAAATCCTTCCGGCCGTTGTTATGGAAGGTGCTCACCACGGACGCCAGCTTGTCGGGCTGGGGTGTCATTCTGGGCAAATTGTCTGCCCAGGGGACTTGGTTGGAGCAGGAATCCTCCCTACCGATACATGCCTTGGAACTGAGAACGATCAGACTCTGTTTGCTCCGTTGGTGGGATCGTCTTCAGGGCCACCCTGTGCGGGTGCAGGCAGACAACACCACTGCGGTGGCATACATCAATCACCAAAGGGGCACTAGAAGTGCCCGGGCGGCCAGGGAAGTGGCCGATATGTTGCCTTGGGCTGGGACGCGGGTCTCGGCGCTTTCGGCAGTTCACTTTCTGGGTATGGAACACTGGCAGGCCGACTATCGGAGTCTCCAGACTCCAGACCAGGGGGAATGGTCCCTACACCCGGTGGTGTTTCAGATGCTGTGTGCGCGATAGCGCGCCTACTCTAAACAACAAGGTGGGAAGGCTCGTGGCAAGAACATGCGATCCTCTGGCAGCCGCCTCGGACGCGCTGGTGGTGTATCGGAATCAGTATCATCTGATTTATGCCTTCCCCCCGATCCAGTTGTTGTCACGGTTCCTTCGCAGGTTGGTCTCGGAACCGAGGTTGGTGGTCCTGGGGGCCCGGACTGGCCGCGCCAATCTTGCTACGGGGATGTCATGCAAATGGTCGTCGAGCCTCCCTGGCCTTCCCTCTGTTGTCTCAGGGGCTGTTCTTCCATCCTGCTTTACAGTCGCTGGCCTTGACGGCGTGACTGTTAAAAGCCAGACCTTGCTTAGAGCTAGGGAGGCCTCTACCGGTAAGATTTCTTATCGTACCTGGAAGGCTTGCTTCGCCTCGTGCGAATCGCAGGGTTTCCATCCTCACTACTTTTCGGTGGCAAGGGTGTTAGCCTTCCTGCAATCCGGTGTGGACCTATGTCTTGCACTGACCACTGTTGAGGGTCAGTGGTCCGCGCTGGCTATTCTTTCCACCACCCTTTGGCGTCAAATTCCTTGATCCGTAGCTTTATTCAAGGGGTGCGTCATTTGGCCCCTCGGTGGGCGCCCTTAACCCCTTGGGACTTGAATTTGGTTCTGTCGTTTTGCAACGTCCTCGATTTGGGAACATCCGGGAGATTCCTCTGCTTGTCACGGATAGTCGCCTTTCTGGTGGCGATCACATCTGCTTGCAGTGTGTCGGAGTTGGCGCTCCTATCTTTCCGCTCCCTCTACCTGGTGGTTCATAGGGATAAGGTGGTCTTGCGACCTCATCAATCCTTCTTCCGAAGGTGGTGTCTGATGTCCATCTCCATGAGGACATTGTTTTACTTTCGCTGTGTGCGAATCCTACAGAGTTTTGCCTTGCATTCCTTGGATGTTGTCAAGGCGATCAGGGTTACCTGTCGTCTACTGAATCCTTCAGAAGGTCGGATTCTCTTTTTTGTCCTTCCTGAGGGCTTCGGAAGGGTGTGGCTGCGTCTGCGGCAACCATTCCTGTCTGGTTCAGACGGACGATTGTACAGGAGTATTCGCCTAGGGATCGGGTTCCGCCCTTCCCTGTCACGGCGCATTCTTTTGAGCGGAGGGTGCATTTAGGGCCTTTCGCCATCAGCCGTCGGTGTCCTGGATGTGCAATGCGGCGACCTGGTCGTCCCTGCACACCTTTACAGAGTTTACTAACTTGATGTTTTTTTGGCATCGGCAGATGCCTCCTTTGGCCGCAAAGTTATGAGTGCTGCAGTACTTTGGGGGAGACATGGCGTTTTTAGCCTGTCCCCTCCTGTGGGGGTTTTTTCCCCCTTGATTATTTTACCTTCCTGGGTTTGTTCGCTCCTGTTGAGCTTTCCTGTTACCCAGTGGGTTACCTTTCTGGTTCAGATAAGGTTCTTTTATCTGACCTTGGGTGCTTCGTTACCTTGAGACGGTTGCGTTTCCCACCCCTCATGTCTACACTGCTTTGGGACATCCCATTGGTGAAGACTATATGAGGGGCGGCGACTGTCCGAGGACGTAAGAGAAAACTGAATTTTTGTAAAATCTTACTGTAAAATTCCTTTCTCTGAGTCCTCTGACAGTCGCCGCCCCCGCCCCTCTTTTGGGGTTCATGGACTATCTACTGCTTGCTACCAAACTGAATTGGGAATGAGGCTAGCCGGGGGTATTGGACCAGAGGGACAGCCCCCTGTAGGTGTGTCTATGCAAAGTTTTTTGTGTTTTTAACAAAATCTTCTGCCTAGCTTACTCCTGTGGATAAGAGGTCAATACCCATTGGTGAAGACTATATGAGGGGTGGCGACTGTCAGAGGACTCAGAGAAAGGAATTTTACGGTAAGATTTTACAAAAAATCCGTTATTTTCACCTTCATCTTCACCTCATTTTATTAAGATTTTTGCAAACACAAAATACATAATGATAAGTGAGATACAAAGGTCAAGAAGTTTACAACATGAACAGTCCGTAGTACAGCATTATAATAGGAAGCAAAAGAAAAAAACACAAAAGACCTTTGAGCTTTAGGTATGTAAAGAACCAAAGCTTATAGTGGGGACCCAGCGTAACCCACGCTTGTCTGTTGGTGGGGGTCAACGGGGAGGGCCCTCCCATTGTAAATAGAGAAATTCAGTTGGGGGGGAGGCAAAATGTCTCGGGGGGCCAATAGGGAAAGCTTACTGTGATAGGTCATCAATGGGGGGTACCAGGTAGGGAAGAAGAGAGATATGGAGGGAAACATGGATAGAAGTGGGTAAGACAGGTGGAGAAAGGGGAAAAGATCAGGTATTTAGGAGGTGTAGCATGGTGTAAGCATGAGCATAAACGGATGTGGGCAAGGAACGATGTGTCAGATCCCTTTTTTTTTTTTTTATCATTTTTATTGTTATCACAGGGAATTTAAATATCCCCTATGATAGCAATAAGTAGTGACAGGTACTCTATTTTTCAAACAATTGGGGTCTATTGGACTCTAGATCTCTCCTCTGCCCTTAAAGCATCTGACCACACCAAGATTGGTGTGATAAGATACTTTCCCAATTTCCCAATGGCGCTGTTTATATCTTGCGAAACCAAAGTAATGAAATGCTCGTAGCTTCCGGTATATTAGGCCATAGAGATGATTGGAGCCATTATGGTCTCCAGTCAGCTCCATGGTCAGCTGACGGAAGCACCGGCTGCAATCTCGGGTTACCCGGTGGGAAAAGAGAGCCAGAGAAATCCTGGGAAGGGGGGAGTGAGAGTCCCCTCCAACTGCTTGTAAAAGCAGTCTAGTGGCTAATTATCTGCTAGGATTGCTTTTACATGAAAGCTGACCGCTGGCTGTAAAAAACAATACCAGAAAGCGTGTGGTATGCCCAGCATCCACCCACTTCTAATGATGGGCATATTTGCAATGTTTTTTTGGTTTTTTTTTTCCTTCAGGCCATGGGCTGAAGGAAGAAAAAGAATATAGCAGATTCCTTCATTCACATCGATAGATGTGGATGAAGAAATCTCTGCTATAAAAAGTATATAAAAAAAAATATAGCGAAGAATAGGGGGATCAGCCCTTTGTGTCCACACCTTTCCCTATGCTTCACCATATTTGCTCTTTTTTTAACTGCGGTGGTGAAATCCCCTCCTACAGTGCTGTTGCTGTCAGAATAAACAAATTCGTGCTGCAGCTGATGGGTGTTCCTGCAAAGGAAACAATGGATAATAATAAAACACAGTAACAATAAAACATTACAGTATAACAGTATATTATAAAGTACAGTAAAAGTAGAAAGAGAAGAAAAGTGGAGTAAGAACAGAAAATTAACTCAATAAAACGACAACTGGTTTTGACTTTTTTATTTTTTTTTAAGGTTTTATTTATTTATTTATTTTTTTTGTAACTTTTTTTTACACTTTTTTTTGTAACTGTAAAAAAACAGTTCCATGCGATAGCCAACATCTTTCTAGACCCTGTGTGAAAAAGTGTGCCGTGCTGTACCCTATACTAATACTCTACTAGTGTGTGATCCACGTTTCCTACAGACACAACATCTTCTTTGGGGTGTTGTTTGGGTAGGGGTACTAGGAAAGACATCTGGAAAATGCCTCTCATGCAGCCGGCTCACTGCATCTGGATTGTGAATTTGGGCCACAGCACCTTCTGGATACAGAAGGACTGTGATGATCTCTTCCTGGAATTTTAGGAAGGATCTCCTTCTTTCTGACGCTTTGTATAGCACATGAGCGTTCAGCAAAGCCAATTGGAATAAGGATACAGACACTTTTTTTGTACCAGCATCTGGCCTTATGGGCAATTAGGTATGGTACCTTCATCTGGTCATTGAAGTCCACCCCCCCTGTTAAGGTTGCATTCGTGGACACAGAGGGGCTTCTCAACAACACTAGTCGCCGTTGCAATTTGGACTGTCATATCTGCGTGAATGGAGGACAGAAAGAAAACATTCCGTGTGTCCCTCCACTTCACTGCAAGCAATTTATTACACTTCAAGCAGGTTCTCTCCCCCCATCTAAGTCTGGAATCCACAAGCCCTGGCGATTAGGTCACATGGTGCCACATGCGACAGTTCCAAAATCAAAAAGGTGACTAAAAAGTGGCACGCTTGTGTAATAATTGTCCATGTATAAATGGTATCCCTTTCCGAATAAGGGTGACACCTAGTCCCAAAAAATCTTGCCACTGCTCCCTATGTAGTCTGGGCAGGTGGAGGGTTCCACATTGCTATCTTTTCCCTCGTAAACCCAGAAACTACATGTATAGCCTGTTGCCCTGTCATAGAGCTTATACATCTTGACCCCATATCTGGCACGCTTGCTGGGGAGAAACCGTTTGAAAGCAAGACGCCCAGAAAATGTAATCAGGGATCAATGCAGACAGCTTGTTGGAGCGTATACAAGGCTGCAAACTTCTGGTTGAAGTGGCTTATTTGGGGCTGAATTTTGTGGAGCCGGTCATATCCAGGGTCATCCCAAGGACGACAGAGTTCGTGGTCACTGAAGTGCATGAACTGCAAGATCAGCTCGTATCTAGTCCTGGCCATGGCAGCAGAGAACAAGGGCATATGATGAATTGGGTCAGTGGACCAATATGACCGCAACTCACTCTTTTTAGTAATGCCAATGATGAGGGCCCAGAAAGGTATTACATTCGTAAACAGTGATACATTTCCATGCAAATTCTCTGGCAAGGGTAAATTTTGGATTTGCTGCAATCATTGGGATTTGAATATAAATTGCTTTGGTCCACAATAGATCTGTAAAGATCTGTAAAGATCTTCAGTGAAAAACAGCTCATAAAAACTAAGGGCAGTAACATCGGCTGTTTCCACATGAAATCCGGGTTGGCCAATGAATGGGGGACTATTTGAGCCGCTACAAAAAATTGTAACAGTTAGTCAG
This sequence comes from Pelophylax lessonae, assembly GCF_965119305.1. Lineage (NCBI taxonomy): Eukaryota > Metazoa > Chordata > Amphibia > Anura > Ranidae > Pelophylax > Pelophylax lessonae. The sequence continues at coordinate 435,876,279 of NC_138770.1, read as the reverse complement.
GCCTGACTCTGCTAACCCTGCTGTTTGGTGTACTGTGTATTGGAAGTGACAGTGGAATTGACGGTAATCTGCTGATTCTGCACTTCTTGGGGGGGGGGGGGAATCGAGGCTAAACACAGGTGTCGGGGGTGATCCTGCTAATACTGCATTTTAGGAACACTATAGTAAACTATTGGGTTTAGATATTGATCTGTTCAGACATTATACTAGTACTGGAGGTGTTTAGTGTGTGTGTGTGTGTGTCACTGGCAATCAAAGGGTTAAATGTATTACTAAATATGTGGCAGGCCATCTGATGCTGTCCTGAATTGACGCTAACTAACGTTAATGCTAACTGATGTCACTTGTGGAACTAATGCAGTGATCAGAAAAAAGATCCATGCACTAGAATACTGACACTGTGACAGGGCAATGAAAGGGTTAACTGGGGGTGATCAGGGGGTTAAATCTTTATCAGGTTTAGGGTACCCGCACCTATATCCCCTAATAAAGATTTAACCCCCTGATCACCCCCTCCCCCCATTAACCCTTTTACTCCCTGTCACAGTGTACACAGTATACAGATACATTTACTGATCACTGTATTAGTGTCGCTGGTGACTTCAGTTAGTGTGACACTAATACAGTAATCAGTAAATGTATCTGTATACTGTATATAGTGTGCACTGTGACAGGGAGTGAAAGGGTTAAGGGGGGGGGATGATCTATTAGGGGACTTTATTATTTCATTAGGGGTAACCAAACCCAAGAATATAAATGTATTTTTTTTTCAGCCTACCAGTTCTCATATGTAATGGTTGCATTCTTTTTAATTTATTTAACAAATGCAGAAAATACCTGTTGATCTTACCATAAATGGCTTTGTACATGTCATTTCATGTGAAGTGAACTGGAAGCAAAAGCAATAGTCCTTTTTCTGTAAAAAAAATCCCATCCCCCTTTTTACTCATGTAATGAAGATGAAAAAAGGCAGCAGAAGCCCAGTCTGGGTGGCAACCGTGGCTGCATCTATAAATAGAGTTCCCCCCACCAGGAGAAAAAAGTCTGACATACAAGAACACGAATACAGCACCTCGTCTATAAACTGGTAGGTTGCAATATAGATGTGGGTAGATGTGTTTTAACCACTTGCCCACTGGTCACTTATACCCACTTTCTAACCAGGCCAATTTTCAGCTTTCAGTTGCTCTCACATTTTGAATGACAATTATTCAGTCATGCAACACTTTAACCATATGAATTTTTTTAAATTTTTTTTCACACTAGAGCTTTCCTTTGGTGGCATTTGATCACCACTAGGTTTTTTATTTGTTGCGCTATAAATAAGAAAATACTGAAAAATTTGTAAAATAAAATAGCATTTCTCTGTCGCTCATTGACAGACGCAGGAGTGATATCTTGATATCCGTAGGGTTATACTGCCCCCTACAGGAGTAGGACACTAGGCAGGAAAAAAGTTCTGGCCACACCTATGGGCAGTCCCAGGGGGTATATCCTCTCTCTCCCTGCATAGGATGTCAGTTTTTTTTTCTGCCTAGTCAGGAGTAAGGACCTAAGTTCCTTGCTGGGATCTCTGGTCCTGGCAAGCTTTTTTAGATAAATCTTTTTTTAGTTAGCTTTTTTCTCCAGTTGTTCCTGTGAGATCTTCAAGCAAGCGTCTCCTTTGGCCGACACCCCCCCCCCCACTGGGCGGCGAGGGGTTTTGTCTGGAGTGGCGCCCGCTCTGTTCCGGTATGGTGAGTAAATGCTTCCCCCCTGCTCCTCATGGCTGACTCTGGGGTGAACTCGGGCCACTCCCTGGGACGGTCGGACCCACATTAATCTGGGTTCCCCTCTGTTCCCCTGTGCACCCTCCCCCGTGGTGTCCCTCTCCCCCCTCCCTTCCCCCCTACGAGGGGGGTGTTTGTGTGTGTGTGGGGTGGCTCGCCGTTCATGCAAGCCGCGTAGGGGGTCCCGAGTGCGGACGGCTGTTGTGCGGGGGGCTTCCTCCCTGGCTTCCCAGGGCCTACCTGCCGATCGATCGTCTGTTAGTGGATGTGGGGACCCCCCTTCCCACCGCAACGCACGGGGCCGCCATTTGTTTGGAGTCCCTCATGTGGCTCATGGGGGCGGCCATCTTGGCACACCCAGCTCGTTTTGTTTGCAGAGCTGTGCAGCTGTGGGAGTTACTGAGGGCGTGTGAGGGGGCGGAGCCCCTCCCTAGACCCGGGAAGATTGCTCCACAGGACTTCCTTGTCATGCAGACAAACGCTGAGAGCAGTCCTGTTGAACTCTGGTGCATCGTGTGGTGAGCCTTTTGGGGGTCACTCTCTCTCTGCGGGGGTCTCGAGGCACGCTGTCTGACCATTGAGGGGCGCTGGAGCGCTGGGTGACATTTTGCAAAAAAAAAAAAAGTTTATTTTTTTTTTCAATTTTGTCATATTTTGTTGACGGGTTCCCCTGGTGTTGCCATGGACCCTGCTGCACATGTGTCCCCACCTGATCCCCTCGAGGTGGCCGCAGGGCCCTCCGATTCTCCGCTCACCATCGATGCGCTTTCGGCGGTCCTGGAGTCATTTGTGTCCCAGGAGGAGGTGGCCTGTCAGGGACGGGGGGCTAAAAAGCGACCCCGCCTACCCCTGTCTTGTCTGATGCCTCAGATTCTGATCCTGAGCCAATCGCTGATGCTGCGGGTTCCTCCTCTGGTGCTGCTGTTTCGCTCCCCGTCTCCTCTGATAGTAAGGATGACCTTTTTGCCTCCGCCATAGCGCAAGACAAGGCACTGGTGGACGCACGGATTGTGTCTGTCCGGGAGACCCTAAAACTGGAGGTTGCACCTGCGGATGCAGCTCATACGGAAGTTGCCTTTGGCACTCGCAAGCCCTCCAGGGTGGCAAAGGTGTTTCCCTTTCCCAAATGCTTTGACGATATCCTTAAAAAGGAGTGGGTCTGTCCAAAACGACCCCCTGGGATGCCCAAACAGATTGCTAGGCGCTACCCGTTTGAAGAGTCCCTCCTTAAGAAATGGACGGTGCCACCTTCGGTGGATCCGCCGGTTTCCAGACTAAATAAGGCTACTGTTATCCCGTTGGAGGATTCCCCGTCCTTTCGGGATCCGGTTGATCGTAGGGCGGAATCTGTGTCCCGTTCCATATTCTCCCTGGCAGGGTCGGCCTTGAGGCCAGTGTTTACCATTGCTCTGGTTTCGCAAACGTTGACGGAATGGGCAAAGCTGTTACGCCATGACCTGGAGGGGAGAAGTCTCCCCTCTGCCGTGACGGATTTGCTGGAGCAGATGGTGCAGGGGCTACAGTTTGTTTGTGCCGCCGCACTGGACGCTGCTCCATTGCTGGGGCGTGTTTCGATCTCGGCGGTGGTCCTCCAGCGCATGCTATGGTTGAAGTGCTGGTCGGCGGATCAGGCTTCCAAAAAAAAGCCTTGACTGATCTCCCTTTTCAGGGGGATCGCCTGTTCGGTGCTACCTTGGATGAGATTATCAAAGATCTCACTGGGGGCAAGAGCACCTTTCTACCACAGGCTAATAAGGGTAAGGAACCTCGTCGCAGACAGGGACCTTCCTTTTCACCTCACAAGAAGTTTTTTCGCTCTTCCGGGGCGGGTGACAAGGCGAAGCCCTCCAAAGCCCCCCTGGGGGGTTTCAAGAGACCCTGGTCTGGTAAGCAAACATACGGTCCTTCCAGACCTGAGGATAAGACCGCTTCAGCCTGATGGTGCGCCCCCACCCATATCAGGGGTGGGGGGTGTCTTCGCCGGTTCCCGGACCCGTGGCTCTCCAGGATTCAAGACAAATGGGTTCACGAGGTCCTACGGTCAGGATACAAGATCGAGTTTCGATCACTTCCACCGGTGCGGTTCTTCCCTTCCAATATGCGACTGCCCCCGAATCGCCTAGCGGCTCTGTTGGGGGCAGTGCAGGACTTGATGCAACAAGGAGTGGAGGCCAGTCGCACAGTGGTGGCCTCCCTGCATCAGGGGGATTTTCTGGCGTCCATAGACATCAAGGATGCCTATCTTCATGCTCCCATTTACGCAGGACACCAGCGGTTTCTGCGCTTTGCTGTGGGAGAGGACCATTATCAGTTTGTGGCGTTACCCTTTGGTCTCGCTTCTGCTCCCCGGGTTTTCACAAAGGTTTTGGCCCCAGTTCTGGTGCTTTTGCGGCTGCGGGGTTTATCGGTCCTGGGCTACCTGGACGACCTCCTCCTTGGTACGGAGTCTCCGCAGGCTCAGTTTCATACAAGGGCTCTCCAAAAGGAGATTTCTCTTACGTCCTCCGACAGTCGCCGCCTCTTCATATTCGTCACAATGGGGTATTAGACTTACTTTGCTCCGAAGGAGTAGCTAGGCAACAGAATATGTTAACATTAAAGCTTTTAACATATCCCACCCACAGGGGGTGGTCCCCTCAGTCAATACCCTCCTACTTCCTGCAACCATATCCCAGTTTCAATGTCTAGCTTGTCAGGAGTAGCTGGATCTCTCTATGCTGGGGCTTTTTGCCTCAGCCTTTCTCTTCTTTCTTTTTTGATTTTTTGTTTGAGTTTTTTCTCTCTCTTTACTTAGCTGTTCTTTTTGTCAGCGTTAGTTAGTTCTTCTGATGAAGAGGATTCGTGCGGGCTGGGTCTCGGGCTGATCCCCCTGGTCGCAGGTCGTGTTGGTCAGTGGGTTCCCAGCCTGCCGTCGAGCGTTCAGCCAGGTAACGCTCCTGGCGCAGTGAACGACCCATCCCTGTTCGGTGCAGGGATGATTGGTGAGGTGGCTACCTCACTGGACGCTGTGCGGTTTCTTAACCCCGATTTTGTGCGTCCTGGATGTGACTCTCCCTGCCTCATGTGCAGCGGCTTGTTCGCCTGTGCGGGTTCCCCACGCCATTATGAGGTAAGTGTGTCTATATGGGGACCTGTCTGTCGGGGGGGGGGGGGGTGTCAGTCTGGGACTGTGTAACCTGCCTCTGTTCACACTGTTTGTCTCCCTATCGCTCTGGCTGCATGCTGTGGGTTGCAAGGGGGGGGGGGGGGGCTTTGTGGCACTGTCTGTGTCAGCCTGTGTACAGTGTGAAGGGCTGTGTGCTGTGGGGCATGTTTTTGTCATGTTTGGGGCACGATACAGCGATCGCTGCGGCGATCCGCCATGTTTTTTACATGGGTGGTGTTATATGCATCACAGTAGTGGGGGAGCGGCGGTTTCGGCGCCAAACGGCGCCATTTTGCCTGCGCTCGCTCCAGCCGCATGTTTTCACTGCGGGCGGCCATTTTCTTGTAGCCTTTCCTGGGTGCACCGATCGAGGCGGCAGCAGCAGCAGGGGTCTCCTCAGGTTTTATCCTTCTGTTCCTTCCTGTATCCATTGCCTGGGTTCAGTTTTATCCCTGTGGGGGTCTCATTGTGCTTGTGTGTGTGTGCGGTGGGCTGCGCTCGCCGCGCTTGTTAAAGGGGCAGTTAACCCTTTATTCTCCGGCATATTTTTTTGGGGCAAATGGATTCTCAGGAGGGCAAATTTCCTGCCACCTTGGTGGGAAGCCAGGGGACTGCTGTTTCCCCCCCAGGGGGGGATTTAGCTGAAGTGGTGGCTAACCTTGCTGCTCAGGTGCAGATGCTGGTGGCTGCTCAATCCACTAAAAGACCCAGAGTTTCTATTTCCTCTGATTCTGAGGATGAAGGTGATGGGGCTGCTATGGCTGGGGTCTCCTTATCAGGGTCCCGTTCCTCCCTGGATCTCGTGGGGTCCGAGGTGGAGGCTGAGGTTGAAGGGGTTGATAATTCTCCCCCTGGCTCGCCTGAAGAGCTTGCAATCATGGATGAATTGGTTGCTTCTATAAAACAAACGCTGCGTTTGCAGGATGAACTGTGTCCTCCCGCTGCCTTGGCGGCTTATGGGACCCAGAAAAGACGCAAGACATCGCAGGTCTTTCCCTGCACTGATGATTTTCAGCGCGCTGTTAAGGGACAATGGCGCAATTTACGCAAACCTTTTGCTGTGCCAAGTAGGTTCAGGCTGCGTTATCCTTTCACGCCTGCCACTGATGAACGGTGGTGTGTGCCACCCCCGGTGGATCACGCCATTGCGGTTTTGAACAAATCCACTGCGATTCCTGCAGAGGATACCCCGGTGTTCCGAGATGCCACGGATAGGAGAATGGAGTCTCTTGCCCGTCATACTTATTCTGTTACGGGTTCGATGCTAAAAGCTCTGTTTGCCTCTCTTATGGCAGCCCAGGCTGTCGCAAGTTGGACGCAGGTGCTTAGGCGCGTCCTAGTGGCTGATTCGGCCTCGCCGGCGACATTGGATATGGTGGATCAAATCCATCAGGGTGTCATGTACCTGTGTGATGCGGACTTGGACTTAGTGCCGTTGGCTGCACGTGTACAAAGCGTGGCGGTGTTGTCTCGCCGCCTGGTTTGGTTGAAGTGTTGGTCGGTGGACCAATCTTCGCACAAGACCTTAGCCAATCTGCCTTATGATGGATCTCGCCTTTTTGGGGAGTCCTTGGATACGTTGATTAAGGGGATCACGGGCGGTAAGAGCACGCTCTTGCCCCACTTCCCCAAGGCTAAGGGGGCTCCTGGTAAGAAGCATACTAATTTTCGGCCTCCTCAGGGGTCCTTTCGTGCCTTTCGGTCGCACTACAAGGGCAAACCGTTCAAGGGTCAAGGCTCCCAAAAGAAGCCGTGGTCTGGTAAACAGAAGTCCGGTCAGTCCGGACCCTCTACCCATAACAGTGCAGCCTGAAGGGGCGCCCTCACCCAGTTCTGGGGTGGGGGGACGCTTGCTCTTTTTTCTTCAACCCTGGTTGGCCCGCGTGCGGGACCGGTGGGTTCAGGAAATCGTTCGATCTGGCTACAAGATCGAGTTTCTCTCTCGGCCGGAGAGCAGATTCTTTCCCTCAAATCTTCAGCTGTCTCCGGAGCGTTTGCGGGACCTGCACCTAGCGGTGCGGGACCTGAGGGCTCAGGGAGTGGTGGTTCCGGTGCCTCATCGGGACAGATTTCGGGGGTTTTATTCCAATCTGTTCACTGTGCCCAGAAAGGAGGGCAAGGTTCGTCCAATTCTGGACTTAAAGGCTTTGAACCGCTTTGTACGGGTTCGCAAGTTCCGCATGGAATCCCTGCGGTCGGTGGTGGCTGCCCTGGTTCCGGGGGAATTCATGGCCTCCATCGATCTGAAGGATGCGTACCTTCACATCCCGATTTTCGAGGGTCACCAGAGGTTCCTTCGATTCGCCATTGCGGAGGATCATTACCTATTCGTGGCGTTGCCTTTTGGTCTCGCCTCGGCTCCTCGGGTTTTCACCAAGGTGCTTGCTCCCGTTCTGGCTTTGTTGAGAGCTCAGGGCATCTCTGTCCTGATGTTCACGATGCAAACTCTACAGGAGTTTGGTTGGACGATAAATTTTCCAAAGTCGACGCTGAGTCCGTCGGTTCGTCTTCCCTACCTGGGAATGATCCTGGACTCGATCCAGGCGAAGGTCTTCCTGCCGGAAGACAAGCTCGGGACTCTTCAGGAGGAAGTCAGGTCCCTCAGGGACAGTCCGTGCTCGTCCCTCCGGACGTGCATGAGATGTCTGGGATTGATGGTCTCGGCTTTCGAGGCGATTCCCTTAGCCCAGTTTCACATGCGGGGTCTCCAGGCGGAGATCCTGTCCAAGTGGGACGGGCGACCCCAATCTCTGGATCTTCTAATTTCGTTGAGCTTTCGCACCAGAAGGGGTCTTCTGTGGTGGCTCCAGTCCCCGATGATATCGGGGGGCAAGTCCTTTCGTCCTATCTCATGGACAGTGATCACCACGAATGCCAGCCTGTCGGGCTGGGGTGGTGTTCTGGGCGTTCTGTCAGCCCAGGGAACTTGGTCGGAGGGGGAGTCCTCCCTTCCGATCAACATCCTGGAATTGCGTGCGATAAATCTCTGCCTTCGTCGCTGGACGGACCGACTGCAGGGCTGTCCGGTTCGGGTGCAGACGGACAATGCCACGGCAGTGGCCTACATCAACCACCAAGGCGGCACCAGGAGTGCCCGAGCGGCTCGGGAAGTGGCCGACATTCTGTCTTGGGCCGAGACTCATGTCCCGGCGATAACGGCAGTTCACATTCCGGGGGTGGAGAACTGGCATCCGGGGGTGGAGAACTGGCAGGCGGACTATCTGAGTCGCCAGACCCTGGATCAGGGGGAATGGTCTCTCCACCCGGCTGTCTTCCAGATGTTGTGCGCGAAGTGGGGTCTTCCAGATGTGGACCTGTTCGCGTCTCGTCTGAACAACAAGGTGAGAAGGTTCGTGGCAAGGACGCGCGACCCTCGGGCAGACGCATCAGACGCGTTGGTAGCCCCGTGGCATCAGTACAGACTGATGTATGCGTTTCCACCGATTCAATTGCTGTCCAGGTTCCTCCGCAGGTTGCACTCGGAAAGCAGCACGGTGATTCTTGTGGCACCGGACTGGCCTCGCCGGTCCTGGTACGCAGACCTCGTGAATCTGGCGGTCGACGCCCCATGGCGTCTACCTCTTCGAGACGATCTCCTGTCTCAGGGCCCGATATTCCATCCTGCTTTACAGTCGCTGGCTTTGACGGCCTGGCTGTTGAGACCGAGGTCCTGAAGGATAGGGGTCTCTCCCCTGAGGTCATTCACACTTTGATCAACGCGAGGAAACCTTCCTCAGGGAAGGTCTATTACCGTACTTGGAAGGCCTATTTTGCCTGGTGTGAGTCCAGGGGGTTTTCACCTCGCACGTACTCGGTTTCTCGAGTGTTGTCCTTCCTTCAAACGGGTGTCGACCAGCGTTTGGCGCTGGCTACGGTCAAGGGTCAGGTGTCTGCGCTGGCCGTTCTTTTTCAACGTCCTGTGGCTTCTAACTCCTTGGTTGCCACTTTTGTTCAAGGTGTGCGGCATCTGGTCCCTCCTAGGAGGGAACCTCTGCCTCCTTGGGACTTGAATCTCGTTCTATCTGTGTTACAACGTGCTCCCTTTGAACAGATCAGGGAGATCTCGTTGTCCATGTTGTCCAAGAACGTCGCCTTTTTGGTGGCGATCACTTCGGCCCGCAGAGTGTCGGAGCTGGCGGCTTTGTCTTGCAAGTCTCCGTATCTGGTCATTCACTTGGATAAGGTGGTCTTGCGACCTAATCCTTCTTTTCTTCCGAAGCGAGTTTCGGCATTCCATCTCAATGAGGATATTGTCTTGCCTTCGCTGTGCGCGAAGCCTAAACATCCGAAGGAGGTGAGGTTGCACTCTTTGGATGTTGTTCGGGCGATAAGGGTTTACCTTAAATCGACTGAGTCTTTTCGCAAGACGGATTCTTTGTTTGTCCTTCCGGAGGGTCCTCGGAAGGGTATGGCGGCGTCGGCTTCTACCATCGCCAAATGGATCAGACAGACCATTGAACAGGCATATGCTTTGCAGGGGAAGGTTCCTCCTGTGCCTGTGAAGGCGCACTCTACTAGATGTCTGAGTACGTCTTGGGCCTGTCGTCATGGGGCTTCTGTGGCCCAGGTGTGTAAGGCGGCGACCTGGTCGACCGTACACACTTTCACAAAATTCTACAGAGTAGATGTTCAGGCATCGGCAGATGCTTCCTTTGGCCGCAAGGTTCTTAGTGCGGCAGTTCCTTAGGGTCCTTTTGTTTTGGACCCCTGGCTGTTGGGATACGTTTTTATCCCTGGGTTATTTGTTTTTTCCTGGGTTGTTGCTCCTGTTGAGCAAGTTTTTTTTCCTGTTGCCCAGCTGGTGTCCTTCCTTTGGTAAGGTTCCTTTCTTTGATGTGGAGACTGCGTTGCCTTACGGCGCGGCTGCGTTTCCCACCCCTCATGTTTGCACTGCTTTGGGACGTCCCCATTGTGACGAATATGAAGAGGCGGCGACTGTCGGAGGACGTAAGAGAAAACGGAATTTTTGTAAAATCTTACCTGTAAAATTCCTTTCTCTGAGTCCTCCGACAGTCGCCGCCCCCGCCCCTCTTTTGGGGTTTGGTTGTATACTCTACTGCTATTCCACTGAAACTGAGATATGGTTGCAGGAAGTATGAGGGTATTGACTGAGGGGACCACCCCCTGTGGGTGGGATATGTTAAAAGCTTTAATGTTAACATATTCTGTTGCCTAGCTACTCCTTCGGAGCAAAGTAAGTCTAATACCCCATTGTGACGAATATGAAGAGGCGGCGACTGTCGGAGGACTCAGAGAAAGGAATTTTACAGGTAAGATTTTACAAAAATTCAGTTTCTTCTCAAATGGAACCGGAATCCCAATTCCCTGGATAATCTGATCCGGCTGAGTGAGCGGACCAGGGAGTCTCTGGCTGCTTAGGGGCTCTGGTCCCTGGAAGAATCCACGTGGCCGATAAATGTGTTGGAACTGAGAGCGATCAGGTTTTGCCTGGTTCACTGGATCGAGCATCTTCGGGGCTACCCGGTTCGGATTCAGTCGGACAATGCCACGGCCGTGGCTTATGTCCATCACCAGGGGGGCACCAAAAGTGTTCTGGCGGCCGTAGAAGTGGCCGGCATTCTTCATTGGGCGGAACGGTTTGTTCCGGCTCTTTCCGCAGTTCACATTCCGGGCATGGAAAATTGGCAGGCGGACTTTCTCAGCCATCAGACCTTGGTTTAAGGGGAATGGTCTCTTCATCCAGAGGTGTTTCACCAGTTGTGCCTTCATTGGGGCACCCCGGACGTGGATCTGTTGGCATCTCGGCTCAACAGGAAGGTGCAAAGGTTTGCAGCCCGCTCTCGCGATCCTCGGGCGGACTCCGCAGACGCGCTGGTCGCTCCGTGGGGGCAGTATCAGCTGCTGTATGCCTTTCCTCCTCTCAAGTTGCTGCCGAAACTTCTTCGCAGGATAGAGGCGGAGGGAATATCAGTCATCCTTGTGGCTCCGGACTGGCCTCGTCGGGCCTGGTATGCCGACTTGGTCAGGCTGGTCGCGGACGCTCCTTGGCGACTTCCTCTCAGGGAGGATCTGCTGTCTCAGGGACCAATCTTCCATCCTGCTTTACGATCGTTGGCTTTGATGGCTTGGCTGTTGAGAGCCAGGTGCTGAAGGACAGAGGTTTGTCTGCTTCAGTTATTCCTACTCTGATTAAAGCGAGGAAAGCGACTTCCAGAAAGATCTATCATCGCACATGGAAGTCTTATATCGCGTGGTGTGAGTCCCTCGGGGTTCCTCCACGTTCTTACTCGGTGGCTCGGATATTGGCCTTCCTGCAACGGAGGGTTGAGCAGAAGCTGGCCTTGAGCACTATCAAGGGTCAGGTTTCAGCATTGGCGATCTTCTTCCAGAGGCCACTGGCTACTCATTCTCTGGTGCGGAATTTCATCCAGGGGGTGCGGCACCTGGCTCCTCCCGTGCGTGCGCCCTTGCCGCCCTGGGATCTTAATTTAGTGTTGTCGGTTCTCCAGAAACCTCCCTTTGAAAATATTAGGGAGATTCCCTTGCTTACCTTATCCCAGAAGGTGGCATTTTTGGTGGCTATCACTTCTGCACGCAGGGTGTCGGAACTGGCTGCATTGTCCTGTCGTTCCCCATATCTGGTGGTTCATAGGGATAAGGTGGTTCTTCGTCTGAATCCATCCTTCCTTCCTAAGGTGGTTTCCAAATTTCACTTGAATGAGGATATTGTGTTACCTTCCCGGTGTCCTAAGCCCAGTCATCTTCGGGAGTTTGCGTTACACTCCTTGGATGTGGTTCGGGCGATCAGGGTGTACTTGGCTACTACTGACTCTTTTTTCATAAGGCTGATTCACTTTTTGTGATCACGGATGGCCCTAGAAAGGGGTTGCCTGCGTCTGCCACGACTATCTCCAGATGGATCAGACAGACGGTGGTGCAGGCTTATTCTATTAAGGGTCGGGTTCCTCCATTCCCTGTTAAGGTGCACTCTACTCGGGCTCTTAGTGCTTCCTGGGCCTTCCGCCATCAGGCGTCGGTGCTTCAGGTTTGCAAGGCGGCGACCTGGTCCTCGGTTCATACCTTTACAAAATTTTATAAGGTTGATGTGCTGGCATCGGCGGATGCCTCTTTCGGCCGCAAGGTTTTGCAGGCCGCTGTTTGAGGGGACCTTTGGTCTATCTCGGGGGTTTTGTTTTTTTCAGGTGGGTCTCATCTTCTTGGTTCAATGAGTCCTCTGTTCTTCTGGTTGGCTCTGTTTTGGCCTTCTGGATTGGATTTTATTTCTATTATTCCACCCCTCATTTATGGCACTGCTTTGGGACGTCCCTACGGATATCAAGATATCAGTCCTGCGTCTGTCAATGAGCGACAGAGAAAACTGGATTTTTGACTTACCGTAAAATCCTTTTCTCTTAAGCTCATTGACAGACGCAGTACCCACCCCTCTATTTTGAGTTGGGTTGGTATGAGTCTCTGACACTGCTTTGTTACATAACTGACATCCTATGCAGGGAGAGAGGATATACCCCCTGGGACTGCCCATAGGTGTGGCCAGAACTTTTTTCCTGCCTAGTGTCCTACTCCTGTAGGGGGCAGTATAACCCTACGGATATCAAGATATCAGTCCTGCGTCTGTCAATGAGCTTAAGAGAAAAGGATTTTACGGTAAGTCAAAAATCCATTTTTTTTCTTTGTTTTGGTGAAATTATTTTGCAAATTAATTTTTTTTCATACATTTTGGCTAAAAGTTATAATGCTACATATCTTTGGTAAAAATAACCCAAATAAGTATATTCTATTTGGTCTTTGTGAAGGTTATAGAGTCTACAAGCTATGGTGCCAATCTTTGAAAATTGATCACACCTGATGTACTGATCTAATTTCTTGAGACACTTAGGCGCCTTTCACACAAGCGGACCGTTCAGATCCGCCTGTTCGTTTTTCAGGCGGATCTGAACGGATGCCCCATGTATCTCTATGGGGCATCAAATCCGGATGGATGGAAACCCTATTTTCCATCCGTCTGGCGGATCGGATCTCATGAGAATGGACAGATGGCCCATTCTCATCCGATTCCCCCGTAGAGAAGAATGTGGACCTGACAGCTCTGTCTCTGCACACAGCGTGGAGACACAGCTGCCATCTGCCTACTCAGCGGAGGATCGGCGGATCGATCCCCCGCTGAGAAAAACGGAGTCCGCCGACGGACTACCGTGCGTGAAAGGGGCCTAACAAGCCTGGAAAGTACATATACCCCCCAAATGAGCCCTTTTTAGAAAGTAGACATTCCAAGGTATTTAAGCGTCATGGTGAGTTTTTTGAAATTGTATTTTTTTCCCACAATTCTTTGCAAAATTATTATTTTTTTTTTTTTTTCACAAAATTGTCATATTACCAATTTATTTCTCACACACTATAATATAGGCATAGTTGCAACTACACCCCAAAACACATTCTGCTACTCCTCTTGAGTATGGTGGTACCACATGTCTGAGACTTTTACACAGCCTGGCCACATACATGCAAGTAACACTTCCAGGTGCTCTAGGAGCATAAATTACACAAATAATTTTCTAACAACCTATCACACTTTTGAAGGCTCTGGAAAACCAGGACAATGGAAACGCCCACAAAATGACCCCATTTTGGAAAGCAAACACCCCAACACATAATATAGGAGGCATTATGAGTAGTTTAAACATGTCATTTTTTCCACAAGTTTTTGGAAAATGTGGAAAGAAAATGAAAACACATTTTTTTTTTTTTTACCCAAAGTTGTTCATTTATAAAATATTTCTAAGACATAGCATGTATATAGCAAAAATTACACCCCCAAAATACATTCTGCTACTCCTCCTGAGTATGGTGATACCAGATATGTGACACTTTTTCACAGCCTGGGTACATACAGAGGCCCTACATACAGGGAGCACCATCAGGTGCTCTAGGGACATAAAATTACAAATCTAATTTCCTGACTACCTATTACACTTTTGTGAGGCCCTGTAGGGCACAGATACGCACTGTAGTGGCACTGATGTGGCATGGATAGGGCATAGGTGAGCAGTGATGTGTCGTGGATGAGCACTAATGTGGCCTGGATGAGCACTGATGTGGCATATATGTAGCATGGATGGGCACTGATGTGGCACGAATGAGCACTGATGTGGCATGGATGGGGCCTGAATGAGCACTGATGTGGCACGGATAAGCACTGATGTGGCATGGATGGGCACGGATGAGGCACAGATGGGGCATGGATGAGGCACAGGTGGGCATGAATGAGGCACAGATGGGCATGAATGAGGCACAGATGGGTATGACTGAGGCACGGATGAGGCACAGATGGGCATGGATAAGGCAAGGATGAGGCACAAATGGGTATGAATGAGGCACAGATGAGGCACGGGTGAGTACTGCTGAGGTCTCCCTCCTTTCCTTGCATGCTGTACCGATTGGTGTGTACAGCATGCAAGGAGAGAGCTTATTGGGCATGCACCGGTTTGTTGACAAATGATCGCTCCGCCACTAGATGGAGCGATCACATGGTAAAGGGCCGCTGTAATTGGCCCTTTACCCTGATCCGTGATGCGCCAGGTCCGGAGAACCCAACAATCACTGACATTCCAGTGTGTGCACCCCAGGGGGTGTGCAGGAAGTGCAAGTCTGGGAGGGTACGCCCTCTCAGAACTAGCCGACACGCTGTAGCCGTCATTCGGCTATGGTCCAGTCTGCAAGTGGTTAAACAAAATCATGAGCTTGTTTTCCTTTATCAAGTTTTCATAAATTAGCCACATTTTGCGTGTTTATAGGTGTGATAAAGTACAATTTAACAGGATATTATAGTGCTTCCTATTGTAGCAATGTATTTTTCTCTATCCAGCTGGAAACAATATGGTTGTCTTTATTACTGGGCAAAATGCCCAACTGTCTTTTTACTGTACATAATAAAGACACATAGGACCATAATATAAACAATGAAGCAGGTGTGTTCAGATTGGAAAATCCCTTATTTTGTATAGATGTGTGACAAAGTTAATTTTATGTACATCTAGACTGGGGGATATGAGGGATGGCAACTATATCATAATTAACAATACCTGCTTTGTGAAAAAGTGTAGTGATCTGCCTTTTGATAGCTTGCACGGTGTTCTAATATAAAGATATAGTCAAACAAGCTAATTTGAGCCAACCCATTTCCTTTGGTGATTTCTTCGTTCTAGCTCTGTTTAGCTCATCAGCTCTTTAAAGACTATATGTAATCCAATTACTCATTAATCATCTTTCTGTAAGCCTTGGCCAGTGTACCTGGATTTTGTCCTCCTTACTATTTACACTAATGCCATTATTTACCACTGCTGGTTACATTTGAGTAATCTGTCATGTTGTACTGTGCATATATACCCTGTACAGTACATACGCGTTTATCTCGTTCTACATACTGACTGATCAATTTATAACTTTAGTAAAGCCCAAAAACAAAAAGGTAATATATTGCGGTTTACCAAATGTGGTTGCTTTATTCCTTTTTTTTTAGACTTTTTTTTTTTATTTTATTTTAACCTAGCCAGTAACACACTCTCTGTCTCGGGCCCGGTTCACACTGGTGCAACATACGCTTATGTCGCATGAATATAAAAAAAAAAAACGAATGGTTCCATATGAGAGCCGTCTTAACTGATCCGACATAAGTCAGTCCGACTTTGAAAAAGGTGACTTTAAAAAAGGTTCCTGCACAACTTTGGTCTGACTTCAGCCCATTCAATATTATTAAAGTCGGATCATCATCTTAAAGCGGAGTTCCACCCTGGGAATACTTTTTTTAATAAAAATACCCCCGGGACAGTCAGGGCTAGTACATTCCACAATGGCTAGCCTCTGATCTGTCCCGGGTTGCACTTACCTTTTAGGACAAATACTTACCTTGAAAAAGTATTGTCCAGCGCTGCCATCTCAGGTGTGGGCAGCTTGAAGCCAGCGCGATCCTCTTCTGCGTCCTCTTCCGTCTTCTTCGGTCCCACGATGCACTGCACCGGCCCCGCCGTCACTTCCGGTGCGTGCGCGTCATCCCTCCACAGCTTCTGGGCATTCCCAGAAGCTGTTTAGAAGGGAATGACGCGCGCGCCCCGGAACTGACGTCGGGGCCGGTGCAGGCGCAATGATTCCTGGGAGCGATGACGTTCAGCTCCCAGGAATCATTGCAAAGCCAGGAAGTGACGACGGGCCGTGGCCGCCAAGGGGAGGAAGAAGGAAGTAAGGTAAGTATATTTTCTTCTCTACGAGGTAAGTAAAAAAAAAAAAAAAAAAAAATGCGATTATCCATTTGTTTTTCAGGTGACCTGGAGCGAGAAGATGGAGGTAAGTATCATTTTAGGGTGGAACTCCACTTTAACTGATCTGACTTGTGGCATGTGACTTGCGGGGCATGATGGGGCGGTGACATCACAAAGGGTCTCAGCATGACGTCACTGGATGGCCACACCTCATGGCTAGATAAGAAACGGCACACACCGGTGCTAACACAATAGTGGGAGCTAGCATCGGGAGAAGACATCAGCGGAAGGAGAAGAACCAGCAGAGAAAGAATACCAGGAAGGGGGAACTGGAGGAAGAACCAGCGGGAGAAGAAACCGAAGGGAGAAGACACTGGCGGGAGAAGACATCACCGAAGAAAGAGTACTTTGTCAAAAACCAATGTACTATTTTTATTTATTTTTGACACTTTTTTATGGATGAATGAGTAGGTGTACAATGTACCCCATAATCATTCATATGGGGGGGGGGCTTGTTTGGCATGAATGCTTACCTTAAAGACCATACCAGACTGAAGGATCTGGTATGATCTTGGGGTGAGGACCCCACGTCGGTATTTTTTTTTTTTTGCCGTGGGGTTCCCCCCTCAAGATCCATACCAGACTCCAAAGGCCTGGTAGTGTTGGATCAAAGTCGAATCCCATTCATTGAACTACACTTTGGGTGAAGGAGCAGTGGAGACACCTTTGGATGGGAGAACTGTCACGTTTGGGTAGAGGGTAGTGTTAGATTTCAGATTTAATTGGACGTAACTGAAAAATGACAGCTGAACTCCATACTTTCATTTTTCATTTGGTATGAAAGTTTTACATAAATTAATAAAACCTGGCCATTGCAAACACCCCTGTCAGCGGCAAATGATTTGTCTCAACCCTCTTTTGCTGAACAGCTCTGTCTAGTAAAGGAAGTTGAAAAATACCAGACTTAGGCCCCTTTCACACCTGTCCCTTCCGTTTTCTGCTCAGCGTGGGATCGATCCGCCGATCCCCGCTGAGCAGGCGGAAGACAGCTCCGTTTCCGCTCTGTGTGCGGAGATGGAGGTGTCGGATCCCCGCGGTCCTCTATGGGGGAATCAGATGAGAATGGATCGCCTGTCCGGTCTCATCCGATCTTATCCGCCAGACGGATGGAAAACAGGGTTTCCATCCATCTGGATTTGAAGGACAGGATCGGATTGGATGTCAGCGGACATGTCTCCGCTGACATCCGCTGCCCCATAGAGATGCATGGGGCATCCGTTCAAATCCGCCTGAAAAACTGACAGGCAGATCTGAATGGTCCGCATGTGTGAAAGGGGCCTCACTGTGCAGATCACCAGGTAAAAATTAAAGGAAAAAAGTCTAAAAAAAAAAAGAAAACGATTGCAGCCACTGCTTCTAAGAATTGGTAGACTGCGATATACATTTTTGTTTTCGTACTTTTAACGTCCTCAGTTAGCAGTGGTTATACCAGGATGATAGGAACATTTTCAGCCGGCAATTCCCTGTACAGCAGAAGTGATTTGAGTGGCTGAACCACTCGATCACTCCTGCGGGTGGGAGAAGGGGGTCCCCCCTCCCACTGCCGCCTTTCCCTGGCTCTTCCATCCGATCGGTGAGCCCGGGAGCGATGCCACCTGTGGTGACGGCTGCATAGAACAGTGAGAGAGGAACTGACGTTCGTCCCTCTCTGTGGCCTTTGAAACAGAAAGCTATGAGTATGTCGTCACTTCTGGTTCTGCCTCTCCGTCCAGGAAAACAGCGGATTAGACTGATCTGTGTCTTATCGGCTGCATTGGAGGCCAGAAGAGAGATTTGGGGTCTAATAGACCCCAGATCTCTCCATAAAGAGGACCTATCATGGCCCATGCTGTCACAAGGGATGTTGTTCATTCCTTGTAAACGCAATAAAGTGAAAAAAAATTAACAAATAAAAGACCGTGTAAAAAAATGTTTTAAATAAAAGAAATAATAAAAAAAATTTGTGCTCACGCACAAATGCGAATGCGTGCGTTACTCCCGCACGCATATGTAAACAGTGACCGTACCACGCGTGAGGTATTGTCGCAAATGTCAGTGGGAAACCAATAATTCTAGCACCAGACCTCCTGTGTATCTTTAACCACATCAATACTGGGCACTTTGACCCCCTTCCTGCCCAGGCCAATTTTCAGCTTTTAGTGCTGTTGCATTTTGAATGACAATTGCGTGGTCATGCAACACTGTACCTAAACCAAATTTATTTTAAAAAGAAAAAATATATTTATGAAATTTTTTCCCATAAATAGAGCTTTCTTTTGGTGGTATTTGATCACTGCAAGTTTTTTTTTTTTCTTTATGCTACACACAAAAAGACCGAAAAGTTTGAAAAAAAAATTAAAACATTTTTTTGTTTATGTTCTAAAATTTTGTAAATAGATGTGTTTTTTCCTGCACTGATGAGGCCACACTGACAGGCACTGATGAGGCGACACTGATGGGGTGGCACTAATATGCAGTACTGATGGGCACTGATGAGGCGGCACTGATATGCAGCACTGACGGGCACTGATATGTGACACTGATAGGTAGCACTGATATGTAGCATTGGTGGGCACTGATAGGCCACACTTATAGGTGGCACTGATGGGCACTGATAGGCGGCATTGATAGGCGGCACTGGTGGGGGCACTGATAGATTGCAATGATGGGCATTGGTGGGCGGCACTGATAGATGGCAATCATGGGCAGCTCTGATGGGGAGGGCACTGAAAGGGTCCCTGAGCCCTGATTGCCATCCCTAGTGGTCATGGGTGGGCATCCTTGTTGGTCATGGGTGGGCAATCCCTGGTGTTTCTAGTGGCACCCCCCCTCCCCCAAGGATCTGCACTGGTAATCAAGGCTCTGATTACCAGCACCAGGCTCGAACTGAGGAAAGCTGATCAACGGCACTTCCTATTTACTATGTGACCAGCTGTGATTGGACACAGCTGGTCACATGGTAAAGAGCCTACGTTATTAGGCTCTTTACCGAGATCGGAGATGCGGTGAGTCAGACTGACACCAGGGGGCACGCAGAGCGCTCTATCCTGCTGGACATCATATGATGGCCAGGCAGTATAGTACAACCACTTTGACACCGTCAATCTGCTATAGGGCGGGCAGCAAGTGGTTAAACTGGTAACCTGTAAATGCGTTTAAAGCGTCCACTATGGAGAATTTTAAGTACCGTAGTTTGCTGTCATTCCACGGGCTGATGCAATTTTAAAATGTGACATGTTGGGTATCTATTTACTTGGTGTAACATCATCTTTTATTTTTTACAAAAAAATTAGGTATTATATTGTGTTTGTGTGCAAAAAAACACATTAAAATGTATTTTTTCCCCCAAAAATTGCATTTGAAAAAACGCTGTACAAATGCCGTGTGGCATAAAAAATTGCAATACCCATTGTTTTATTCTATTGGGCCTCTGCCAAAATATATATATACTGTTTGGGGGTTCAAAGTAATTTTCTAGCAAACAAAAGTAGATTTTTACATATAAGAGAGAAGTGTCAGAATTGGCCCGGATGGGAAGTGGTTAATCTAATGTATACATAATTTACTACAGTGCAATGTTTTTAGTTTAAGCCCCTGTTCACACCTGAGTGGTTTTCTGCTTGAAGCCTATAGCTCTAAAACGCTTAACTAGCCAAATCCCATTCATTTCAATGGCCCCTGATCTATTGAAAGTGTTTTGTATTCTGAAGCAAAACGCCTGTCACTCAAAAAAATTACTTGAGCTTCCTTTTGGCAGATTGGAGACAGATTGGGCCCCATAGACTTCAACGAGAATGCCTGAAAATGTGCGACGCAAGCATACGTGTGCCCCTAAGTATGTTGTCATGTAGTGGGGTTTCAAGCCACTAGATGGCAGTATAATGCCACCCTGATGTTTCCATAATGAGATTTTTTACGTGGGGTCTTTTCCCCATTAGTGTTGTTATCTTCAAAATTAGGTATGTTTTTAATTTAAACTGTAAATATATTCAGACTTGTGTGTTTGTTTTTATTAGCTAACTTTCCCAGTGCCGTGTTAACGGAAACTCCAGAAAAAATGTCCCATAAAATGTATTTAAACCTTAACAATAAACTTTTCTTATTTGCTGCCTTAATCTGTTAAATATACAGGTGAAATATTGTAAACGTATTTCAAGCTAGAACATATTTATTTAAAATTTGACGTTGGCGACCTACGGTATAACTTTATTACGTCTGTGAAGAATCTGTTGAACCTGGAATTTGGGATTTCGGAATGAGATGGATGGAAACAAAGCTGTAAAAATGCAAAAAAAAAAAAAAAAATTATATATAATATACAATTGAAAGCATATTGTTGTATTTGTTTTAGAAAATCGATTTTTTTACATTTGTTTTAGAAATTAAAAAATATTCTTGTCAGCAGTTCAGAGCTGTCCTGAATCTTGTACTCTTGTGTGCTCCTGTTTCTTGTACTAGATGTAATGAAGTATGTCCCAGGATGGGCAGGCTGCTGGATTCTGTTGAAATTTTCACTGCAAGGCTGCCCTGTCCTCCTCCTGCTGCTGAACATCCTGCTGCGGGTCTCTGGGCTCAGCTGAAGTAGGAAGATCTGATAGGGACACACCCCTCCAGTCCTATCCTATCTTCAGTTCAGAAAAGTTCTTTCACTGATTACACTGCCATTAACTTAAGGTGTAAATGATCAGTCTCAGGATCCTCCCAACCAATCATAGATCATAGTTACAGGTAGTGTAATCAATGAAGAGGAGGGCAGAAGGGCATATGTCCCCATCTTCAGTGCACTTGAGCCCAGCGACATAAAGCTGTTAACCCCAACAGTGCCAGAAGTCCAGCAGCAGGAAGAAGACGGGAGCCCTGCAGTGAAGATTTGTACAGAATGCAGCAGCCCACATATCATGGAACATACTTGTTTACAGGGAAGTAATGGAACTAAAGCTGTAGAGACAAAAAAATGTTTTTTCGCTAAACTTCAGCTGTAACCACTTGCCCGACCACACACTGTAGTTTTTACTGCTACAATGGGATCCAGGTGCGCAGAATCACATGTGATATGTATATATGTGGCTCTGCAGTTTTGGGAAGGGGACGCGCTTGGCTGCCGACCCGGCTGTGCTGCCACTAAGTACTCCAGCACATGCCGATCAGCAGGTCCCCACCAATGATTCATGGCCAGGACTTGCTGATCGACAGAGCGGATGACAGGAGAGAGATCTGTGAATGTAAACACAGTTCTCTCTGACAGTGGTGATGTGCCAGTTTTTGTTCCCCTGCAAAGCAGGAAATAAAAATCATCACATCCCTTAGTAAAAGCAGCACACAGTCAACATATAAACACCTGCTAGGCACACAATTAACCCCTTGATTGCCCGAGATGTTAACCCCTTCCTACCCAGTGTCATTTTATAGTGACCGTGCATAATATTATCACTGCACGATCACTGTGTTAGTGTCACTGAAGATGTTAGTGCCAGTTCCCACTCTGTGTCAGTTAGTTTGCTGCACTATCACAGTCCCACTAGAAGTCGCTGATTGCCCCAATTACCAATATAAAAAAAATAATTCCAAATTCCAGTATCTATATATTTGTTTATAGGTGCTATAACTTTCATGCAAAGCAAATAATATACACTAAGACATGTAGCAGAATACATTTTGATCTAAATTTATGAAGAAATTTGTTTTTCTCTTCCGTCCTCTGACAGACGCAGCTCTCCATAGTTTCTTCACCAATGGGTAATGCTCCATCTACAGGAGTAGACTAGGCAGTGAAACTTTTTAGAAACTTTTCACCTGACACGCTTATAGGGGCTGTCCCTCATGACATTACCCCAGACACACTGTGCTCACCAATCAGTTTCCTGCTGCCTAGTGTTAGGAGTAGTACCTAGGTTTCCTGCTGGGACTCCGGTCTCAGTTTTTATTTTCTTTTGATAAATATTTGTTTTTATTTTTCTTTACTCACTATTGCTAGCTAGTGTCAGGGGGATCCTCCTGGTGAACTACAAACGACAGCCAGGCTGAGGTTTTGCACTGGATAATCTAGATCCTTACGGACTCCCAGCCTGGCCTACAAGCGTGAGCAGGTTGTGGTCCGCCCAGACCTCGCCACGTCAGAGCCCCGACGGTTGGGTACGAGCCTGCGAGCAGATGCTTTGCCGGGATGCGTTGCAGCGTACCCCTCTTTGGCTGGCAGCACACCCACTCCGGGTGGGAGGCGAACTGAGTGGGACATTTATCTGTGGGAGTGATGTGGGCCCACTCCTGGGAATAACAGGTGTGCTCTCCGAAAGATAACCTGGCCTGTCAGGACAGGTCCCACCCTCCCTGCTCCCGCTGGGGGCACGGGGTGTGAAGCGGTTACCTTGTCCTGGGGGGGTCCCCTGAGGTGGATTCCAGTGGTGGCCTCTTCCCTGGGTTCCTGAACACTTGGTGCTGTTTTCGGCCGCCATTTTTGGTGTGGGAATCAGGCTGCATCAGTTTGAGGGCAGCAGCCATTTTCCTTGCCTTGCTGAGTGTTTGACACCGTTTTCGGGCGCCATCTTAAGTGTGGACAGGCCGTGCTGTATGGGCGATGGCCATTTTCCCTGTGCTTTCCTATACTTTTCTCTGGCACCATGTTAATGTAGTTATGGGGGTTCAGCCTCTAGTGATGTTTGGTCACTTCCTCCCAGAGTTTCACTTGCTGAAGACAGCTTGCAGAGCGGTGGCTGCTCCAGGTTCTGGCACAGTAAGGGGGTTTTTAGTCCTTGGGCTTTCCTCAGACACACTTGGCTCCTATAAGGATACCTGTTAGCTTAAGGGGGACTCCAGCGGTAGCACGGTGTATCAGTGCGGACAGCGATCGCAATAAGGGCCAGTGTACTCTTCATTTTTAGCAAGGCAGAAAAAAAAAAAAAAAAAAGAGTCCTGAGGTGAAAATTTCCCCTCTTATCTTATTTGTGCATCTGGACCTTCTTTAGTGTCTCTGTCTGCAGTCATAGAAACTCTGGCGGCCAAAGTAGATCTTGTAATGAAAGTTGCTATCCAAAAACGGCCGATGCCCTCTCTGTCCTCTGATTCAGATCCTGATGTGGTTGCCATGGACAATACCCTCCCTGAGGGATCCCTGTCCTCGCAGTCAGACGGCGAGGAGGATGTGTCCTTCTCAGCTGCAGCGCGGGAACACGCTTTGGTGGAAGCACTGGTTCGCTCAGTCAGGGAGACTTTGCATATTGATGATGAGCCCACACAGTCAGGAAAGCGGGTTGTCTTTGGCTCCCGCAAAGCCCAGAAGTCGGGTCAGGTTTTTCCTTGCTCCAAGGATTTTCACAATATCGCGAATGAGCAATGGTGGTGCATTAAGCACACGCTGGTGGTACCCAAGCGCTTACAACACAGTTACTCTTTTGCAGACTCAGTTTCCAATCACTGTTGCCTAAGGTGGACCACACTGTGTCACGGTTAAATAAGTCAACGGTGGTACCCGTGGATGACTCCCCGATGTTTAAGGACCCGGGAAAGGCACATGGAAGCACTTCAGAGCAAATTGCAAGCTAAGTCAGTTCCTCCATGGCCATGGTGTACCTGTGGGATGCAGCCTTGGACGAGGCTCCTCTGGCTGCCAGAGTGTCTGCGGTGGGGATCGCCTTACGCCACATGGTGTGGCTGAAGAGCTGTATAGTTCATATTCCTATCACACACCTTCCTGGTTTGTAGGCTCGTGTGTACTGAGTGCTGAAGCGATCACCAGTTGGCAACTGGATTAGTTACAAGTAAATACATATTCGCCAGCACACCAAGGATCTTGCAAAGGCAGTCCAAAAAACGTTATTCAAGATACGATCACATCAAACAATGGTGCAAAAATGGAGCACCATTTTTTGATGTGATCGTATCTTGAATAAAGTTTTTTGGACTGCTTTGGCAAGATCCTTGGTGTGCTGGCGAATATGTATTTACTGGCTGAAGAGCTGGTTGGCAGACTAGGTCTCTAAGAATATGGAGTGGTTGGGAAGGCAAGGACTTTAACGGCACAAAAGTATTAAAAAAAAAAAAAACAATTTTATTTGTAAATTCTTAAAAAAGAAAAAGGGCTTTTTTACAATGAAATGTAAACATTTAGCCTCAGACAAGGCATAGATAAATCACTATATCAGTGGGGCTGCTTGGTAACTAGTACAGAATAACTTAGACAATACAAAACTCTTAATAACAAAATGTGGGTGGATACATCACATCAGAGAGATCTGGTGAAGGGTGACAGAGGATTAAACTGCCATCCATCAAGATCGGTTAATGCTGTATTCAAGTATTCACATTGCTCATATTCACATTGCTCGACATGTTTCGCTACAATAGCTTTGTCTGGAGCTATGAGGTATTCTGTGTAACAAAAGTAAGTAATTAAGAAAACAGTATAATATATATACGGTACATATTTGTCAATCTTTACATAGCAAAGTTATAGCCACACATTTTTCACATACACATGTTCTAATACCACGTGATAACAACAAAGGGAATTGCCATGGAATTTTGCCAGGACCGGCGGGGAACAAATAGGTTGGAAGGCATAAGGGGCCTAGGTGAGGTCATATGTGGGGGTCCACGCAGTATATATTTATATAGACCATAAACTGGCCATATCGGCAGCCAAAATGCAGACAAAATTGAGAACTGAGAAGGTGAAGAGCAATAAATATTTCACATACCTGTATAGTACTGTAGAAAAAAATGGCGTAAAAGCGCAGGGTAGAACTAACGAGGAGGGTGACGTAGACCAATACAGGAGCAGGTAAGGTATGCAACAGTGTAAAACCTTCTCCTCATGGAAGAATGCATCTAGGGTTTAATAGGTGCTTAACAGTCATCTATGTTGAGGAATACAGATGTATGAATTAATAAAGTATGAATTAATAACAAGGTAAGGGAAAAAGACTCAAGAGGCACCCTGGGTGTGACTAGAAAATATAGATAATTTAATAAATACCAAATAAGAGGGTTAAAAAAAAAAAACATAAAAAAGAGTCAGCCTCAGAAAAGTACAGTGTAATAGCCACCAGATAGTTCAAGAGTAGTAACTCAAGTAGGTAACCGAGTAAGCAAACATTTGATGAATGGCAAGAAAGCTTAATAAAATAGCAGGATGGAACGTTTTAATGTAGCAATTTAACGCTCACCCAGCCAGCAACAAGAAAATATGTAAAGGGAACTAGCACAGGCTAGAGATCCACTCAGATGGTAAGAACTAAAAAAGGGGTAGAGAATTATATAGAAGGCATCAACGGGAGACAAGGTAAGATATATGCCATAGCGGGCAAATCATTAAAGTAAACTATCCCATGGTGAGAATGTCATACCGTGCATAAGCTCCTGCAGAAAACCGAACACCCTCCCCGGATGGGGAACCGCCACCATACTGTAGCGTGGATCCCGGGCGGCTCGTCAATGAATGACGTCACCTCCCCGGCCGCTCCACCGGGCATGCGCAATCCGCCAAACACGTCAGGCGCAGGACGCACCTATGGGGTTAGCGGGTGGCAGCCGAAGTGGATACGGGCTGAAACAATCTGGGGCAGGAAGTGCCTGAATTGTCCAACCACACGCCACAGGAAGTCCCGGCTCGAAAAGCGGAACTGTGCTGTGGCTTATCTGGCCGCACATAGACCAAAAAGAAACCGGCCACTCTAGCTGACGAACACAGCGCCCCCAGAGGTCCCGACAGGCAACCACATAGGAAAACATGAACAGACAAGATATAAACAGATACATATATATCAAAATAACCTGAAAAACAGATAGGCATTTGTATTTTATGTCTTAGAGGGGGCTATGGATTTGTATCAATAACCCATCCATCAGATAAACCTGACTAAATACTTAAGTCAGTACGCACAATCAAAAGGGAAATAGAAGATTATCCCAGTAACGTGGACAAACGGCATGAGGGGAAAAACAAAATATGTCCAGAAAAAAAAAGGGAAAAGAACGCAACAAAGCCTAAAATAGGCAGTAATTTATTACAAAAGCTGATAGTGGGATAATACTTCATACAGTCAGAAATAGATACAGTTCATGGGTTTTCCTGAGCTAAATACTATCATGATAATACACGAAAACCTCTAAATGAAGAACAGTTATTCGGAACAGGTCTCTAAGAAGGCCGTGACTGATCTCCCCTTTTTAGGGAACCGTCTGTTTGGTGACTCCTTGGATGAGTTGATTAAGGTCTTACGGGGGGTAAGAGTACTCTTCTCCCCCAATCCGCAAAGGGTAAGGCACCTTGCAGTAAGCAGGGGCCTTCCTTCAAGGCTCGTAGGGGGCTTTTTCGTGCCTCAGGGGCACCTGGAAAAAGTGAACTGTTTAGAGCCTCCGAAGGCAATGAGGTGGCTTGGTCGGGTAAGTCTGAGACTAGCCAGTCCGGTTCGGCGGACGAATCCTCCTCTGCATGAAGGGACACCCTCACCGATAAGGGGGTGGGGGGACGTCTATGTTGCTTTCCAGGGAGTGATTGTACAGGACAGAAACTCAGGGTCTTCACCAAGGTTTTGGCCCCGGTGATGGCTTTGCTACGCAAAAAGGGATTGCAATCCTCGCATATCTGGACGATCTCCTGTTGAGGGCAAGCTCTCACGTCGCCCTGTCCAGCGACCTGGCGTTCACGGTCCAGACGCTTCAGGAGTTCGTTTGGACCATCGACTTCCAGAAGTCGGCGCTGACTCCGTCACTGCGTTTGCACTACCTGGGCATGATCTTGGACTCCTCTCAGGCGAGGGTCTTGCTCCCAGAGAATGTTCTCCTGAGCTTGCAGGGTGAGATCAGATTGCTGATGGACAACGGTCTCTCCTCCCTGCGGACGTATATGAGGTTCTTGGGGCTCATGGGGTCAACCTTCGCTGCTGTCCCTTTCGCTCTCTTTCTCACAAGGCCTCTGCAGATAGAGATTCTTGTCAAGTGGGCCACGATCCCACGGTCTTTGGACAGGGTGATTTGTCTCTGCCGTCAATTGCGGTCGGAGCTCTACTGGTGGCTTCTGTCGCCCGCTCTAAGCCAGGGCAGGTTTTTTCTACCGCTGTTGTGGACGGTGGTTGCCACAGATGCCAGTCTGTCGGGCGAGGGGTGGACTTGTTCTGGCCCTCTCCGTAGTTCACATTCCAGGAGTGGAGAACTGGCAGGCGGAATACCTGAGTCGTCTGGTTCTGGATCAGGAGGACAGGTCCCTGCATCCGGAGGTTTTTCACCTCCTGTGTGCCCGATGGGGAACTTTGGAGGTGGATCTGTTTGCGTCTCGTCTTACCAGACTGGCCTCGCCGGTCGTGGTACGCAGACCTAGTCAAAATGGCCATCGAGCCTTCCTGGCGGCTGCCTCGGAGTGAGGATCTGCTGTCTCGAGGACTGATCCGTCAGCTTTACGGTTGTTGGCTTTAACGGCGTGGCTGTTGAAGGCCAGGTGTTGAGAGTCAGGGATCGCTCTGATTGATTCTGTGCTTCCTACCTTGTTGAGGGCTAGGAAGGCGACTTACAGGAAGTCTATCATCGTACTTAGAAGATGTATATTGCCTGGTGTGAGTCGCATGGATTGCATCCTCGCTCCTTCTCAGTGGCGAGGGTCCTAGCCCTCTTGCAGAAGGGAGTGGAGCAACATTTGGCTCTAGGTGCGATTACAGGTCAGGTGTCTGCCTTAGCCATTTACTTCCAACGTCCCTTGGCGACTAATGCCTTGATTCGCACCTTTATTCAAGGGGTGCGTCTTTTGGCTCCGCCGAGGAGATCCCCTTTGCCTCTGTGGGATCTGAATTTGGTTTTGTACGTTCTTCAAAGACCTCCCTTTGAAATTGTCAAGGCATTTTCTCTGCCTTTGATTGTCTCAGAAGGTTGCCTTTTTGGTGGTTATCACCTCTGCTCGCAGGGTGTCTCAGATGGCGGCTCGGTCTGGTCGTTCATAGGTATGAGGTTGTTCTGCGACCTAACCAATCCTTTCTCCCTAAGGTGGTGTTGGCTTTCCACCTCAATGAAGACATTGTTTTGTCTTCGCTCTGTGCGTAGCCCAAGCATCCCAGAGAATTTACCTTGCACTCGCTGGGTGTGGTTCGGGCGATCAGGGTTTACCTATCGGCCACAGAATCCTTTCGGAGGTCTGATTCCCTGTTTGTCCTTCCTGAGGGATCTCGTAAGGGTTCGGTTGTGTCTGCTGCAATCATATCAAAGTGGATCAGGCAGACTATTGTTCAGGCCTATTCATTGAAGGGTCAGGTTCCTCCTTTTACCTGTGAGGGCGCATTGTACTAGAGCGCTGAGTGCCTCTTGGGCTTTTCGCCATCAGGCTTCAGTGGCTCAGGTGTGAAAGGCGGCGACCTGGTCGTCCTTGCACACTTTTACAAAATTCTACAAGATTGATTTGATGGCATCCTTGCATACTTCCTTTGGCCACAAGGTTTTGCAGGCTGCTGTTTGCTGAAGAGATTCTGTTCTCTTTCAGGGGTGAATTTTTGTTTTGGTGGAGCTTCTGTTGCCCTGTTGGCTGTTTTCTCTAGCCTTGCTGAAATGTTAACAGTTGTTGGTTGCGTTCTTCCCACCCCTCATGCCTACACTGCTATGGGACGTCCCATTGGTGAAGAAACTATGAAGAGCTGCGTCTAAATGTTAGAGGATGTAAGAGAAAATAGAATTTTTGTAAGAACTTACCGTAAAATTATTTTCTCTGAGTCCTCTAACAGACGCAGCTCCCGCCGCTCTATTTTGGGGTTGGTTGTGTTTTCCTTCACTGCTTGCTATGAAACTGATTAGTGAGCATGGTGTGTCTGGGGTAATGTCACGAGGGACAGCCCCTATAGACGTGTCAGGTGAAAAGTTTCTAAAAAGTTTCACTGCCTAGTCTACTCCTGTAGATGGCGCATTACCCATTGGTGGAGAAACTATGGAGAGCTGCGTCTGTCAGAGGACTCAGAGAAAATAATTTTACGGTAAGTGCTTACAAAAATTCTATTTGTTTATTTTTTATTTTTTTTACATTTTGGGTCTTTTTTCGTTTTATATAGCAAAAAAAAAAAAAAAACAGTGGTGGTCAAATACCACCAAATAAAAGCTAGATTTGTGTGAAAAAAATTATATAAATTTAGTTTGCGTTCCGCATTGCATGACCACTCAATCCCCAGTTAAAGTAGCACAGTGCCAAACTGGAGGTAAAATATTCCGGAGCTGAAGGGGTTAAAGTGATACTAAAGTCTAGTTTTTTTTTTTTTTTAAACGAAACAAGTTATACTTACCTGCTCTATACAATGGTTTTGCACAGAGCAGCCCAGATCCTACTCTTCTCAGGTCCCTCGCTGGCGCTTCTGGCCCCTCCTACTGGCCAATGGCGCCTGCTGCTGTCTCAGCCAATGATGAGGGAGAGTCCTGGACAGCCGAGCCTCTTGTGCAACATCACTGTATGGAAATGGGGCTCAGGTAAGTATTAGGAAGGCTAAGGAGGGCAGAAGGTTTTTTATTTTAAAGGAGTTGTAAAGTCAGATTTATTTTTATCTTAATGCATTCTATGCATTAGGATAAAAAGCCTTCTGTGTGCGGCAGCCCCCCTAACACTTACCTGAGGTCCCTCTCTGTCCAGCAATGTCCACATGTATCTCAGCTGTCCGAGGTTCTCCCTCCTGATTGGCTGGGAGACAGCAGTGGCGCAATTGGCTCCTGCTGCTGCCAATCAAATCAGAATCTGGGCTGCTCTGTGCAAACCCACTGCACAGAGCAAGTAAATATAACATTTGTTATTGTTATAGGAAATAAATGAGAC
This sequence comes from Pelophylax lessonae, assembly GCF_965119305.1. Lineage (NCBI taxonomy): Eukaryota > Metazoa > Chordata > Amphibia > Anura > Ranidae > Pelophylax > Pelophylax lessonae. The sequence continues at coordinate 435,846,324 of NC_138770.1, read as the reverse complement.
TTTACAATCACTTTAATGCATAGAATGATTTCAGATAAAAAAATCTTCTGCCAAGCATGCTCACTGTTGTCCGGGAAGCAATTCGCCACACCTCGATCTCCCCCCCATGCCCTCCTCGATGTTGCCCGGTCTGGACAACCCAGACTCTGTTCCTGTTGAAGTAAGAGTCTGATGTATCTGTTAAATTTACTGATGCCAAGAAAGAGAATTCTTTGCGTCGCACATAAATCCTCCATGGCTACAAAAATACAGGAAACCAACTACAAGATTCTCACAAGGTGATACAGGGTACCTTCACTTCTTCACCGTTTCCTCCCATCAGTCCCCGACCACTGCTGGCACTGCGCCACGTGTCATGGGACCATTCTTCATGTATTTTGGGATTGTCCTAAAATTAAGCTCTTCTGGACTGCAGTTACGGACACCATCCGTCAGCTCACCAAGGTAGACCTCTCTGACGACCCTGCGGCTTGCCTGCTTCATCTCTCCCGGAGGCCCATTAAGAAATATAAGGCATCTCTCACCATTCACCTGCTTAATCTGGCTAAAGCCTGTATCCCACCCTGTTGGAAGTCTCCTGCTGTACCCTCGAAGTCCCTCTGGTTTTCTAAGGTCAATGACCTGAGAGATATGGAATACCTCACAGCCACGCTCTATTATAAGGAGTCCTTTTGGGACAAGTGGACACCCTGGCAGCATTTTGTTCTAACCGATGCTTACCTGCGGGAATTCCCTCAGCCTGTTTGAGGCTGGGGGGCTCCGCACCAAGCTCTCCCCTCTTTCTCACTCCTCTGATTCTTTCCTTCGCCTCTCTTCGCTTCTCCCCTTCCCTCTCGTTACATCTTCCCTTTGCTTTAATCTACTATCTCAGTTATCTTCCCATTGTTCTTCAACTTGCCCTCCTTACCTATCTCAAATGTAAGCCCTCTGAGAAAGCTGCTATATTACTGTGCTTTGATTTATTTCACTGCTCTCCATCGAGGTGCTGCGACACTGTTATTTGTTTGGTTGCTTTACATGCTTCATGTTGCCTTTTCGCTTTTTCTTTACCTTGTTATGTGACCTTTTATGAAATAAAGAATTACAAAAAAAAAATCTTCTGCCTTTAGAACCACTTTAATTTTCATGGTGGGTTTTAAAAGTGTATTTAAAATCTCAAATTAAAAGAGCATGTACAATTTTTACATAGAAATGTAACTCACTTTTTTTTTTTTTTTTTTTTTTTAAGAATTGACATTGTTATATTTTTGTTTATGTTGATGATTTACTTTTCTCCCTATAGTGTATGAAATACCCACTGGGCACTATTTGAGAGAACTTCATGGCCACCTCAATGTTGTCTATGATCTGTGTTGGTCTAGCAATGATCAGTATTTACTTTCTGCTTCATCTGATGCTACAGTCAGGTTAGTATGATAATGAACTTGCATGTATATATTTTCCCTTTTCTTTTTTGGCTCTAAAAGATGGAATTACATGTTTTTTGTGGCTGATGCCAAGTGTAGACCTTTTGAAAGGTCCGTTTTTGCAAGATAGATATTTCAAGTAGTCTCACTCAGCAGCTTCTTTTATCTCTTGTCTTTAGTTTGATTTTTACAGGACTCCCAGCTGCATTATCCTGCTGTGACCATTATCACAGTGTAGCTAACAACATGGCGAACACAGCTCAAGGTGTAAATTTCCCCTGCTGGAAAATCAGGAATTTGAAGGGGAGATCTCAATGTTGAAGGTTTTAGAGTATCAGGAGACAGTGATAAATCCCTTTGCCATTACGCTAAAGCCAGCTGAATTTCGATCCATCTATCTCTAGATCAACTTCTGTACAACCAGCCTGTTGGAAAATTTCTGCTTGATCAGTACCACCGGCTATAGCTAGCAGTGCTGATGAGTGTATTCTGACAGTGGGGAAATCTCCCCACTGTAAGAATACAATAGCTCAGTGGGAGAGATTCCTCCATCTACCTCGAATGTGTGGATGGGGGTATCAATCATGTATGGGCGGCCTAATGCTGGCCATACACTAAACGAAAAATCATTCAAACTAATTTTTGCAAAATCGAACACTCGGGCATGAGAGGAAACGATAGTGCCATTATGTCATGACCGATAAATCGTTCAATGGACATAAATGAATCTGTTTTTTGTTCATTTTTTCACATATACCTAGTGCAAATAGTTCGGACAAGAAACACATTAGCCTTTCAATTTATCTTTTATTCAGCCGAAAATTTCCAAACTTGATTTTTGCTTTTTTTGGCTCAAAAACGTCACAACCGATTACCGATTTGTGCTCATTAACTAGCCGAAAAACGAATGAACTGTCCAAATGACCGAATTTCAAACTATTTTTTTTAGTGTATGGCCAGCATAAAACTCTAATATCAGTTTGGTATACATGGGCTTTTCAATCAGAGTTCACAGAACTCCACTATCTGACTTATGTTCAGGAGAGCCTGCAACTGATCTTAGATTATTATTAAAACTATTGAGTATATATGCAAATTAATGTTTTACCATCATTTGTAAGACATTTTACAAATTGTGTTACAACTATAATTCTGTGTCTTTCACAGAAATATTTATTTGGCAGTTTTCCTTTTAAACAAAACCAGTTAGGATAGGTTCACACATGTCCAGTGCAAATTTCCCCTCTGCTTTCACAGTGAATTTCCAATGGTTAAACTGCGATATAGATGTGGTTCAGATGCACATTTTTGGAGCCGGCAGCCACCGGCCTCTTTATAACACTAGCTGGTAAGGAGCGGGCTGAGAAGCTGGCTGCCACATCCTTAACAACGGGAAAAAAAACATTGCTGGCAATAAAAAATAGTGAAAAAAAAACTATGTGGGCCCCCCAATCCATACCAGGACCTTAGGTCTAGTATGGATTTTGAGGGGAACGCCAACGGCGTTTTTTTTTTTTTTTTTTAAATGGCATGGGGTCCCAAAAGCCATACGGTATTACCCATCAGATTTTAACCACTTCTGGACAGGAAGGATTTGCCCTCTTAATGACCATGCCCTACTTTGCGATTCGGCACTGTGTTACTTTAACGGACAATTGCGTAGCCATGCAACGTTGTACCCAAACTAAATTTACATCCTTTTTTCCCACAAATAGAGCTTTGTTTTCGTGGTATTTGATCACCTGTGCGATTTTTATTTTTTGCGCTATAAACAAAAAAAAAAAACAATATTTTTCACATTCTGCTATATGACATTCTCAAAAAAAAAAATTAAAAATCAGAATTTTTAAACATTTTAGGCCAATTTTGTTTTCTGCTACATATTTTTGGTAAAAAAATTGCAATAAGCGTATTTTGATTGGTTTGCACAAAAGTTATCCCGTCTACTAACTACGGGAAAGATTTATGTCATTTTTAATGTTGTTTTTTATTTTTTTTTTACTAGTAATGGCAGCGATCTGCAAATTTTTTTTTTTTGCGGGACTGCGACATTGCGACGGGCAGATCGTACCGCTAACTGACATTTTTTACACTTTTGGGGGTACCAGTGACAAAAAATATGCACTGTTACTGTAATAATGACACTGGCAGGGAAGGGGTTAACAGTATAGGTGATCAAGGGGTTTAATGTGACCCTAGGGGAGTGATTCTAACTGTATGGGGGTTGGACTTGTGAAATGATCACAGAGACATACGATCCTATATAGCAGGATCACATGAGCTCTGTGATCATTTCAGGGAGAAGGACAGTCGGCTGTGTTTACAATAGCCGACTGTCCTCTCTCAGCGGGGAGCGATCGCCAGTGTCAGGTGGCAGTCGGAGCCGCCTGACATCCACATCGGCTTCCCCGCTGAAGATTGACGGCAGGAGCGTGCCGCCGGTAGGCGCCCCCTAGCTGTCCTAGCTGCCTGTAGGAGCAAGACTGCTTCAGTAACTATACTGTAGGCAGTCGGCAAGCGGTTAATTTTAGTTTGTTTAATAAGCCCGGGTTCACACTGCCGCTGTTTTAAAGTCGCGCATCCCAGCGCAACTTCACCGTGGCTTGCATACAACTTATTTAACAGAAGTCAATGCAAGGCATTCCGAAGTGGCACCAAAAATATTGCAGGAAACCTTTTTATAGGTCGGAACGACTCGAATCACACAGATTAGACTGGTTCCATTGCAGTTAATGGGGCCCGATTTGTCATGCGACTTTGAACTTTCAAGTCCCGGCAGTGTAAACCAGGGCTTTAAACCTAGAAGCTGATTGGTAACCATGCATAGCTGCACCAGGTTCTGTGCTCACCAGTTTTAGTAAATCTTGCCCAATGTGTATTCTTGTAGTAAGATATTTTTCAGAATTCTTAGCTCAGTATTTTTTGATCACTTTTATCAAGTAGAACACAATGCCATTCTGTATTATTGATATGTTGCACTGGTACAATTTATTTTCCTTAAAGACTGTGGAAAGTTGCTATGGAAGTTTCATCTGCCGTCAAAGTATTACCTCACCCGTCTTTTGTTTACGCGTCAAAATTCCACCCGATGTCTGATGATCTGGTTGTGACTGGATGCTATGATGCTGTGATTAGGGTGTGGAATGTAAAGGTGAAGGAAATCAATGGCCAGCTTCTGCAAGAGTTTGAGGGTCATAGAAGTTTCATCAACACCCTTTGTTTTGATGCAGAAGGTACGTTCCTTATATCCATGCAATTTTTTAAACATTTGTGTATTGCACCACAAAGTGTTTTCTGGTGATATGGGCATTCCAAAACGTTTTAATAGTTGGGATCAGACTCCGATGCATGTCAAATACAGGATAGACAGAAGCAGAATTTTGAGTTGCTTTTTACTAGCTTCTAAAAAGCATATGAGTTGCTTTTGATTTGCTTCTGGTTTAATTTGAGCTGCTACTGAATTGCATCAAGTAGTGTCTGAGTTTAATTTTAGCTGCATATGAGATGCCTTGAGGCTTTTGCATTCACATTTGCAGGTATGGGAAATAAAATTTGAAGTAAAGAAATACATACTTGAAGCAGCAGTCAAATGACACTTTAGGCTCTGTTCACACTACTGCGACCTGTCATGCAACTTTGGACACATAGTCGCATGACAAGTCACAGGCAATTGATTTCAATGGCACCCGTTCCAATCATTGCGACTTAGAAACGGTTCCTGCACTACTTTGATGCGACTTTCTTGCAACTTGAGTGCCAGAAAATGTAAAGTTGCATGAAAGTCGCACTCAAAAGCACAAAACTTTGAAGTTGCACTAGTGTAAACTGAGCCTTACTCCTGCTTATAAGCAGGTCCTTATTTATAACTTTAACTTACAAAAATGTAAGGTTCCAGCTGTGATGACCTCTGGAGATATAGTGCAGGCATTATAGTGCAGGCATGTGGCTTTCCATCACCCATACTAGCAGGAGGCACCTCCTTGATGAAGATTTCATGATAGGAATATTCCTGTGTGATGCAATAAAGTAAAGTACAGTATGCTGTGAACTATTTTCCCTAGTGTGCAATAAAAGGACATATTTTTATTTGGCAGTAAGTGTCTGTAAACATTGGTGTTTAACCTCTTCCCGCCTTAGGGTAAAATCAATATTAATGCTTAAGCACAATTTTGCAACTTTGGCATGTGTTATTAAAACTGTACATATCATCACAACCACTTTGTGTATCAAGATCAACCTTTTTCAACCAGGGTGCTGTGGAACCCTCGGGTGAATTCTGGGTTCTTTAGGGGTGCCTTGGCAAAATGCCTAAAATTGCTTCAATTTGCTCAAAAATTGTTATCGAGGCTAACAGTTAGATAAAGCCTGCCTTTTTTTTGTTACACAAGCCACAGGTTTTTACTGTGCAGAATTATAACCTTGGACACTGTGTGGGCCAGCTTCCAGGTTGATGAGGAGGACATCAAATGCCTGGGGATGTCCTTGTTTGCCCCTCTCCATTAGCACTGATTTCACATTAGCTGAATGAGGGAGAGAAACTGATGGAGAAAAGAAACACTAGAATACTAGTCAGCACCAGTATGCAAATGTACAGTATCTCACAAAGTGAGTACACCCCCCCCCCCGGCACAGAATTCAAAGAAATGGAGACTTGGTCAGATGGCGGCGGTGCAGATGGAGACCCGGCAGATGGCGTCAGTGAAGGTAGGATGCCCGGGTCTCCTGTTGGGACAGGAGACCCGGGCGAGCCGCAGAAGGCGGTGGGAAGGGGGGGACGTTCCCTCCCGCTGCTTGGAATGACAGCCAAGTGGCTTCTCAGCCGCATTGGTTGTCATTACACCGGTACATGCACTTTCCTGAAATATCGGCAATATCGGTAAATCAAAAGCCGATTCCGATATATCGGGGAAAGTCCATATTGGCCCTCGATATACCGGCTTTGCCGATAATTGGTCGATCCCTAACTAATACGCTACTAGTGTGTGGTAGCGACAGAAACCGTCCCTGATGCAGAGACCAGGTTGGCCAGGACAGGAGGGAGAAAAAAAGTGGGTGTCATGCCTATATCCACGTTTCCTACAGACACAACATCTTCTTTGGGGTGTTGTTTGGGTAGGGGTACTAGGAAAAACATCTGGAAAATGCCTCTCATGCAGCTGGCTCACTCCATCTAGATTTTTAATTTGGGCTACAGCACCTTCTGGATACAGAAAGGCTGTGATAATCTCTTTCTGGAATTGTTGGAAGGATCCCCTTCTTCCTGATGCTTTGTATTGCTCATAAGCATTCAGCAGAGCCAATTGGAATAAGTATATAGACACTTTCTTGTTCCAGCGTCTGGCCTTATGGGCAATTAAGTACGGCGCCATCATCTGGTCGTTGAAGTCCACCCCTCCCATGTTAAGGTTGTATTCATGGACACAGAGGGGCTCCTCAACAACACCAGTCACCGTTGCAAGTTAGACTGTCATATCTGCGTGAATAAAGGACAGAACGAAAACATTCCGTGTCCCTCCACTTCACTGCAAGCAATTTATTACACTTCAAGCAGGCTCTCTCCCCCCATCTAAGTCGGGAATCTACAAGCCGTTGGGGGAAGCCCCGGCGATTTGTTTCACACGGTGCCTCATGCGCCAATTCCAAAATCAAAAAGGTGACTAAAAAGTGGCACGCTTGAGTAATGATTGTCCACGTATAAATGGGGTACCCCTTTCTGAAGAAGGGTGACACCAAGTCCTAAAAAATCTTGCCACTGCTCCTTTTATGTAGTCTGGGTAGGTGGGGGCTCCACATTGCTATCTTTTCCCTTGTAAATTCAGAAACTACACGTATAGCCTGTTGCCCTGTCACAGAGATTATACATCTTGACGCTATATCTGGCACGCTTGCTGGGGAGAAACTGTTTGAAAGCAAGTTGGCCAGAAAATGTAATCAGGGACTGATCAAGGCAGACAGCTTGTTTGGACGTATACAAGGGTGCAAACTTCTGGTTGAAGTGATTTACAAGGGGCCGAATTTTGTGGAGCCGGTCATAACCAGGGTCACCCCGAGGACGACAGAGTTCATTGTCATTGAAATGCAAAAAAACGCAAGATTTGCTCGTATCTGGTCCTGGCGGTGGCAGCAAAGAACACTGGCATATGATGAATTGGGTCAGTGGACCAATATGACCGCAACTCACTCTTTTTATTAATGTCAATGATGAGGGATAGGCCCATGCAAATTCTCTGGCGAGGGTTAAATTTGGATTTGCAGCGATATATTGATCAGCATATAAACTGCTTTGTTCCACAATAGATTTGTACAGATCTTCTGTGAAAAACAGCTCATAAAAATCAAGGGGAGTAAAATTGTCTGTTTCCACGTGAATTCCAGGTTGGCCAGTAAATGAGGGGAAGTACGGGCGCTGCAGAAGTGGTGGGCTCCCAATCAGGATTTGCAAGTGTATCAGGAAGGACACTATGAACTCTATGGCCGGTCTTCGATTTCTTGGTGGTTGCGGGACACTACTTGTGCTAGCACCACCTTGAGCTGCACTTATGGGACTCGCCATGTCACCAAGTGTTTCTGCAGTGCTGGTTTGACTACGACCAGGATCTACTAGGCCGCTTGTGTTTGCCAGCTCACCAGAAGGTTGAGCGGCACTAGTACCGACACTCTGCTGTATACAAGAACCCTGCGATTGTTGAACCTCAGCAACAGAAGAATGGGGTTAGGTACGCCTAAAACTTAGCAGGGACCACTACTCCGTTGTCATAGCTATCTGTCAGGGTGCCGCTGCTCTCTTCAGGTTCGAATACTACCCCTGATTCTGACAGTGAGGCTTCCCCATCACTCTCATCTGTCATGCTCAGCATTATGTAGGCCTCTTCACTAGTGTACCTCTGTTTGGACATTTTGGCCAATAAATTTATAGGTACCTAGTGTGACTCGCATGTAAAAAAAGCACCTGGTTGTCAAGTACTGTTGGAATCTCTACCAAAAAATGTAACTGCTAGGGCTAGCAGAGATCAGGCCTAAATCTGCCAATGCTGCAGTTTAGTATGCTTGTGTATTGGAAGTGACAGTAATCTGCTGATACTGCACTTCTTGGGGGCTGGACAGAGGGGATTGACGCAGGTGTTGGGGCTGAACCTGCGAACGCTGCATTTTGGGAGCTCTATACTAAACTATTGGACGCTAGTAAAGTCTGATCTGATCAAAGATATTGATCAGTTCAGATACTATACTAGTAATATAGGTGTTTAGTGTGTGTGTGTCACTGGCAATAAAAGTGTTAAAATGTATTGCTAAATATGCGGTGGACAATCTGACGCTGTCCTGGATTGATGCTAACTGATGTCACCTGCGACACTAATACAGTGATCAGAAAAAAGATCTCTACAATATAATAGTGACACTGTGACAGGGCAATGAAGGGGTTAACTGAGGGTGATCAGGGGGTTACATTTTTATTAGAGGATATATGGCGGGTACCCTAAACCGATCTGGGACTGCCGCTAAACTACCACTAACTGCCGCTAAACTATCACTGCCACATAAAAACTGCCACAAGTGACTAATAGTGATCAGTAAATTATCTGTATACTGTTTATAGTGACACTGTGACAGGGAGTGAAAAGGGTTAACTGGGGGGTGATCAGGGGGTGACAAATGTGCCTATGTGTACTGGTGTCAGTGTAGTGCTTGTGTAATCACTGTCTGATGTTCTCTGTGTACTGGTGTCAGTGTAGTGCTTGTATAATCACTGTCTGATGTTCTCTCTTTTTCACGCTGGAACCGAAAAGGGCTCCAGGAGAGGAGATTGCATCATTTCCTGTACCTATGTTTTCATTACACAGGCACATTCTGCAATTGGTCAGAACCGATCACCAGTTCCAGGCCAAAAATCGGCACATCGCGGAGATGGAGGGCGCGTGTGCCCCCTACCCCCGCACACGACCAACGTCCAGTTACGTCGGTTTGCACAGCCAAGCCACCTTGCCACAGTAAAACTGCGACAGGTGGTCGGCAACTGGTTAATGTATTGAAGCGGGTTTAGCTAAACATAAAAAATGTTCTTGAGACTTCCCTGTGTTCACAACTTCTCTTCAGAGGCTGCAGTCAGCTACATTATCTGTAATTATCATAGTATATCTATGCTCGTTTTGTATCAGTGTGATCCCAGCAGTCATTTTACTGCACACATGGTGGTCCTTATAGTTACCAATTTGGGAGAATTTAAACAGTTGAAGTAATCAGAATTGAACAGTGAAGCAAAGAAAAATTAAAATGAGGGAAACAGAATGAATAAATACGGCTATAGGAACATACAGCAACTTTGGAACAAGAATATGTGTAAAAGGGGAACTTGGGCTTTAGAAATCATCTGATAGTTTGGAAAAGTAAATTACATGCATGTAATGCCCTTCTGGCGAGTGACAAAAGTTTACTATTATCATAACAAAGTATCTTTTATAAAGCCTCTCTGTTCCCCAGGCACTTACTCATGGGTACATAGAAGACAAGATTATAAATTATAGTTTAGCTTACATCAGACAGATGCCCATATTTACATATGGAGTAGAATAACCCTAGGTCATGTTCATTAAACCTTGTTCCTTCTGGGTTATGTTGATTTTGGCTTTTGCAGCACTGCCAGATTCTGACTTTGGGATCAGTATGTGCACAAAAGGTAACAATGGTAGATATTTCTCACAATGCTTGTATTTAAAGTCAACTCGAAAGTATAGAGTTGCTTAAGTTACATAACAATTATTCACCAATACATATATTATTGTCCATTACAAGCTGTTCTGTGTATGTATTGATAAGGATTTATTTATTCATCTTTGTGCTTTAATTCTTATTTGTTATTCACATAGATCGTTACAAATTTTTTACTGCAATGTTTTTCCTATATATTTCCCTTTCCCTTCAGTTTGATATTTACTTTTTGCTGATGCATTATAAGTTTTGCAAAATACAACATGTGTTTTTTTTACAAAACTATTAAGGCGTAGGAAGGTACACTAACATGGAGGAATGCAGCAGGGTTTCCTGTTTTACTCCAAGTAAGATCATAGTGATATCAAGTACTTCATTTAAAATTGTATTATCAACACCGTAGGGAGCCTACTGTTAACTCTGAGAACAGAAGTGTCTTCTTCTAAAAAAAAAAATAAAAAAAAATAATAATAAAATAAGTAATGGGTCAAAGAGCTTTTCTTGACCAGTTGGCAAACAGACTTTCTCTTTCGTTCACTGATGAACACAGCTCAATGTCTTCAGACCATTGGGCTTTATGCTTCTCTCTCTTCAGGTTTAGGACTAGGCGGAAACCTTTGTGGTTACGCCCCTGGAGCAGTCCCAGAGGGTATACCAATAACTTCCTACTATAGGATTCCAGTTTTTTCTGCCTAGTCAGGAGTAAGGACCTGGCTCTCTGCTGGGATCTGCTGTCCTGGCATTATTTAATTTTTAAATGGAATTTTTAACTTTTTCTTTATTATTTTGTCCCTGTGTGAACTACAGTCAACAGCCGGACTGGATGACACACTGGATATTCTAGATCCTTATGGACTTCCCAGTTGCAGTGTACCTCAGGCTGCAGCACCCCATTCCAAGGTGGTGCGGTGGATTTCTGGGAGTGGCGCCCACCTTGTGCTGTGGAATGGTGAGTAGTGTCCCCCTCCTTTCTTACGGAATTGCTGGGGTGGTCCTGGGCCCTCCCTGGGGATGGTAAGCCCCCTCCTGTGTCCTTCCTCCCTCTCATATCTTTACCCCTTCTCCACAGCGGGTTCCCCCCTGCATAGGTGCCCTCTCTTGCTCCCTGTCCCCGCTTAACCCCTTTTGGGAGGCATGGGTGCATTTGGGTAGGGGGGCTTCTGTATTCTGGCTTCGGCGGCCATGTTTGTGTAGTCCAGCGGCCATGTTTTTGGATTTCCCATAGAGATTAACAGCTGCCATTTTCAGTCTGTGTGTGGCGATGTGCTGTGGGGGCCTCTAGTGTCAGTGTCGGTACTTCTTCTTCTTTCTCTTTCCATCGCAGTGTGGCAGACTGTTTGGCGCTCTCCAACTCGGGTGATGAGTCTCTGGGGGTACACGATCCTCTGCTATATTCTGCGCTGATTCTTGTGGTGCCCCAGCGGGGGGGTCCCCTGTTTTTTTTGCAAACAAAAAAATTATTGTTTTTCTAGTTTGTGCACAGCGCTGCTCCTATTAACACTTTGTTGACCATGGAGCCTCTGGAGCGCGTATCACCACCTGACCCACTCCTGGAAGCTGCGGCCATGACGGCAGCCCTGCAGTCACTAGTATCCAAAATAGATATGGCCCTGCAAAGGAGGCCGAGCAAAAAGCGCCCCCCGCCTTCACCTGTATCCTCTGCTTCCTCAGATTCTGAGGTGGATCTGGCCGCCGTGGACGAAATTCAGCCCACTGGGCCTGCGTCCACGCACGCTGAGTGCTCTAATAGTGAGGATAAATCCTCCTCCCCCGCAGCCACGCATGAAAAAGCGGTGGTGGAGGCCCTAATTGTGTCAGTGCTGGAAACTTTAAAGTTGGAGGGCTCAGCTGATGCTGAGTCGGTGACTCCGGTGCAGTTTGGCACCAGAAAATCTTCCAAGGTGACAAAGGTGTTTCCCTTTCCTGCTTATTTTGACTACATTGTCACTAGCCAATGGGGCTTCCCAAAACAGGTGGTTGGAATACCTAAGCTAGGAGATATCCTTTGAGGAGTCCCTTCTGAAGAAACTAATAGTTCCAACATCGGTGGACTCTCAGGTTTCCAGGCTAAATAAGGCCACACTTTTGCCGGTGGAGAATTCTCTGTCTTTTAAGGACCCCGTGGACAAGAGAGCTGAGGCTCTGGTCCGGTGCCTTTTCACCGTGGCTGGTTCAGTTTTCAGTCCGGTGTTTGCCATCATCTTGGTATCTCAGACCTTAACGGAATGGGCTAAGATTTTACTCCAGGATCTGGAAGGGAGACAACACCCTCCTGAGCTGGCAGATTCGTTGATCCAGGGGTTACAGTATATTTGTGATGCATCCTTAGGTCGGCAGGCATGCGGCCCCCTTGGTCGGCAGGGTATCTGTGATGGCGGTGATCCTTCCCTGCATGATATGGTTGAAGTACTTGCTTCTAAAAAGGTGCTAATTGATAGGTGACCGTTTGTTCGGTGCCTCTATGGAAGAGACCATAAAGGGTCTTACTGGAGGTAAGAGAACATTAATTCCCAGTTTGCTAGGGGCAAGGAACCTTGTCGTAAACGTTGTCCTTTCTTCTCGGCTCTCAAGTGGCCCTTTCGTCCGTCTGGATCGCAGGAAAAGGGTTCGAGATCCACCCGTCACTTTGCGGGAGGCTCCAAGAGACCCTGGAATGGTAAGTCCAAAGTGGGCACTTCTGGTTCTGCAGAGAAGCCTTCATCAGCCTGAAGGGGCGCCCTCACCCGCATCTGGGGTGGGGGGACGTATTAGTCTTTTTCTGGATCTGTGGACTTTGCTCATTCAGGACAAATGGGTCCACAGGTTGATTCGGTTCGGTTACAAGATTGAGTTTCGGTCCTTGCCTCAGGCAAGGTTCTTTCCTTCCAACTTACGCCTGTCTCACGAGTGGCTACAGGGCCTCTACAGAGCAGTGTAGGACCTGTTAGCACAAGGAGTTATTGTGCCAGTTCCAGGGTCAGAATGTTTTCAAGGTTTTTTTATTCAAACTGGTTTACACTTCCCAGGAAGGAAGGCAAGGTTCATCCGATCTTGGATACCAAGGCTCTGAACCACTTTGTGTGGGTTCAGAAATTTCGGATGGAGTCCATCCGCACGGTAGTAGCTTTCCTTCATCAAAGAGATCTTTTGGCTTTTATCAAACTCAAGGACGCTTACCTTCATATTCCAATATTTGTGGGCATCAGTGTTTTCTTCGTTTTGCCGTGAGTTAGGAGCACTATCAATTAGTGGAGTTACCTTTTGGTCTCGCCTCAGCTCCTCGGGTGTTCACAAAGGTTTTGGCCCCAGTGTTGGCCTTGCTATGACAGAAGGGGATCGCGGTACTGGGTTACCTGGACCATCTGCTTCTGCGTGCAGGGACTTCCTTGGCTCTAGAAGCCAACTTGGACATTACGGTGCAAACTCTGCAGGAGTTTGGATGGACACTGAATTTTCAGAAATAGGCACTGACTCCATCCACCAAGCTGGACTACTTTGGTCTGACGCTGCGCTCAGGGTCAGCCCGGGTGTTTCTTCCTCAGACAAAACTTCTGAAGCTACAGGATGCGGTTCGGCTCCTGTTGTCCAATCATCACTCAGGACTTGCATGCAAGTGCTGGGTCTGATGGTTTCCCCTTTTGAGTTCCGTTTGCACAGTTCCACACCAGACCACTGCAAAGAGAGATTCTGACCAAATGGAATAAGGATCCGCTGTCATTGGACAATCTGATCCTGTTGAGTCGGGATTCAAGGGAGTCTCTTCTATGGTGGCTCTGCTCCCCAGCCCTGCGTCTGGGAAAATCCTTTCTTCCCCTGTATTGGACTGTAATCACCACGGATGCCAGTCTGTCCGGATGGGAAGGTGTCTTGGGAGTTTGTTCGGGCCAAGGTGTCTGGACTCGGGAGGAGTCCAGGCTGCCGATCAACATCCTGGAAATCCGGGCGATCAGGCTTTCTGTCTCAATGGACGAATCGTCTGCAGGGAAGACCTGTGCGGATGCAATCAGACAGTGCCATGGCTGTGGCATATGTCAATCATCAAGAGGGCACAAAAAATGCCCTGGCTGCCTGAGAAGTGGCCGGTATCTTGAGGTGGGCAGAACGATATGTTCCAGCCCTCTCTGCTGTGCACTTTCTGGGGGTAGAAAAATTACCATCTCAGTCGACAGACGTTGGATCCGGGAGAATGGTCTCTGCACCCAGAGGTATTTCATCAACTGTGTCTTCGGTGGGGGACCCCCCATGTGGACCTGCTGGCCTCCCCTCTCAACAGGAAGTTGCAGAGGTTTGTGTCAAGGTCTCAGGATCTTCTGGCCGACGCCGCAGATGCCCTGGTGGTCCCTTGGGGGTCAGTATCGCCTGACTTACGCCTTTCCTCCAAACCAACTTCTGCCAAGACTGCTATGCAGAATCGAGGTAGAAGGGATTCCAGTCATTCTGGTAGCACCAGACTGGCCTCGCTGGTCTTGGTACACAGGTCTGGTAAGGCTGGTAGCAGACATCCTTTGGAAACTTCCTCTAAGGGAAGATCTTCTATCTCAGGGACCAATCTTCCATCCTGCTTTATGATCGCTGGCTTTAACGGCGTGGCTATTGAAAGCCAGGTGCTGAAGGACAGAGGGCTGTCGGAGTCTGTGATTCCTACATTGTTAAAAGCTAGGAAATCTACTTCTAGGAAGGTTTATCATAGTTTGGAAGGCATACATTACTTTGTGTGAGTCTCGGGGGGGGGTTTCTCCCTGCTCCTTTTCTGTGTATCGCCTGTTGGAGTTTCTACAATTAGATGTAGATCAACGTTTTGGTTCTGGGCACCATCAAGGGCCATGTTTCAGCCTTGGTGATATTTTTCCAAAAGCCGTTGGCGGTGAATTCCTTGGTTCACACTATTGTGCAGAGAGTTCGCCATCTGGCTCCTCCGGTGTGATCCCTGGTGCCTCAGTGGGATCTCAATTTGGGACGGTCGGTGCTTCAAAAACCTCCCTTTGTAAATATTCGAGAACTTCCTCTGCTCACTGTCACAGAAGGTGGCTTTCTTGGTAACTATTACTTCCACACATTGGGTGTCGAAGTTGGCTGCGTTGTCCTCTCGGTCACCTTACCTGGTGATTCATAGGGACAAAGTGGTGTTGCGACCCTGTCAGGCGTTCTTTCCTAAGGTTGTCTCGGGGTTTAATTTGAATGAGGATATTGTGTTACATTCTTTGGATGTGGTAAGGGTGATTTGAATTTACCTGGTGGTGACTGAACCGATTCGAAAATCCGAATCTTTGTTCTTACGGATGGACCTCATAAGGGGCAGGCCGCGTCTGCTGCGACCATTTCCAAGTGGATCAGGCAGACGGTGGTGCAGGCCTATTCCATTAGGGTCAGGTTCCTCCTTTCCCTGTCAAAGCGCATTCTATGAGGGCGCTTAGTGCCTCCTGAGCCTTCCGTCATCAGGCATCAGTGGTTCAGGTGTGCAAGGCAGCTACGTGGTCGTCTGTACACACATTTACAAAGTTTTATAAGGTGGATGTACTTGCATCTTCGGATACAGCGCTTGGCCACAAAGTTTTGCAGGCTGCGGTTGCAGAGGCTTCAGCTTCTTGAGGGTGTCATTTTTTCCTGGTGGTGAGCTCCTGTTAGTGGTTGAGCTCCTGTTTTACCGGGTTGGCCATGTTTAGCCCTGTTGGGAATTCTGCACATTGCTGTGTTTTTTCCCACCCCTCATATTGACACTGCTTTGGGACATCCCAATGATCTAAAGACAGGGAGCTGTGTCCATCAGTGAACGAAAGAGAAAATTGGATTTTTGTCCTACCGTAAAATCCTTTTCTCTAAGGTTCACTGACGGACACAGCACCTGCCCCTCTGTTGGGTTGTGTTATATGTTTTATATGTATAGGAAGTGATAGTACAGTGCATTGCGAAAGTATTCGGCCCCCTTGAACTTTTCGACCTTTTGCCACATTTCAGGCTTCAAACATAAAGATATAAAACTGTAATTTTTTGTGAAGAATCAACAACAAGTGGGACACAATCATGAAGTGGAACGAAATTTATTGGATATTTCAAACTTTTTTAACAAATAAAAAAACTGAAAAATTGGGCGTGCAAAATTATTCAGCCCCCTTAAGTTAATACTTTGTAGCACCATCTTTTGCTGCGATTACAGCTGTAAGTCGATTGGGGTATGTCTCTATCAGTTTTGCACATCGAGAGACTGAAATTTTTGCCCATTCCTCCTTGCAAAACAGCTCGAGCTCAGTGAGGTTGGATGGAGAGTGTTTGTGAACAGCAGTTTTCAGTTCTTTCTACAGATTCTCGATTGGATTCAGGTCTGGACTTTGACTTGGCCATTCTAACGCCTGGATATGTTTATTTGTGAACCATTCCATTGTAGATTTTGCTTTATGTTTTGGGTCATTGTCTTGTTGGAAGACAAATCTCCGTCCCAGTCTCAGGTCTTTTGCAGACTCCATCAGGTTTTCTTCCAGAATGGTCCTGTATTTGGCTCCATCCATCTTCCCATCAATTTTAACCATCTTCCCTGTCCCTGCTGAAGAAAAGCAGGCCCAAACCATGATGCTGCCACCACCATGTTTGACAGTGGGGATGGTGTTCAGGGTGATGAGCTGTGTTGCTTTTACGCCAAACATAACATTTTGCATTGTTGCCAAAAAGTTTGATTTTGTTTCCATCTGACCAGAGCACCTTCTTCCACATGTTTGGTGTGTCTCTCAGGTGGCTTGTGGCAAACTTTAAACGACACTTTTTATGGATATCTTTAAGAAATGGCTTTCTTCTTGCCACTCTTCCATAAAGGCCAGATTTGTGCAGTATACGACTGATTGTTGTCCTATGGACAGAGTCTCCCACCTCAGCTGTAGATCTCTGCAGTTCATCCAGAGTGATCATGGGCCTCTTGGCTGCATCTCTGATCAGTCTTCTCCTTGTATGAGCTGAAAGTTTAGAGGGATGGCCAGGTCTTCGTAGATTTGCAGTGGTCTGATACTCCTTCCATTTCAATATTATCGCTTGCAAAGTGCTCCTTGGGATGTTTAAAGCTTGGGAAATCTTTTTGTATCCAAATCCGGCTTTAAACTTCTCCACAACAGTATCTCTGACCTGCCTGGTGTGTTCCTTGTTCTTCATGATGCGCCTTAAAACGGACCTCTGAGACTATCACAGTGCAGGTGCATTTATACGGAGACTTGATTACACACAGGTGGATTCTATTTATCATCATTAGTCATTTAGGTCAACATTGGATCATTCAGAGATCCTCACTGAACTTCTGGAGAGAGTTTGCTGCACTGAAAGTAAAGGGGCTGAATAATTTTGCACGCCCAATTTTTCAGATTTTTATTTGTTAAAAAAGTTTGAAATATCCAATAAATTTTGTTCCACTTCATGATTGTGTCCCACTTGTTGTTGATTCTTCACAAAAAATTACAGTTTTATATCTTTGAAGCCTGAAATGTTCAAAAGGTCAAAAAGTTCAAGGGGCCCGAATACTTTCGCAATGCACTGTATATCCTCTGGGACTGCCCCAGGGGCGTAACCAAAAAGGTTTCTGCCTAGTCCTACTCCTGAAGAGAGAGCAGCATAAAGCCCAATGGTCTGAAGACATGGAGCTGTGTCCGTCAGTGAACCTCAGAGAAAAGGATTTACGGTAAGACAAAAATCCAGTTATATATGTATAATCCTTTTGAAAGAGTGAACCTTTTTAGGGGACCCCTTTCAAAGCACCCACCTGATGCAAAGGTTACACAAGCTGATTTTAGCATTGTAGAGGGGTGCATGCTCTTTTCTTTTTTGGCCTAGGAAATACCAGCCTTCATGACTTGTGTGCATAAGTCACTACTGCTTGAGTAATGGGGCAGAGGCTAACTTTGTAACTGCAAAAATAGAAAAAAAAATATCTGGTGCTGATATAGTACATAGTCATAGGGCCCCCACTATTGGTAGCTCATATTTCCCTTAATTGTTAAAAAATAAAACGATAGGTAAATTAGTATGTGGTAACACGAATTGTCATATACATTTTCATTAAAACAGATTACCATGGGAGCATATCTATTGCAGAAATGTTTATGCATTAACTGATCCAGTTTTAGTAAATCGGGTGCTGTATTGTAAATGTCATTCACACAAACTTCTGTTCTTGGGCTTTTGATGATTATTACATTTTGACTACGAAGAGTTCTGCAGTACCCATGTCGTTGTTAACATAATATAAAGCACTTGAAAACCACAGTACATGATGTGCTGGGTGGATCATATATACATTGTTAATATCTTGTTGTAATGAATCGCCAGAATTCTTGCATCCTCATAAAGCAATGTTTTCAGCTGTACCTGCTGTATTTTAGGGCTGCATATGTTTTCAGGAGACAGCTCTGGACTTATTATTGTGTGGAATGCCGGGGTTAGCCGAAGTTGGCAACATAATCCAGCAGAACACTGGGCTATTTTGAAGGTAGGTGGCGATTTGCACATGGGGACATACCAAAGTTGAATTGGTTAATTCTGATGCTTAAAGTGTTCCTAAACCCAGGACCCTATATTCACTATATCTAGTCTCCCACAGTAAACAGACATGGAAATGCAATTATTTTAGTAAATATGAACTGCTAAATATGCTAAACTGCAGTATAGCTGTCTTATGACTTCTATTGGTGTCCAGCCGAGCACTGGTTGAGGCTTGTAGGAGTTTTTATTCTCCTCTGACTGTCCTAAGAGGCTGCCTAACCCCTGACCTTCTGTCTAGACAGTGCTGCTTGGCCCTGTGCTGATCACATGCACCCTTCCCCCCCCCCAAAAAAAAAACTCAGCAAACAGTGCTTCCAAGGCTCTGTACTGTTAGCAGATGGATTGGGGACAGTAAAAGAAGGGGAGGATCAGAGAAGACAGGAGCAAACGGCCTTTTTACACAATTTTGAGGATTAACCCCTTTGGTTCCAAATTCAGTATAACTTGGAAGAAAAGATATTTCCCTGGGGTCGGGACTTTAATGGCAACTGTCGGCGCGGCGGGGGAAGGGCACACAAGTTCCAGCAGCTTACAGTCCTACCATTCCTCATGGCCTCCCCTTATATCTGGATATTTTTCTTATACCTGCAACTTGCCATATCGGGATCCTCG
Source organism: Pelophylax lessonae (assembly GCF_965119305.1). NCBI lineage: Eukaryota > Metazoa > Chordata > Amphibia > Anura > Ranidae > Pelophylax > Pelophylax lessonae. Next base: position 435,827,107 of record NC_138770.1, on the reverse strand, counting down.
CGGGATAGGTCACGGAGGACCTAAACACAATAATATCATCAAACAAACTTGAAATACGACGTCTACAAGGTCAATTTGTTGCTGGCCTCCTTACTCCCCCTTCCTTTTTGGCTTTTTTGCCTTCCCCTGACTGATGCGCTTCTACTTAATGCTGCAGATCCTTTGAACTGTGGCAGAATTTTTCTATGCGGTTGCTTCCATCTGGAAACTTGGCGAGTGAATTGTATCCCAATGGACCTTTGGATAAAGGGTTCCATCCGAAACGCGTCAGTCAAATTTTGGGAAATCCTCTCATGTTCTCGCCTTGCATGTTTCAACAGTAACGCATTTTTATTTCATGCTCTCTTTCATGCAATTTTTGTATTTTCTATATCTAATTTTGTATATTATATTTCTAACCTGTTTATTTACAATAAACCTATATATATTTTTAGATCTATGCATACACTTTTTTATTGCGCTGTTGGACAGTTGCCATTAAAGTCCCGTCCCCGGGGAATCTCTTTTCTTCCAAGTCTATATTAGGGATGTCGGCTACTGTCCATCTTGACACCATCGCCCGAGCAATATTTACATTTAAATTGAGTATAGCGAACATGCTTTACTGCATATACAGGATGATTTTACTGTTGTGGGTTTAGTAACATTTTAATGCTTTCAGCATGGGAAGCGTGTGCCATCGGTACACTTACCAGCTTACCAGTCCTTAGACATGTTTTCTACTGTTTGGCCCTTTGCTGATCACATGCACTCTCCCAAGAAAAAAAAAAACTCTCTAGCAATACACACCAAACTGAGCATGTGCAGCTTGTCCCCTACCCTCTGCACTATCCAAAGATGAGTTGGGGAAACAGGAAGAAGGTGAGTATCAGAAGAGACATGATTAAACAGCTTTTTAAACAATGCAGAGAATTAACCCCTTAGGTTCCACAGTGAGTATAACAAGCATGCTTTACTGCATATACAGACTGATTTTACTGTTGTGGGTTTAGTAACACTTTAAGGTTTACACACACTTTAGCACTTAAAGCGGTATTAAACCCAAAACAAAAATGTATTAAACTGCAACTTGCCAATACTTCGATATGGTGACTGTTCTCTCTTTTTAGGACTTTTTCTTTTATTTTCATTTGGTGATCCAGCCAGGAAGTCAGTTATTTTCCAACTTACTTTGACCACCTCAATACCAGACATGTTTATCTCCTTCCTCCCCAGGCCAATTTTCAACTTTCAGTGCTCTCACACTTTGAATGTCAATTACACAGTCATGCAACACTGTACCAACGTGATCTTGTTAATGCACGGCCCCCAGGGCTGAGCACGAGGCACAGATCTCGACACTTGAGGGATTTGGGTTTCCTATTGAACCCTGATCCCTCCATAAAGCGTACCTGTCACATGCCTATTGCTGTCACAAGGATGCTTACATTCCTTGTGACAGCAATATAAAAGTGATGAAAAAAAAATTTCAACGCTGTAAAAATAAAAAACAATGAATAATTAAAAAAAAACATGTTATCTGTGCGCAATTTTAAAGCATGACATGTTTGGTATCTATTTACTCGCTGTGACATCATCTTTTATATTTTACAAAACAATTGGGTTATATAGTTAAGTACTTTTCTAGCAAAAAAAAAAAGATTTTCACATGTAAACAAAAAGTGCCAGAAAATGACTGGTCTTCAAGTGGTTAATTTGTCAAGTCCATCTGCTATTCGAACACTCTCCCCAGACTGACACTGCTGCTGTACAAAAGTGTCTGCTTTACTACTTTATCCACAGTGGTCTCAACCTAAGATAGTAAGTGTACTACTAGCTGGATCACCAGGTGAAATAAAGAAAAACAGCCTAAAAAAGAAAGCAAATGCAGCCACCAGATCTGGATTGGTAAGCTGCAATATAATACATTTTTGTTTTGGGGTTTAATATCGCTTTAAATCTGTTTAATAAAGCAGAACTAATAACACTACAGAGTGCACACAAAATTGAAAGCTTACCGGATCTCTGGCAGGATCAAACAGGTACATTGAATATCTAACAATTTAAAACCAAGCAAATGAGAAGATTTAATTGTTTGGGTTTTTCATATACATTATGGTTACTCTGTAATCCACTGTGTCAAATAAAATGTTTTTCAGACAAGACCTCGTTATGGTAATCGCTTAAAGTCTAAGTTTAGTTAAACATTTTTTTTTAATTGGCACAAGGAACAGTACATACATTCAATGAAAAGTATCCCTTGTGCTTGTGGCTGCCCTCTTAATTGAAATCTTCCATCATTTTCTCCTCACCCCCATACCCCTGAAGCGGTAATCTTCCAAGGCTGCAGGGGTTAACATGGCTATGGACCTTTCATTAGCACTTGCCAAGTGTACCAGCTATGCTCCCCCTTTCTGCCCCGATCCTCCATTAATGAATGAATAGTGCTCTATGAATAGAGGACGTGTAGATGAAAGAAACGTCTGCCTCTTTCATTCATAGAGTGCTTTTCGTTGATTGAAGCTATAGTCTGCTTCTATAAATGAAGAAGGGGTGGCATAGTTAGCACTCTTGACAAGTGCTTATAACAGGCCTACTTGCTGTATTTACTCATGCAGCACCGGAAATTACAGCTGTGGGGATTTTGAGGGATGAAGGGAGCAGAGGGTCTAAGGGATCTAAGACCGCAGCCACTGGCACAAGGGACACATCAATGGCCATGAGTGTCTTGGCCGTCTGAGACTCTCCCTCCTGATTGGCTCTTGCTGCTGTCAATCAAAGTCAGTCAGCCAATCATGAAAGAGAAGGGGCAGGGCCGGGCTGCAGCTCCATGTTTGAATGTACGCAGGGAGCTGTGACTTGGCTCGGGTGCCCCATGGCAACCTGCTTGCTGTGGGGGCACTCAACAGGAGGGAGGGGCCAGGATCCCAAAAAAGGGACCCGAGAAGAGGAGGATCCCGGCTGCTCTGTGCAAATCCACTACAACAGAAGAAGCAAGTATAACATGTTTGTTATTTAAAAAAAAAAAAAGAGAATTTACAATCACTTTAAGTAAAATTATGAATGTTTTTAGCACTATAAGAATTACTGAAGGTTAACCACTTTACCTCCGCTCACATGGAGGCTACTGCGGCACTTTGCCACGATCCCGTCCAGCGACGTAGACCTACGTCGCTGGACTCCTCCCCCTGTAGGCGGCGCTCGCGCGCCGCCGGAGGCGCGCTCCCGCTGTTTTCATTCACAGCGGGAGTCGGGCCAGGGGAGGTGCAGCGGCTGGACATCCGATCTGTCCCTGTCTCACAAAGTCACCTCCCCCCCCACACGTCAGTAAGCACCAGGCATACATTAACCCCTCCCTCTCCAATAAAATTAACCCCTTCACTGCCAGTGTAATTTTTACAGTAACAGTGCATATATATAGCACTGATTACTGCAGTAATGTCACTGGTACCCCCAAAAGTGTCAAAAATGTCAGTCAAGGGTCCGATCTGTCCGCCGCAATGTCGCAGTCCCGCAAAAAAAATCACAGATCGCCGCCATTACACGTTAAAAAAAAAAACACCAAAAATGACAGAAATCTTTCCCGTAGTTAGTAAACGCAATAACTTTTGCGCAAACCAATCAAAATACGCTTATCGTGATTTTTTTTACCAAACATAGGTAGCCGAAAACAAATTGGCCAAAAATTTTAAAAAAATTTGATTTCTACATTTTTTTGGGGGGGGAATTTCATATAAAAAAATGTGAAAAATATTGTTATTTTTTCAAAATAAACGCTGTTTTTTTGTTTATAGCGCAAAAAGTAAAAATCGCACAGGTAATCAAATACCACCAAAAGAAAGCTCTGTTTGTGGGAAAAAAAGGACCTAAATTTCGTTTGGGTACGGCGTCGCACGACCGCGCAATTGTCCGTTAAAGTCGCACAGCGCCGAATCGCAAAAAGTGGCCTGGACGGAAGACAGCAAAATCCTCCGGTGGTAAAGTGGTTAATAAGAAAGCAAAATGATTGATGCAAAAACTAATACTATCATAAATGTGGGTTTGAATGAACAAATGTTAATACAAATTTAGAGATACTGCATACTACTAGACATAACTAGATATACTACTGCATTAGACTTTGTTTAATTAAACATAAATTCACAAATGTTCCCTTTACCTTTTATTATAGGAAATAAAAGAAACTGATATGAAAGGAATTGCAGTAAGTCACTTACAGGTTCATCCAAATGGAAGACGTTTGTTAATTCATACAAAGGATAGCACTCTCCGGATGATGGACCTCCGAATGTAAGCTGGTTTTTGTATATTTCCTGTACTTACAGATCCTCTTTATTTCTTGTTTAGAGTCTGGCAGCCATAAAGTCATTCAAATATAAGATGCGGGTCAGACATTACAGTGCATCCAACGCTATCCATCCTACAACTGTGTATTTGTATGTAACAAATATCAGTTATATATGTATGTATCAGATTCCCTGGTACCACTCTTTTATTTTGTACTAATGTGTGGTAGATTAATGAACATTTCCAAACCTACTGATAGACTGTAAGCTCTAACGAGCAGGGCCCTCTGATTCCTCCTGTATTGAATTGTACTGTAACTGTATTGTCTTCCGCCACATTGTAAAGCGCTGCGCAAACTGTTGGCGCTATATAAATCCTGTATAATAATAATAGGGCTAAGTATGCTGTCATCTGTTTGCATAAACAAAATATGCTTTCCTCTGTTTTCCATGTGATAACGCTAAGGCTAAGTGTTCTAGCACTGAGCACACAACTGTGGAGGTAGGCCAGTGTTCCTGGTTTCCCTATACTCTAAAGCAGGGGTATTGAATTAAAATTCACCGAGGTCCAGTCACTAAAGTTTTCTTCCAGCAGGGGTCCGAATCATATGTTTGATATTAATGGCACCTTGAAGCATTGGCAAACGCTGCACGTTTTCATGAGCACCAAACCAGCTTGGTGCAGCACAATTTAAAAGGGCCAGGGACTATTTTTTGTATGTTTCTGCATGTAAGACAGCCCATTGAAATGCAGAACACAGGTAGCAATGTTAAAAACCTAGCCTCAGATCCTTCACGTCGCAATCCTGTCATTACAACGGTGTTCTCAGTCCCCCCTGCACATCACAACCCCCCATCACATTACTGTTCTCAGTCCCCCTTAATTTTACACCCCTCCTCCTTCACATTTCTGTCCTCAGTCCCCCTTCGGATTCCTGTCCTCAGCCCCTTTATATCACTTCCCTCCTTTTTCACATTCCTGTCATCAGCCACCCATCACATTCCTGTCATCACACTCTAACCCCTTTACATTCCTGTCCTCACCCCCACTACCCCTTTACATTCCTGTTCTCCCCTCTCCCCATCCCTTTACATTCCTGTCCTCAGCCCCCCTTTACATTCCTGTTCTCGCCCCCCCCCCCCCCATTTTATTCCTGTCCTCACCCCCACTACCCCTTTACGTTCCTGTCCCTGTCCTTGCTTCTGTAGCTACTGACTTTGAATAAAAGGTAATTTACCTATCCAGGGATCCAGTGCCGTCCTCTCCCAGGCTAGTTTTCCAGGCCCGGTTATGCTGCTTTCAGCTTCACAGCTGTCTGTGACATGTCCCAGAAGACTGCGGGGAGGGAGGGAGAGAGGAGAACTTCCGCTTGAATCGCCTTGGCGATCTGAGCGGAGGTAGGAGTTGGTATCTGTCAAAACTAGGTACCCGCTCCCTCCCAAAAAAACTACAAATGTGGCAGGGGAAAAAGACTTAAAGTGGAATGGAGTTCTGCTTTAAGAACCATCTTTAACGTACAGAAAAACAAGAAGTCCTAGAAGTGATGGTTTGGCCCCCACAGAGCCCTGATCTCAACATCATCGAGTGTAACGGAACCGCCGACCCACACTGTACTTGTGGTCTTACGTCAATATACGGCTTCCTTGCAGTCATGAACATATATACCAGATTTTCCCAGCCGCCCTCATACAAAGCTAGACGACAACTTAGCTTGTACAAGTTAAGGAACCTTCTCGGATAAGAGCTGTTTATTCATACACAGGCACAAAGAGATATACACTGTGTAGGTTTATTTAATTAGGGGTCAGGTCCTACCTTTCCCTGTTTCGGCATGTTCTACTCGGGCGCCTAGTGCTTCCTGGGCTTTTCGCCTTGTGGGCATCTGTGTTCCAGGTTGCAAGTCGGCTACCTGGTAGTCTGTTCACACCTTTACCACGTTTTATAAGGTGGATGTGCTGGCATCTGCAGATGCCTCTTTTCGGCCGCAAGGTTTTTTTGCTGGCTGCTTTTGGAGGGCTTTTGGCCTTCCATGAGGGTGTTTACTGTCCTATGTTGCCTGGTTGGCTATGTTTGGCCTTGGGGACTTGTTCTTTTCTGCTGTTCCCACCCCTCATTTTATGGCACTGCTTTGGGACGTCCCTACTGATATGAATCAGAGAGAACTGCATCCGTCAATGAACGATAGAGAAAACTGGATTTTTGACTTACCGTAAAATCCTTTTCTCTTAAGTTCATTGACAGACGCAGTACCCACCCACCCCTCTATTTTGAGTTGGGTTGGTGTTATTTTTCTGACCCTGCTTTTATACAAAACTGGCATCCTATGCAGGAAGAGAGAGGGTGTACCCTCCGGGACTGCCCATAGGTGTAGCCAGAACTTTTTTCTGCCTAGGTGTCCTACTCCTGTAGGGGGCAGTATTACCCTACTGATATGAATGCGAGAGAGATGCGTCCGTCAATGTACTTAAGAGAAAAGGATTTTACGGTAAGTCAAAAATCCAGTTTTGTAATTCTTAGTATGCCTGAAATATCTTGATTGACAACTTTTGGTAAAAAAAAAAAGTCTTTATCGAACATCATGGGACACAGAGCAGCCATAATAATTACTATGTGGGTTATGTGCCACCTATAGGTGAATGGACACTGGTAGATCAATCAAACAGGAACTCCTCCTCTATATAACCCCTCCTACATAGGACATACCTCAGTTTTTTTGCCAGTGTCTGTAAGGTGGGGGTCACTGACTGTGATACATGTGTTCTTGCAGCATACTTAGACTTAGTTCTTAGTTCTGGATGGTTCTGTTAAAAATCAGGGACTTCAATCGGATCCATTCGAAAAAGCTGTCAACTAAAATGGATGGTACCTGAGCCTCACTGGATAGAAGAGAAAATTTCTCGAGGTTTGCCTGTAATGCAGCCCCTTTGGTGCTGGACCCTGCATAAGGAATTCTGTGCAGTGTTTGTTCGGACAAAGGTGTTTTCCTGCAGGGTGCTATACAGGTCCAGGAGAGTGGACCCCAGATTAAGGGGGGCCCAGTCCCTGAAGGTCTTTTATGACTAAGCCCGCCATGATGGGTGAAGATTGGACTCCTGTTAGCACAGGGTCCTGCAGTAGGAAGGGTAAGTATGCATTTTGCAGTTTCTTTTTTTTTTTAAAAAGAGAGATCTGTCGTTCTGGTCTTTCTCCCAGTGCCCACTGAGAGCAGTGTACTGTTCATGCCCTGTGTACTTCTCAGGAGTATTGGACTGCAATGTCTCCTTCAACCACTAGAGGACACAGGTTTGCTCAGTATGGCCTACTCCGTTATAGACAGGAAGTTGAAGGACGGCCATTTTTGGTGGACCATGTGGGCTGAATGATAAGCAAGGCCTCTGAGACATAACATCAGCCCATGGCTACATAATGAAATGGGTAATTTCTATGGGAGAGCTAGGTGACCAGTCAAGGCATGGTTATATACGGCATAAAGGTATACTTTCTGCTTAATCCGGGGGGCTTGTACAACTGTCTTTCGGTACACCCCTGTATGGGTATCAGTGCACTTTAACCACTTGCCTACAGTGCACTTTCACCCCCTTCCTGCCTAGACTGATTTTCAGCTTTCAGCGCTCTCACACTTTGAATGACAATTACTCAGTCATGCAATACTGTACCCATAAAAAATTGTGTCCTTTTTTCACACAAATAGAGCTTTCTTTTGATGGTATTTAATCACTACTGGGTTTTTTTATTTTTTGTGCTATAAATAAAAAAAGACTGAAAATATTGTGAAAAAACGCATTTTTCTTTGTTTCTGTCTTAAAATTTTTCAAATTAGTCATTTTTCTTCACAAATTTTGGCCAAAATTTATACTGCTACTTATCATTGGTAAAAATAACCCAAATAAGTGTATATTATTTGATCTTTGTGAAAGTTCTAGAGTCCACAAGTTATGGCGCTAATCATTGAAAATTTATCACACTTGATCACACCTGATGTACTGAAGGCCTATCTCATTTCTTGAGACACTAAAAAGTCAGGAAAGTATAAATACCCCCCAAATGACCCCTTTTTGGAAAGTAGACATTCCAAGGTATTTAATAAGGGGCATGGTGAGTTTTTTGAAGTTGTAATTTTTTCCCACAATTCTTTGCAAAATGAAGATTTGTTTTTTTTTTTTTTTTTACAAATTGACGTATTAACAGGTTATTTCTTTCACACAGCATATATATATTTGCAACTACACCCCAAAACACATTCTACTACTCCTCCTCCTGAGTATGGCGATACCACATGTGTGAGACTTTTTCACAGCCTAGCCACATACAGAGGCCTAACATCCAAGTAGCACCGTCCGGCATTCTAGGAGCATAAATTACACCTATAATTTCCTGACAACCTATCGCACTTTTGAAGGCCCTGAAGCACCTGGACAATGGAAACCCCCATAAAATGACCCCATTTTGGAAAGCAAACACCCCAACGTATAATTTTTGAGGCATAATGAGTCTTTTGAACGTGTCATTTTTTTCGACAACTTTTTGGAAACTGTGGAAAGAAAATGAAAATGCATTTTTTTTTTACACAAAGTTGTCCAATTATGAAATATTTCCAACACATAGCATGTACATGGCAAAAATTGCACCCCAAAATACATTCTGCTACTCCTCCTGATTATGTCAATACCACATGTGTGAGACTTTTTCACAGCCTGGCCACATACAGAGGCCTAACATCCAAGTAGCACCGTCCGGCATTCAAGGAGCACAAATTTCACATATAATTTCCTGACAACCTATCGCACTTTTGAAGGCCCTGGTGCACCAGGACAATGGAAACCCCCATAAAATGACCCAATTTTGGAAAGCAAACAGCTCAACGTATAATTTTTGAAGCATAATGAGTCTTTTGAATATGTCAATTTTTTTCCACAAGTTTTTGGAAAATGTGGAAAGAAAATGAAAACGCATTTTTTTTTTTTTACACAAAGCTTTCCATTTATGCAATATTTCTAACACATAGCATGTACATAGCAAAAATTGCACCCCAAAATACATTCTGCTATTCCTCCTGAGTATAGCGATAACACGTGTGACACTTTTACACAGCCTAGCCACATACAGAGGCCTAACATCCAAGTAGCACTTTACACAAAGTTATCCATTTATCCACTTTTAGACTTGGCCTATTTTTGACACTTGGTGTTTACAAGCTAAAATAATTTTTTTGCTAGAAAACTACCTCCAAACATTATATACTGTATATTTTTTTAGCAGAGACCCTAGAGAATAAAATGGGAGATCGTTGCAATATTTTTTTTATCACACCATATCTGCGCAGCAGTCTTCCAAATGCAATTTTTTTGAAAAAAATTCACTTTTTTTAATTAAAACATTAGAAAACAGTAAATTTAGCCCAATTTTTTCCATAATGTGAAAGATAATGTTACACCGAGTAATTAGATACCCAGCATGTCATGCTTCAAAATTGCACACGCTCACAGAATGGCGCCAAACATTGGTACTTAAAAATCCCCATAGGCAACATTTTAAAAATTTCTACAGGTTACCAGCTTAAAGTTACAGAGGAGGTCTAGGGCTCAAATTATTGCTCTCGCTCTAATGATCGCGGCGATACCTCACATGTGTGGTTTGAACACCGTTTACATATGTGGGCGGGACTTGCGTATGCGTTCGCTTCTGCGCGCGAGCTAACGGGGACAGTGCGCTTTATTTTTTTTTTTTCCTATTTATTTTATTTATTATTTTTTTATTTTTACAGTTTTAAATAAAAAAATGTTTTGATCATTCTTATTCCTATTACAAGGAATGTAAACATCCCTTGTAATAGAAATAGGCACGACAGGTCCTCTTTATTGTGAGATCTGGGGTCAAAAAGACCTCACAACTACACTAAAAAAGAAAAAAAAAAATTGTTAAAAAAGAAGAAAAAAAAAAAAGCGGCCCTTTAAACCGGTTGCTAGGCAACGCCTTTTGACATAGCTCCGGTCCTCCAAGACCATAGAGTCGAGTGAGGGCCATCTTGCCCTCACTCGACTTCCTGTCTCTGAGAATCCGGAACCGGATAGTTTTCCCCGCTGCCAGCGGGTCTGGTAAGCTGGGAAAACGTCTGGGATGCGGCGGGAGGGGGGGGGGCACCTGTTCCCCTGCACCGTAAGGGTAATTCCGTGACGAATCTGCCACTGGGACCACCCTTATCTGAAAGCTGACCGCCCGCCGTTTAAAAAAATACCGGGGTTATGGCAGCTATCTGTATTTAGCTTTTAATGGCCGACGTATATATTTGTTAGGCGGTCGGTAAGTGGTTGCATGTATATAGCAAAAATTGCACCCCAAAATACATTGTATAAAGGAAAGTGTACAGGAATAGTCCGAGCCCATCTCCGATCCGCTACTATTAGCGATTTCAAATTCCGAATCGGATTCGGAATTTGATTCGGATACTGATGAGAGCTCCCCGGTGCTCTCATCAGTCATAGAGAGGACCTGAAGGGCCTCCTCGCTGCCGTACATCCTTTTTGACATGCTGGCTTTGATGAGCTGTGCGACGGGTGACGGTTGACTGCGGATGATCACTGATGGGTGGCAGGTGACGGTCACTGATGGGGTGACAGATGACGATGACTGATGGGTTGACAGATGACGATGACTGATGGGGTGACAGGTGATGATGACTGATGGGGTGACAGATGACGATGACTGATGGGGTGACAGGTGACGATGACTGATGGGGTGACAGATGACGATGACTGATGGGGTGACAGATGACGATGACTGATGGGGTGACAAGTAACGATGATTGATGGGGTGACAGATGACGATCACTGATGGGGTGACAGGCGACGATGATTGATGGGGTGACAGATGACGCTCACTGATGGGGTGACAGCCAGGTGACGATGATTGATGGGGTGACAGATGACGATCACTGATGGGGTGAGAAGTGACAATGATTGATGGGGTGACAGGTGACGATGACTGATGGGGTGACAGGTGACGGTGATTGATGGGGTGACAGGCGACGGGCGATGGTGCACGGCGGTACTGATGGCAGTCTCTGGTGACAGGTGCACTTTAGGCTATGTTCACATGTGGGCGTAGCGGATCAGGGCAGAATCACTGCGATTCTGCCCGCAATCCGGAAATCATTGCAAATCGCAGGACGCCTGTGCATTCCCCGTGATTTGCAATAGCACCCCAAATGCTGTGCGATGTTGCCGCGATTTCCGCCTGCCGAATCGCGGTAACATCGGGCAAACAACGCATGACGCCCCAAAGAAGCTCTTGTACCTTTTTTGGGCATCATGCATTGTTTGTGCGATGTTACTGCGATTCAGCAGCCGGAAATCGCGGCAACATCGCACAGCGTTTGGGGTGCTGTTGCAAATCACGGACAACGCACAGGTGTCCCGCGATTTGCAATGATTTCCGGATCGCGGGCAGAATCGCGGTGATTCTGCCCGCGATCGCTACACTCACATGTGAACGTAGCCTTATGGGTGGCAATTTCTGGGCACTGATGAGGTGACTGTTGGGTGACAGGTGCAATTGGGGGGGGGGGGGCTGAGGACTGTGTGGGGACCTTTATTTTTGTGCTTTGTGACAGGTGTACAGAGCAGTAACTCACTGTTTCTGGCTCTGCTCTCCTCACACTGGAAACTGTGAGGGGAGAAGGGCTAGTACTGCTCTGTGTTTACATTTTGTGATTGGCTGTGACAGTGACTGTTTACTACTGCCGGTGACTAGCTGTGTTCCTAGGGAACACAGAGCCACCGACATGACCGCGCTGCGCGCTTCCGATCGCGAATGCGTGGTCTTCCTCCGGCTTTCCTATTGTGATCGGCTGTGTGATTGGAACACAGCCGATCACGTGGGAAACTTGCCAATGGGTATGGCTGTTTCCCCCCTGCCGGTGACGCGCTGTGTCCCGGGGACACGCCAGCACCGACAGTGCAGGGCGGCGCACGATCGCGCGCCTGCCCTGCCTGAATGGGCCGAAGTCATATGACGTCCGCCCAGAACAATGACCGTCGACGGCGGGGCGGGCGACAAATGGTTAAGGAGTTATGTCTCCAGAATAGCGTGCATTTGGTCTGCAGGAACTTATTTTTAGGCTGTTTTGAAGCAGCATTAAGGCTATATTGGAGCCTATATGCTTGGCATATCCTGCAAAATCAGTTGGAGCCAAGTGCAGTTGAGCTGGTGCAGCATAGTAAACATGTTCATGCCTGCTTACTTACATAAACACATGCCTGCTTACTTGCATGAACACATGCCTGCTTACTTGCATGGGCACGTTTGCATGAACACGTTTACTTATATACATGTTTGCATAAACTCATATTGCATAAATGCAAGGACACGTGTTTTCATGTTTGCGTGAGCGCGTGGTTGCATAAGCGCGTGGTTGCATAGATGCATGTTGCATAAACGCATGCTTGCTATTTGCGTGGATGCATGTTGCGTGGATGCATGGGTACATGTTTGCATGGACATGTGTTTGCATAGGCAAGTGTTTTCATGTTTGCAGGAATACGTGTTTGCATATATGCATATTTGCATAAACGCATGCTTGCATGCTTCCATAAATGCATATTGCATAAAAGCATATATTGCCTTGAACGGCATACATATATGCTTAATTGCCTTAAACGGCATACATATATGCTTAATTGCCTTAAACGGCATACATATATGCTTAATTGCCTTGAACGGCATACATATATGCTTAATTGCCTTGAACGGCATACATATATGCTTAATTGCCTTGAACGGCATACATATATGCTTAATTGCCTTGAACGGCATACATATATGCTTAATTGCCTTGAACGGCATACATATATGCTTAATTGCCTTGAACTACATACACATAAATACTTAATTGCCTTGGACTGCATACATCTATGCTTAATTGCCTTGGACTGCATACACCTATGCTTAATTGCCTTGGACTGGATACATCTATGCTTAATTGCCTTGGACTGCATACATCTATGCTTAATTCCATTGGACTGCATACACATATGCTTAATTGCCTTGAACTGCATGCATATATGCTTAGTTACATTAAACTGTAAACATACAGTATGTGCTTATTTGCCTTGCACTACATACATAAATGCATGAATGGCAGAAATACGTATATACCTTCATATTGGCATACCTAGGTGACTGCATAACAACATACCTGGGTACCTGCATACTTGTATACCTACGGGGTTGTACAATTGTAGACCAATGTTGTTTTGGGCCTGCATCCTTGGGGGACTACGTATTAGATATTGCTACATTTTTTACCTGTTATACCAGCTAAAATGGCTCCAGAAGGGAGAAGCAGGCGGGCGAGGCAGGTGCACCGCTCTCAGGTTCAGTGATCTGGTGGTATCCACATCTCCCGATGTCCAGTGGTTTCAGGTACATCTGAGCCACTGTGGTGTTTGGCATTGCAGTGTTTCTTGACTCATTCATGTTTTGCCAGATGGACTGCAGCCACATCACCCTGAACTTACCTGATCTCCGTTGATCGGAACCAAAGCAGGATCAAGCCTGGTTAGTACTTGGATGGGACTGCCTGGGAATACCAGGTGCTGTAAACTTTCCTCTCCTGAGTTAGGAGGCATCTGAGGCTGCTGTGGTTTGAGATTATCTTGAACCAGAGCATCAGACTCTGAGGTGGGTCATTCCGTCTTGGTACCTTCTGGGTCTGCCACAGAATAGTCTTTTGTCTTGCATTGGCTCTTAGAGCAGAAGCTATGGGCTCATTATTGTAAAACACTTGAAAAGTAATGGTTCCAAAACCTGACATGACGTGAGTTCTAGCTTAAGATCTCAAACCGCTGGGGAACCTTCTGTTTTAGATAGGCACCGTCTGTTCAGTGATGACCTCTCTGCAAGAGGTAGATTTTGGGGTTCATAGTCATCGATAACGCATATCTTCATGTGCCATTTTTTTCCAGGCTCATCAAAGGATTCTGCAATTGCAGTAGAAAGTCGTCTTTTTGTTCATTTGTGACTCGGCACTTCGAGCTAGACACCGCTCCCGAGGGTCTGCAAAGCTCCAAGCCCCGGTGCTGGACTTGCGGAAGTCACAGGGGGTGTCAATCTCGGTATACGCTAATAATCTTTGCTCAGGAAGCAGTCAGTTTCAGGTTTTTTTTCAATACATTTCTGCAGGAGAAAATTGTATCTAGGTTAAAGCATGTTCCCTAAAGACAGTCCTACTCCAAGCTTTTTTGTAGAGAATTATTCCCTCTGTCTGGAACATGATGATCTAAACATTGCATTGCCAGAGGGCTCTGTTCCTTGGATGTTGCAGAGCTAAAATTGGTGGTTAATGGTTCGGAATCTAGAGAGGGAAAAATTCTTCCTTTCAGGGGTTTGGAAGAAAATAACCACTGAGGCAAGTCGCTCCAGTTGGTTTGAAGGTGGGTACAGTTCTGTGGACTTGACTTCCACAGGAGAGAATACTGCCCATCGATATCTTGAAAGTTTTGGCCAGTACACCTTGCTCTAGATTATTGAACAAACCAGTTGTAAGTTCAATCCGACAATGCCTCTACAGTGGCATATAATCAACAACCAGGGCGGCACCATGAGTTGTGCAATTCTGGAAGGGAACCCCATTCTGTCTGGGGCAGAACAACAGGTGCTGTTTCTGTCATCGGTGCATATTCCAGGTATAGAAAAAGGACAGTGGGGTTTTCCAGTCATTAGCAACTAATGTCGAGACCATGCTGCTTCCTGAGACATGTTTTGGCAATCTGTCAATGTTGGGAAACTCTGCAGGTGGATCTACTGTATTCCAAATTCTACAACAAGTTGGACAGGTTGTGTCCGGGACGAGAGTCCTGCTGGAAATAGGGGTAGATGCACGGGTAACACCTTAGGGACCAGTTCTCCCTAATTGAGGCCTTCCCTTTGTGTCCACTACTACCGCATCTTTTGTGAAAAATCTGGGAGGTGGTAACACTGATAGTGTTAGCCAAAATAGCCCAGGAGGGCTTGGTATGCTGACATAGCCTAGGACATTTCCAGTCCAGCTGGACCTAATTGTGTTAAGTCCTGTTATCTCCGCTCTGTTAAGCGCCTGGAAGCCGGCATCAGGGAACTTCAATTACAGGACTTGGAAATATTTTGTGCCTGGGGTGAAACCAGGATATGTGAGTGGGAGTTTCTTTCCTTTCTCCAATCTGGAAGGGAAGTGAGATTGGCTTTAAATACCATTAAGGGTCAGATTCGTCTCTATCCATTTTTTTTCCAGAGGCTGTTGTTTCTCACTCCTTGATTCATACTGCATACAGGGTGTAACACAGACAGTCCCACCTGTCAGGCCACCCTTGTGTCCTTGGGACTTGACTTTGCTCTTGACTGTCCTTGCAGAGGCCACCTTTTAAACCATCTTGAAAAATGGTTATTCCTTTGACTCAGAGGGTGGCTTCTTTGGTTGCTATCACTTGGGAAAGGAGCTATTCTTGGTCTAACATCGTAATAAGGTGATGTTGCGTCCTCATCCATCTTTTTTGCTTAGAGTGGTTTCTAGTTTTCACTTGAATCAGGACAGTATCTTGCCTTTCTTTTCTAATCCCAGTTTGCAGGAGTAAGATCACTGCATACTCTGGAGGTAGTTCAGGCGGTCAGGATTTACTTGAATTGATGGCGCAGGTCAGGAGTCCTGGTTTGTGTTGCCAGCAGAGCCCTGGAAGGGCAGGAGGCATCCAAATTACCTATTTTTTTCTTTGGATCTGCCATTTAATTATTCAAGCCTATGGCTTGAAAGGGCAAGGTTCCCACCCCTATTTGGTATGAGTGCTCACTACCAGGTGTGTGGGGGCATCTTGGGCCATCCGCCATCAGGTGTCAGTGGCTCAGGTGTTTAGGGCCACTACATGGTCTTTTGTTCATACATTCACAGAATTTTGCCAGATGGATATCAAAGCCACTGAGGATACTGCTTTGGCCACAGTACTTTATGGGCGGCAGAATATGTCCTTGTCAGGTGGCAGTTTCTGTGATTTTTGTCTCCCTCCCCTCAAGGGCATTGCTTTAGGACATCCCACATAGTAATTATTGTGGCTGCTCTGTGTCCCGTGATGTACGATAAAGAAAATTGGATTTTGGCTACAGCTTACCTGTAAAATCCTTTTTTTGGAGTACACCAAAGGTCCCTCCCCTCTTTTTTTTGGGATATTCATTGCTTTGCTACAAAACGGATGTACTTCCTGTGTAGGCGGGGGTATATAGAGCAGGACTTCCTGTTTGTTTGAGCTACCAGTGTCCATTCACCTATAGGTGGCGCATAACCCACATAGTAAATATTATGGCTGCTCTATGTTCAGTGATGTACTCCAAGAAAAGGATTTTACAGGTAAGCTGTAGGAAAAATCCAATTTTTCATTAGACTCTCTCTGCCTTTCAGAAAATACCTTGGTGTTTTTTTTTCCAGAATGGGGGGGGCATTTTGTGGGGGTTCTGTCATGGCACTTCAGGAACTCAAGAAAAGTGACATGTAGTCAGGAAATTAGGTGCATAATTTATGCTCCTTGAAAGTTCAAAGGGGTTTCTTGAATTTTGGGACCCTCTATGCATCTAGGCAGTGAAAAAGTCTTGCACATTTGGTATCCTTATACTCAGGAGGAGTAGCAGAATGTGTTTAGGGATGTAATTGTTAATACACCTATGCTGTGTGTGAAAAATAGTGTTCTAAAATGACGACTTTATGAAAAAAACTAAATTTATTTAATTTCTTATTTTTACCAAAGATTTTGACAAAAAAATTACAACTTCAAAAACGCACCATGGCTTTTAATAAATACCTTGTACTGTCTACTTTACAAAAAAAAATTATAAAAACAGTATTTGTACTGTCCTGGCATTTTAGGGCCCCAAGAATTGGTATAGGCAGCCAGTACAGAAGAACTGATACATTATTAAATATATACCATCATTTGTAGACTCTAAAACACAGACTAAATAAGATACACATATTTGTTTTTTTTCTGCCGAAGAAATATAGCAGGACACATTTTGGCCTAAATTTATGAAGAAAGATTTATTTGCAGAGTTTTATAACAGAAACTAACTAAAACTTGTTTTCAGACTTTTCGCTCTTCATTCCTTTTATAATGTAGAAAACCCAGTGGTGATTAAAGGCTAAGTTCACCTTTACCTTTTACTTGGAGCCCATGTTTAATTTCTTCAGTCTTGTTCATTAGGGGCTTTATGACCCCCTGCCTAATGCTGTACGCAGATACTCGGCTTCTTCCAGGCATATCACACATTTTTTTACATTGGATGTTAAGCTGGTTTATCTGCCTGGCCTTCAGTAGGTGGGAATCCCAGACATCATGATTTACAGTAGGTATGCCGAATCATATTATTGAGGTTAAAAATTAGGTCTATCATTTTTTAGAATGAGGCTGGGGACTCACGTACGCCAAAAAGGAAGGGCCACATACTTGTACAGCCCATCTGGCATCCAGTGTCTTTTGCCCTATCTGTTAGGGGAACCTGCCAAAATCCAGTGTGGTAACGGAACTGTCAGGACCCAATCTTTATATCAGCTCATCCGCCACGGGCATGGGATAAGTATCAAATTTGGATATTTCATTTTAGCCTTTTGAAGTCATTGCAGAACATCAGGCTGCTATCTGGCTTCTAGATCAGTACTATGGCACTTGACCACTTGCTATTGAATTGTCCTAAAACCCTAAGGGCTAACATTTTTAGTACCTCTTATAAAATGGTAATACACAAAAATAATATATAACATTAATTTGCCCAGGTAAATCTGAAAACGTGCCTCGATTTTTCTGCAAGAATTCTCTCACCTCCGGAATCTGAGTAGCAGATAGGGTCTCTGACCTGACCCCCTAACCTCTGGTATACTGTTCACTGATTATACTTTAGGGTTGCTCTCTGCTGATCCTTCAAGGGTTTCATTAGGTTAATATGGTGTATTTGGATAGAATTTCTCTTTCTGGGCTGCTATACTTGTTTTTGACATAATTTTTTCCTCCTCTGATCCTATAGGTGTCCTGCCAATTTACCGTCTAAAGTGGGTTAAAGGCTCCGATTTTAGCAGGGCAGTTTTAAACTCTTGCCTGCATCACCTGCTGTTATCCTGTCCTGCATCTAAACAATGTGTTCAATTACACTTTTTTTGAGGTGTGGCCTCTTGCTTTTATGTTTCCTGGGCTATAAACAGGAGTTCCCATATCTCCCCGAGTAAAGACCTGATGGCTGTCAGTCAGCAGCTCCATACTCTGCCCCCCTTCCCCCCCATGCTCACTGGAGTGCTGGGATGTAGAGGAGGTGGGAGCGGCCGGCTCAGGCTCTCAGCAGGTGAGCTGCAGGCGGGTCCAGGCATGTGGGGGATCCCAACTCCATTGTTGCAATCTTGCCCGAGCCTGGACAAGCTCTGTGACGTCAGAAGACAGCTGTCTGCTGAAAACGGGTCACAGGAGTGCAAAACGAACTGCACTCCTGTGATCCACAGAAGAAGTACAGCGAAACGAGCTTTGGCTGTACTTCTCCTTTAGTTATAGTAACAGGAAGTGTCCATATTTTCCATCCTTATCAGCCACTTTTTAAAACACAGAAATAAGTAATTCTATTGAACTGTTCTACCAGCTTTTTCATTTTGGTTGTGGTACAGAGGTGAGTAATTTTCAACAACCGACACAGATCTTAAGGAATAGCTCTTTTGCTATAACCTTTGGAGACGTGTTTCTGAGCAGGATTGCCTCTGTATACTAGGTGACCAAGTCAATGAATATCAATATGTACTGTTGCTCCTTAACCACTTGCCGACCACCGCACAACTATATACTGCGGCGGTCAGCCCCTCCTGCGCAAATTGACGTACCGGTATGTCACCCGCCCACGAGCCTGTAGGGGGCGAGCGCGCGCCGCCGAATACGCGCTCCCACCCCCGCTCATTCCCTGACATCCCCGCGCATGTGACCGGTGGCTCCGATGTCCGCCGGTCACTCGCGATCTCGTGCAGGAGAGGGAGAAAGGCAGACGGCTGATGTAAACACAGCTGTCTGTCATTCTCCCTGATGTAAGTACAGAGACTATACGATCCTGCTATGTAGGATCGTATGTCTCTGTGGTTGCATCACAAGCCACGCCCCCCCACAGTTAGAATCACACCCCTAGGGATACATTTAACCCACTGATCACCAATAAAGTTAACCCCTTCCCTGCCAGTGTCATTTTAACAGTAACAGTGCATATTTATAGCACTGATTACTGTAGTAATGTCACTGGTACCCCCAAAAGTGTCAAAAATGTCAGTCAGGGGTCCGATCTGTCCGCCACAATGTCGCAGTCCCGCAAAAAAAAAAAATCGCAGATCGCCGCCATTACTAGTAAAAAAAAAAAAAGCAGTAAAAATGACATAAATCTTTCCTGTAGTTAGTAAAACGCAATAACTGTTGCGCAAACCAATCAAAATACGCTTATTGCAATTTTTTTTAACAAAAATATGTAGCAGAAAACAAATTGGCCTAAAATGTTAAAAAATTTAGATTTTTACATTTTTTTTTGAGAATTTCATATAAAAATTTTTGAAAAATATTGTTATTTTTTCAAAATTGTCGCTCATTTTTTGTTTATAGCTCAAAAAGTAAAAATCGCACAGGTGATTAAATACCACCAAAAGAAAGCTCTGTTTGTGGGAAAAAAAGGACGTCAATTTAACTTGGGTACATCGACGCACGACCGCGCAATTGTCCGTTACAGTCACGCAGTGCTGAATTGCAAAATAGAGCCTGGTCTTTGAGCAGCCAAATCCTCCGGGGCTTAAGTGGTTAATAGACTTTGGTAGAGGACTGACCAGATTCATAGCAAGCTTCCTTAAAGGGACCTCCTGTTATAGGCAAGGGTGCCAGCAGACTTGAAATATGTGGCTGGAATGCATTAATATGATATCCAAGGCAAGATTTACAATACTTCTCTACTGCTTCGTGAATAGTGGGACAGAAAAAAAGGGCTGCTCATACTGCTCTTTTGATTTTGCTACCACCCAACACATGAAAATGAGCCAAATACAACAAAATCCTTGAATGAGACTGGAGAACTAACATCTGCTCTACACCTTGCTCCAGTTACTTTATGTCATGTTACAGAAAGTCATGATATACTTCATAATAGGGTATACCAGGTTAACTTCTGATTCCTTAGGTACCCAGTATATTAACTTACCTTTTTTATTGCATTTGCCATTTTGTAATCCCACAACTGCGTGGTCCCAAAACCTTCCCTGACTACTGGTATATCTGTTGTTTCTGGCTTTGAGGAAGTTTTCTCTAACTCCCCAACCATTACTTGTAGTTGAAAGTTGTCATGTAGATCTGAAATAGGGGTGTCAATGTCCCTCTCAAGTTCATGCAAAATATTAAAATCATTTACTTCAGACACATTTTAATACTGGTTACCTGTTTTTCCCACTGCAGAAAAGTAAAAATGAGTCATGTCTGCAAAAATTCCAGCTGTTTACTGAAATTGCACAATAATCGCATTTACCACAATCCTTGGTTGAGGTTACTGTGTATACTGTATTTTAGTTTACTTTTAATATGGGAAACTGTAATAATTTTTATTTCCATTAGATTGGCTGCCAAAAAATATATTGGTGCAACAAATTACAAGGAAAAACTTCACAGTGCCTTTACACCATGTGGAACATTTGTTTTAGCAGGAAGTGAAGATGGGATGGCATATGTCTGGAATGCAGAAACAGGTATGTTTCACGTCATGTTTGATGTGTATTTGATAATTATATTAGACTGTTTAAAATACTTTGAGGGATTGCTGCAGCCTAGGTATTAGGACACTAAGTCCCGGTTCACACTATAACGATGACCGACATTGCACGTGATTCGGAGCGCACTCGTTTGAAAATCACATGCAATGTCTGTGCGATGCGAATTCAGCCATACAGATTGTATAGCTGAATTTGCATCGGATTTGGACACAACACGCACAGGACCCTTTTTTGGGTCCGCATCAGAATCGGATTGCATGGTGGTTTACACCAATGCAATCCGATTCTTGTCCAAACTGACAGTTCGCACTGCGATATGCAAACTGACCTGGGGGTGTCGTTAACTTTGTATTGACACCCCTAGCGATTCGCATATGGCAGTGTGAACTGCCTGCAATTTGAATGCGATTTGGAAACCCACAGTGGACTCACAGGGTTCCCGTATCCCATATATGTGAACCGGCACTAAGATATACTGTATATAAGGGCCAGATCACATCTGTGCAGTTTTAGCAGGGTGCTTATTAGGAGGGTTTTAGGCATGCTACCATTAAACACTTTAGAACACATGCTTTGATAAAAGTGCATCAAAGATGCAAAATGCAGGACTTTTTTTAGCACCTAAATGCACGGACAAAGGCACAGAAGTCTAGGTGTGTGATGTTATTTCTTTGTAAAGGTAATAACTGTGCCCTTGCCACAAAGCTGTTCTTGCTCTGAGTATCATTTTTTCTGCCATCTTGTCAGAATAAAGGTTCAGGTTTTCCTTTGCAGTGATTAGATTCCTGCAGCCTCTCATATTTCACTGATTAATGAAGGAAGTCAGATCTGCTTGCATACCACAAATCCATGATCACCAAAAGATCAACAAGTTATCCAACATACTACTTGCTTTTTCTGTTATCAAACCGGATTTGTTTTTAACTTTTTACAATCAGATACAATCCAGTGACATTACAGCACTATCTATATCAGCATTACACATGCCATTAGACTAAGACATAAATGGAGTACAGACAGGTACAATACCTGTACAGGCTTATCCTCAACAAAGTATACAGGTAACATAGCAAAGGAAATGAACAGAAACACCCACAAACTTAAAGTCAACTATACTAATTGAGATTAGTGTTGGTCTAACAGGGCATTTCATTAGCTGCATCTGGACCAGTTTACGGGGACTGAGGACCTGAGTGTCCAACCACGGCTCCCCAAAGCCTTTCAAATTTTCCTAGGCAACCTCTATGTTGGTAAACATATTTTTCAAAAATAAGAGTGTTTTCCACGTGCGTCACCCATAATTGGTGTAAAGAAGGATCAGGTGACTTCCTGATGGCTCGAGTAAACCCTACCCTCATGGGCTCCTCTGGTATTAGTTCACTTAGGATGCCTAACAAGCAAAAGTTATGGTTAAGAGGTACCACAGAGTTTAACCCTCCTCTTATGTTAGAATTCCGTTACTATCCTTGATGTTTAGGGTCGGTTTTGACCCGTGTTTTAAATCAGCCATAAAATACCCTCTGAATAATTATTTATCATCAAATTTGTTTCTTACTTCTTGGTTACCTTGTTAGGCTTCTTTATCCTTGAAAAGATTGGTTTTAATATTTTTGGTGTGACCCCTTAGACCTTTCTTTTGATAGCATACCTCTCATTTTCAAATTTAAAAAATGGTAAAATAAAGTCAGCAACTCTGAAATGTATTTGTCCTATGTTTCTTCACTTTATTTAGAGAAGCAGACAAGCAGCAAAAGAGATAGGCCCCTCCCTAACTACAGCTCACAGGGTTGAGAGGGGATTGGCTGTCAGTGTTACTAAGCAGAGAGAGTGTTTATGATTTCACTTTTGGCACTTATTAGTGTCCTAAAATCCTATATTATAACTGGGTCAGAATTGACCCTAACACCATGAACATCTTACACCACAGTATTTTATAATTTAGTGAAAAGGATTATTTTTCTATTACATTATTTAAATAGAGGTTCCTGACAAAGTAAAAAAATCTTGATGCAATAAACAAATTTATGTGATACTTATAGACATTCAAAACCTGAAAACGGGTCGGTTCTGACCCTAACATAAGAGGAGGGTTAAATACCTTATTAAGGATACCCAGGACTGCTGTCCTGTAGCGGTGTAGCTTGGGACACCTGCAAAGGAGGTGAATAATGTCACCCCTGTCTCTTTTATATCTATAGCACAGAGGGACCGTGAGTATGCCCACATCATGGAGTTTAGCTGGAGTGTAATGAGATCTCAGGACTATATATAATTGGGACAATCTTTGCAAGGAAATCAGAGAGCTTGTTACTACAGCTTGTAACGCATCCTCCTATTGGTCTTTCGACAGCAGTCCCAAATCTCTCTCCCATCTCAATCAGACATTAGTGGGGTATCCATCCAAATAGTTACTCAACAGCATACTGTAACATTGGGATATAAGGCCCTTAGCATGGTCAGCTGAGGAAATTAAAGTAAAGACTGGGGTTGGCGATAAGATTCATGGAATCTCCCCACCCTGGGCTCTAACAGCATGTTGCAGTTGTATGTAGTAAAATTGCATGTATGGGGGAGAGAAAACTTTAGAACTGAGAAAGGAAGCAGGGTCCCATTCTGGAAGATGTGAACTAAATGATTCATCCCAAAAGCCTTCCATCTGATGCCTTGTTTTAACTTGGCCAGCTAACCATATGATCAATTACCTCATATCGAACCATATTAAGTGAACCCCTCCACCCGTTGCAACTGCTTAGCTTTATTCCAAATTTTGTGTAGTAGATTGTTAGTGGGGAAACTTACTACTGGCTTGAGACTCATCAGAACTTTTTTTGGTCTCTGATTTACTTTGACTTGACTGTACTCTGAATTTAAAACCGTTTCTGATACTGGTTTCAAGGTGTCCAGGCATCTATCTACTTTACTTTTGGAATTAACAGAGCTGCAGGAATATTTTTTGCCCTGAACCCTTTGGCCACTATACAGCTCTGCATAGGCATAGCTAAGTGTCTTGGAAAAAAAGTAGGTGTGAATTTATTGTTCTCTTTCACAGCTAAACATCTTGGGAGAGTGGTCATGTTTTGAATTACCTTTTGTTTTATCATGTAAGGGCCTTTTTTCATAACTAGATTGAGCTGAAACTCTTTAAATGTAATAATTAAACCACTGCATTCTCTAACATCTTTATTTCACGATAAGTACAATAGTTTCTGTACTTGAGCATGTTTACATGCATGAACAGTATGATTAATGGTTTGTTAGTGTAGCTAAAATGTTTATAAGCCAAAGTATCTTATATAAGTGCAATTTACAGTCTAGTAGTGTTTCAGTTAAAAAAAATTATCTTAATCATACAGTACAGGCAATGTATTCATATACCCTGGGTTATCGGCTTGTATGTTCAAGTGATTGGACACTTGCAAGCTTTTAGAAACCCCCCCCCCCTTAACCCTACCCAAATCTCCATAATTCCTCATTTTTTGCTAATGCCTATAGATGATGGACCTCTTCTACTTTCTGGAGAAACCAGCTTTACTAGCTCAATTTTTTTTCTCTATTATTTTATCTTCTGGTTCTTCAATCAACCCCCACTGTATTCTACTGTCTACACCATGGGTGTCCAACCTTTTGGCTTCTCTGGGCCACATTGAGTGTAGAGAAATTTTCTCGGGCCGCATATAAAATATATACTATAGTTAAGATATATAAGTAATAAAATGCCGCCGCGCCCTTCCCGCGCCGCCGCACCCCCCACACTAATTTAACACAGCTAGAGGATGATGAAATGAAATGGAATCAGCATACAGAGGTTTACTTCTTCTGAGAGATATTAAAGGAACACTCGAACCACCATGACCACTTCAGTGATTTGAAGTGGTCATGGTGGTAGGAGTCAGAAACACTGCACATGCTCGCCCCCACCCCTTCCCTCAGAGGCAGCCTCTGCCTACTGTTAGTTGGAAGCCGCTGTGGCCATGCCCCCGACCCGACTTCCTTCCTCCCCAGCAAAAAAAAAAAATTTGTAAGGGGGCAGTGGGCCGCATTGTCTGGGGTACTGGGCCGCATGTGGCCCTTGGGCCGCAGGTTGGACATGCCTGGTCTACACTGAAGCAGTGTATCTGGACCGGTGCAACCTAGGTAAAACCTTTTGGAGTTGTACCCGAACCCCACGCTGTAGGGACAGCCTGTAAGTTTGCTTGGCACTTGATGCAGCACACTTAGCTGCAGGGTGCTATACAGATCCAGCACTATGGAACCCAGTCCTGGGGACCCCTTCTGAGGTATGCCCACAGTGATGGGCAAAGCATTGACTTTATTTACAGTGTAGCATCGTGGATTTGTCAGACAGGGCCACCCTTTATCCTTGTGCAAACGAGGATATGTTTGGAATTTGTTCACAGTGTAAACTTTTTAAAATTCATCCCTTCACGGCTCATTCTCAGTGGGAGGACCAGGTGTCACACCACTGGTCACACATATTTATGTCGCTGTTACCTAGAGACCATATACGGTACTGAGGTGCTTCCTGCCTCCCTTTTGCTATGAGGATTAGTTGCAGGATGGTCTACACTTGGAGGACTGTGTAATCCTACCAGGCACTTTTTTAACCTATCTCCCACAATCTACTCAGTAAGTACCCCACAGGGGAATATGCTCACTTGTAACTATGGTGGAGACCAGGCAAAAAGGAGCCACTTCTAAACAGCAGGTGAACATTCACTCTATCAAAGGGCCGCACAACACCTACATTTAGAGTGACGACACATCCCTTCACCAAAGCAGGAACTGGTTTTCACACCTGGCTCAGCACCCGACTCTATCTCTGTTTCAGCCATACAAGAAGTAGTCCACTTGACAAAAGCAAAATTCTCTGCATCCTGGTACTGATTATGGCCTTAAGCTGGCCATAGATGAATTGTTTGTATTTTTGTTTGTTTTTTCAGCCAGCTGATAAAAAAAAAAAAGGATTCCCCCATCCACACTATTAAGGTGGATGGGGGAAGTCTCCCCCTTGTGCTAATGTATTTTGACAGCGAGACTCCTTCACTGTCAGAATACACTGATCAGTGTTGCAGCCCATTGGCTGCAGCACTGATCGAACCAGAATTTTACAACATTCCCGTTCAAGAGAAGCTGATCGTTAAATTGACTCTGTAGTGGGAATGGCCAAAGATGGGTGAAAAGTTGGCCAGCCTCTGCTCAACGGGACAAGTTTTGATCCATCTATGGCCAACTTGAATTCAGGCATATTTGTCCAGAGTTATACATGCCCCAACTCTTCTCCTACTCTTGTTTCTCAACCAGAGTTGGACCCTAATATGCCAGTCCTAGAGGATGTTGAATCAGAGGGGAATGAAGAAGTCATAGAGGCAGTGTTTGAGGAAGCTGCAGAATATTTCTGTACCCCACATTGTCACCGTATTGAAGAGAGAGCTTCACGCAAAATGCTTGCTAACTTTGAAAAGCTTATTGCCTCTGTCTGCAAAAGCCTTGGCATTTGGGCAGGTTGACTCTTCACTATCTTGGCATGCCTCTTTGGAAATAGAGAATTAAATAAAAAAAAGTTGCAAAACATTCCCTGTACATGAACAGGTAGAATTTACAGTCTGATGATTGGGTGACTCCTAAAAGGATTTTCACTCCTCCCAAAAACCTTTGCAGAACTCTATCCAGTGGAAAAAGCATTTGCAAAAAAAGTGGATAGTTTCTGTGATTAATCCAGTCATCTTTGTCCTAAACAAAGATCTCACTTTACTTATTGAAAATGTTCTGCCTTTTAAAGCCCTGAAACCAGCTCTTGCTTCTATTTCTGTATGGTAAATGGAAGCTAACTGGACTAGGACAATAAATAACCAACTATACCTTGCCTTTTAGGATGGTATTTTTGCAAAGAAACTGCCTTTTGCTCTTCTTTTCTGTGTAGATACCCTAGGACACCATGTGAGGCAAATAGTCAGAATGTCTCTAATCTCCATTCATGTAAAAGGTGAAATGGTGCTGTGTTCTGTCCATTATGTTTTTTTCCTTTGATTCTCAGAGCCATATAGTGGTTATTATGTGGTATTTTAACCGATTGAGCAAATTGTTTATAAATAGTCCCATAAATAGACGAAAGTAACGGTTTAAGAGTATTACTAAGTATTTTTGTTCCATTATATGTTAGGTATTTGCTGACTGTAAACTAGGAGGTACTACTAAGAAAGTACATGCAAGTAGAGGCCTAGTTGCTTTTCATTTTGCCTTGGCTATCTTAGTGACTTATTTTGTCAGTATGCGAGTTAAAGGGTTTAAAATGTACTTTCTCTAGCGCTCATTGACAGACGTAGTCCTCGGTGATACACCACCTTCGGGTTATGTTGCCTCCACAGGAGCAGGACTAGACAGGAAATTAAAAAGCTCTGGCCACACCCCAGGGGCAGTCCCAGAGGGTATATCCTCTCTCTCTCTGCCTCAGCAAATCAGTTATTTTCTGTCTAGTTAGGAGTAAGGACCTAGACACCTTGCTGGGATCTTAGGTCCTGGCAAGAATTTTTTCTTAAAGGATTTTTTTAGACAGCTTTTTTCTCCAGTGTTCCTGTGAGATCTTCAAGCAAGAAAGCTGAACTGGGCGACGGGCTGGATGTTGAGATCCGGTGGTCACCCCAGTTCAGCCTACGAGCGCGTGCAGGCCATAGCTCCGCGCTGGGTCGGCCGCGACAAAGTCCCATTAAAGGACTGTCCACGCGAGTTAAACGTCTCGCTGAAACGCCAAAGACCATGAGTCACGGCGTCCGTATCGGTCGACAGCCCTCCCGCCCCGGTGGAGAGGGGTACTGTCAGGAGTTGGTGCCCGCCTGGTTCCGGTATGGTGAGTAGTATGTTCCCCCTTTCCCCCTGACGGGTTTTGTGGTGAACGCGGGCCCCTCTCTGTATGGTAAGATAGAGTCCCTTTCTATCCTACAACATGACACAGATCCTCCTACTTTGAGTGTGATTTTATGTGTGCAAAAAGCCAGGAGGCTTGGTTTGGGAGCTAACAATCTAATTGTATACATGTTTTAAAGATGTAATCTGTGGCATTCTGGGAATCTTATGGGTTAAGAATAAGCTACCTACCAGTCAGAAGCCACGGACATGTAGACTGCCTTCCTAATCAGATCTCCAGCTATTAGCAGGCCTCCCGAACGGCCATGCGGTCCGCCAGGGCCGGTACCGCCAACCACGCCATATCCCCATGCAGTGAGAGTGTTGTGTGCCCTGCAGCACACCGCTATTCAGTACGGGCCGCCGCCATTTTTTTTGCTGGATCGCACGAGCCGCCATTTTGGCGTAGCCTCGTGTCTCCAGCATGGGGGCGGCCATGTTTGAGGTGATCCAAACACCTCGTGGAGCTTGGGGGAGGCGCCGGAAGGCGTACAGAGGGGCGGAGCCGCCTCCTTTCTTCCTGGGCAGCCAGCCAAAAGACTTCCTGTTTGTTAAGACAGCGCTGTAACCTGTTGCAGTTAAACTCTGAGCATCAAGTGGTGAGCCTGGGGGTCTATCTCTCTCTCTCTCGATCGATAGGGATCCCTAGCAGGTAACACTAAGGGGCTTTTGTGGGGCTGGGGGTCGAAAAAAAAAAAAAAAAAAGAAAAAGAAAAGTTTTATTTTTGAATTATATTATCCAGGAAGTAACTGGAGTTATCATGGACCCTGCCACACATATTCCCCCACCTGTTTCCCTTGAGGGGGCCACGGGACCCGCCGGTGCACAGAGTATAGAGTCATTTACAGCAATTTTGGAGTCTATGGTGGCTCGGGTGGAGGCGGCCTGTCAGGGACGGGGGTCAAGGAAGCGACCCCCGCCTACCCCTATACCATTTGACACCTCTGACTCAGATTCAGAGGTGGTCACGGCAGTTGCAGGTTCCTCTGCAAGGGCTGTTATCCCAGGTAAAGCCCCCTCAGACAGTGAGGAGGACGCTTCTTCTCCTGCTATTATTCAGGAAGAAGCATTGGTGGACGCACTAGTTATGGCAGTGCAGGAAACCTTAAAACTTGAGGCTTTACCGGCAGAGGCAACTGAAACAGAGATTCCTTTTGGTACTAATAAGCCCATCAAGACGATGAAGGCTTTTCCTGTACCTAAATGTTTCGGTAATCAGATTAAAGGAGAATGGGAGCATTCTAAACGTACCTTTACTATTTCCAAGCGTATTGCTAGACGCTATCCGTTTGAGGAATCCATCATTAAGAAATGGACGGTACCACCAGTCGTGGATCCGCCTATTTCCAGGCTAAATAAAGCCACGGTTATTCCAGTGGAGGACACTTCGTCCTTTAAGGATCCGGTGGATCGAAAGATGGAAGCAGAGTCCCGCACCATCTTCTCTCTGATAGGGTCAGCTTTTAGACCAGTAATTGTTATTGGTCTAGTTTCCCAGACACTTACGGAATGGGCGAAAATGGTACGCCAAGATCTTAGGGGAAAAGATATTCCCCAGGAGACATCTGATTTGATGGAACAGATTATACAAGGGCTACAGTTTATCTGTGACGCAGCCTTGGACACTACTCCCTTATTAGGGTATGCATCTAAGACAGCGGTGATCCTCAGACGTGTGCTATGGTTAAAATGCTGGTCAGCTGACCTAGGTTCCAAGAAGACCTTGACAAATCTCCCCTTTCAGGGGAATCGTCTATTTGGGGCCAACCTAGATGAAATCATTAAGGATGCCACTGGGGGCAAGAGCACTTTTTTGCCACAGGCTGCTAAAGCTAAGGGACCTCGCAACAAGCGAGGACCTTTCTTTACCGCCCATAAAGGGTGCCCGGCTGGTACTAGCGGGAAAGGCAAGACTCCTCCAGGAGGGTTCAAGAAGGGCTGGTCGGACAAGCAAAGGACCAACCCAGCCAAACCCGAAGCAAAGGAGTACACAGCCTGAAGGTGCGCCCCCACCCGGTTTCAGGGTGGGGGGACGTTTTCACCGGTATTCAGGACATTAGATCGAGCATCAACCACTACTACCGGTGCGATTCTTCCCTTCCAACATTTAAGTACTACAGGAAGCGGTAATTACCGTTCCCTGAATAGATCTTTTCCTTTACCTTTTCCTAAGATTAGTCCCGATACCTCACAGGAATCGGATCTGGTTGACCAGATAGGCCAAGTAGCCTCTAGTCGGGTGACTTCGGTCCCTGAGGTTCAACCAGAAAAGATCACCTTTCCTGATAACTATCAGGTATCTGATAAATGTGTGGGAACAGAAAACGACCAGACTTTCTCGGATGGTCGGGGCCAGATACCTCTAGGGACGCCTGGTTCAGATCCAATCAGCGCCAGTGGTCCTAGAAATTCTAGGCTGGCCTCCTCAAGCCGGCCTGGCCGACTTGGACATGTTAGTCGTAGGCGTTCCGTGGGAACTTCGTCTCAGGGAGTGTCTGTGGTCTCAATGACCAATTTACCATCATGCTTTACAGTCGCTGGGTTTAATGGCCTGGCCATTGAGACCCAAGTACTGAAGGACAGAGGTTTGTCAACTTCAGTCATTCCTACCCTTATTAAAGCAAGGAAAGCGACTTCCAGCAAAACTTATATTGCGTGGTGCGAATCTTTAGGATTTCCTCCACGTACCTATTCGGTGTCTCGAATATTGGCCTTTTTGCAACAGGGGGTTGAGCAGAAGCTAGCCTTGAGCACCATCAAGGGTCAAGTTTCAGCATTAGCAATCTTCTTTCAGAAGCCTTTAGCTACCAAATCCTTGGTGCGGAATTTCATCCAGGGGGTGCGGCACCTGGCTCCTCCAGTCCGCACGCCCTTACCGCCTTGGGATCTTAATTTGGTTTTGTCGGTTCTACAGAAACCTCCCTTTGAAAACATCAGGGAGATTCCCTTGCTTACTTTATCCCAGAAGGTGGCCTTCTTGGTGGCTATTACTTCTGCTCGCAGGGTGTCAGAACTGGCTGCATTATCATGCCAGTCCCCATACCTAGTGATTCATAGGGATAAGGTAGTACTTCATCCTAAGCCATCTTTTCTTCCCAAGGTGGTTTCAGATTTTCATCTGAATGAAGATATTGTACTACCTTCCTTGTGTCCTCAGCCCAAGCATCATCGGGAACATGCGTTGCATTCCTTAGATGTGGTTCGGGCAATCAGGGTATACCTGAAAGCTATGGAATCATTCCGTAAGACGGATTCACTTTTTGTGATCACGGATGGCCCCAGAAAGGGTTTGCCTGCATCTGCCGCGACCATTGCCAAATGGATTAGACAAACGGTGGTACAGGCTTATTCTATTAAGGGTTAGAGTCCTCCGTTCCCTGTTAGGGCGCACTCCACTCGAGCGCTCAGTACTTCCTGGGCCTTTCGCCATCAGGCGTCAGTGGTCCAGGTATGTAAGGCGGCCACCTGGTCGTCAGTACATACCTTTACAAAATTCTATAAAATTGATGTGACGGCATCGGCGGATGCCTCATTTGGCCGCAAGGTTTTGCAGGCCGCAATTTGAGGAGACCGGTGGTCTACCTCGAGGGTTTTTTTCTGTTTGAAAAAAAAAAAAATTGTTTTCTCTTTTTTTGTTGAGTCTCATCATTAAGGATGAGCATTGTAAACTTCTAGTTGGCACCGGTTGGGCCTTCTAGATTGGGATTTGATTTCCATTTTCCCACCCCTCAGTTGTGATACTGCTCTGGGACGTCCCGAAGGTGGTGTATCACCGAGGACTACGTCTGTCAATGAGCGCTAGAGAAAAATGGATTTTTGTAAAATCTTACCGTAAAATCCTTTTCTCTTAGCTCATTGACAGACGTAGTCCCCGCCCCTCTGTTTTTTTGAGTTGGGTTAAAATCTCTAAAGACTGCTTTTTCACATAACTGATTTGCTGAGGCAGAGAGAGAGAGGATATACCCTCTGGGACTGCCCCTGGGGTGTGGCCAGAGCTTTTTAATTTCCTGTCTAGTCCTGCTCCTGTGGAGGCAACATAACCCGAAGGTGGTGTATCACCGAGGACTACGTCTGTCAATGAGCTAAGAGAAAAGGATTTTACGGTAAGATTTTACAAAAATCCATTTGTATATGTGTTTTGACATGGCATGACAAATCTCTTTTACTTGTGTTAAAGATGTTTCTCTTACATTCGTTGATGGATACAGGTTCTCTCCTTAATTATTGACCATAGGGTTTAAATGCCACCTACAGGAGTAGGACACAAGGCAGAAAAAAGAACACAGCACCACCTATGGGAACTCCTAGCTGTTATAAATTCCCTCTCGATTATAGGCAATCCAGTTGTTTGCTTACCCTCCTGTCTTTGAAGAACCACTTTGAGATGTCCTTAAGAATCATGAACAGCTGTGTTTGTCAATGAACATAAGAGAAAACGGGATTTTTATTACTCGCTGTAAAATCCCTTTCCCTGAGTTCATTGGCGGACACAGCAGCCATCCCTCCTTTTTTTTTTTTTTTTCTTTTCTTTTCTTTTCTTGTACTGCTTTGTGACTTGCATTTAGCAGAGAGGGGGTTTATACCAGTTAGGACTGCCCATAGGCAGTAGGGCTGCTGAATATAATCGAAAGATCGATGCATCGCGATTCGACCCTTCGCGATTCTGCATCGATGCGGGTTGCCGGCATAATCGATTAGGAAATTACGTCATCAGCCGCGGCCACGCCCTATCGCGCAAGGGAGAAAAAGTCACAAGATCGGCAGCGGATTGGTGGGTTAGTGGCGGGAGCTTAATAAAAAGGCTCCGCCCCTCCCCTTCCGTCTCTTTGACCCGGGCCGAGGCGCAGCAAGACATCCCCCGCGTGTATTGGCGTCCCACCTGCGGCCTTGCAGCCAAAAAGCCAGCCAGCCAAGCCACAAGCCAGAAGCCAGTCCACACTCCACAGCACAGGAGCGAGGAGCCCCAAGTGCGTCCCCATCGCAGCCAGCCAGTGCCGCCAGCCTCACCGTAGCCGACCGTCCCAGGCCCAGCCGCCGCCACGCCGCCACTGCCAGTGACGCCAGCCGCCCGCCACAGAGCAGCACAGCACCTGTCCTCCTCTGCAATGCAGTGCACAACAACCCACACAGTCACACAGCAGCAGGTATGTACTAGTCCGAACAAATAATTGTATAATCATGACATTCATGGGGGTCTTGTCTGTATCTCTGGGGGATGTCTGATGGGGGTGGGGCTGGGACAGGGGACGGTCGGTCGGGGCCCGCCCGGGGGTACTGTTCTGCTGTGGCAGTCTGGCAGCCAGGGGGGCTCTCTCTGAGTGTCAGTGGGGGCCTGGGGGTCTCTGTCAGTGTCAGCTGTTGGGGTCTGGGCAAGGGGGGGCTCACTCAGTGTTTGTCAGTGCTGTTACTTCTAGTAAAATACTAGTGTTGTTGTCTGTCTCTGCTATGCTGTTTGCATTTTCAGACCTTCCTATATGTTTGCAGTGCAAGTGCACTAAAGTATGCAGGGCTTGCAGGCCATGACAGGGTCCAGGAAAGTGTCCTTTGAAGCAAATGAAAATAAAAAGGATTCTTTTATTTGTGACTGCTTGATTGTTTTTTTTGATAAAGTTTTGAAAACCAGTGGGCTGGGCATGGGCATTGGGCAGTAATCGTGATGCATCGCGGAATCGAATCGTATCGAATTGCGACCCTAATAATCGTAATCGCATCGAATCGTGAGGTAAGTGAAGATGCGCAGCCCTAATAGGCAGTGAGCTCTTTATTCTGCCTAGTGACCTACTCCTGTAGGTGGTGCTATAAACCTGATGGTCAAGAATGAAGAGAAGCTGTGTCCGTCAATGGATTTCCCGTCATCTGCCTACAAGGCAATTGTGGATAGAACAAGTGAACTCCCTTCTAATATGTGAAAAGTTGACTTCTCAATGCCGAAACGTACATAAGAAATTTATGAATATATTGTAGAACTGGCTAGAAACTCTGGGGCTTAACCATTAGGTTACTCCAAATTTACTACATATTTTCCCTAGTTGAGTTCACCTCAGCAACATGAGAGGATACAGGACTGGAGAGAGAATCGTGGGCATTTTCTATGGGTGCGGGAGAAGGGGCTGTACTGGATGAAAAGGGTCATACAGTGCTCGAGAAATATGGAAAAACCTGCCATGCTGTACTGTATTTTGTATAATTTTTTTTTTTTTTTTTATTGTGTGTGTGCACAATATTATCTCAATTTAAAGTTTTTTATTTTCTATTTTTTTTTTTTTTTTTATTGGTAACTTAAAAATAATAACTTTGGTGACAATGAGCAGTGAGAACATTTTAATAAGTTTTAGTCTGTTTTCCTGTACCATTTTTAGATTGGTATAGACTGTTTCTTGCTAGTTTGTGCAACTGACATTATTATTTTATTGTTCTAAACCTTTTTGTGATATGTCTTCTATCACAGGGGATCAAGTAGCAAAGTATTCTGAGTTATCCTACACAGCCCCTCTTCGGGATGTTGTCTTTCATCCTCATGAACATATGGTTGCATTTTGTGCCTTTGGACCAAACCAGCCTATCCTTTTATATATTTATGACTACAAAGGTAGGTAATAATTCAAAGTAATGCCAAGGCCAGCTCTTATTAAGAACTAACTGCATTCAGAAAGTTGTTTCTGGGGGAAAAAAAAGACTAAAAGAATTAATGAAAGCTTATTAGAACAGAGATCTATCTGTGTGTAATGAGCATATGTTCCTATTTCCATTAAAAAAGACAATCAGGAGAAAATATGAATGTTTAAATGATGCAAACTTCGTTGCTAAGACCTAGTTGCTTAGTTTCCTCTTATTGAGATAGCTTTTCTATCATATTGTTTTTTCTGCATTTCATGGAGTATTCAGTTAGCACAGTACATTACAATGTTTACAAAGCAATGTAAAACTGAATTTTTGTAAAATCTTACCGTAAAATTCCTTTCTCTGAGTCCTCTGACAGTCGCCGCCCACTCATTCAGTCTTCACCAATGGGTATTGACCTCTTATCCATAGGAGCAAGCTAGGCATAAAACTTGTTAAAAACAAAGTAAT
This sequence comes from Pelophylax lessonae, assembly GCF_965119305.1. Lineage (NCBI taxonomy): Eukaryota > Metazoa > Chordata > Amphibia > Anura > Ranidae > Pelophylax > Pelophylax lessonae. The sequence goes on along the minus strand of NC_138770.1, from coordinate 435,792,095 downwards.
TTACATAGACACACCTATGGGGGCTGTCCCACTGGTCCAATACCCCCCTGCTATCAGCCATCCCAACTCAGTTTGGTAGCAAGCAGTTAAAGTCCAAAGAACCCCAAATAGAGGGGCGGGGGTGGCGACTGTCAGAGGACTCAGAGAAAGGAATTTTACGGTAAGATTTTACAAAAATTCAGTTTTCTCTTACGTCCGCTGACAGTCGCCGCCCACTCATTCAGTCTTCACCAATGGGATGTCACAAAGCAGTGTAGACATGAGGGGTGGGAAACGTAACTGTCACAAAGGCAACGCAGCACCCACATGAGAGAAAGAAACCTTACGTGAACAGAAAGGTATCCTCTGGGCAACAGAAAAGCTCAACTGGAGCAACAACCCAGGAAAGCAAATAAACAAAGGGGAAACAACCCCAACAGCCAAGGACCCACAAAACTAGGGTCCCCTTAAGGCACCGCCGCACACAGAAGTTTGCTGCCAAAGGAGGCATCTGCCGATGCCAGAACATCAAGTTTGTAGAATTTTGAAAAGGTGTGCACTGACGACCAAGTCGCAGCCTTGCACACCTGGGCCACCGAAGCCTGATGCCAGAAGGCCCAGGACGCACTCACCGCTCTGGTAGAGTGCGTCTTGACAGGGAAGGGCGGTACCCGTTCTCCTGCCGCAGACACAGCCATACCCTTCAGGAAGGACAAAAAGAGAATCCGACTTCCGAAAGGATTCAGTGGAAGACAGGTAAACCCTGATCGCCCTGACAACATCCAAGGAATGTAAGGCAAACTCCTTAGGATATTTAGGATTCGCACAAAGCGAAGGCAAAACAATGTCCTCATTAAGGTGAAAATCTGAAACCACTTTTGGAAGGAAAGACTGGTTGGGTCGCAAGACCACCTTATTTCTATGAACCATCAGATAAGGGGAGCGGCAAGACAAGGCCGCCAACTCCGACACTCTGCGTGCAGAAGTGATCGCCACCAGAAAAGCAACCTTTTTTGACAGCAGAGGCAAATAAATTTCCCTGATGTTTTCAAAGGGAGGACATTGCAAAACGGACAGAACCAAGTTCAAGTCCCAAGGAGGTAGAGGCGCCCTCCGAGGAGGGGCCAAATGACGCACACCTTGAATAAAGGTGCGAATCAAAGAGTTAGACGCCAAGGGGCGCTGGAAAAGGACGGCCAGTGCAGACAACTGGCCCCTAATCGTGGTCAACGCCAGGCGCTGGTCCACACCAGTTTGTCGGAAGGCTAACACCCTCGCCACCGAGAAGGAGCAAGGAGGGAAGCCTCTGGATTCACACCAGGCAAAATCAGCCTTCCAGGTAGGTAATAGATCTTACCGGACGAGGCTTTCCTAGCCTTGAGCAAAGTAGGAATGACCTCAGATGAGAGACCCTTGTCTCTCAGGACCTGGCCTTCAACAGCCATGCCGTTAAAGCCAGCGACAGTAGATTGTCTCGTAACGGTAGCCGCCATGGATGCTCGACGGCCAGTTGAATGATGTCCGCGTACCAGGACCGGCGCGGCCAGTCTGGGGCCACCAGAATCACCAACTTCGGTTCCGAGACCAACCTGGACAACAACTGAATAGGGGGAGGCCATATATCAGATGATACAGGTGCCAAGGCACCACCAGCGCATCCGAGGTGTCTGCCAGAGGATCGCGCGTTCTTGCCACGAACCTTCTCACCTTGTTTAGCCGGGACGTGAACAGATCCACATCCGGGGATCCTCATTTCGCATACAGCATTTGAAACACTTCCGGGTGCAGGGACCATTCCCCCTGGTCCAGGGTCTGGCGACTCAGATAATCGGCCTGCCAGTTCTCCACACCCGGGATGTGAACTGCCGAAATCGCCGGGATGTGGGTCTCGGCCCAAGACAGAATACTGGTCACCTCCTGGGCCGCCCCGGGCACTCCTGGTGCCCCCTTGGTGATTGATGTAAGCCACCGCAGTGGCATTGTCCATCTGCACCCGTACAGGGCGGCCCTGAAGAAGATCCGACCAATGGAGCAGGCACAGCTCTCAATTCCAAGATGTTTATCAGTAGGGAAGATTCCTCCACCGACCAAGTGCCCTGGGCAGACAGGTTGCCCAGAACGCCACCCCAGCCCGACAGGCTGGCATCCGTGGTAATCACCGTCCACAGCAACGGCCGGAAGGATTTCCCCTCCGCTAGAGCCGGGGACTGGAGCCACCACAGAAGATCCACTCTGGTTTGGCGACTCAGAGACACCCTCAGGTCCAGGGACTGAGGGAGCCTGTCCCATCTGGCCAGTATCTCCGCCTGGAGAGACCGCGTGTGAAACTGTGCAAATGGTATGGCCTTGAAGGCCGACACCATCCCCCCAGGGACCGCATACAGGTCCTGAGAGACGAGGACTCGTTGTCCCTGAGGGACCTGACCTCGTCCTGCAGGGTCCGGAGCTTGTCCTCCGGCAGAAACTTGGGCGGAGTCAAGGATCATCTCCAAATATGGGAGACGAACCGAAGGAGACAAAGTCGACTTCTGAACGTTGATGGTCCACCCGAACTCCTGGAGCGTCTGAACCGTAGTGGACAGATTGCGCAGCAGGCTCTGACTGGCACTCGACCTTAACAGGAGATCGTACAGATATCCCAAAGTCGCAATGCCCTGTGCCCGTAACAGGCCCAGAACAGGAGTAAAATACGCATCCTTTAGGTCGATAGAAGCCAGGAAATCTCCCGGACTCAAGGAGGCCACCACCAAACGGAGTGATTCCATGTGGAATTTCTGAACGTGCACGAAGCGGTTGAGAGCTTTCAAGTCCAGAATCGGACGCACCTTGCCCTCCTTTCTGGGCACAGTGAACAGATTTGAGTAAAACCCCTGAAATCTGTCCCGATGTGGCACCGGGACGATAACCCCCTGGGCGAGGAGATCCTGTACCGCCCGATAAAGATCTTGCAACCGATCTGGGGTCAAATGAAGATTTGAGGGAAAGAATCTGTCCGCCGGTCGTGAAAGAAATTTGATCTTGTAACCTGTTCGAATGATTTCCTGAACCCACCTGTCCGGAATCCGGAGCAGCCAAGGTTCGAGAAAACCGCGCAGATGTCCCCCCCCACCCCTAGAACGGGTGAGGGCGCCCCTTCAGGCAATGGCGGACTGGGCCGCCGCACCAACCTGGGCGGCTTTTGGCTTGCCCGCCCAGGGCTTTCTCTGGCCATCCTGGCCCTTGAAGGGTTTCCCCTTGTCCTTTGCTTTGAAGGCACGAAAGGACCCCTGATTTGGTTTAAAGGAAGGGCCCCGCTTACCGCGGAAGAACTTACCCCTAGGATTCTGGGGCAGCAGAGTGCTCTTGCCCCCAGTGACTCCTTTAACCAATTCGTCCAGGGATTCCCCAAAAAGACGAATCCCCGCATAAGGGATGTCAGACACCGTCTTCCTGGAAGTCTGGTCGGCCGACCAGCTCTTTAACCAAATCAAGCGACGGTTAAGTACCGCGACACCAGACAGGCGTGCTGCTAATGGGGCCACATCCAAGGTCGCGTCACACAGATACATAACTGCTTGATAAATCTGGTCCACCATCTCCAAGGTAGTAGGGGGGGGCAGAATCAGCCACAAGGGTGCGCTTAAGCACCCTGGTCCAATCTGCCACCACTTGAGACACAATGACGGAGGCGAAAATAGGTTTTAGCATGGAACCCGCCACCATATAGGCATGGCGGGCAAGGGATTCCGGCCTCCTATCCGTAGGGTCCCTAAACACTGGAGAATCCTTGGAGGGTACCAGAGTGGCCCTGTTCAATCTGGACACAGTATGATCCACTTTAGGGGCCACAGACCAGCGCGAATCCGTAGGAGACGCAAAGTGGTAACGGAATTGAAACCGTTTTGGCACCACAAAATTGCGTTTCAAATTGCACCATTGTTCATTCACAGTTTTGTGAAACTCAGCGGGGCAAGGAAACACCTGCGCCGCCTTTCGGGATCTGCGGGTACCAAAAGAGGACCGCTTGCCCGGAGGATTGGGCTCATCCTCTAAATGTAGTGTATCTTTTACAGCAGTAATCAGTGCAGCCATAGCCGCGCGTTCTTCGGCCGTCCCAGGGGGGGAATCATCCCCCTCCTCATCCTCCGCCTCCCCTTCAGACTGGCAAGAATGAGACCCTTCAAGGGGCACACTATCTACAGCAACCATGTCAGACTCAGAATCAGAGGAGCGAGAAAACCTAGGCCTTTTTCTAGAATCCCTTTCAGCCATCAAAAGATCCACCTTGGACGCTAAAGTCGCAAGTGCAGCAGTCAGTGCAGAAGATCCAGAGGAGCCTGAATCATCCACCAAAGCTGGGGGAAATTTGCTGTCCTGGGACTCCATGAGAAAAAAAGTTTTTTTTTTTGTACCGCCCCTTTAAGCGCACGGCGATCCCACCGCAGTACACCGCTGTGAAGGACTATACTGATAGACCCCGCAGGAATGAAACTGATAGCCAGAGATATTCCCCTCAAAACAGCAAGACAGACCCCCACAAATGTTACCACGCTTGCCTGGCGATCTCCTCTGCATGAAAAAGGAAGTGATGTCACACCGCATGAGGCTGAACTGGATTCAGGCTAAGGGAAAATGGTTGCCCATAGAAAGCAATGGGAGGCTCCGGGAAAATAGCCGCCAACATGTGTACAGAAGGAACACATTGCCACACACAAGATGGCGCCTGAAGGCGCCAAAATACACTACATACATAGCTGCAGAAGTGCCCATAGTGAAGCCAAGCAGCTGCCCACACCTAAAATGGCGGACCCGCGGTTTTTAACCCCGCAGTGGCCGCCACACATGTCTGCACCCCAACACACACACAAAATAGTGGCACTCAGGATAGGGACCCCCACAACCCCCCCACATATCGTTCCAGATGCGGTAGAGCCCCCGCAGGGACCGGGAGTAAGGGAGCCCCAAACGCACAGACATGAGGGGATACCACAGACACATCAGACTGCCATCCCCAGACAGAGGCCCCACACAGAATGTACTTACCATACCCGATGGCGTCTGCGCCTCTCATTGACAGGAAGCCTCCCACCCCAGGCGGTGGGGGTGCCATCAGCCAAAAACGCAGGACGCTAGCAACGCATGGAACCGCGGTTGAGACGTCCAAGCGAGATGGCCACCTCGCGGGTTTTCATCCCTGAAGACAGGGACAGGTCGTTTGCGAGGCCAGAGCGTACGCATAGCCTGCTAAACGCTCGATAGCGGGCTGGGATTCCATAAGGCCCTCTGTCCTGGAGCACCAGGACGACCAGTGCGACTCCCAGCTCCGCAACGTCGTCGTCATTCGAAGATCCGACTAACTAAACGCTGACAAATAAACAGCTAGCAGTGCAAAGAAAAACACATTTGCAGAAAATAAAATCATAAAATGAAGAAAGGCTGAGACCGTATCCCCAGCACAGGGAAGCCTATCTTACTCCTAAATAGGCAGAAGACAAACTGAGTTGGGATGGCTGATAGCAGGGGGGTATTGGACCAGTGGGACAGCCCCCATAGGTGTGTCTATGTAAATTACTTTGTTTTTAACAAGTCTTATGCCTAGCTTACTCCTATGGATAAGAAGTCAATACCCATTGGCGAAGACTGCATGAGTGGGCGGCGACTGTCAGAGGACGTAAGAGAAATATAATTTTTTTATTGTATGTGTACACAGAGCTATATGCATGTATATGTGGGTGTATTCATATAATAAATACATATCTGTGTGTGTGTGTGTGTATATATATATATATATATATATATATATATATATATACAGTATCTCACAAAAGTGAGTACACCCCTTACATTTTTGTAAATATTTTATTTTATTATATGTTTTCATGTGACAACACTGAAGAAATTACACTTTGCTACAATGTAAGGTAGTGAGTGTACAGCTTGTATAACAGCGTACATTTGCTGTCCCCTCAAAATAAATTAACACACAGCCAATAATGTCTAAAGCACTGGCAACAAAAGTGAGTACACCCCTAAATGAAAATGTCCAAATTGGGCCCAAAGTGTCAATATTTTGTGTGGCCACCATTATTTTCCAGCACTGTCCTAACCCTCTTGGCCATGGAGTTCACCAGAGCTTCACAGGTTGCCACTGGAGTCCTCTTCCACTCCTCCATGACGACATCACGGAGCTGGTGGATGTTAGAGACCTTGCGCTCCTCCACCTTCCATTTGAGAATGCCCCACAGATGCTCAATAGGGTTTAGGTCTGGAGACATGCTTTGCCAGTCCATCACCTTTACCCTCAGCTTCTTTAGCAAGGCAGTGGTCGTCTTGGAGGTGTGTTTGGGGTTGTTATCATGTCGGAATACTGCCCTGCAGCCCAGTCTCCGAAGGGAGGGGATTATGCTCTGCTTCAGTATGTCAAAGTACATGTTAGCATTCATGGATCCCTCAATGAACTGTAGCTCCCCAGTGTCGGCAGCACTCATGCAGCCCCAGACCATGACACTCCCACCACCATTCTTGACTGTAGGCAAGACACACCTGTCTTTGTACTCCTCCCCTGGTTGCTGCCACACACACTTGACACATCTGAATTAAATAAGTTTATCTTGGTCTCATCAGACCGCAGGACATGGTTCCAGTAATGCATGTTCTTAGTCTGCTTGTCTTCAGCAAACTATTCGCGGGCTTTCTTGTGCATCATCTTTAGAGGAGGCTTCCTTCTGGGACAACAGCCATGTAGACCAATTTGATGCAGTGTGTGGCGTATGGTCTGAGCACTGACAGGCTGACCCCCCACTCTTTCAACCTCTGCAGCAATGCCGGCAGCACTCATATGTCTTATTTCCCAAAGGCAACCTCTGGATATGACACTGAGCATATGCACTCAACCTCTTTGGCCGACCATGGCGAGGCCTGTTCTGAGTGGAACCTGTCCTGTTAAACCGCTGTATGGTCTTGGCCACCGTGCTGCAGCTCAGTTTCAGGGTCTTGGCAATCTTCTTATAGCCCAGGCCATCTTTATGTAGAGCAACAATTTTTTTTTTTAGATCCTCAGAGAGATTTTTGCCATGAGGTGCTATGTTGAACTTCCAGTGACCAGTATGAGAGAGTGAGAGTGATAACACCAAATTTAACACACCTGCTCCCCATTCACACCTGAGACTAGTAACACTAACGAGTAACTGAGTAACATTAACGAGTCACATGACACCGGGGAGGAAAAATGGCTAATTGGGCCTAATTTGGACATTGTCACTTAGGGGTGTTCTCACTTTTGTTGCCAGCGGTTTAGACCTTAATGGCTGTGTGTTAAGTTATTTTGAGAGGACAGCAAATTTACACTGTTATACAAGCTGTACACTCACTACTTTACATTGTAGCAAAGTGTAATTTCTTCAGTGTTGTCACATGAAAAGATATAATAAAATATTTACAAAAATGTGAGGGGTGTACTCACTTTTGTGAGATACTGTATATTATGTATATATAAAATAAATGTACCAATATAATATATCTATACATATATTTGTATATAAACATATTTCTCTTTCGTTCATTGATGGGACCAGCTCTCCAGGATTCTGAACCATTGGGTTATATTGCCCCTACAGGAGTAGGACACTAGGCAGAATAAAGAACTTGGCTATGCCTATGGGCAGTCCATCTGGGGTAGCGTGATGGTTTGGGATGTGTATGTGGCTGATGTATGGTAATGTACTGGTGGTGGGGGCCAGGTGGGTGGTGCGCCGCCAGCAACTGAGCTGTCGGCTGTCCCTCAGGTTTGCAACCTGGGCTCCAGGGATCCCTCCTGGGTCCCCTGGAGTCTCGTGTAGACGCCCGTGGCGGCCATTTTGATATAACCTGTTGTTTTTGGAGCCTCTGGGTGGCGATCTTGGCTTTGGAAGCTCCTTCTTTTCCTCTGGTGCTGACTCCTTGGTCTTTCTCTTTCCCTGGGATGCCACACGTGGAGCAAGTGCTATCCCTGGTGTAGTTGGTGTTTTTCTGGTGGGGTGATGAGTCTGGTGGTATCCCTCCCTCTCTCTGCTGCAGGTTGTGGGGTGCTCTGTTTTCTGGCCACCTGGTGGTGCTACCAGCAAGGTGGGAGTGTCCTTTTGCAGTGCTAGAGACTTTTTTTGTGGGGGTCCCCTTCTTTATCAATGGAGTCTCTGGAGCACGTTTCCCCACCAGACCCCCTCTCAGGGGCTGCGGGTCCCTCGGGATCCCAACCATCCATCGATGCACTGACTGCGGTCCTGGAGTCCTTTGTGTCCCGGGTAGAAGTGGATTTTAGGCAAAGGGCTAGTGAAAAGCGCCCCCCACCTTCCCCTGCCTCATCTCTCATCAGTTCCTGAATCTGACTCGGCCACCCTGGACAGGGCCCACCCTGTGGGGTCTGCGGCCACTCTCCCGGAATTATTAGATAGCGAGGTTGATTCCTCCCCAGCTGTAGCTGCACACGAGAAGGCGCTGATGGGCGCACTGATTGTATCTGTGCTTAAAATTTTAAAAATGGAGGATGCAGCTGAAGCTGCAGTGGAGATGGCTGTCTCCTTTGGCACTCAAGCCATCTTGCGTGGCAAAAGTGTTTCCTTCCTCCTTTTTTTGAGAGATTTGTTGCAAAAGAGTGGGAGCGTCCAAAACGTCTTTGTGGTTTCTAAACCCTTTGCGGTGAGGTACCACTTAGAGGTGTCCCTTGTTAAAAAGTGGGCTGTTCCACCAGTGCTGGACCCCCCAGTTTCCAGGTTGAATAAGGCAACTATAATTCCGATTGAGAAATCACTTTTAAAGATCTGTCTGACAGAAAAGCAGAGGCTTTGGCCCGCAATATGTTTACTGTTGCTGGTTTGGTGCTTAGGCGGGTCTTCACCTTCAACTGGTGTCACAAACTCTGAATGGGCTAAACTTTTGTGCCGTGACCTAGAGGGTGAGCAGCTTCCCCGTGCCTTTGCTGAACTGGCAGACTAGTTGGTCCAGGGGCTGTAGTTTATCTGTGATGCTTCTTTGGATGTGGCTCCCCTGATCTCTCAGCTGTCTGTGTCGGCAGTGGTACTTGCCAAGTGGTAAGTGTTGGTCTGTGGACCAGACCTCTAAGAAACCTCTGACTGATTTACCTTTTCAGGGTGATCACCTATTTGGGGCTACCCTGGATGACATCATTAAGAGTCACGCAGGGGGGAAGAGTACCTTTCTTCCACAGGTGGAAAGGGTAAGGAACCTTGTCACAGATGTAGCCCGTCTTTCTCGACTCACAAGAAGTTTCTCTCACTATCCCCAGCAATCTTTGTTATTCCCCGCCCCCCCCCCCTTTTTATTTTTATTTTTATTTTTTTGCCATGCCCCCCTTTTTGCGTAATTATATTTACGTACTGTTATTATAAAAATGTTTTGTTTTTTTTTTTTGCATTTGACATATTCTATAACTGTTGTATTATATTGTTTTTATTTCATTCATGTAGTGCATGTAGTTTACGTGAATCCTGAAGAAGCCCCTGAATAGAGTGAAATGCATTGATCCATATTTATCCACATTATGTATTGTATCGATTTGATCCTGTCAATTTGGGTGGACTATATGTATAGTTGATTGCGTCATTGTTACATTTATTATCTACCGAATGTTTTTAACACTTGATGTACCAATAAACTGACAATGTTTTTATATATTTAAGTATTTATATTTACTATTCTAAACAATAGGCTAGTTGTTGGTCACTTCAAAATCCCCCCCCCCCTTTTTTTTTCCCCCTGCCATTTCCTCCAAGTGGAGCAAGGGCAGGGGCCCCTTATGATTTGATTGCAAGCTCTCTTTGGGACTGTACAAGACCTGCTACTTCAGGGTGCGATTGTCCCGGTTTCGGCCTAGGAACGGTTTCAGGTTTTTTATTCAAACCTGTTCACGGTCCCAAAGAAAGAGGGCAAGGTACGTCCAATTCTGGACCTCAAGGCCCTGAACTGCTTTGTGTGGGTACAGAAGTTAAGAATGGAGTCCATTCACACAATAGTGGCATCCCTACATCAGGGGGATCTTCTTGCCTCTATTGATATCAAGGATGCTTACTTGCACATTCCAAAATGTGCCTGACACCAATGCTTCCTCCGTTTTGCTGTAGGAGAGGAGCCTTATCAGTTTGTGGCATTACGCTCTTGTCTTGCCCCTTCTCGGCTCTTCACAAAAGTGTTGGACCCGGGTCTTGCATTGCTACGTCAGCGGGAGATTGCAGTACTGGGCTATCTGGACAACCTCATTTTACGAGCGGAGTCCTCTGCTTCCCTGATGGACGACGTGGAGAACACTATACAGACCCTGAGGGAGAGTCGGTTGGCTTCTGAATTACCAGAAGTCTGCTCTGATTCCATCCAGAAAATTGGATTGTCTGGGTCTGACTTTGGATTCAGCTCTAGCCAGATTGTTCCTGCCTCTGGACAAACTCCAGACTTGCATGCGGATGCTAGGCCTGATAGTATCCACCTCCGATGCAGTTCTGTTTGCACAGTTCCATACAAGGTCCCTTTAAAGGGAGATCTTAGTCAAATGAAACAAGTGTCTAAAGTCTCTGGACAATCAGATCTGGCTGAGCCAGGAAACCAAGGAGTCTCTGGTCTGGTGGCTTCGCTCTCGGACTCTTCGACAAGACTACTCCTTTCTCCATTGTATTGGACAGTGGTCAACATGGATGCCAGTCTGTCTGGGTGGGGAGGTGACCTGAGTCTGAGATCTGCTCAGGGTGATTGGACATTAGAAGAGTTCAGAATGCCGATAAATGTCTTGCAACTCCGGGCGATCAAGCTGGGCCTGGATCACTGGACGGATTGGCTATGGGGGCTTCTGGTGCGGATTCAGTTGGACAATGCCACAGCAGTGGCTTATGTCACTCACCAGGGCGGGACAAAGAGTGTATCGGTGGCCCTGGAGTTAGCTGGTATTCTCCACTTAGGTCCGGCCCTCTCCACCCTACACATTCCAGGAGTGAAAAACTGGCAGGTGGATTTTCTCAGTCGACAGTGTACCAAGAGGAGTGGTCCCTTCATCCGCACATGTTTCATCAGATAGGTCTCCGGAGGGGCACCCCTCGGAGACAGATCTGTTGGCGTCCCGGCTCAACAGAAAGGTGCCGAGGTTTGTGGCAAAGTCACGGAATTCGCTGGCGGACACCACAGACGTGCTGGTGGCCCCCGTGGGGCCAGTATCGTCTGATCTATGCCTTCCCTCCTCTCAAGCTTCTGCCACGGCTCTTGCGCAGAATCAAGGCCGAGGGGATTCCGGTCATTCTAGTGGCCCTGGATTGGTCTTGCTGGTCTTGGTACACCAACCTGGTGCTTCTGGTCGCTGACGTCCCTTGGAGACTGCCTCTCAAGGAGGATCTCTTGTCCCAAGGCCCAATCTTCCATTCTGCTTTACAGTTTCTTGCTTTGACAGCCTGGCTGTTGAAAGCCAGGTGCTGAAGGATAGAGGTTTGCCTGGGTTGGTGATTCCGACACTGCTAAAGGCTAGGAAGTCTACCTCTAGGAAGATATACCATCGTACGTAGAAAGCATACATTTTGTGGTGTAAGTTGATTGGCGTTCACCCTCGTTCTTTTTTGGTGGCTCGGATTTTTACCTTCCTTCAAGGAGGTGTTGAGCAGAAATTGGCCTTGAGTACCTTCAGAGGCCAGGTGTTGGCCTTGGTGGTCTTCTTTCAGTGACCCCTGGCTACGCATTCTCTGGTGCATACCTTTTGTTTAATGGGTCCGACATCTGACTCCACCAGTGCGGTCTCCCTTACCGCCATTGGATCTGAACGTGGTGCTTTCAGTTCTCCAGAAATCTCCCTGGAATATCCAGGAGATTCCCCTGCTTATGCTGTCTCAGAAGGTGTTTTTTTTTTTTTTTGGTGACTATGACCTCTTCTCGCAGGGTATCAGAACCCCTTACTTGGTGGTCCACAAAGATAAGCTGGTTCTTCACCCATGTCCGTCATTCCTTCCTAAGGTATTCTCTGATTTCCATTTGAATGAAGACATTATGTTGCCTTTCCTGTGTCCCAATGGATCAGAATCCTGGAGAGCTTTGTCTGGTAATGAATAAAAGATAAAATGGTATTTTTAACCTACTGTAAAATCCATTTCTCTGAGTTCATCGACAAACATGGCACCCACCCCACTATTGAGTTGTATTACTTCTAACACTGCTTGGTACAAAACTGAAGACCTGTACCAGAGGGTGAGCATACAACCTAGGACTGCCCGTAGGCGCAGCCTAGTAGTTCTTTTTCCTGCCTAGTGTCCTATTTCTGTAGGGGGCAATATAACCCAGTGGTTAAGAACCCTGGAGAGTTATCCGTCAATGAACTCAGAGAAATGGATTTTACGGTAACTCAAAAATCCCATTATTTTAACAATCTAAAAAAGTACTGGTTCCCTCTGTATGATTCTTTTAGGTCACTTTAATAATGTCTTGCCTATTATAATGTTAATTGTAAAACATCATTTTCTAATTTTAGTTGCTCAGCTTGAGGCAGAAACGGTGCACGGCGATGTCAGTAGTCATGGTCATACTGATGTTCTCACACTTCAAGATTCTATCTTTGCTGTGAGATCTTCTATGCGGATGATGAAAGTAAAACAGAAACTGGATTCAGTTTTGGTATGTTCATTCATTTCTCATATCATTTTTTCAGAGCACCTTTATGTGACAGGTTTTGTGTTTATAAATTTACAGTACATTCATATTATTATTTGAAAGGCACTAAAAGGAAGGTGTCGGTGTTCCTTAAGGCAAATACGTGTTTCTGTTATCTTCAAACATGTCCTGAAAGAACAAGAGCTGGAATCGAATAGGTTAATATAAAAAATATAGTCTTTTTCATACACATCCAGAGATGCTACATGCTTGCCTTTAGTAAACCCCAATGTATATGGAAAGTGAGGTTGGTGGGAAAGGATAATCTTTTATTGGTAAATTATATTAATGTGTCTTTAGTTACAAAATTGTAAACTGGTTTTTTTATGTCGGCTTCTTTTTTTTTTTTAACTTGTTAACATTACTGTTAGAAGTTCATCTTATGTAGGCTGCAGTTGTCAACCTGTCCCCTTTGGGAACTGATGGGTATCTGATAGAGCTGCACGATTAATCGTTAAAATAATCGCAATCTCGGTTCACCCCCCCTCACAATCCTAATGCCCGGTTCACATTAGTGCGATCACAGAGATCGCATGTAATTTAGGAGCAGTCCGCTCCGAATTACATGCGATCTCATGTGCTGTGCAAATTTTAGCCATACAGTTTGTATGGCTGAATTTGCACGGCATCCGCACTAAACACGCACATGATGACCCTTTTTTTATCCGCAGCAGAATCGGATCGCATAGTGATCCACACTAGTGCGATCCGATTCTGTGCGAACTTGCAGATCGCACTGCGATATGAGATCGCAACTGGGGGTGTCGTTAACTTTTAATTGACACTCCCTGCTTATCGCATATGGCAGTGTAAACTGCCAGGGGTGCGGATGCGATGCGGGATCACACTGCATATTCGCAGCGTTCCCACATCGCACAAATGTGAAAAGGGACTAAAACAGTATGTCCTCGATTCTTACAGAGCTGTTCTCTGCTCACTCACAGCTGTCAAAAAAAAAGAGCCTCCAGCAAATGTTTATGAACATTGTTAAGGCTGCGAGATAACAATAAACACAATGCTTTACAATGTATCATCTTGTTCTTTTAGAATTAGATCAAAGGAATGAACTTTCGTCTGTGAGGGCAGTTTAACCTCTTAAAGACTAAGCCTTTTTCTGACACTTGTTGCTTTCAAGTTAAAATCAGTAATTTTTGCTAGAAAATTACTTGGAACCCTCAAACATTATATATATATATATATATTTTTTTTTTTTTTAGGAGAGACCCTAGAGAATAAAATGGCAATTGTTGCAATCTTTTATGTCACACTGTATTTGTGCAGAAGTCTTTTAAACGCAGTTTTTTTGGGAAAAAATATGTTTTAATGAATTTTTAAAAAAACTAAACAGCCCAATTTTTTTGTATAATGTAAAAGATGATGTTACGCAGAGAATCGTGATCTTTATTCTAAGCAAAAAAATTGTGATTCTTATTTTATCCAGAATCGTGCAGCTCTAGTATCTGATATTTTTTTTTTACATTTTTATCTTCACAATGTTACATTTTTGTTGTGCACAATCTTGTGTTTTTCTGGATTTTTGGGGTCAGTGCATGTTTACTTAGGGCTGTTTAAATGCAGTAGAATTGTGACAACACTCAATTTGGTTTAAACGTTTAGGCCTTATTTACACAGACGTACTTGAGCGTACAATGTTGTGAGGGCCGTGTTTGTCTGCATGGGATTCACAGGTGTTCCATGCATACAGGGAGTTTCCATTCATGTCAATTGGGAATCAGCAGCTGCACAGACACAGATGCTGCTCCCAATTAGACATCTGTGTGGGTGTGGATGTGTCTCCCCGAATGCACACAGTTTGAGTTCTGCGTCCCAGTTTACCTGAATAGGACTGCCTGCACATGGAGGCATGGGACACCTATGTATCCTGAGTGTGCAAGACACAGCCCTCACGTGACTGTATGCTGAAGTAAAACTATGTGAACTAGGCCTTATTTTTTACTACTATTGTGATGTCAATATTTTTTCTTCCTTTTTTTCCCGGTGTTTTGTCTACCTTTTTTCATTGTAGGTTTTCTCGGGTCTTCTAATAGTTGTCCTATTTTCAAGCAAACATTTGCTAAAACTACAGAATGTTTATGTATTCACACTATTATTGAGCCCTACAGTTATGTGTTACATCATTTCTGCTGCTGGGTATCCAGGTGGTTATCTGTGTTCTCTTACTCAATCATCCTTCCAGCAAAGATTACTTTAGTCAGAATCTGCTGTTTAAAAGCATTCTACATATATGAATAATTCTACTTTAGAAATTACACAAATTTTACTGAACTTTAAGCTGTTTTAAAAAAAAAAAAAGAAAAGTTAAAATAAATGTACTTTCATTTAGGGTTACCTTTTTCCTGTTTGGAGTGTGGTATTTAGAGCTGAACTAATCTAGGCAGATATAAAGGTAGCAAATTAATACATCATTAACCACTTCTGGACCGGAAGGATTTGCCCCCTAATGACAGGGCTATTTTTTCCGATTTGGCATTGCATTACTTTAACAGGAAATTGCGCAGTTGTGTAACACTGTACCGAAATAGAATAAATGTCCTTTTTTTTCCCACAATTAGAGCTTTCTTTTGGTGGTATTTGATCACCTGTGTGATTTTTTTTATTATTTGTTTTTATTTTTTTTGTGCTATAAACAAAAGAAGAGCGACAATTCTGGGGAAAAAAAACTATATTTTTCACATTCTGCTATATAACATTCCCAAAAAAAACGTAAAAATCAAAGTTTTTCATTATTTTAGGCCAATTTGTATTCTGCTGCATATTTTTGGTAAAAAGATCGCAATAAGCGTATTTTGATTGGTTTGCACAAAAGTTATCGCATCTACAAACTAGGGGGAAGATTTATATCATTTTTATTTATTTATTTATTTATTTTACTAGTAATGGCAGCGATCTGCGATTTGTAGTGGAACTGTGACATTGCAGCGGACGGATCGGACCCCTAACTGACATTTTTGACACTTTTGGGGGGACCAGTGACATTACTACAGTAATCAGTGCTAAACATATGCACGGTTACTGTAATAATGGCATTGGCAAGGAAGGGGTTAACCTAGTGGGTGATCAAAGGGTTAAATGTGAGCCTAGGGGAGTGTTTATTAACTGTGGGGGAAGGGGCTTGTGAAATGACCATAGAGACCTGTGATCCTATATAGAAGGATCACAGGCGCTCTGTAATCATTTCAGAGAGAAGAACGATCAGCTGTGTTTACAACAGCTGACTGTCCTTCTTTCTCAGCAGGCAGTGATCGCAGGTGCCCAGCGGCAATCGCGGCCGACGGCCCCGTGCATCGGCATCCCTTCTGCCTAGTGGGGGCAGGAGCGTGCCGCCAGCGGCTCGCGCTTGCCCCCCAGCACCAAGTGCGTGACCAACGTAGGGCTACGTCGGTTTGTGCAGGAGGGCCAGCCTGCCGCAGTAAATGTGCGGCAGGCGGTCCAGAAGCAGTTAAATGTATTTTTTAAATACAAGTAACAGGTGTAAGTATCTGGATTTGACCTGGTATCAACCCCCTACAGTTCCTGTATAGCAGGCCTGGAGTGTGAGAGGGAGAAGCAGCACAAGAAATCTAGCAAACATTTAAAAAAAAAATTCCAGAACACCTTTTTCGCTCTGTATCTAGTAAGTCATTGTAGGTGGAAAATTAGAAGTGGGACATTCATTTAAAAGTATGCAGTTTTTTTTTAAAGTGGTTGTAAACCCACTTTGATTACTTTTGCCTATAGGTAAGCCTATAATAAGGCTTACTTATAGGTGCTGTAAATGTCTCCTAAACTTGCACTGTTGGACAGGGCTGTCCGTGCCGTTTCTTTAGAGCTCTGTGCCGTGACAGGCTGCTCCCGCGCGCATGCGCGGTATTGACGTCACGCGGCTCCGGCCAGTAATACAGCCGAAGTCCGCAGACCCGGAAGGAAGACGGGCGAAGATGGATGCGGCCGGCAGTGGGGACATTGCGGGCTTCGTTGCATGTAAGTGTCACATAATGTGCTAGTATGCGATGCATACTAGCACATTATGCATTTACTTTGCAAGGGGGGGGGGGGGGAAGAGTTTACTTCCTCTTTAATAGGCATATTGTTACCCTAATGCCATATTTTACCTAAACATATATAAGAGAGATGCAGCTGTGGGGATTATCTAATACAAAAAGTAGTAAACAAAAACATGAAAACATTCTTTTTTAAAGGGGTAACTTTCTTGAACATAAAATAAAATGTACAAAATAACATGAACATGAACAAAGGAAAACTAAGCAAACAACACTCAAATATGACTGTATGTATTATATAACCCGCCCATTCATTGTAGTTGAATCAATAAGGAAGTAAACATGCATCTTATTTTCAATCACAGATGAAAAAGAGGGATCAAGGTATCAACACATTAGTATATGGAAATACATTTAGTCAGAGAAGGGGGAATGTGGGAGTTACAATTGGTCCTTATGCTTGGTTAATGACTTAAGTATTAGAGGGTATTGTGCGGTCTGAACTCACCCATGAATTCCAAACTTTATTTAGCACGTTTGAGTGGCATGGCTCTAGAGCCTTGCAGATGTGTTTCCTGGAGAAGAATCACATGCGGGTTATGCCGGGCCAGGTAGTCAAACATCAGAGAGCACTTCAGTTTTGAGTTGAGCCCTCTGTCATTCCATGAGATCAAGCGTAATATAGACATATGTAGACAATATACATTTTCCTTGGAGGATAATACCAGAGTAATGCATTAAGCAACCGTAATTAGAGGACCTGTAACCCAAATAAAGTATACATAAGTATAGCCATCACTTGTATCATAGATACTGATAAGAATAATGCAGAATTAAATCCAATAAATGGACAGACATAGAAATAACCAATAAATTGAGAGAACAAAAAAAAGTCCCAAAAGCAGAAACTTCCCTAACCCACCCAGCTCCCATACCCAAACACTTTAGAGCTTTATTCCCAGAACGAAGAGCGCATAGCAGAGGGAACATGGTTTAGGCTTGCAGGCACGGTCCGCATTAAAGAAAAAAAAAGACCCAACGGTGTTGAAACTAAAGTCAGGAGAATGAAGAACTGCAACATAAAAGTTCCATCTGTACCCGTTGGTGGACAAGGACCTAGGACACCAATACCTGCATTAGTGATAAAAGTCTACGTAGAAGGGGGTAACGGGAAACAATATGTCCCCAATCAAATCAAAGATCATAGGTGGAAGGAGTTCAGCCAAATCGTAGCCTGAAGTGGTGTATCTGAGCATATACACTACAGGATATAGGCCGGCCATGGCAAAAACAGCAGGTCAGATCATTTGTAGGATCAAAACATTTTCCTATTTCTGTAGCAGTGTTCCCAGAAGACAAAGGGTATAATAAGCTCCATGTAGAGGGATGCTCATGAAACCTCAGATCAGGAAGACCCACTTAGCGGGGTGAAGAATGACGGTTGGTGCAAGGTAATTCTTCCGGTCCCAAGGTGTCCACTTAGTGCATTGCAGCTTTTGGATCGGTAAAGAAGTGAGCTTTTCGTTGGTAGATGATGCACAGCCATGCAGGATAGAGCATACTATAGGGTAGCTGTAGATCACGTAGCCTTCTCTTGATTGAGAGAAAGGTTGCTTTTTGTTTCTGTGTAGCCGCTGAAAAGTTGGGAAATATAGTGATTGTGTTGCTTTTAAAGGACACTTGACCTTTTTCTCTGGCAGCCCTCTGAACTGCCTCCTTATCTCAAAAATGCAGAAATTCAATGAGTATATGGCGAGGAGGTGTGCCTGATGGTAATGGGCACAGGGTAAACCTGTGAGCCCTCTCTATAGCGAATAATGGGGAAAATGTGGAAGCACCAAACTTAGATGTTAAACAGTGTTCCATAAAAGATTCAGGATTTTTACCTTCAGAGCCTTCTGGAATCCCCAAAAGAAGGAGATTTTTGCGCCTTGGACGATCCTCCAAATCCGTCATTTTATCTATAGTGGCATCTTGGCTTTTTTGCAGATCAGTAACAGATGTTTGCAAAGAGTGCAGGTGGGAAGTGGCTGGGGAGTGACAGCCTAAATAGGGATTGGTGTGCAAAAAGGTGATGTTTGTTTGCATTTGCATTTCAGAACCTTGTCCCTGAGCAGATAGGGCCCTAAACACCAGTACCATTTAGCACAGCGTTTTGCCCCATCATGCAGCAACCTGGCATAGACTTTGACAGGCTGCATGCAGTGGAGCTGGATGCTGCAACTGTCCCTCCCAGGCACACTGCAGTTGAATGCTTCAGTGTTCAAGGGGCCTTTAGGGGTGGAGGATGGAGTAGGGTAATGACTGTGGAGATATATATATCAGCTGAGGGAGAATATAGGTAGTTTAATGGCCCCTGAGCTCCAGTACTGCAGCGGCATGCACAGCGGAAGCAACTTGGGCAAGCTGCAGCAGCACCAGTGCCTACTGCCTCCTGCAGATTCAGCTGGCTTCCCCACATACTTTCACCCTTCCCTTGATCTTCTTGTAGTGAGACTTCTTGTAGTGCAACCACTACTGGAGATCAGGATCTACAGAGCACCGCATGGAAAACTCAGGAGGCAGGTCAGGTTGGGACTCACTTAGAGTAGCTTTTCTTCCCTCCTCGCTGTCGTCCTTGCTGGCCTACATACTGCCCTAGCTTAGCCTATACTGCTGGGAGAGCACTAATGGTGGAGGGAGTTGTGGCAGGGCCGCCTTTAAAAATTATGGGGCCCCATAAGAAATGGCAGTGCAGAGCTATGGAATGTATGGTATATAGCAGTAGGTATGTGCATGGCAGTCAATGAGCAATATATAGTAGCAGGACGATTAATGAGCAGCATGTAGTCAGTTAGTCAGTTAGCAGTATGCAGAGGCAGGGCAGTCAGTGTCGTCAGAGCTCTGTTCCACAGTCCGTTACGCCCGCATGCGCAGGAGTGACATCATCACAGCTTTGGCAATCAGCCAGCCAGAGCACTCAAACCCGGAAGAAAGACCAGGTGAAGATGGAAGCCCTGTCGGCACACTACTTGAGGGCTTCGTTATAAGGTAAGTGCAGTTTACTACCACTTTCAAGGCAAGACTGCCTCGGCAAATCGAGTATTGTTGTCCTCACATTCTTTCGTTTGTCGTGGTTGCTCCTGCCACAAAGACAGAAAAGAATTGGAGAGCCACGTTTGTCACCAGAACAGGAGGTAAGGGGAACATTTTTAAAAAGGCTATCTGTTCTGTTTACAACTAAGAGTGGCTTTCCCCTTACTTTCAAGAAATTACCTTCCATTTTGTGCAGTACCTCTGTGCCAGGAAGTGAAGGGAATTCTCCCCTATGGAACATTGAGTGCTGGTTCACATATGTGCGGCTGCGGCGATCGCATGTAATGTCGGAGCACACTGCTCCTTCATTACATGCGATCGGCTGTGCGGTGCGAGTTCAGCCATACACTTTGTATGACTAAATTAGCACTGCACCCGCAGCAAAGACGCACAGGACCCTTTTTTGCAGCCGCATCAGGATCGGATTGCACAGTGGTTCACACTTGTGCGATGCGATCCTGTGCGAACTGTAAAGATCGCACTGCGATATGCGATCAAACTGGGGGTGTCGTTAATATTTCATTGACACCACCAGCGTATCGCATATGGCAGTGTGAACTGCCAGGGGTGCGTTTGCGATGCGGGAACAGGCTGCGAATTCGCAGCCTTCCCGCATCGCATAAGTTTGAACCGGCACTGACAGCAAAATTAAATAAACGGCTAAACAGGACAGCACTTTTAACAATTTCCTGCTCTTTACAAAAAACTAAAATGAAAAAACAAACAAACCTGTGGGTTTTTAATACTTTCAGGTAATATGCTTGTAACTGCAAACTGCAGTTCTTTGTGTTCATTCAGACACGTAGTTGTGGTTTGACTCTGCCCCATCTCTCTCCTGATTGGCTAACTGACTTTGATTGAAAGCCACTGGAGCCAATGGCACTGTGGCTCTGTCTCAGCCAATCAGGAGGTAGAGGCAGAGGGACTCGTGGACATTGCTGGACAGAGATGGGGCTTAGGTACAGTGGTGATCGAAAGTTTGGGCACCCCAGGTAAAAATTTGTATTAATGTGCATAAAGAAGCCAAGGAAAGATGGAACAATCTCCAAAAGGCATCAAATTACAGATTAGACATTCTTATATGTCAACAAAAGTTAGATTTTATTTCCATCATTTACACTTTCAAAATTACAGAAAACAAAAAATGGTGTCTGCAAAAGTTTGGGCACCCTGCAGAGCTAATATCTTGTACTGCCCCCTTTGGCAAGTATCACAGCTTGCAAACGCTTTTTGTAGCCAGCCAAGAGTCTTTCAATTCTTGTTTGAGGTATCTTTGCCCATTCTTCCTTACAAAAGTCTTCCACTTCTTTGAGATTTCTGGGCTTTCTGTCACGCACTGCTCTTTTAAGGTCTATCCATAGATTTTCAATTATGTTGAGGTCAGTTTACGCCTCTTGATGTAATCCCCCGTGGATTTCGAGGTGTGTTTAGGATCATTATCCATTTGTAGAAGCCATCCTCTCTTTAACTTCAGCTTTTTCACAGATGGCATCAAGTTACCATCCAAATTTGCTGAAATTTTATTGAATCAATTTTTCCTTCTACTCGTGAGATGTTCCCTGTGCCACTGGCTGCAATACAACCCCAAAGCATAATTGATCCACACCCATGCTTAACAGTTGGACAGAGGTTCTTTTCATTAAATTCTGTGCCCCTTCTTCTCCAAACGTACCTTTGCTCATTCCGGCCAAAAAGTTCAATTTTAACCTCATCGGTCCACAGAACTTGTTTCCAAAATGCATCAGGCTTGTCTATATGTTCATTTGCAAAGTTCAAATGCTGATTTTTGTGGTGAGAACGTAAAAGAGGTTTTCTTCTGAGGACTCTTCCATGAAGACCATATTTGTACAAGTATCTCTTTATAGTGGAATAGTGTACCACAACTCCAGTGTCTGCCAGATCTTTCTGGAGGGATCGTGCAGTCAAACGTGGGTTTTGAATTGTTTTTCTCACAATCCTGCGAGCTGTTCTGTCTGACATTTTTCTTAGTCTTCCAGATCTTGCTTTAACTTCCACTTCTTCTGATGACTGCCATTTCTTAATTACATTCCGAACAGAGGATATTGACATCTGAAAACGCTTTGCTATCTTCTCATAGCCTTCTCCAGCTTTGTGAGCGTCAACTATTTTCAGTTTGTTTTCTAGGCAACTGCTTAGAAGATCCCATGGTGCTGATTGTTGGGGCAAGGTCAGATGAGTCTGGGCATTTAAAACCTTTGAGATTGACATCACCTGGTCTTCCAAGACGATGATTGAGAACAATCCATGACACTGGCAGTTCTCAGCCTTGCAAAGGGGGCAGTGCATGCTATAAATTCTGCAGGGTTCCCAAACTTTTGCAGACACCAAAAGTTTGGGCACCCTGTAATTTTGAAAGTGTCAATGATGGAAATAAAATCTAACTTTTGTTGACATATTATACGAATGTCTAATCTGTAATTTGATGCCTTTTGGAGATTTTTCCATCTTTCCTTGGCTTCTTTATGCACAATAATACAAATTTTTACCTGGGGTGCCCAAACTTTTGATGTCATATGCAAATAATTTTGGGCGGCTGCACTTCCAAAAATCCTTTTATTGAAGCTTCATTTGATAAGTGGTTGACAGATGGAGCAGGGGACAAAGAGGTAGACACGTTTCACGCGAATATCAGCGCTTAGTCAATACCTTTTAATTACAGTGATTACCTTTGCATAATTGCAGTTAGCTATGGTCACAAATAATAAATTATTGTTTACATGATTTTGCTTTTCATTAGACCTAAAACATCAAAATTCTGTCAGAGTAGCTTTATTAAACAATCTCATCATTTGTTGCTGGGATTTGGTGACTGGCAGATTTGAAACAGTTGAATACAACAAATGACTCCATGACATCTGTATTGTTTTACACATTAGGACAGTTGAACAAGACTAACCAGTACATTTTAAGACCTGGTTCTAGCCAAACCTAGGACAGGGATCATGACAGGAAGCAGACCAACAAATTAATGACACAGGAGATTAGGGAAAGCTGCAGACAGACACTGGGAACCAAATTACTAGACAAGTCATATCAAGGGCAGTAGATAAGAAGCCGTAATATTTTTTTGGCATGTACAACCATGAAAGTGGCATCCAACACTCCTATTTGGATCTTTGTTTAGCATTTTAAAAATGAAACTAAGCTTGCTTTTACAAAAGGTGCTGACAGGTAGGTTTTAATGACATAAATGACTCTTCTCTTTTATCATAGATTCTTCTCTTTGCCTGTCAGCACTTTTTCTATAAGTGTACACTAAGCCACACATGTGCAAATCAGTTTAGAGTCTCGGTGCCATTCTGTGTTGGCATGAAGTAACGTTTGTGCATGTGTAAGAGTAACGTCATCCAGGCTCAGCCAATCAAGAGCCAGGAGACTTGAAATCCGAAGTGCCACTGACATTACAGTTTTGGATGGTATAGCTTTCCTAGGTGAGTATTTTTGGTCTTTTAAATGTTGGTCGTCTAGCACAGCATATTTGCACATTATAATGTGCAAATATGCTGTGCTGAAGGACCAAAATTTTGGCAGTTTAGTTCCCCAAAAAGTTCTGCTTTAAATGAAAGATGACGTGTGCTCTAAAAGCTTCATTTGTAAAAGCTTTCTGTACACACTGCTTTTATATAAGCTTATATTTTTACCCTTCTCTTTTGGTAATTTTTAATAAAGTCTACAAAATTCTAGTGCTATTTGGTGTAGAGATGTATTTCTTTTAATGAATGGGGGTTATTGCGCTCAGCTGTGAACTCACAATAAAGTGCTAATGCATAAACAGAGTTATGTCTCACATAAATCACATATACTTATGAACCAATATGTTATAGGTGAATAGTTCAATACACATCAATAAATAAATAGGTGAATATATCAATGAACATAGTCCTTGAAAAGTGCTCGGTGCAAACTATTTGTTCCAGCAGCAAAGAATGGACTTGATATAAAGTGCCTTCACCAATCACCATACACCCAGTGCTCGGATAAAATACTTCTTACCAGAAGAAGTTGACCCCTTAGTTATAGGGGGTCATGCCCAGCATATATCTCCACAAGAGCTCCAAAGTTTTCCTGTTGCTATCTCCACATCCAGTATGTAATAAGCCAGAAATATAGAGGCAACTCCGAGACTCCGGATAACATGTTGTAGGAAATAAGGAGACTCCAATAGTGTAATATTGCCAGTAATCAGATTTAATTAAAAAGTATTGCACTTACTATATAGCGGTAAGTAGAACGCCACAATGATACAAATCGTTCAGCTTCTCCTGGTGGATGGGACGCCGCTTCCGCGTCTGCGCACCACCTCACCGGAACTCTGCGGTCTCACGTTCCCGACGCACGTTTCGTTGGGCGTGCTAACGTCATCAGGGGAATGAGTGGTGCGCAGACGCGGAAGCGGTGTCCCATCCACCAGGAGAAGCTGAACGATTTGTATCATTGTGGCGTTCTACTTACCGCTATATAGTAATTGCAATACTTTTTAATTAAATCTGATTACTGGCAATATTACACTATTGGAGTCTCCTTATTTCCTACAACATGTTATCCGGAGTCTCGGAGTTGCCTCTATATTTCTGGCTTATTACATACTGGATGTGGAGATAGCAACAGGAAAACTTTGGAGCTCTTGTGGAGATATATGCTGGGCATGACCCCCTATAACTAAGGGGTCAACTTCTTCTGGTAAGAAGTATTTTATCCGAGCACTGGGTGTATGGTGATTGGTGAAGGCACTTTATGATTGGTGAAGGCACATTCTTTGCTGCTGGAACAAATAGTTTGCACCGAGCACTTTTCAAGGACTAAGGTGTCCTTTTATGAAACGGAGATGACCAGTGATCCTGCTGATCACAGCTCATTTCCGATCATTCTCAGTTTATGAAACAGAAATGATCGGGGGAGAACATGTTCTCCGCTGATCATCTCTTCACACGGGAATCTGTCATTGACTGACACAGAAACAGCCAGGCTATGAAGCTGCGATCCCCGCACTTCACTGGCGATCTGGGTCAGAATTCACACTCCCGGGTTCACCAGCCTGGAGCTTGTGAAGAGGGGAGTGAAGACAGAATCGGGGGAGAACTGAGGGGGGAAAAAGGAAGATTATTGACTTCCTTCTTCCTCGTTCAGACCCCCCAACACAGTAATCATGTCCCCCTGCCATATTTATGTATATATATACATGTATATATATACACACATACATGTAGATATATATTATTTAATGTGTATATATATATATATATATATATATATACAATGTATGTGTGTGTATATTCAGTGTATATATATATATATATATATATATATATATATATATATATATATATATATATATATATATTTATGTAAGGGGACTATTATTTATTAACCTCGTGTACTCAGCAGTGATAATTTATCACTGCTTGTTAAAGCGCGCCAGGGATTTTCATACTACGGTAATCTCGCTTTGTCTCACGAGATTACAGACGCCCCATTCACTTCTACACAGATCTCCGAGAAAACCGTTCTCCTCTGATCACCCTGGGCGAACTGAAGTTCTCCAATTCATAAAATGGGTGCCAGATGTGATCATTTTCCCCGGAGAACTGTAGAGAAGCCAACAGAGAAAAAAATTCACCCGTTCATAAAAGTACACCTATGTTCATTGATATATTCACCTATTTATTTATTTATTGATGTGTATTGAACTATTCACCTATATCATATTGGTTCATAAGTATATGTGATTTATGTGAGACATAACTCTGTTTATGCATTAGCACTTTATTGTGAGTTCACAGCTGAGCGCAATAACCCCCATTCATTATCACATACTGCGTTATCACTTTTTTTTGCTGCTCGCTAGAGGAAGAAATTCCCTAATTTTTCACATTTATATATTTATTGTCAAATATCACTCCGTTTGCGCAGTCCCTTTTTTGTTTTTTACCGAATTTTGTTTTCTATGTATTTCTTTTAGCCCTATAGTGTATGTACTATTTGCAGGGTGTATTTAAAGTATTATTTGCACACACATGCATGCATGTGGTTATCAAAAGGTAAAATCTACAGACTCCAACAAAATGTATGCTTTTCATGTGAGTGTGGACCGGTTTTTGGATGTGAAGTAGGTATTCTTTTAAAAATAATTTTCCTCCTACTCATGCTCTTATGTGTGTGTACTTTTAGATACATACTTCCACATTTTGGTCTGTGCACGAAGTTTGCTTTTTTTTATTAATAAGTTATTGTTCCTCTTGTGTTATGGAATCGGGCACTCTTTGTGACAGGTGTTTTGAATCGTCCATCTTTGCACAGGTGCATTCTTGGTGTGGGTGTGATATTGGGAATTCTGCCAAGTGCAGTCAATTCTAAAGAAATGTATGAACAATCCTAATCAAAGGGATGTACTATATAAACAAAGGTGAGAGGGGCAGTCAGAAAATATGAAAAAATATTAAAAGAAAGGGAGCTACGAAAGACTGATAATTATCTTTGCACTTGAAGTTCCAGAACTTGGGTTTCTTTTTTTCATTTTGTTACATGTCTATTAGTACATTGCTTGCTTTATTGTAATAATCTTTTTTGCTATTTCCTGGAATTTAAATAAAAAAGTGACTTGCAAATAATTGCAAATCTATACCTCCCAACCACCTTCAGAAAAAGACACACTTAGGCCTCATGTGCTGTACAGCTGCTAAAGTGAAGTTTAGGAGCAGTTGGGCTTTTTTCAGCAGCCCCTGAACTATCCTCTGTTATCTTGTGTACATATACATTCAGTAATTTTTAGTTATTTAGAGGCAGTTGAGGTTACAGGTATTATTTTGAAAGCAGAAAAATTGCGTTCAGGACTGTAGTTTACCAGCATTTCAAATGCCAAATGCTTGTAACCTTGTGTAACCCCGGTAAACTGCGTTTTATGATGGTTTGCGATACTAAGTGTTTTTAAAGGGGAAAACATTTCTGATACTTTTTAAACATATAAAAATGTTGAAAAAGCACAAATTTCACCACATGCCTTTGCCAGCATCAATGGATGAGTCCAGTAGCGATGAACTCTAATCCTCTCACGCAATTTTCTTTGTCTTCGGAGCCAGAGCAACATCAGGAGCATTTCCTTAACACATGTTAATGATCGGATCCATCCATAGCAAAAACACAAACAATAAGACTGCTATCTACAAGCACACTGCTGTCTCTGCTGTTTCTCTCTCTTCTCTCACAGAATGGCTGAAAAATCTAATAATTTACTTGTTTTTCATGCATGTGGGCATTTGGGAGGGTCTCCTGAGGTTATCTTTAAAAAACGCTTCTAACCTCAAATGCTCATAACCGCTGCTATACTCGCATAAATGCGGTATGCAGAAGCTGTAAAACATATGTTTTTTACCGTTGGTTTCCAGCTATCAAGTTTCCAGCATTCAGAAAAGGTTTTCAGCTGCCCTGTGTACGTGGCCCTTAAAAGAAAACCTGTAAGATGTTCTGACCAACAGCTGGATGAGCCTCTCAGTGAGCCACAGGGAGACTGAGCCAACCGATTTCCCCCCCCCCCCCAACATACCAGCACTCCCGTGAGTGCTGGAGGAGCTGAGCTGGGAGCCAGTGACTGACAGTCACCAGATGTCTGCTCAGACTGAGAACTGAGTGACGATCAGATCATCAGTCTTTGATCGCTCCATTCTCAGTCTTATAAGCAGTGGGGGATAGATGCAGGATCAGATTGATGCTGCATCCACCTAGGTGAGTATACTTTTTTTTTTTCTAAAACTAAACTGACCTCTATTTGCCTGCACAGCACTTTCCACAGTTATCCAGAAATTGCAAAACTTGGTGCTTTACTATGCAAAAAACACAAATGTTTACCCCTTTGCGATAGGATTTAAAGGCATACAAGGGGGTCAATTCTCTCTTGTATGCCTTTAATGTCCCATTGCAAAGGGGGAAACATTTGTAATTTTTCCATGTATTCCAGGAATGCGGCTACACTAAGATATTTGAACCTCCACGTTTTTTCTTCTTTACTATGCAAATTGCAACCCAAACTTGCATGGTCACACCTTGGTCAACACATTTTTGCACAATGTACCTTCATATAAGTGTGATGCTCAGCCTCATTAGCCAATCAGGAGGGGGTCTACCAAAGCACAACCATGCAAGTTATAATTGCAGTTTACATAAGAGTGCTCCAGGTTTTGAAGCTTCCAGTACACTGTGGAAGTAAACTGATATGTGCAGGTCATTTCTGCTATATTTATATGGGCAACCTTGTCAGTAGGGACATGTGGAACAGAGTACAACCATGCAAGTTTAGATTTCAGTTTATATAATAGAGTACCTCCAGGTTTTGGATCTTCTGGTACACTCTGGAAATAAAATCTAGATGCTAGTTACATTTATTTCTATGTCCTAGTCCTCTTCAGCCTTTGACAGAGGCTAGCGCGTTGGAAACAGTTCCTTCGCACCTTTTTATGCTGAATCGCGCATTAAAGCGGGAGACGAACATGCGGACACTTAAACACCAAGAAGAAAACAGCCAACATAGGGTGAGAGGAGCCTAGGTTGAATCTTGTTTGTCACAGCTGATACCTTTCAGGTGATCAGCTCAGGGTAAGAAACAGTGTAAAAATTTGTTTTAAACATACTTTGCATAAAACCTGCTGCAATAAATGTAAACACAAGTAGAAAAACACTTGGCACAAGTCTCTGTAATCTTATTAAAGGGAACAGTGCATAAAATATTTACAATTTAGCAATTTTAACCTTTTAAGGTTTGTTTGCTGTGTAAATAATTAAAATGGACTCACCAGTCCTTCGGCAGGAATCTGCTATAGGCAAGAATCCAATCTTCACCCATCCCGGCGAGCATTGTCTTGGAGAACTTCAAGGACTGAGTCTCCTGGATAAGAGGGGCCACAGCCCTTGACCTGTACAGCACCCGGCACAGAGCGCCTTTGGGGTTTGGTATTCCAAGGAAAAAAAGGAAAAAGGACAGCGTTACAGGCAAAACCTCATATCTGCTTCCTGAGGCTCGGGTACCATCTTTTTAGTGCATTAGATGAATCCCATAGCTAACCCCTTAGATCCAGTAATCTTTGTTTGGGGATATATTAGCATAATCTTCTTTGAAACATAACAAACATGTGGAGCACCTCTCCACAGCAACCTTCAGCTTTTAGACACTGGCAGAAAAACTGAGGCACTTCCTGAATGGAAGAGGTTATATAGGGGATCATCAATTCTGATTGGTTGCCAGTGTCCTTCACCTATAACGGCCATAGGCGGGAATATAATGTTATGTGACATCGTGGGGGGGTCACAGTTTTCCATATCACCCATATTTTATGATTTATGGCTCTGTGTCCCGCGATGTATGAAAAGAAAAGGCATTTTCAAAAGACTTGCTATGCCTTTCAGAAAATACCTTGGGGTGTTTGCTTTTAAAAATGGGGTAATTTTGTCATTGTTCCTTTTGTCCTGGCACTTCACTAACTCAAGAAATATGATAGGTAGTCAGAAAATTAGATGCATAATTTATGCCTATCGAACGTCCAAAGGTGCTCCTTGGATTTGGACCCCTGTATGCATCTAGGATGTATAAAAAAAAATCTCACGTGTGGTATCCCCATACTCCAGAGGCATTGCGCATTTTGGATTGTAATTGTAAGTATGCCTATGTTGTGTGTGAGAAATAACTTGTTAAAATGACAACTTTGTAAACAAAAACAAATGTTATTAAATTTCTTAATTTTCTAAAATTGTGACGAAAAGATCATAACTTAAAAAAACTCATTGTGCCTCTTACTAAATACCTTGGACGGTCTACTTTCCAAAAAGAAGTCAATTGGGGGTATTTGTACTGTCCTGGCGTTTTAGGTCCTCAATAAATGAGATCGGTCACTCAGTACAGTATCTCACAAAAGTGAGTACACCCCTCACAATCTTGTAAATATTTATGATATCTTTTCATGTGACAACACTGAAGAAATGACACTTTGCTACAATGTAAAGTAGTGAGTGTACAGCTTGTGTAATAGTGTAAATTTGCTGTCCCCTTAAAATAACTCAACACACAGCCAATAATGTCTAAACTTCTGGTAACAAAAGTGAGTGCACCCCTAAGTGCAAATTCCAAATTGGGCCCAAAGTGTCAATATTTTGTGTGGCCACCATTATTTTCCAGCACTGCCTTAACCCTCTTGGCCATGGAGTTCACCAGAGCTTCACAGGTAGCCACTGAGTTCTCTTCCACTCATCCATGATGACATCACGGAGCTGGAGGATGTTTGAGACCTTGCGCTCCTCCACCTTCCATTTTAGGATGCCCCACAGATGCTCAATAGGGTTTAGGTCTGGAGACATGCTTGGCCAGTCCATCATGTTTCCCCTCAGCTTCTTTAGCAAGGCAGTGGTCATCTTGGAGGAGTGTTTGGGGTTGTTACATGTTGGAATACTGCCTTGCGGCCCAGTCTCTGAAGGGAGGGGATCATGTTCTGCTTCAGTATGTCACAGTACATGTTGGCATTCATGGTTCCCTCAATGAACTGTAGCTCCCCAGTGCCAGCAGCTCCCACCACCACCATGCTTGACTGTAGGTAAGACGCACTTGTTTTTGTACTCCTCACCTGGTTGCCGCCACACAAGCTTGACACCATCTGAACCAAATAACTTTATATTGGTCTCATCAGACCACAGGACATGGTTCTAGTAATCCATGTCCTTAGTCTGCTTGTCTTCAGAAAACGGTTTGCAGGCTTTCTTGTGCAGGCTTCCTTCTGGGACGACAGGGCCATGCAGACCAATTTGATGCAGTGTGCGGTGTATGGTCTGAGCACTGACAGGCTGACTCCCCCACCCCTTCAACCTCTGCGGCAATGCTGGCAGCACTCATTTGTCTTATTTTCCAAAGACAACTTCTGGATATGACGCTGAGCACGTGCAATCAACCTCTTTGGTCGACAATTGCGAGCCCTGTTCTGAGTGGAATCTGTCCTGTTAAACTGCTGTATGGTCTTGGCCACCGTGCTGCAGCTCAGTTTCATGTTCTTGGAAAACTTCTTATAGCCTAGGCCATCTTTATGTAGAGCAAAAATTATTTTTTTTTTCAGATCCTCATAGAATTCTTTACCATGAGGTGCCTTGTTGAACTTGCAGTGACCAGTATGAGAGAGTGAGAGTGATAACACCAAATTTAACACACCTGCTCCCCATTCACACCTGGGACCTTGTAACACTAATGACTCACATGACACCAGGGAGGGAAAATGGCTAATTGGGTCCAATTTGGACATTTTCACTTAGGGGTGTACTCACTTTTGTTGCCAGTGGTTTAGACATTAATGGCTGTGTGTTGAGTTATTTTGAGGGGACAGCAAATTTACACTGTTAGGGCTCTTTCACACGGCCGCTCCGTATGTCCGCAAATCATCCTATTTTTTTGCGGATGATTTGCGGACATAATGTAAGTCAATGGCATTGCGGATGTCAGCGGAATACCATCCGCTGACATCCGATTTGCTTCCTTTCAGTTCTGTTCCGTTTTTTGGAACGGAACAGAACCCTATTTTTCCTCCGTTCAAAAAAACGGAAAGGAAGGAAAATCGGATGTCAGCGGTGTCATCCGCTGACATCCGCAATGCCCATAGACTTACATTATGTCCGCATATCATCCGCAAACGGATGGGATGATATGCGGACATACGGAGAGGATGACATAAATGTCATCTGCTCCGTGAAAAGAAAAAAAAAAAAGTCCCGCAGCGGAGAAAAACAGCGGAGCGGCCGTCTGAAAGAGCCCTTATACAAACTGTACACTCACTATTTTACATTGTAGCAAAGTGGAATTTCTTCAGTGTTGTCACATGAAAAGATAAAATAAAGTTACAAAAATGTGAGAGGAGTACTCTACTACTACTTTTGTGAGATACTGTACATCAGGAGTGATCACTTTATTTCAAATCTATATACCACAGTTTACAGACTCTATAACTTTCACACATATTAAATATATAGTCATTTTGTTTTTTGTTTTTTAAAGAAAGGTAGCAGGATACATTATGGCCCAAAATAAAAAAAAAAAACTTTTTAAAAATTTAAAAGTGCTTGTTTTTTTTTATATCAGAAATAAAAACCCTGTGGTGAATAAATACCACCAAACGAAAGCCATATCTGTCTCATTAAATTCATGTGGGTAGCAGTGCATAAGGTGATCAAACATGTAAACAAAAAAACAAACAATCAGACAAGTGTTGTAAAAAAGAAAATGCTATAGAAAAAAAGTGCTATAAAAAGAGTGTCCATCAGTTCAAATAACAGATTGCCAAAATTCTTCACTTCGTCTGTTTCTGAACAACATACCCCTGTAGACACCTCCACTCCTGTGGGTATACGTTCACCTTCTATGTTGGACCTTCAAATTATGAAAGGTTTGGAGTGTGGAGTCCTCTTTAAATCATGATAAATATACATGTTCGACAGCACACCATGGATCTTGCAAAGCAGTCCAAAAAAAACTTTTCTCTTACGTCCTCCGACAGTCGCCGCCTCTCCATATTCGTCACAATGGGGTAATTGACCTTTGCTCCGTAGGAGTAGCTAGGCAACAGAATATGTCAATATCAAAGCTTTTAGCATATCCCACCCCCAGGGGGTGGTCCCCTCAGTCAATACCCTCCTGCTTCCTGTATCCATACCTCAGTTTCATTGTCTAGCTATCAGGAGTAGCAGGCTGTTTCTGTGCTGGGGTTTTTTGTCTCAGCCTTTATCTTCTTTTTGATTTTATTTGAGTGTTTTTCTCTATCTTTACTTAGCTGTTTATTTTTTCAGCATTAGTTAGTTCTTCTGATGAAGAGGATCGTGCGGGCTGGGTCTCGGGCTGGCCCCCCTGGTCGCAGGTTGTGGGCCAGTGGCTTCCCAGCCTGCCATTGAGCGTTCAGTCAGGTTTTTTTCCTGGCATGTGTGAATGACCCATCCCTGTTCGCTGCAGGGATGCTGCGGTGTGGTGGCTACCTCACTGGACGCCATGCGGTTTCGCACCGCAGTTCTGCTGCGTCCTGGCTCCGATTCTCCCTGTCCTCTGTGCAGCGGCTTGATCGCTTGTGCGGGCTCCCCACGCCATTCAGAAGGTAAGTGTACTCTGTGTGGGGACCTGTCTGTTTAGTGGGTGTCAGTCTGGGACTGTGTAACCCTGCATTCTGTACACACTATTGGGCTCCCTGTCTGGTTTGCTGCTTCTGTGGGCTGCAAGGAGGGGGGCCATCTTACACTGTGCTGTGTTGCAAGAGGTGTATTTACTGTGTGTGACAGGCTGTATGCTGTGGGACATGGTGTGACACATGTTGGGCATACTTGCGGCGGCCGCTGCTGCAGTCCGCCATTTTTTATTAGCAGCTTATGCTGGCATTCCTGTGTGAGGAGAGCGGCGCTTTTGGCGCCAAACGCTGCCATTTTTGGCGGCGATCGCTCGGACCGCATGTCAGCGCTGCATGCTCTGCCTTTACAGTCCCCCACCGGCGCCCATGTTTGTGGAGCCTTCCATAGGCTTTGTAGGAGCGGTCTGTATTACATCACTTCCTTTGCCCTGAGACCAGCGATCGATGCAGCAGCCTGAGGGATCTCTCCAGGTTTATCTTCCTTATTCCTGTATTCATTGCCTAAGTTTGTTGTACTTCTCCCTGTGGGGGTCGGTGTGTGCTGTGTGTGTGCGGTGGGCTGCGCTGCCGCGCTCTTAAAGGGACAGTACCCCTTTTTTTCCTGCAAACTTTTGGGGCATGGATTCTCAGGAAAGCAAATTTCCTCCCACTTTAGTGGGGGGCCAAGGGTCTGCTGCTTCCCCCGAAGGGGGCGATTTGGCTGCCATTGTGGCTAACCTAGCTGCTCAGGTGCAGATGCTTGTGGCTGCTCAGTCCACTAAACTGCCCAGGGTTTCAATTTCCTCTGATTCAGAGGGCGATGGTGATGGGGCTGCTATGGCTGGGGTCCCCTTATCGGGGTCCCGTTCATCCCTGGACCTTGTAGGGTCGGAAGGGGAGGCAGAGGTTGAAGGGGTTGATGATTCTCTCCCTGGCTCGTCTGAAGAGCTTGCAATCATGGATGAATTGGTTGCTTCTATCAAACAAACACTACATTTGCAGGATGAGCCATGTCCTCCTGCCGTCCTGGCCTCTTATGGGACGCAGCGGAGACGCAAATCATCGCAGGTTTTTCCTTGCACTGAGGATTTTCAGCGCGCCGTTAGTGAACAATGGCGCAATATAAAGAAGCCTTTTGCTGTGCCAAGTAGGTTCAAGCTGCGTTATCCCTTCACACCCGCCACTGATGAATGTTGGTGTGTGCCGCCTCCGGTGGATCACGCGGAGGCGGTTTTGAATAAATCTACTGCGATTCCGGCGGAGAATACCCGTGTTCCGGGATCCCACGGACAGGAGACTGGAGTCTATTGCCCGTCATACTTACTCGGTTACCGGTTCCATGCTAAAAGCTATTTTTGCTTCCCTTATGGCAGCTCAGGCTGTCGCGGATTGGACGCAGGTGCTCAGGCGCGTCCTGGTGGCTGATTCTGCCCCGCCGACAACGTTGGCTATGGTAGATCAAATTCATCAGGGTGTCATGTATTTGTGTGATGCGGACTTGGATTTAGTCCCTTTGGCTGCACGTGTGCACAGCGTGGCGGTGTTGACACGCCGCTTGATTTGGCTGAAATGTTGGTCTGTGGACCAATCTTCTCGCAAAACTCTGGCTAATCTGCCTTATACGGGATTTTGCCTTTTTGGCGACTCCTTGGATACGCTGATAAAGGGGATCACTGGGGGTAAGAGCACGCTCCTGCCCCAGTCCCACAAGGCTAAGGTTGCTCAAGGTAAGAAGCATGCTTCGTTTAGACCCGCTCAGGGGTCCTTTCGTGCCTTTCGGTCGCACTATAAGGGCAAACCCTTCAAAGGCCAAGGCTCCCAAAAGAAGCCATGGACAGGTAAGCAAAAGTCCGGCCAGCCCCGATAACAATGTGGCCTGAAGGGGCACCCTCACCCAGTTCTGGGGTGGGGGGACGTTTGCTCGGTTTTCTTCAACCCTGGCTGGCCCGCGTTCGGGACAGGTGGGTTCAGGAGATCGTTTGGTCCGGGTACAAGATCGAGTTTCTCTCTCGGCCGGCGGGCAGATTTTTTCCCTCAAATCTTCAACTGTCTCCGGAGCGTTTGCGGGATCTGCACCTGGCGGTGCGGGACCTGCGGGCTCAGGGAGTGGTGATTCCGTTGCCTCATCGGGACAGATTTCGGGGGTTTTACTCCAATCTGTTTACTGTGCCCAGAAAGGAGGGCAAAGTGCCTCCGATTCTGGACTTAAAAGCTCTGAACCGCTTTGTGCGGGTTCGCAAGTTCTGCATGGAATCCCTGCGCTCGGTGGTGGCTGCTCTAGTTCCGGGAGAATTCATGGCCTCCATCGATTTGAAGGATGCGTACCTTCACATTCCCATTTTCGAGGGTCACCAGAGGTACCTTCGATTCGCCATTGCGGAGGATCATTTCCAATTCGTGGCGCTTCCTTTTGGTCTCGCTTCGGCTCCACGGGTGTTCACCAAGGTGCTTGCACCGGTTCTGGCCTTATTGAGGGCCCAGGGCATCTCGGTCCTGGGGTATCTGGACGACATTCTGGTTCGGTCTGCGACCAGTCAGGGTCTGGTGAAAGACCTGTCCGTCACGATGCAAACTCTACAGGAGTTTGGTTGGACGATAAACTTTCCAAAATCTACGCTGTGTCCGTCGGTTCGTCTTCCCTACCTGGGAATGATTCTGGACTCTGTTCAGGCGAAGATCTTCCTGCCGGAAGACAAGCTCAGGACACTTCAGGAAGAAGTCAGGTCCCTCAGGGACCTCGGTGGCCCAGGTGTGTAAGGCGGCGACTTGGTCGTCCGTTCACACCTTCTCAAAAGTTCTACAAAGTGGATGTTCAGGCATCGGCAGATGCTTCCTTTGGCCGCAAGGTTCTTAGTGCAGCAGTACCTTAGGGTCCCTTGTTTTTGGGCCCTTGGCAGTTTGGGATGTTTTTATCCCTAGGTTATTTGTTCTTCCTGGGTTGTTGCTCCTGTTGAGCAAAGTTTTTTCATGCTGCCCAACTGGTTTCCTTCCTTTGGTAAGGTTCCTTTCTCTGATGTGGGTCCGGCGTTGCCTTAGGCGCGGCTGCGTTTCCCACCCCTCATGTATGCACTGCTTTGGGACGTCCCCATTGTGACGAATATGGAGAGGCGGCGACTGTCGGAGGACGTAAGAGAAAACTGAATTTTTGTAAAATCTTACCTGTAAAATTCCTTTCTCTTAGTCCTCTGACAGTCGCCGCCCCCGCCCCTCTTTTGGGGTTTGTTTATGTACTCTACTGCTATTCTACTGAAACTGAGGTATGGATACAGGAAGCAGGAGGGTATTGACTGAGGGGACCACCCCCTGGGGGTGGGATATGCTAAAAGCTTTGATATTGACATATTCTGTTGCCTAGCTACTCCTACGGAGTAAAGGTCAATTACCCCATTGTGACGAATATCGAGAGGCGGCGACTGTCGGAGGACTCAGAGAAAGGAATTTTACAGGTAAGATTTTACAAAAATTCAGTTTTTATTGCAAAGGATCACATCACATCAAGATAAATGCAGCATTTTAGAGTTACGCAGGACCCCTTCGTCAGGCATGTGATAAAGTGTTAACAGTGACCACAGAATATAATTGAAACTACCACCAATGAAAACCATGGAAAACTGTGACCCCCCACCCCCCCACGATGTCACATAACATTATATTCCCGCCTATGGCCGTTTAATATATTATATGTGCAGAGATCAGGGCAACTATTTCATATAAATGTGTGTATAGGAGGTGGCCCAAAGTAGGTTAGTTGGCAAGTGGCTATGGGGTAGATCACCAAGATGGACACCGATCTACTTTCACTGGCAGTGGGACCTAACGGACACACCTGCCCAGACACACCTTCCTGGACTTCACGGCCACCGCAGTCATGGAGACCATGAAGTTAGGCATTCGAACACGCCTGGGTCCGGAGGGGGAAGGCATAGGAAACCAAAACAGAAGAGGTATCCTGAGAAACAGCAATGGCGAAATGTAAATAAACAGAAAGCAAAACAACAAAAAGACTAGCAAATGGAAGGGAAAAGGAAAAGAGATCAAGGAAGAAAGAAAATAAACACTAGTAGGAAAATTGGTGAAAACAAAAAAAGTAAATTGAGAAATATACAAATAAAAAAAAAAATAAACATGAAAATAAATAAATATGAAAATAAAAAAAAAAATAAACCTAAAAATAAAATAGAAATGAAAAAAAAATAGATATAAACAAAACAATAAAAATAATAAAAAAATAAATATGAATGAAAAGATATAAATGAAAAAAATAAAAATAATCTAATCAAAAATCAAAACTTTTTTTATTCTTTTTTTCATTCCCTTTTTTTTCCTTTCTGAGTCACTCTGAGGTCTGCTGCCTATTACTGGGGTGCTTAAACGCAGGTGTGACACAACCTTTTTATCATAATCACCGTTGTGATTTTTTTGACCCCTAGATATTAGGGGGACTATACCCTGAAACTGACCTCTCCTTGCTTTGTAGAAAGTTTTTTTGATCCGTAGCCCCCTCTGATCAGGTAGGCTGATGATTTACCCTATCATTAGGTTCTCGGTGACCCGTCTTTTGCTTAATTCTTTCCCTCCTTTTCTACACAGCACCTCCCACACTGTCCTCTGCTTTACTTTCCTTGGTTCGCAATGCTTTTTTTGTATTTTCATTTGTATTTTTACTTTGTCTTACCCCCATTTTTGTATTTATTTTTATCTCTATTTTTCCTTTTTATATCTTTATCTACAACTTTTTTCTGTATTTCTTCATTTTCTTTATTATCTCTGTCACGGTTTTCCATGGTTTTGATTGGTGGTAGTTTCACATATATTCTGTGTCCACTGTTAACACTTTATCACATGCCTGAGGAAGGGGTCCTGCGTAACTCTGAAATGTTGCACTAATCCTGATATGATGTAATCCTTTGCAATGAAAAGGTTTTTTTTTTTTACTGCTTTGCAAAATCCATGGTGTGCTGGTGAACATGTATGTTTATCTGTGATAGATCCAGTGTCCAGCTGGTGATCGCTGCAGCAGCCACAACAGATATGCCTTTACCCAGGGAAGGTATGCAATAGGAATATGACCTATTCTGTTTAATGCCAGGACAAGTTGTATTGGAAGATTCTGCCTCATTTCACCGTAGGAAACGAATAATCCCAGACAGTGGCTCAAAAAAAAAATATCCATAGTGCTCTCCATTTAAACCTAAAGCCCAAAATGTTTATTAAAATTGCACTCACATTAAATACACACAGGTTTCCTTATTAAATCCATGTGAGGGACAAAATCTTGTTGGCAAAATCTAGGCAAGAAAATGAAGGCTCATTTGGATATCTAGTTCAATGAGCATAGTAGCACTGTTTGGTATATTCCTTATAGTTACATAGTGAGGTTGAAAAAAGACATCAGTCCATCCAGTTCAACCTATAATGTGTGTGTGTGTGTGTGTGTGTGTGTGTGTTTGCTGTTAACCATACTTTGCATACCCCTGTATGTTGTGGTCTTTAAAGTGCCCATCTAATAGTTTTTTGAAACTATCAATGCTCCCTGCTGATACGACTGTTTGCGGAAGAGAATTCCACATCCTTACTGCTCTTACAGTGAAGAACCCCCTGCGTATTTTAAGGTTAAACCGCCTTTCCTCTAGTTTTAGTGAGTGGCCACGTGTCTTATTGTATTCCCTTTCTCTGAATAGGTTTTTCCATATGCTAGGGTTGCCAGTACAGTATTTGTACATTGATATCATATTCCCCCTCAATCGTCTCTTCTCCAGAGAGAATAAGTTCAGTGCTTGTAGTCTTTCCTCATAGCTGATGTCCTCCATTCCCCTAATTATTTTTGTTGCCCTTCTCTGGACTTTCTCCAGTTCCAGCACATCCTTCCTGAGGACCGGTGCCCAGAACTGGACAGCATACTCCAGATGTGGCCGGACCAGAGTCTTGTAGAGTGGGAGAATAATCTCTTTATTTCTGGAGTGAATCCCCTTTTTTATACATCCCAGTATTCTGTTAGCTTTGCTTGCAGCGGCTTGGCATTGCATGCCACTGCCAAGCCTGTTGTCTACCAGTACCCCCAAGTCCTTTTCCATCCTAGACTCACCCAGAGGTCCCCCCCCCAGTGAGTAGCTTGCTTTCTGGCACCCAAGTGCATTACTTTACATTTTTCAACATTAAACCTCATCTGCCATGTAGTTGCCCACCCCATTATTTTGTTCAGGTTCGCTTGTAAGGTTTCCACATCCTGCCCAGAAGATATTGCCATGCTTAGTTTAGTATCATTCGCAAATACTGAGATTTTACTCGATATTCCCTCCTCTAGATCATTTATGAATAAATTAAACAGGATTGGCCCCAGGACAGAACCCTGGGGGACCCCGTTTTCCACACCCGCCCAATCTGAGTACTCCCCATTAATCACCACCTTTTGCAAAATACCCTGGAGCCAGTTCTCTATCCAGGTACTCACCTTATGGTCCATACCTACCTTCCTTAGTTTGAACAGTAAGCGTTTGTGGGGAACGGTGTCAAAGGCCTTTGCAAAGTCCAGGTACACCACATCCACAGGCTTACCTTTATATAGGTGGCAGCTCACTTCATCATAGAAGGTTAATAGATTGGCTTGGCAAGAACGATTTTTCATGAATCCATTCTGATTACTACTAATAATCCCATTTTCATTTCTAAAGTCTTGTATGTGGTCCCTTAACATCCCCTCCAAAATCTTGCAGACTACTGATGTTAGGCTGTCCGGCCTATAGTTACCCGGGATATATCTTGGCCCCTTTTTAAATATTGGTACCACGTTGGCTTTTTTTCCAATCCTTGTGTGATATATTCTCTGCAAATTCAAACAGTTGACAATATTTCAGGATGCTCTCTTAAATTGACAACCTAATTATTATCAATAAATCCATATCCACAAACATGAAAAGTAAAAAGTATGAAAAGTATAATATTGTGAAAAGGTTCAACAGGAAAGCAAATGGGTACATGTTCATACTTTTCTTTAAAGGAGTGGGGGTCAAATAGTATCAAACTACTGTTACTCACTTACCCAGCGCTTATAGGAAAATAAATGCACTAAATAATTACACATAAATATTGCACATACATCAAAAGCTCTTAGTAGGGTATAGCTGCTGCTATAAAGAAATACATTCAAAAATATCAGATGTATTAAACTGCTCCAATGGAGATCTTATTCCTCCTGAAAAGTAAAACACATAAGCAGCGCTTATTATAGTCTTATAGAGTCCCAATTAGGGATGTGAAATCCAAGTATAATCCAGCGGGTGCACAGTCTCTTGGTAACCTCAAAAAAGAGAGCGAATACTGTCCATTCACCACGGTGTAAAATGGTCAGGGCATGCACCTTTACCACACCTTGTGCACCCCACCCCTCCCTCGGCAGTGCTCACACACCAAATTTAATTTTTGTACTGTGCCTTTGATAATCTGACATCACTGCACTTCAATCTCCAGAGGATATACCGACTCCCCTCACTTTTCTGCCAGTATGCTCCTCAGATGTGTACATATGCACTAATGTTGAAGATGAAAAAATGCAATGACAAAGAAAAAGGGGAGGACTCATAGGGCAGTATTGTAAAAACAAACCACACGCTTTATTCCAAATGAACCCTTCTCCCGTTACACTCACAGTGTTCACGATATGAAAGGCACACAATATTCCAAATCCATAAATGATGGTGACTATAACACGCTGAATACGCTGTTAGGTCTCACCCTCCCCCGCTAGTCAGCTCTCCGGAGGTTTCCGGGAAGACTCGTACCAGCCGATCAGCATCCTGTCGTCACGGTGACTGCTGGATTATACCTTGATTTCACGTCCCTAATTGGGACTCTATAAGACTATAATAAGCGCTGCTCATGTGTTTTACTTTTCAGTATGAATAAGATCTCTATTGGAGCAGTTTAATATATCTGATATGTTCATACTTTTACTACTACCACCTTGAGCAAAGATACAACACTCACACACATGCATTGGCAAAATTAATGCATGTTTTACCTGTGATTGCATATGAGGATCCCATGTTATGTGATAATTCCAGATGCTGCATGCATTTATGACATGAGCTCAGTTTTCAAACTGTAATCATATTCCTCAATGTGGCATCTGTTTTTGTTCAATTACGTTTAATGTCTGTTGCCGCAAGTTTTGTCACATTATCATTTACATGGGAAATGCATTAGGAAAGTATTTTAGTTTCATTAGGTTCAGCAGCAGTTGTTTCAGAAGCTGAAAGCACATATACATTTTGAAGGTTTTTTTCAATTGCAGCATCATGACAAGGAGTATCAAATACATAGGAAATACATTTAGAAAAATGAAAATTGTATAGCTTTAAAATTCCTAAAGAGATATGGACTTTCCGGCAATGTGCATCTTGTATAAAAACTAAGGAACCATCCAATTATCTCAGTTGTTCAATACAAGAGGAGTAATTTGTCACAACATGCAAATTTCAGTTTGGTACAAAATTGTTTGCATACTCAATCATTATATTTGGGATTTTACCCACACAAAGTGATCTGTGCACTTTTCCTGGCTGTTCTTTTTATTATAACCCTTACAAGGACTAAACTGTTTATATAATCTGACAAAAAAATCCACAAATCCAAATTTAACTTGTCTTACCAAACCATAACATTTATCTGTGTTAGTCTTTGTATAGCCACCATTGGAGTTGACCTGTAGCCACCCCAATAAGCTATATTTATATATTTTGGGCACCGTAATTTGCAAGTTTATTGACAATAACTTTTCCATAATATTATGTAAGAATGAGGCTTTGCCCAATTTTGCATCCTTTCTGGGATAACATTTCCAAAATATATAATGCTTTTGCTTCAGACACAGTGACCCAAACCCCCCAAATTAGCATCATTATCCATGCTCCCAGAACCTTTTTCACGAGTTAAGAAGGGGATTTTACGTTTCTTTCTTAGTGGCTGTCAGAGCGGTAATCCCAAGATATTGGAAATCCCAGTGTATACCTTCTATACCAGAATAGATAGTCAAACGAAATAACCTTATCAACGCATGACTGACATTCTCATTTCCAGGACATATGGCTCCCCTTGATATCTTTTATAAATGACCCTATTTTTGCAGCTGTAATAGCTTAGAATTCCTTTACCTGGCCTTAAAACCACAAAAAAAATCCACCTTTTTATACAGCATTGGATACCTCACTGACAGGCCCACTTTCCCTTTTTTCTTTTTTCCCTTTTTTTTATATATAATATATATATATATATATATATATATATATATATATATATATAT
This sequence comes from Pelophylax lessonae, assembly GCF_965119305.1. NCBI lineage: Eukaryota > Metazoa > Chordata > Amphibia > Anura > Ranidae > Pelophylax > Pelophylax lessonae. The sequence continues at coordinate 435,749,970 of NC_138770.1, read as the reverse complement.
AAAACCATCGTTTTTGGTATCCAATACTTTTAAATGCATATTAGCAATTTTGTTTTATTATTTTATAGCTATGTATAGCAAGTGCTATAACCATGTAATTAAGTATACCTAATGTACCTAGGGGCTCTACCGTGTATGTAAGTCTTGTTCTTTTTCTTTCTTTGTAACTTTTTACAATGAAAATTCTAATAAAATATACTGAAAAAAAAAAAAAAAGAGTCTTTGGCTTAGGATATCTTCTACATCACAGATATATTGGGTAATTAATGTAAAAAGAAGCTTGATGTTTAGCACCCCTTGCTTTCCCAGTACAGTTATGTTTACTATAGTAAAGAGAATGTGACCAGCGCTATGGACTAAAGATATATGAGGGAGCAAATAAATAAATAAATTAAAGGTGTAAGCTGCCACCAATCAACCCTTAAGTGCAAGGGTGAAAGTGTATTATGTGGCGATTGGTATCGGCGCTACCTTACAGTAATATAAAAGTGACCTGCCCAAAATGTGGGTGAAATTAATATAAGGGTGTTTCCAAATTATTTTGTGAATAAACTCCTTAGAAAATAAGTAAAATAAATAAACAACCCGTGTGTTTAATAAATGAAACAGATATCAAGTTAATAACTAATATAGTGATGCATGTGCATATTACAATATACAATAGTGATAAACGTGAAAAAAACAATGGGGGGTTCCCACAACCACAAGTGTTATATCAGGTATACACTTTTTCTGATATATGTGCTACACATGTGATAAAAGTAAATAAGTGCTGCTGTGCAGTGTCCAAGTTGACCACAACCACAAGTGTTATATCAGGTATACACTTTCCTGATATATGTGCCACACATTTGATAAAAGTAAATAAGTGCTGCTGTGCAGAGTCCAAGTTGGCCACTAGGTGGCGTCTGCAATACAACCTGTGCAGCTGTATGGGGGGATCTCTTCTCCGTGATGGGGGAGCAATTTCGAGCCGGTGGTCTGGCGCCTGTTAGGTTACGATGATCAGGATCAGAGTGAAAAACAGTCCGAGCCGGGATGCTTCCGCGTTCCACGGCCGACAACCGGAAGTGACGTTGCACGTTCTAGACTCCGTCCTACGCGTTTCGTCAGAGGGACGTCAACTGGAGCGTTTACTGTTATGTTTACTGTCCACTTTTGTTGTAAAATAGTAATGATTCACAGGGAATAAATGTTTTTTTTTTCACATGCAAGGCCAGAAGCCCCAGTGGGTTATATCAATGCAGTTGATGACATGGATCATTTGGCCCTTTTTTGGCCCAGAATTCAGTTGTGAGTAGCATCCATTTAGGTATTTTCCTCCAGAATTTAAATTATTTCTATTAGAATCAGAGTCAACTGTCATTGTCTGTCGGGAGAATCCTGAGAGCATTACATTTGTGGAATGCAACTTTGCATTCAATTGCAGAGCATGTGTTGTATTTAATAAATGTAATACAGTCAGACATTATGATGTCTGGTTTAGCCTACGATTATAATTTGGTAAATTTAGCCCTCATCCTATGGGTAGAGGCAAATAGCCTTAACTTATCTAATATGTACAATGGCAAGAATGTTCTTGCAAATAAATATACGTTTTATAAAGTTTAACTTTCGGTCAAATGTCCATCTTTAAACTCACATGGGAGATTTTTTTTGCAATATGAACTTTCTCAAAAGAACTGTTTGTTTAAAGTGTCATCTGTCTTCAGTTTAAGGTTCCATTAGCTGAAAATGGCTGAAAAGGTGTATTTTGCAACTTTGGCAGAACACAGGGATAAAGAACAATGTTGTGACGTTCTTTATGGATGTCCGGTTGAAAAATGATTGTAGAGTAAAGGTTGTATGAGCGTGGGGACAGGATCTTTATTCAGTAAATGAACTGAAGCATGTTACACACTTTCTTGGTATTATTCATGATCTATAGCATAGTAGTTAAAATCCTGTATTTATTTTATGTGATTATTGCCTAGAGTCTGCTGCACCAATCTATAATATCAATAAAAAAACAGTGCCTGCCCTAAAGAATTATGATCTAATTTACACTCTGTAGGTTTTAATTCTAAATAAGCAACAGACTTACAAAAAAGTAGAGCAGTAAATAGGAAGATAGGAGAATAATATTCTTAAAATGGTAGCCATTTGGGATATGATTTGAAGATTCATTCAATAAGGGGTTAGTTTTGTATTTTTTGTAGATACTTCAATTAGAAGTATATGTGAATCCAATAATAAACTTATTTGTTCCCTTTTGGTATTTTAAACTTACCTTTGTTATACCAATTCATTTTGCCTGAAATCCAATCAGCTCCTGAGTTTTCTCAAGAAATGTTATCATGCCTGCCCACTTCATCCCTGTGAACTACAGTACACCTCAATATTTTAGAGATGAGGAAAGGGGAGGTGTCTTGCAGTTCTAACACAAGGCCTGTCCTAGGGTGACAATGCTGCTTTTAAGCTCTTCTATAGATATAGCACAGGAAGTGTGTTACTGGCTGGATCAGAAGGTGAAAATAAAGGTAACATAACATCTTAGGGACTCGTAAGCTTCAATGGAATTCATTTTTGTTCTTGGGAATGAAATATACTTTAATCAGTCCCAATTAGCCCCGATTGGGTGAAACATGTTGGACAGAACCTGTGTGAGAGTGGTTATTTAGTTTGGAACCCTGGACACTGTCTTTATTACCATTTAAATTTTTTTTTTTTTTAAGGTTTTTAATGTTTAATAAACTTTTTAGAGTGAGTGTGCTATCTTTGATTAGCAACATTATAAGCCCTGTGTGCAATGCTTGAGATACAGGTGATCTTTCTACAGAACTGACTTATTTCTCTTATGTCCTCTGACAGTCGCCGCCCATTCATACTGTCTTCACGATTGGGTATTAGCCTTCTCCACAGGAGGAAACTAGGCAGTAATTTTGTTAAAACAACAAACATTAACATATAGACACACCCACAGGGGGCCGTCCCTCTAACCTATATCCTCCAGCCAGTACCACTCTAATCCAGTTCTTTGCTGCCTAGTGTCAGGAGTAGGTTAGGTTTTCCCTGCTGGGACCTAGTGTCTCAGTTTTTTCTTGTTTTACAAACTTGATGTGTTGGCATCCTCGGACGCTTCTTTTGGCCGCAAGGTTTTGAGTGCAGCAGTGGTTTAAAGAGACATGCTATTTTTTTTAATGTCTCTTAGTCATGGGGTTTATTTCATTTTTTTCCTGGGTTAGCTCCTGTTGAGCTTTACTTATCCCACTGGTTCAGTTCAGTTTTTTCTTTGACCTGGGTGCTGGGTTGCCTATTTTAAGGTTGCGTCTTCCCACCCCTTACATCTACACTGCTTTGGGACGTCCCAATCGTGAACACTGTATGAATGGGCGGCGACTTTCAGAGGACGTAAGAGAAAATATACTTTTTGTAAAATCTTACCATAAAATTATTTCCTCTGAGTCCTCTGACAGTCGCCGCCCCCGCCCCTCTCTTTGGGGTTGATGGTTTTTCATGGACTGCTTGCTACATAACTGGATTAGAGTGGTACTGGCTGGAGGATATTTGGGTGTGTCTATATGTTAATGTTTGTTGTATTAACAAAATTACTGCCTAGCTTGCTCCTGCGGAGAAGGCCAATACCCAATCGTGAAGACTGTATGAATGGGCGGCGACTGTCAGAGGACTCAGAACAGAATTTTACAGTAAGATTTTACAAAAATTCAATTTTTTTTTTTTCATTTGAGATTGCGGACACCGCATAACATGTACAATACACTGGGGTGGAGAGTGCACTGACAAAAAAGAGCTCTAGGGGCTCTTTCACACAGGCATTGAATTCTACAGCATTCTTAACGCGCATTAACACACCTGTAGCATTAATGAGCGTTTTGGTCGCGTTGCACAGGCATCATTGTTGTATCAGGCCATGCCCCTCAAACACCCTGGAAGATGGGTTTTTTTTTTTTTTTTTTATTTGTACAAGGCTAAAATGGGGAATGATCACTTTTGACGCTTTTTCATTTACAGTGCATTTCAGTAGAAGTGAATGGAGGCAGCTGTGAAGCAACCACGCCTGTCGAATTTTGCAGGCAGTGTTAATTTTGCCTCCAAAACAATGCGAGGCAATGCTAATGCTGCAGTGGGAACACCTCCATCTGCTCCCTTTTCTAACAATTTTGAGTGGCATTGATAGGCAGTCGGGATGCCATAAAAACAAACGCAACCCAACCGTCTATTTTCAATGCAATACAAACAATAGCACTTTGACAATTCACAAAAAAATGAAAAATCTTTTTTCATGTTGTAAGTCATGTACCATCTGCTGACCTTTTTTTTTTTTTTTTTCCAACTTCCTGGATTCCCTGCATGCTTTGCAACATCTTCTCTGCTCATTTATTTGGTTTACGTTCGATTTCTAAGGACTACATAGGTAATGGTGGTTTGCTGCCTGCAGTCAGTGATTCTTGTACTGATTCTTCCTCCTGAAAGTTTTCCTTTCATCACCACTGTAGTTCAGAAGGTGGGCTCTGTGAATTCTGTGACACAGCCCTGTGCTTACCCACAGGGCATAGCAAATTTGTGTCACAGAATTTAATGAAGTAAATGTGTGAGGTTCTTTAAAAATTTAAGTTTTCAAACTTCAATATCATTCAGATTATATTGGAAATGATCATATGATTTTAAATGTTAACCATAGATATGCATTAACCACTTGCCATTCCGCCATAGTACATTTACTGTGGCGGAGCAGCAGCTGCAGGCTCAGTCACGTGTGTGTATATATATATATATATATATATATATATATATATATATATATATATATATGTGTGTGTGTGTGTGATTGTGCCTCTTTCGGGTTGGGAGCGTGCAGCTTACTTCTCCTGTGGCGGCTGTTACTGATAACTGGGTATCATGCGAGTGTTCTGATTTGTATAGCGATTACATGAGAACAATGTAAACAACCCGTCATGAATTTATGAACACTTTGCCTAATGTTGTGATCTGTGATTGGCCCACAGCAGTCATATAGTACCTTGCAACCTGTACCATGTGATTAGCTGTAGCCAATCAGATCACAACCTTAAGCAAGCTGTTCAAAAATATGAACCTATTTATGGCAGCTAAAACTAGTGCTTATACAGTGATCATCACTGTAAAAGCAGTAACCGTGTAAAAAAAAAAAAATCCCTTCCACTCCCCCGGCGTAGTACAGTGTCACTATGGTGACACTGAGCTACTCTGATGACAGGATGTAAAAACAGTTAAAATCGGAAAAAAATGTTTAAAGAATTGGTGACAGTATGTAAAAAGCAAATCACTCTTACAAAATACCTTGGACTGTACACTTTCCAAAAAGGGGTAATTTGGGGGGGAGGGGGGGGTTCTATTGTCCCTGCATTTTGGGGCCTCAAGAAATGACATAGGCCGTCAGTACATCAAGATTGATCCGTTTTCAAATATACACTGCACAACACTTTTTAATCAGAGTGTAGCATTAAGTTAATTAAACTCCCAATCAGATTCAGCTGTTTTTGGTGTTAATGAAGTAAACTACAGGTGCACTAGAAGGGCAAGTAAGACTACCCCTGAAATAGGAATGGTTTTACAGGTGGAGGTCAGACTTTTTTTCCCTACTCATCTTTTCTGACTATTTTGTGCTAGTTTTGCATTTGGCTAAGGTCAGTGTCCCTACTGGTAGCATGAGGTGATACCTGGACCCTATAGAGGTAGCACAGGCAGTCCGACTCCTCAAAGATGGCACATCAATTTGTGCTATTGCCAGAAAGTTTGCTGTGTCTCCCAGCACAGTTTCAAGAGCATGAAGGAGATTCCAGGAGACGGGCAGTTACTCTAGGAGAGCTGGACAGGGCCGTAGAAGGTCCTTAACCCATCAGCAGGACTGGTATCTGCTCCTTTGTGCAAGAAGGAACAGGATAAGCACTGCCAGAGCCCTACAAAACGACCTCCAACAGGCCACTGGTGTAAATATCTCTGACCAAACAATCAGAAACAGACTTCATGAGGGTGGTTTGAGGGCCCGACGTCCACTAGTGGACCCTGTGCTCACTGCCTGGCACCGTGGAGCTTGGTTGGCTTTGCCATTGAACACCAGAACTGGCAGGTCCGCCATTGGCGCCCTGTAACATAATTCAGCATGACCGGTTTGGTAGTGGGTCAGTGATGGTCTGGGGAGGCATATCCATGGAGGAACACACAGACCTCTACAGGCTAGACAATGGCACCTTTACGTCCATTAGGTATTGGGATGAAATCCTTGTACCCATTGTCAGACCCTATGCTGGTGCAATGGGTCCTGGGTTTCTCCTGGTGCATGACAATGCCCGGCCTCATGTGGAGAGAGTATGCAGCCAGTTCCTGGAGGATGAAGGAATTGATACCATTGAATGGCCCCTACGCTCGCCTGACCTAAATCTAATAGAACACCTCTGGGACATTATGTTTCGGTCCATCCAATGGCACTAGATTGCACCCCAGTCTATTCAGGAGCTCAGTGATGCCCTGGTCCAGATCTGGGAGGAAATACCCCAGAACACCATCCTTCGTCTCATAAGGAGCATGCCCTGATGTTGTCAGGTATGCATAAAAGCACGTGGGGACCATACAAACTACTGAGTATCATTTTGAGTTGCTGCAATTACATTTTAGTAAAATGCACTAGCCTGCGGCATCATTTTTTCACTTTGATTTTCAGGGTGTCTTTGAGTTCAGCCCTCTGTAGGTTGATAATTTTCATTTCTATCAAACAATTTGGCATCCTTTCGTTCCTAACATAGTACCCAGTTCATATCAGTATAGATATCCAGCATGAGATTTTTCCCCATTAAGATCTGATGTGTTTTCAAAGTGTTCCTTTAATTTTTTTCAGCAGTTGGGATTTCTTTTTACCGAAGACATATAGTTGAATACATTTTGGCCAAAATCTATGAAGAAATTTGATTTTGTTTTATAACAGGAAGAATTATTGGTTTTATATAACTAAAGAAAAATAAAAAAAAATCACAGTGGTGATCAAATACCAGCAAAAGAAAGCTCTATTTGTGTAAAAAAAAAAAAAATGTAATTTGCATACAGCGTTACATAACGTGGCCATTGCCAAACAAAATAGCGCAGTGCTGAATAGAAAATTATGTTCTAGTCATGAAGGGGCTAAAACCTACTGGAGTTTAAGGTGTAGCACATTGTTTTGGCTCCTAATTTGCTGCAACTTTTCCCCAAAACTTAGCTTTTTTGTTTGTAAAAAAGTCTCCTTAGATAAAACACTAATTTGTTACACAATACATCAGAAAACATTATACCACGAAGGTTGTATTTCATGCCTTCACAAAAGCTGCATACAGAGAGATGGGCCTTCATGGCAGTTTTTGGGTTGTGGATGACATCTGACTAATTTTACTGAACACTTGCTTGGAATCAGCAGAATACTTGCAATGTTTTTCCTGTTGTGCTGTTCCCCAAATTACATCATCTCTGTAACACCATAACTCAGTCATACTTCACACCTCTTGCCCTTGGCATCAACAGGCAAGTAACATTGGTTCTTGCAAGATAAGGGTCCTTTCAGACAAGTATTCAATCAGATCTGCCTATCCATTTTTTAAGGCGGATCTGTACTAAATCTCAATGTTAGTCTATGGCAGGTAGGTCCGCTCACATCTGACTATCTCCAAGTCTGTCTAGGTAGAAAAGAAAAACAGAAAAAGTCTGAATCCTTGTCCTTTTTTTGGACGTAAATGTGGTGGATTAGAGGTAAAAGTATGTAAGTGGATGCATTTCCGTTTACATCCACCTGCCCATAGACCTTAGAAGATGTAGGGAAAGAAAACTAAACAATCAAAGATGACAACTGTTTAATTTTGCTCCAATGCAGCTGGGGAGATATGTTCACAAAACCTTTGCTGATCAGAATGGACGCTGCTCATCTGAAAGGACCCTTACTCTGATTGATGGATCACAGCAAGCCTTAGTAAGGATTATGATCCTAAAAATAACTGTCAACACTGTTAATCACCTGGACAGTTCTCAGTAGCTTGACAACAGCACCTATGAAATTACGTTCTCTATAATAATTGTTAGAAGTTCTGTCAAGTGTCTATTTACACTGCAAAGTGGATAGTGATTGTTTAATATATGTTCTGCACATTGCTGATAGTCACCACATCATAGACAAGTCAACAGTAATGCTGTTCATTTGTTTTTGCTGTGGGAATAGAACTGCTTGTGGTTTTCATCTATCAGTATGTGTTTGCCTTGACCACCTTTTGTCTAAATACATTTTGGTGCTTTTCTGTCTCATGCCACGCATCAAAATGGGAATGGCTTGTGATAAATAAGTAAACATTTTGCATGATGGGCATGCTTACAAAAGTAATCCTACACAGATCTAGGAGTGCTTATTCGTTTTGCTGATCACTTGCATTTCAAGTAATTCAGCCACATTCTATCCAATGCTGGGTGTCTCTGCTGAGACCTACAGGTAGGTGTTACTTAACCACTTGCCGACCGCTCACATTGGTACTACTGCGGCAAAGTGGTTTGTTATCGTCCAGCAACGTAGACCTATGCCGCTGGACTCCTCCCCTTCCCTCGCTCCCGCTGTATTCAATCACAGCGGGAGTCAGGCCAGCGGAGGAGCGGCGGTAATCACCGCTGCTGTTCCCCGATCGTCGGGGATCGAGTGTGGAGATCCCCCCGCTTGTGTAAACAAAGCGGGCGGATCTCCTAAGTGACAAACAGTGACAGATTGCAGGATTCAGCATAGGTGAACCTGCGATCTGTGCCTGTGTCACTCAGCCCCCTCCCCGCCACACACGTTAGTAAGCACCAGGCATACATTAACCCCTTGATCACCAATAAAAGTTAACCCCTTCCCTGCCAGTGTCATTTTTAAAGTAACAGTGCATATTTATAGCACTGATTACCGTAGTAATGTCACTGGTACCCCCAAAAGTGTCAAAAATGTCAGTCAAGGGTCCGATCTGTCTGCCGCAATGTCGCAGTCCCGCAAAAAAAATCGCAGATTGCCCCCATTACTAGTTAAAAAAAAAACAATAAAAATGACATAAATTTCCCGTTGTTAGTAGCTGCGATAACTTTTGCGCAAACCAATCAAAATACACTTATTGCGATTTTTTTTTTTTTTTTTTTTACCAAAAATATGTAGCAGAAAAGAAATTGGCCTAAAATGTTAAAAAAAATTAGATTTTTACATTTTTTTTTTGGGGGGGGGGGGGGATTTCATATAAAAAAATGTGAAAAATATTGTTATTTTTTCAAAAGTGTTGCTCTTCTTTTTTTGTATATAGCGCAAAAAGTAAAAATCGCACAGGTGATCAAATACCACTAAAAGAAAGCTCTATTTGTGGGGAAAAAAAGGACATACATTTAATTTGGGTACAGCATTGCACGACCGCGCAATTGTCCGTTAAATTAACACAGTGCCGAATCGCAAAATATGGCCTGCTCAGGAATGGGGCAAAATCTTCCGGTCTTAAAGCGGTTAAAAATACGCTCATTGAGAATTTTTTTGTCAAAGACATGTAGCTAAATACATTTTGGCCTAAATATATGACAAAAATTGAATATATTGGATATTTTTTACCTGTCGAGGTAGAAAAATATTGTTATTTTTTCAAAATTGTCGCATTTTTTTATTAATATCGCAAAAAATAAAAAACACAGAGGTGATCAAATACCACCAAAATAAAGCTCTGTTTGTGGGAAAAAAAGGATGTAAATTTCGTTTGGATACGACGTTGCATGACCCCGCAATTGTCAGTTAGTCGCACAGTGCCGAATCGCAAAAAGTGATCTGGACGTAGGACAGCAAAATCCTCCGGTGGTAAAATGGTTAAAGCGGTAATCCGATGGATTTTTTATTTTTTTTTGTGCCCTGCAAGGTAATGTCATAATGTGCTAGTATGCATTGCATACTAGCACATTATGTTAAACTTGCCTTAAAACAAATCCATTCCAGCCCTGAGATGTCGGAAATGTAGGCGCTCCCATATTCACCCGTCTTGCTTTTTGGGTTCGCAGACTCTGTGACTGGCCGGAGCCGCGCACGGGAGCCGCTGTTCACACCACAGGGCACTGAAGGAATGGTCCAGGTAGAGGCTCCTTCTGAGTGTATGCGCCAGTGATGTCACTGGCTGCATGTACAATAAATATCTCCTTAATGGTGCACGATTAGGAGATATTTACACTACCTATAGGTAAAAGTCAGGGATGGAAGTTTACTTCCACTTTAACCACTTAAGCACCGGAAGATTTTACCCCCTTCCTGACCAGGGTTTTTTTAGCGATTCGTCACTGCGTGACTTTAACGGACAATTGCGCGGTCGTGCGACGCTGTACCTAAACGAATTTGACATCCTTTTTTTCCCACAAATAGAGTTTCTTTTGGTGGTATTTGATCACCTGTGCGATTTTTTGATGATGCGCTATAATCAAAAAAAGAGCGACAATTTTGCAAAAATAACTATTTTTTTATATGAAATTTCCCCCCCCCCCCCCCCCAAAAAAAATGTAAAAATCTACATTTTTTAACATTTTTGGCCAATTTGTTTTCTGCTACATATGCTTGGTAAAAAAAAATCACAATAGGCGTATTTTGATTGGTTTATGCAAAAGTTATTGCTTTTACTAACTAAGGGAAAGATTTTTGTCATTTTTGTTGTTTTTTTTTTTAACGAATAATGGCGGCTATCTGCGATTTTTTTTTTTTTTTGCGGGACTGCGACATTGCGGCGGACAGACATTTTTGACACTTTTGGGGGTACCAGTGACATTACTACAGTAATCAGTGCTTTAAATATGCACTGTTACTGTAAAAATGACACTGGCAGGGAAGGGGTTAACTTTATTGGGGAAGGAGGGGTTACGTATGTCCCTAGGGGCGTGTTTCTAACTGATTGGACATGGCTACTGGTGTAAGAACAGAGACAAACGGTCCTACATAGTAGAACCGTGTGATCTCCATTTTTACACAGGGGAGAATGACAGGTGGCTTTGTTTACATTAGCCGCCTGTCTTTCTCCCTTCACGGCAAACGATCGCGAGTGACCGGCGGACATCAGGTCCACCAGTCACACCCACTGACTTGTTAGGGAACGAGCCGGGGCGGGCGCACGCTCGCCCACTATTGGCTCACAAGCTAGTGACGTACCCATACGTCACTTTGCCTGGCCGGGGCTGACCGCCGCAGTATATGTACTTATGTATGTGCGGCGGTCGGCAACCGGTTAATAGTCTCCTGTTCTTCTTGTATATTATATTGATTCATCATCCGCTGGCTAAGAATAGTTGTGCCATTCAGAAAATATGTTTGTCTGCATGTGGTAGACCCATTTATTATGAGTTGAAATAAAGCAATCAGTTAGGAGTTCAGCTTTTATTAATCGGTCAACCTTCCCATCTATTGCTGCACATTATTACTCTTTGTAAATTAAGAGAAGTGATACACTGGGGTCATCAATTCAGTTTCCACCTGTTGAAGTGAGTTTGTATGTTCTCACTGTCTGTGTGTAACCTCTGGATTCACTGTTTTTTTTTTTTTTTTTTCCAAAACATTTTATTGAAATAAAACAGAGTACATAGAAAACACAACAGGTATTACAAAAAGAAAACAAAAAAGAACCGGGGGATGTACAGACAAGAGCAAAACCGTACAGTTAGAATCATTGTAACATACATATCCATGTAGAACCGTCTAACTATACCCATAATCGAATGTGAGAAGGCACGAGCGTCTGGACAGGAAATTTAGGGAGGGATGTAATACCATAGGGTCAAGTACTTTGAAGGCATCCATGTGATTATGGGGAACATGGGGAAGAAGGCTAAATTTATGCGTCGGCGGTGCTCCCTGTAGCCCCATACCCCCGGCGGGGGACTTGCTGTATCAGGGAACAGGGGGCAAACACCAGATATGTGCGAGACCCAGTCAGGAGCAGTTACCGTTGGGGATACCTGAGCTAAATGTCGATGGAAGGACAGTGATAACCCATCGGTTGTCGAGGGTCTGCGTAGGAGGGGATAAGGAGGAGGGGGGAGGAGGGGGTACGATAGACAAGAGGGGGGTAGAAGCAAGATGGGGAGGAGTAGGGGAGTCAAAAAGCTTTCTCAAGAATACTTGAGAGGCATGAGGGAAACTTGCTGAAATATTTTTATACTGGGACAACAACACAATTCCTTTTAAGCTTATTGGAGAAGGTTTTTCTTTTAGTAAACCTTGGATTTAAAAATGTGGTTGTTAAAGGGTATAAGGAAAAATTGACACTTTATAATAAATCTAGAAAAAGAATAGGTGTAAAGTTCAAATACAGTATATACAAATAGAAGTTGAATGGTTGGAATGGCCCTAGAGCAGCCATTCTCAACTAGGGTTCCTTTACAGGTTGTTTGGGATTCCCTGAGCAAATAGTAATTTCCCCCTCGCAGATAAGTCCCCACTGACACCAATGACCTTTTAAACTATCTGTTAGAGGGGGACTTCTTCCCACTGATTGCAGATGTAAATTGTTCCTAGTGGCCATCACACTAATGTACCTTGAGCTGTGGATATAGTAATTATTAGCAGGTGTTCCCTGGGGGGCAAAAAGTTATTTCAAGGAATCCTCCATATTATAAAGTTGAGAAAGGCTGTCCTAGAGAAATGACAACTATGTTCTAATATGTTGAGATGGGTACAATTCTTCCTTATTCTTTTTTTTTTGGCAAAACATTTTATTGAAATAAAGAACATAGTGCAAAAAAAACATTAAGGGCAGATAAAGGAGCCCTTGGTAGTGAACCAAATACAGTGGCTATACATATGTAAACAACAGAAGAAACATATGGATCAGCGAGAAATCACAGATAAACCCAGATGGATTACAGAACATAATGGTGCGGTTAACAGAAGGGTATATGGGAATATCACGTGAATGTGAGCCAAGCTGAGGGGTCCGCAGGGTAGGACGACCGTCCAAATGGTGAGAACCGGAACAAGAAGGCTACACACAAAATAACAGAGTGGCTCCCCCAGTCCCGACACCCCTTAGAGGGAACTTTCTGTGTCAAGGAATAGGGGGTCCACATCATGAAAGCAGGGGATCCGGCACAGACCTCTCTGAACATGGGCGCCGCAGTCATGGTCAGCGGGAGCGGTGTCATAGTTACATAGTTAGTAAGGTTGAAAAAAGACATCAGTCCATCCAGTTCAACCTATGATGCGTGTGTGTGTTTGCTTTTAACCGTACATTGTATACCCCTGTATGTTGTGGTCTTTAAGGTGTCCATCTAATAGTTTTTTGAAATTATCGATGCTCCCTGCTGATACGACTGCTTGTGGAAGAGAATTCCACATCCTTACTGCTCTTACAGTGAAGAACCCCTTACGCACTTTAAGGTTAAACCGCCTTTCCTCTAGTTTTAGTGAGTGGCCACGTGTCTTATTGTATCTCCTTTCTCTGAATAGTTTGTTCCTTATGCTCGGGTCACCAGTACAGTATTTGTACATTGATATCATATCCCCCCTCAATCGTCTTTTCTCCAGAGAGAAAAGGTTCAGTGCTTGTAGTCTTTCCTCATAGCTGATGTCCTCCATTCCCCTAATTATTTTTGTTGCCCTTCTCTGGACTTTCTCCAATTCCAGCACATCCTTCCTGAGGACCGGTGCCCAGAACTGGACAGCATACTCCAGATGTGGTCGGACCAGAGTCTTGTAGAGTGGGAGAATAATCTCTTTATTTCTGGAGTGAATCCCCTTTTTTATACATCCCAGTAATCTGTTGGCTTTGCTTGCGGCGGCTTGTTGTCTACCAGTACCCCCAAGTCCTTTTCCATCCTAGACTCACCCAGAGGTTCCCCCCCTAGTGAGTAGCTTGCTTTCTGGTTTCTGGCCCCCAAGTGCATTACTTTACATTTTTCTACATTAAATCTCATCTGCCATGTAGTTGCCCACCCCGTTATTTTGTTCAGGTCTGCTTGCAAGGTTTCCACATCCTGCATAGAAGATATTGGCATGCCTAGTTTAGTATCATCTGCAAATACTGAGATTGTACTCGATATCCCCTCCTCTAGATCATTTATGAACTAATTAAAACAGGATTGGTCCCAGGACAGAACCCTGGGGGACCCCACTTTCCACACCCGCCCAATCCGAGTACTCCCCATTAATCACCACCCTCTGTACTCTCCCCTGGAGCCAGTTCTCTATCCAGGTACTCACCTTATGGTCCATACCTACCTTCCTTAGTTTGTACAGTAATCGTTTGTGGGGAACGGTGTCAAAGGCCTTTGCAAAGTCCAGATACACCACATCCACAGGCTTACCTTTATCTAGGTGGCTGCTCACTTCATCGTAGAAGGTTAATAGATTGGTTTGGCAAGAACGATTTTTCATGAATCCATGCTGATTACTACTTATAATACCGTTTTTATTACTAAAGTCTTGTATGTGGTCCCTTAACATCCCCTCCAAAATTTTGCAGACTACAGATGTTAGGCTGACCGGCCTATAGTTACCCGGGATATATCTCGGCCCCTTCTTAAATATTGGTACCACGTTGGCTTTTTTCCAATCAGCTGGCACCATACCCGTCCGTAAACTATCCTTAAAGATCAAGAATAATGGTCTGGCAATCACCTGGCTGAGCTCATTAAGAACCCTCGGGTGCAAGCCATCCGGTCCCGGGGATTTATTTATGTTAAGTTTCTCTAGTCTAGCTCTAAGTCTATCTTCTGTTAACCATGGCGGCACTTCCTGAGGTGTATTATCGGCCTTACAAGCTGGGTTCGTGTAGCCCCCCGATTCTTTTGTGAAGACTGAAGAGAAGAAATTATTTAACACTTCCGCCTTTTCTCTGTCCTCAGTGGCCATATTTCCTTTATCATCTTTTATGGGGCCAATGTGTTCTGGCCTCGCTTTCTTACTGTTTATATACTTAAAGAACTTCTTGGGGTTCTTTTTACTCTCCTCCGCTATATGTCTCTCGTGTTCTATTTTAGCCGCCCTGATTTCATCTTTACATTTCTTATTACACTCTTTGTAATGCTTAAATGCTGCCAATGACCCCTCAGTCTTGTATTTTTTGAAGGCCTTTTCTTTAGCGCTAATATACATTTTTATGTTGGAGTTTAGCCATCCAGGGTTTAGTTTTGCTCTTTTAAATTTATTTCCCTTTGGAATGCACTGGCCAATCCCCTTGTTAAGTATGCTCTTGAAGCACTCCCATTTTTCCTCCGTGTTCTTTGTTTCCAGGGTTCTATCCCAATTGATATTTTCTAGCAGCGAGCGCAGTTTAGGGAAATTGGCTCTTTTGAAATTCAGTGTCCTTATATTACCCCTCTGCTTCCTATTACTGTAATTAATACTGAAACTTATTGACCTATGGTCACTGTTTCCTAAGTTGTCCCGTATTTCTATATCCGTGATCAGGTCTTTATCGTTGGTAATCAGTAGGTCAAGTACCGCATTGTTTCTTGTCGGTGCATTCACCATCTGACCCATAAAATTGTCCTGCAAAACATTTAGGAACTGCCTAGCCTTGGCTGAGTGTGCGGTTCCTTCTGCCCAGTCTATATCTGGATAATTAAAGTCCCCCATTATAATGACATTTCCCATCCTTGCTGCCAATCCTATCTGTAAAAGGAGGGCCGCCTCACCCTCCTCCCTCTGGTTGGGGGGCCTATAGCATACGCCCAATATTAACTTCCCCGCCGTGCCATCCCTTTGAAGCTCTACCCATAGGGATTCTGCCTCGTCCATAGCTCCATTATTAATATCATCCCTCATATTTACCTGTATGCTGTTCTTAATATACAGACATACCCCTCCCCCTTTTTTACCCTCTCTATCTCTGCGATAAAGGGAATACCCCTGAATGGTCGCCATCCAATCATGAGAGCTGTCAAACCAAGTCTCAGTTATCCCCACAAAATCCAAGTCCTCCTCAAACATCAGCAGCTCCAGTTCTCCCATCTTGTTGGCCAGGCTTCTGGCATTGGTATACAAACCTCTTAATTTTGATCGGTTACATTTATCCTCATTTGATGTTTTTAGGCTGCTCTCTTGATTTTTCCCCATACCCACCCTGGGTATAGGAGCTCCGAACACCCTACCGCTAATGCCCCCATTTCTGCCCTCTGAAACTTGCTTTCCACTGGCTAATTCTACATCTGTACCCTCCCCCCCATTCCCTAGTTTAAAAGCCCCTCTAACTTTTTGGCCATCCTCGCACCCAGTACGGCTGCACCCACCCCATTTAGGTGCAATCCGTCCCTACCAAAGAGCCGGTGACCGACTGAGAAGTCAGCCCAGTTCTCCAGGAACCCGAAACCCTCCTTACTACACCAGCTCCTCAGCCACTCGTTAACTTCCCTAATCTCCCGCTGCCTCTCTGGTGTGGCTCGAGGTACAGGTAGTATTTTGGAAAATACTACCTTGGAGGTCCTAGTCCTCAACTTAGCGCCTAAGTCCCTGAAATCGTTTAGGACTCTCCGTCTTCCTCTGCCTATGTCATTGGTACCCACGTGTACCATGACAGCTGGGTCTTCCCCAGCCCCACCCAATAATCTGTCCATCCGATCCGCAATGTGCCGAACCCGAGCGCCCGGCAAACAACAGACTGTTCGGCACACACGGTCTTTGTCACAGATTACACTGTCTGTCCTTCTAATAATTGAGTCCCCTACCACCAGCACCTGTCT
Organism: Pelophylax lessonae; assembly: GCF_965119305.1. Classification (NCBI taxonomy): domain Eukaryota; kingdom Metazoa; phylum Chordata; class Amphibia; order Anura; family Ranidae; genus Pelophylax; species Pelophylax lessonae. Next base: position 435,733,272 of record NC_138770.1, on the reverse strand, counting down.
TTCCTTTCCCTTTCTCCCAGCCTCACTGGAGGAGTTCTTCCCCTGGCAGCTAGGGGCGTCCCTCTGCTCCAGCAATGCTGGTCCCTGACTGGTTTCCCCAACATCACACAATGGGGCGTATCTATTGGGGTGCTCCAGCCCAGGATCAGCCTCCTTGCCTTGTCCCCTTCTACCCCTCCTAACTGTCACCCCTCTAAACTGCTCTGATGCCTGCACCTCCGATACTCCGCCCACCTCTGTGCAGACCCCTGCCTGCACCTGGCTGGTACGATCCTGGCTCTCATCCGGTATGGACATTCGTCTCAGTGTTGCCAGCTGCTTCCCTAGCAGTCGCCACTAGGTGTAAAATAGAGAACCCCGAGCAATGTATGGGAAGGAAGGGGAGGAAGGGAGTGAGTAGGGGAAGGGTATGGGGAAAGAGGGTGGGGGAAGGAAACATGCGAGGGTGAGAGGGGAACAGAGAAAGGGGGAGAGAAAGAAGATCAGGAAGTAGGAACATTACACTGGAGCACAAGACTAGCATGAAGAAAACTAGAGGGGCCTGAACATCCAGGGAGGCATTCCAGGGTATGCAAGTCGTCCCTAATACAAGGACCAGATAATTGCGGAGCAGCCATCAAGCTTCAGGTGCTCAATCTCTGAAATTCTGGCAAGGAGTGAAAATGGATCCAGGGCGCCCAAGTTGTATAGTACTTGTGGTGAGAGTCCTTGGCTTGAGCAACGATGTCCTCCATCTCTGCCACCCGTTGAACCCTGCGCAGCCACTCGGCAACCATGGGAGGGGAGGTGGACAGCCAATGGCATGTTACACACATCCGGGCTGCATTAATTAGATGTAATGTCAGGGATCTTTTATAGCTGGCGTACGATAGCGAAGTGTGGTGTAAGAGGTATTGCGCCGGAGTGTAATCTGGCGTGTATGTGGTGATACGGCAGATTAAGGCATGGACCTCCTTCCAGAACGGCTATATAATAGGACAATCCCACCATATATGCTTTAGAGTCCCCTTGTGTTGCAGACATCTCCAGCACTGGGGGGAGTTCGAAGTGGAAAACTTGTGCAAAAGGTCGGGGGTCTTGTACCACTTAGAATAGAGCTTATACCCAGTTTCCTGGGTCAGCACATTTAAAGAACCTTTATGCAAGTGAAAGAGTGCACAGGACCAGTCCTCTTCTGAGAGGTCCACTCCTAACTCCCAAGCCCAACGCACTCGAAGAGCTTCCGTGGGGGCGTGCGTAGCGGGGAACAGCATGGAATATAGAATAGAAACCATGTGGCGGTGCGGGCCGGGGGCAGCACAGAGACGTTCAAAGGAGGTCAGGGGCCGGCTCCAATCCGTCAGCGGCTGAGTGTGGGTCAAGAAATGGCCAATTTGGAGATAACAATAGAAGGGAATAGAAACTTTAGGGCAGTGGTTCTTAACCTTATTGGAGGTACTGAACCCCACCAGTTTCATATACGCATTCACCGAACCCTTCTTAATTGGAAAAATAAAATATGATTTCTCTTACGTCCTCCGACAGTCGCCGCCTCTTCATATTCGTCACATATGGGGTATTAGACTTTGCTCCGAAGGAGTAGCTAGGCAACAGAATATGTTAACATTAAAGCTTTTAACATATCCCACCCTCAAGGGGTGGTCCCCTCAGTCAATACCCTCCTACTTCCTGCAACCATATCTCAGTTTTAATGTCTAGCTTGTCAGGAGTGGCTGGCTCTCTCTGTGCTGGGGCTTTGTGCCCCAGACTCTTTCTTCCTTTTTGATTTTTTGTTTGAGTTTTCTCTCTACCTTTACTTAGCTGTTCTTTTTGTCAGCATTAGTTAGTTCTTCGGATGAAGAGGATCATGCGGGCTGGGTCTCGGGCTGATCCCCCTGGTCGCAGGTCGTGGGTCAGTGGCTTCCCAGCCTGCCATCGAGCGTTCAGCCAGGTAACGCTCCTGGCACAGTGAACGACCCATCCCTGTTCGGTGCAGGGATGATTGGTGAGGTGGCTACCTCACTGGACGCTGTGGGGTTTCTTAACCCCCATTCTGTGTGTCTTGTATGCGACTCTCCCTGCCTCATGTGCAGCGGCTTGTTCGCCTGTGCGGGTCCCCCACACCACTGTGAGGTAAGTGTATTTATGTGGGGGCCTGTCTGTCTGGGGGGGTGTCAGTCTGGGACTGTGTAACCTGCCTCTATTCACACTGTTTGTCTCCCTATCTCTCGGCTGCATGCTGTGGGCTGCAAAGGGGGGGGGGAGCTGTGTGACACTGTGTGTGTCAGCCTTGTCAGTGTGAGAAGCTGTGTGCTGTGGGGCATGTTTTGTGGCATGTTTGGGCATTATACAGCGATCGCTGCGGCGATCTGACATGTTTTTTTATATACAGACATGTGTGCATTACTGTACTGTGGAGCGGCGGTTTCGGCGCCAAACGGCGCCATTTTGCCTACACTCGCTCCGGCCTACGGTTCTACATGCATGGCGGCCATTTTCTTGTAGCCTCCCATAGGCTTTCATAGAGCGCCCTGGCAGCATCACTTCCTCTTCTCCAGGAACACCGATCGAGGCAGCAGCAGCGGCGAGGGTCTCCTCAGGTTATATCCTTCCTATCCATTGCCTGTGTCAGTTTTATTGTCCCTGTGGGGGTCTCATTGTGCTTGTGTGTGGTGCGGTGGGCTGCGCTCGCCGCGCTTGTTAAAGGGGCAGTTAACCCTTTATTATCCGGCATTTGTTATAGGGGCAATGGATTCTCAGGAGGGCAAATTTCCTACCGCCTTGGTGGAAAGCCAGGGGACCGCTGTTTCCCACCCCAGGGGGGGATTTAGCCACTATTGTGGCTGGCCTTGCTGCTCAGGTGCAGATGCTGGTGGCTGCTCAATCTACTAAAAGACCCAGAGTTGCTCTTTCCTCTGATTCTGAAGGTGAAGGTGATGGGGTTGTTATGGCGGGGGCCTCCTTATCGGGGTCCCGCTCCTCCCTGGATCTAGTGGGGTCCGAGGTGGAGGCTGAAGTTGAAGGGGTTGATAATTCTCCCCCTGGCTCGCCTGAAGAGCTTGCAATCATGGATGAATTGATTGCTTCCATAAAACAAACGCTGCGTTTGCAGGATGAAGTGTGTCCCCCCGCTGCCTTGGCGGCTTATGGGACGCAGAGAAAACGCAGAACGCCGCAGGTTTTTCCCTGCAATGATGATTTTCAGCGCGCTGTTAAGGAACAATGGCGCAATCTACGCAAACCTTTTGCTGTACCAAGTAGGTTCAAGCTGCGTTATCCTTTCTCGCCTTCCACTGATGAAAGGTGGTGTGTGCCACCCCCAGTGGATCACGCAATTGCGGTTTTAAACAAATCCACTGCGATTCCTGCAGAGGATTCCCCTGTGTTACGTGATGCCACGGATAGGAGATTGGAGTCTCTTGCCCGTCATACTTATTCTGTTACGGGTTCTATGCTTAAGGCTCTGTTTGCCTCTCTCATGGCGGCCCAGGCGGTCGCAAGTTGGACGCAGATGCTTAGGCGCGTCCTAGTGGCCGATTCGGCCTCGCCGGCGACCCTGGATATGGTTTATCAAATCCACCAGGGTGTCATGTATCTGTGTGATGCGGACTTGGACTTAGTCACGTTGGCTGCACGTGTGCACAGCGTGGCGGTGTTGTCTCGCCGCCTGGTTTGGTTGAAATGTTGGTCGGTGGACCAGTCTTCACGTAGGACCTTAGCCAATCTACCTTATGATGGGTCTCGCCTTTTTGGGGAGTCCTTGGATGTGTTGATTAAGGGGATCACCGGAGGTAAGAGCACTCTCTTGCCCCATTTCCCCAAGGCTAAGGGGGCTTCTGGGAAGAAGCATGCTAATTTTCGGCCCCCTCAGGGGTCCTTTCGTGCCTTTCGGTCGCACTACAAGGGCAAACCGTTCAAAGGTCAAGGCTCTCAGAAGAAGCCCTGGGCTGGAAAACAGAAGTCCGGTCAATCCGGATCCACAGCCCATAACAGTGCGGCCTGAAGGGGCGCCCTCACCCAGTTTTGGGGTGGGGGGACGCTTGCTCGGTTTTCTTCAGCCCTGGTTGACCCGCGTGCGGGACAGATGGGTTCAGGAGATCGTTCGATCTGGTTACAAGATCGAGTTTCTCTCTCGGCCGGAGAGCAGATTTTTTCCCTCAAATCTTCAACTGTCTCCAGAGCGTTTACGGGACCTGCACCTGGCGGTGCGGGACCTGAGGGCTCAGGGAGTGGTAGTTCCGGTGCCTCATCGGGACAGGTTTCGGGGGTTTTATTCCAATCTGTTCACCGTGCCCAGAAAGGAGGGCAAGGTTCGTCCAATTCTGGACTTGAAGGCTCTAAACCGCTCTGTGCGGGTTCGCAAGTTCCGCATGGAATCCCTGCGGTCGGTGGTGGCTGCCCTGGTTCCGGGGGAATTCATGGCCTCCATCGATTTGAAGGATGCGTATCTTCACATCCTCATTTTCGAGGGTCACCAGAGGTTCCTTCGATTTGCCATTGCAGAGGATCACTACCAGTTTGTGGCGTTGCCTTTTGGTCTCGCCTCGGCTCCGCGGGTCTTCACCAAGGTGCTTGCACCGGTTCTGGCATTATTGAGGGCCCAGGGCATTTCTGTCCTGGGGTATCTGGACGACATTCTGGTTCGGTCTGCGACCAGCCAGGGTCTGCAGAAGGACCTGTCTGTCACGATGCAAACTCTGCAGGAGTTTGGTTGGACGATAAATTTTCCAAAGTCGACACTGAGTCCGTCGGTTCGTCTTCCCTACCTGGGAATGATTCTGGACTCGGTGCAGGCGAAGGTCTTCCTGCCGGAAGACAAACTCAGAACTCTTCAGGAGGAAGTCAGGTCCCTCAGGGACGTTCCGCACTCGTCTCTGCGGACGTGCATGAGATGTCTGGGATTGATGGTCTCGGCCTTCGAGGCGATTCCCTTCGCCCAGTTTCACACGCGGGGTCTCCAAGCGGAGATCCTGTCCGTGTGGGACGGGCGACCTCAATCTCTGGATCTTCAAATCTCGTTGAGTCATCGCACCAGAAGAGACCTTCTGTGGTGGCTCCAGTCCCCGATGGTGTCCGGGGGCAAGTCGTTTCGTCCTATCTCGTGGACGGTGATCACCACCCCTGTCGGGCTGGGGTGGTGTTCTGGGCGTTCTGTCCGCCCAGGGAACTTGGTCGGAGGGGGAGTCTTCCCTCCCGATCAACATTCTGGAATTGCGTGCGATAAATCTCTGTCTTCATCGCTGGACGGACCGGCTGCAGGGCTGCCCGGTTCGGGTGCAGACGGACAATGCCACGGCGGTGGCCTACATCAACCACCAAGGGGGCACCAGGAGTGCCCGAGCGGCTCGAGAAGTGGCCGACATTCTGTCTTGGGCCGAGACTCATGTCCCGGCGATAACGGCGGTTCACATTCCGGGGGTGGAGAACTGGCAGGCGGACTATCTGAGTCGCCAGACCCTGGATCAGGGGGAATGGTCTCTCCACCCGGCTGTCTTCCAGATGTTGTGCGCAAAGTGGGGTCTTCCAGATGTGGACCTGTTCGCGTCTCGTCTCAACAAGGTGAGAAGGTTCGTGGCAAGGACGCGCGACCCTCGGGCAGACGCGTCGGACGCGTTAGTGGCCCCGTGGCATCAGTACAGGCTGATGTACGCGTTTCCACCGATTCAGTTGCTGTCCAGGTTCCTTCGCAGGTTACACTCGGAACGCAGCACGGTGATTCTTGTGGCACCGGACTGGCCTCGCCGGTCCTGGTACGCAGACCTCGTGAATCTGGCGGTCGACGCCCCGTGGCGTCTGCCTCTTCGAGACGATCTCCTGTCTCAAGGACCGATATACCATCCTGCTTTACAGTCGCTGGCTTTGATGGCCTGGCTGTTGAGACCGAGGTCCTGAGGGAGAAGGGTCTCTCCCCAGAGGTCGTTCATACCTTGATCAACGCGAGGTAGTCTTCCTCGGGGAAGGTTTATTACCGTACTTGGAAGGCCTATTTCGCTTGGTGTGAGTCCAGGGGATTTTCTCCCCGCACGTACTCGGTTTCCCGAGTGCTGTCCTTTCTTCAAACGGGTGTCGATCAGCGTTTGGCGCTGGCTACGATAAAGGGTCAGGTGTCTGCGCTGGCCGTTCTGTTTCAACGTCCCGTGGCTTCCAACTCCTTGGTTGGCACTTTTGTTCAGGGTGTGCGGCATCTGGTTCCTCCTAGGAGGGATCCTCTGCCCCCTTGGGACTTGAATCTCGTTCTGTCTGTGTTGCAACGTGCTCCTTTTGAACAGATCAGGGAGATCTCGTTGTCTATGTTGTCCAAAAAGGTCGCCTTTTTGGTGGCGATCACTTCGGCTCGCAGAGTGTCGGAGCTGGCAGCTTTGTCCTGCAAGTCTCCGTATCTGGTTGTTCATTTGGATAAGGTGGTCTTGCGACCTAATCCTTCTTTTCTTCCGAAACGAGTTTCAGAATTCCATCTTAATGAGGATATTGTCTTGCCTTCGCTGTGCGCGAAGCCTAAACATCCAAAGGAGGTGAGATTACATTCTCTGGATGTTGTTCGGGCGATAAGGGTTTACCTTAAATCGACTGAGTCTTTTCGAAAGACGGATTCCTTGTTTGTTCTTCCAGAGGGTCCTCGGAAGGGCATGGCGGCGTCGGCCTCTACCATCGCCAAATGGATCAGACAGACCATTAAACAGGCCTATGCTTTGCAGGGGAAGGTTCCCCCTGTGCCTGTGAAGGCGCACTCTACTAGATCTCTGAGTACGTCTTGGGCCTGTCGTCATGGGGCTTCTGTAGCCCAGGTGTGTAAGGCGGCGACTTGGTCGACCGTGCACACTTTCACAAAATTCTACAAAGTAGATGTTCAGGCATCTGCGGATGCTTCCTTTGGCCGCAAGGTTCTTAGTGCGGCGATTCCCTAGGGTCCCTTGTGGGGACCACTGGCTGTTGGGATAAGTTTTTTATCCCCTGGTTATTTGTCTTTTCCTGGGTTGTTGCTCCTGTTGAGCACCTGTTTTTTTCCTGTTGCCCGGCTGGGTTCCTTCCTTTGGTAAGGTTCCTTTCTTTGATGCGGAGACTGCGTTGCCTTTTCGGCGCGGATGCGTTTCCCACCCCTCATGTTTGCACTGCTTTGGGACGTCCCCATATGTGACGAATATGAAGAGGCGGCGACTGTCGGAGGACGTAAGAGAAAACGGAATTTTTGTAAAATCTTACCTGTAAAATTCCTTTCTCTGAGTCCTCCGACAGTCGCCGCCCCCGCCCCTCTTTTGGGGTTTGGTTGTATACTCTACTGCTATTCCACTAAAACTGAGATATGGTTGCAGGAAGTAGGAGGGTATTGACTGAGGGGACCACCCCTTGAGGGTGGGATATGTTAAAAGCTTTAATGTTAACATATTCTGTTGCCTAGCTACTCCTTCGGAGCAAAGTCTAATACCCCATATGTGACGAATATGAAGAGGCGGCGACTGTCGGAGGACTCAGAGAAAGGAATTTTACAGGTAAGATTTTACAAAAATTCCGTTTTTTTCAAATTCAAAACATTTGAAGAACAGGTATATATTATTTTAGGTATATATTTATACATAGGTGCACAAAATGAACAAAACCATTAAAACATGATTTTCACACAAAAACATAATAATGAATATTTACTGCAAATTAGTGTGACTTCTGCTGTTGTCTTTCAGAGACCAGTTCAGAAATGCGCGGCTTTATCTTGGCAAGTGCCACTCTCATGTCATTTTCGCAACAAAGTCTGTTCCTTTTCTTTGTTTTTATGTCCAGCATCCCCCCTTACAGCAGGCCAGGGTGAGGTGAGGTCCCGTCCCCCATATAGATCACCCCCTTTACAGTAGGCCAGGGTGAGGGGGATCTATATGGGGGACCCCGGACCTCACCTCACCTCACCCTGGCCTGCTGTAAGGGGGAGATCTATATGGGGGACGGGACCTCTCCTCACCCTGGCCTGCTGTAAGGGGGGATCTATATGGGGGACCTCGGACCTCACCTCACCCTGGCCTGCTGTAAGGGGGGATATATATGGGGAATGGGACCTCACCTCACCCTGGCCTGCTGTAAGGAGGGATCTATATGGAGGACCTGGTCCCCCATATAGATCCCCCCTTACAGCAGGCCAGGGTGAGGTGAGGTCCCGTCCCCCATATAGATCTCCCCCTTACAGCAGGACAGGGTGAGGTGAGGTCTGGACCGTGGCCTGCTGTAGGGGGGATCTATATGGGGGACCCCAGAGTGACCTAACCTCACCCTGGCCTGCTGTAGGGGGGATCTATATGGGGGATCATGTCCCCCATATAGATCCCCCCTTACAGCAGGCCAGGGTGAGATGAGGTCCCGTCCCCCATTTAGATCTCCCCCCCTTACAGCAGGCCAGGTTCCCCATAAAATAGATCCCCATAGTCTTCTCAGTGTTCTCACACAGTCAGACAGTCAGTCACTAGACTAGTACAGCCAGTACTACTCCAGTCCTACCTTTTTTCAACTGTGTCCCGACTCCCGATCACAGGCTAGGTTTTCCTCCTGCAGGCTGCAGCACCACTGTCACCACTGACTCTCTGGCCTCTCACCTGCCAGCTTCTTCTGCTGCTGCGGCTGCCTGGCCTGGTGGTTCTCTCCTGCGCTGCGCTGGGAGGCTGCTGCATGGGTTAGTAGTCCCTCCCCCAGACAGTCCCTCTCCGCACCGCACACTTGCCCTGTCCCCCCCCCCCACCACTCCACAGCAGTGTTCCCTTTAAGGTGCGCGCGTGCGCGGACGCGCAGTGTAAATTACGTCCCGCGCAAGCACCTAGTTAGACGGCGCGGCCAAGGAGCAGAGCGTGCACCCCGAGAGCACGCCCATTGTGTGACAATAGCGAATGAAAATTCGCTATTGTCATACGGATCCTCCTCCTGGCCAATCAGGGAGCGGGTCCTCCCGCTTCCTGATTGGCCGAAAGGCCAACTTCATGCCATTGGCCGAGGAGGAGGCGACGGGACTCGGGAGGACAGAGACGCGGGAAGCCGGGGACTGAAGAGTGACCGTCCGTGAGGTAAGTGCACGGGGTCGCGGGGGGGCATGTCACGGCTGGTCAAACACCAGAAGATCCACAATGCTGACTTCCTGCTCCACCAGCATGTTACGCAGGAGATAAGCTGGCATCTCTGCATTTATTGGGGGCAATGCTGTGCATCTCTGCATTTATTGGGGGCAATGCTGTGCACTCTGCATTTATTGGGGGGAATTGCTGTGCACTCTGCATTTATTGGGGGCTGGCTGCTGTGCACTCTGCATTTATTGGGGGGAATTGCTGTGCACTCTGCATTTATTGGGGGCTGGCTGCTGTGCACTCTGCATTTATTGGGGGCATTGCTGTGCACTCTGCAATTTATTGGGGGCATTGCTGTGCACTCTGCAATTTATTGGGGGCTGGCTGCTGTGCACTCTGCATTTATTGGGGGCATTGCTGTGCACTCTGCAATTTAATGAGGGCATTGCTGTGCACTCTGCAATTTATTGGGGGCATTGCTGTGCACTCTGCAATTTATTGGGGGCATTGCTGTGCACTCTGCAATTTATTGGGGGCATTGCTGTGCACTCTGCAATTTATTGGGGGCAATGCTGTGCACTCTGCAATTTATTGGGGGCATTGCTGTGCACTCTGCAATTTATTGGGGGAAATGCTGTGCACTCTGCAATTTATTGGGGGCAATGCTGTGCACTCTGCAATTTATTGGGGGCAATGTTGTGCATCTCTGCATTTATTGGGGGCAATGCTGTGCACTCTGCATTTATTGGGGGGAATTGCTGTGCACTCTGCATTTATTGGGGGCTGGCTGCTGTGCACTCTGCATTTATTGGGGGCATTGCTGTGCACTCTGCAATTTATTGGGGGCAATGCTGTGCACTCTGCAATTTATTGGGGGCAATGCTGTGCACTCTGCAATTTATTGGGGGCAATGCTGTGCACTCTGCAATTTATTGGGGGCATTGCTGTGCACTCTGCAATTTATTGGGGGCAATGCTGTGCACTCTGCAATTTATTGGGGGCAATGCTGTGCACTCTGCAATTTATTGGGGGCAATGCTGTGCACTCTGCAATTTATTGGGGGCAATGCTGTGCACTCTGCAATTTATTGGGGGCATTGCTGTGCACTCTGCAATTTAATGAGGGCATTGCTGTGCACTCTGCAATTTATTGAGGGCAATGCTGTGCACTCTGCAATTTATTGGGGGCAATGCTGTGCACTCTGAAATTTATTGGGGGCAATGCTGTGCACTCTGCAATTTATTGGGGGCATTGCTGTGCACTCTGCAATTTATTGGGGGCAATGCTGTGCACTCTGCAATTTATTGGGGGCATTGCTGTGCACTCTGCAATTTATTGGGGGCAATGCTGTGAACTCTGCAAATTATTGGGGGCAATGCTGTGCACTCTGCAATTTATTGGGGGCAATGCTGTGCATCTCTGCATTTATTGGGGGCAATGCTGTGCATCTCTGCATTTATTGGGGAGAATTGCTGTGCACTCTGCATTTATTGGGGGCTGGCTGCTGTGCACTCTGCATTTATTGGGGGCATTGCTGTGCACTCTGCAATTTATTGGGGGCAATGCTGTGCACTCTGCAATTTATTGGGGGCAATGCTGTGCACTCTGCAATTTATTGGGGGCAATGCTGTGCACTCTGCAATTTATTGGGGGCAATGCTGTGCACTCTGCAATTTATTGGGGGCATTGCTGTGCACTCTGCAATTTATTGGGGGCATTGCTGTGGCACTCTGCAATTGATTGGGGGCATTGCTGTGGCACTCTGCAATTGATTGGGGGCATTGCTGTGGCACTCTGCATTAACCTCTCCCCCCCCCCCCCCCCATTGCTCAGTCTAAAGGTTTGCTCTCATAATTTTTTTTTATTTGCTCAGCACAGTAAAAAATTAGAGGGAACATTGCTCCACAGTGGGCGACGCTGGCTCCAGCTGGATCGGATTCGGTCGGGGGCCGAGCGGCACAGCCAGCAGTGAGAGTGAGCCAGGGGCAGAGAGGGCTGTGAGCGCGAGCTGACTCAGCGGGCGGCGGCAACCAGCCTATCCTGACAGAGTGAGTGACATGACACTGCGGAGCGGATGCGCCCCCCCAGATGTTGCGCCCGGTGCGGCCGGCCCCCCCTGCACCCCCTGCACCCCCCACGCTACGCCACTGGATGTTATGTATTTCCATGATGACGGCGCGGAGCGGGAGCGGAAGGACATGCCCGAAACTGGAGAAATAGTCCCTGACAGCGAAGTGGTACTAGCGGAGGGTGTGCCGAACCCTCAAGACTGACCCACCGAACCCCTGGGGTTCGATCGAACCCAGGTTAAGAACCACTGCTTTAGGGTATTGCTGACAGAGATCCTGATAAGAGAGTAATCGAGATCCATCAAGGAAGTGGCGAGCCTGGAAGGGTACATCCGAGGAAGGGCCCTCGGTAGGCACAAATGGGAGGCCAGGGAGGAAATCTGGGGAGGAATGCAAAGACGTGAGAGGGCTGCGTTTTGGAGAGAGATCCAACTGCCTACAAATAGTGTGAAATACCTGTAGGGTCGCCCCAGTCAGGGGATTCGCGAGGGTGGGGCGAGGGATCTTAGACAAAGCCGTCCAAGGCAGGTGATGGGCAGGGAATGTAGATAAGACTCCTTCAAGTTGCACCCAGTCTTTAAACGCCGTGTGGGCATGCCAATCCACCACTCTGGAGAGATGGCACGCCCAATAGTATTTAAGCAAGTGCAGGAATCCCAGTCCACCCTCCTGTTTGGGAAGCGTAAGCAAGTCCCAACTAAGCCTGGGCTTCTTAGAAGACCAGAGGAATCTGGAGCACATAAGCCGGAAAGATTTGAAGAAGGCCGAAGGGACATGTATGGGTAGGGCCTGGAGGATATAGAGCAAGCGTGGGAGAATGTTCATCTTAACAATAGCAACCCTGCCAAACCAAGAGAAGTGACCCTGCGACCAAGAATGCAGTTCTCTATCAACCGTGTTTAGGATCGCCAAGTGGTTTTTGGAGTAGAGGTCTGACAAAGTACTCGGCAGCTGAACTCCAAGATATGTAATCGAGTGGGGGTCCCATTCAAACGGAAAATTGGTTTGGCAGAGTTGCAGGAGCGAGGGAGGGAGGGAGATATTGAGATCCCGTGATTTGGAATAATTAATTTTCAATTTGGAGAGATCTTGGAAACGCGAAAGAACAGATAGGTTAGGGACGGAGAGCAGGGGATCGGTAAGAAAAAGCAAAATATCATCGGCATAAGCGGCCAATTTGTACGTTTTGCCCTTCAGAGATATCCCCTTGATATCCGAATTGGCTTGGATCTGGCGTAAAAGGGGTTCCAGTGTGAGAATATAAATCAGAGGGGACAGTGGGCAACCCTGTCTAGTACCGTTCGACGTGGGCAAGGCGTCCGACAGGGATCCATTAACCTTGACTCTGGCTGTGGGACTAGAGTATAGAATAGAAACATAGCGTAAAAACCGGTCCGTCAAACCAAGGGCCTTAAGTGTTTCAGACATATAGTCCCACGCCACCCTGTTGAACGCCTTCTCCGCGTCGAGAGACAAGAAGAAGCCAGGGGTATGCGACGTTGACAGCCAATGATGTAAGTGGACCGCTTTGGTGGTGTTGTCCCGGGCCTCCCGGCCGGGGACAAGACCAACCTGATCAAGGGATACCACCTCAGGAATAGAGAGGAGAAGGCAGTTCGCCAGCACTTTTGCAAATAATTTGACGTCCACGTTAAGTAAGGAGATGGGACGGTAATTGGGTACCAATGTAGCATCCTTACCCGGTTTGAGAAGGACAGCAACATGAGCCTCCAAGAAGTCCGACCCCAGGGGGGGCGTATCAGGAAAAGCGTTGAAGGCCTTAACCATGTGCGGAATCAATTGATCTGTGAAGGTTTTATAATAGCCCACCGTAAGACCATCCGGGCCAGGGGACTTCCCGGGCTTGGATTGCTTGAGGGCCGTCAAGACTTCCGTGGCGGATATGGGAGCGTTAAGATTGGCCAGAACTGCCTCCGAGAGCGGAGGGGGGGAATATTGGGACAGGAATTGTTTAATCTCAAGTGCTCTGGAGTGCAAAAGCTCCGGTGAGTCCGCTCGTGGCAAATTATACAGTTCAGAATAGTATCGGACAAATTGGGCCGCTATATCGGGGGTAGATACATACGTCTTACCCGAGGAATCAGAAATGGAGTGGATGGTGTTAGCTGCTCTCTTCTGTTGAAGAGCTCTGGCAAGAAGTTTACCAGATTTGTTAGAGTGTTCATAGAAGAAACCGTGAGAGAGAGCAAAGTTCCTGCGGACAGATCTCCCAAGGTCCTCCAGCAACTCCTGGCGGGTCCTAGTGAGTTCCTCAAGGGTACTAGACGCCAGGGACAATTTATGTGAACGTTCCAAATGACGTATTTTCGATAAAAGCGCCTCCGTATGAGCTGTACGTTCCTTTTTCTGCTTAGAGGCCAGAGCTATGAGTTCACAGCGGATCACACATTTGTGTGCAGCCCATAGGGTGACAGGACTGATATCTGGGGACACATTCTCCGAGAAGTACAGCGTCAAGCGATCTGAAAGAGCCGTAACGTACGTGGGGTCGGATAAGAGAGAGCCATCCAAACGCCATGCTCTGGAGCATTGCGGAATGTCCGAGAAGGAAAGGGTAGCACTAATGGGGTGATGATCGGACAAGAACATCGGCTCTATGGTCGCCGAGGAGAGAGCCGTCAATAAAGCCTGGGATACAAAGATGCAATCAATACGCGAATATCGGTTGTGAGGGGACGAATAAAAGGTAAAATCCTTGACACCCGGGTGAAGGGTACGCCAGGAATCATGGAGGAGCAATGTTGTGAGCATCGTCTTGATAGATCGTAAGGCAGCATATTGGAGGGATGAGGAGCCCACAGATGTGTCCAGAAGAGGGGACAGGGCCACATTGAAGTCCCCGCCCAGGATGAGTTGTCCGGAGCAAAAGTCAGTCAACTGTTGGAGAGTGGAGCGGAAGTAGGGGACGATGTTTTTGTTGGGAGCATATATATTAGCCAGCGTCAGGGTTCGTCCATGTAGTGAGCCGGTAAGGAAAAGGAAGCGACCGTGCTCATCCGCCAAGGACTCAGACATAACGAGGGGGCAGCGCCTAGACAGGAGAATGGAGACCCCTTTGGATTTGGAGTCCTTAGAGGTCGTATGATAAACCGTAGGGTACTGTTTCGCGTAGAGTTTTTGGATGCTATCAGAGCGGAAATGAGTCTCTTGCAAAAAGATCACGTCAGCCTTCGTCTTGCGAAGGGTGAGGAGAAGTTTGGAACGCTTTTCGGGGATGTTCAGTCCTCTCACGTTAGAGGACTGAACATCCCCGGTAGACTTTTAGTGTATCGCCCATGAAAAGGGTATCAAAATGTCTTCGGAAGGAGGAAAGAGGGACAGCACAACGGAAGACAGGTAGAGGGGAAAACAAACACGACAGGAAGGGACACGGGGGAGGAGAGCACTACGTCAGGGAGGGGAGGGTAAGCGGTGAGGGTTTGGGAAGGGACCACTACCAGACTCGGCAAGCCGAAACCGGGGGAGGTGGTAGGGTGAGTAGTCAAAAAAAAAAATTTAGCGGTATGGTATAGCAGCACGGATGTTACACACACAGATAGGGAACAGAGACCGCTAAGCGGGGTTGGAGTAGGACAAACCGGAAGATGGGGTCAAAACCAAGAACTCGGCCGGAAAGAGCCCGTCCACGAGTCCAAAGATCGCAAGCCCATGTTCAGAGATCGTCAGGGGTGAGGAAACCGGTAAGAAAAAGGGAGGCCATAGCAATAATAAAAGGATCAATAAGAATAATATTAACAATAATAATAATAATATCAAAATCACCACCAATATCCGGGGGGGGGGGCCCGGCCCAACTAGGTAGCACAGCAGTGAGCGGATGCGCCTAACCGCGAAGGCATGGTAACCGTGTGGGTTGCCGTGTACTAAGGAAGGCAGGGGCGGTATCCCTGAACAGTGAACTGATGAGGATAATGGCCAAGAACCTCCCCCCCCCAGAATCCCCCCCCTCCACCCCCGGGTAGTCGGGCGCTAACATCCCCCAAGCTAAACGAAGGAGGGGCAAAAAGAGGAGGGGCCGGGAGACCCCACCAGGGATTATGATGGAGGGTCAAGGAGGGAGGGGGAAGAGGGGAAGCACGGGGAAGAGTCAGAAAACTACAACATTAAAAATGGCATTAAATACATACTAATAACATAAGGATCCAGGGTGTTCCAGCCGTAACCAAGGGTTAGAGCCTACGCCCCCAATTTGCAGGGAGCAACCGCATCCCCCGGGGCACCCCCCCCAGTACCCCGCCCCAAGCGTGCCAGGAGCCCACAGGGCCATGCAGAGGAGAGCAAGGATAACTGGAGGCACAGTCGCGGGTGTGAGCACCGGGCATCAATGGGTGCCATCGGAGGGCACATAGTCACATGTGTAAGGCATGGAGCGGCATGTGGTATACCATATACGCAGATCTCTCTCAGGCAGACTAATCCGCAAATATACATGAACAGCCGGCCTACATGCTACCGCGGTGATGCGAACGAGCACCACGAGCGGCAGCGTATAGCTCGACCAACAGCAGGGTGTTGAACAGTCTCCAAACATATGTAAACGATATCCCACCCAATGAACAAAACCTCTCCTCTAGGTGTACAACCAGAGAACAATAAAGGAAAGGCCAGAGCATCCCTTTTCAACCAACCCGCCCCCGTGACGGCCCTATCGCAGTCAGCCGATCATGCCAGAGTTCCACAACAGAGCCCCCTCCGGCTGGTAGGAGGCCGGGGAGGGACGCAGCACTGTAGAAACCCACCCTCTGTAACAGTACATGAGACGTGACACAATGGTTCTGAAAGCAATGACTGCAGGCCTGGAGTAATGATGAGGGTCATTGTGGAAAGCTACATAGTCAAAGTCAGCAGAAGGCCAGAGGGGGTTGCGAAGTTCCTCAGGAGCTACGATAAAGGGGAGAAAGGGTACATTACCAGTCCACACAGCGTCCCAAGGGTACAGTGGTGAGGCTGATCCAGGGAGTCAGTCGATCGTAGATGAGTCATCACGTCGTCCCGAGGTTCCGACAGGTAGCACTGGAGCATATGGGTGAGAGAAGAGGGAAACCAGCATACAGTACAGTTAATTTGACACTTAATACTCAAAGTAAAAGGGAGAGGCAGTGCAACAGGAAACAGCATAGATCCGAACAGATCAGCAGAGGGCACCATTAGGCAAGTGTTGCGACAGATCAGTTACTCTTCCGAGCTCTGCTCCGTTGGGGAGGTTTGGTAGGGCTGAGAGCATTGGCGGAGCCGGCTCCGTCCCGAGCCGACCTGTTCCCAGAGGGCGAGCGGGGTCTCCGAAAGCGCTCTTCCTGGGCATCCATGGGTTCTCCCTCTCGAGGTCAGCTGCGCTCCGAAATTCGGCGTACCAATTTGGCAACGCCATGAAAGGGATCCCCAGCGTGGAACAAAAGGGAGGCAAGTCTTCTGGTACCCTAAGGAGGGCTGTGCGACCCTGCAATGAGGCAGACAAGCAGAACGGGAACTTCCACTTATACGCAATATTCCTCGCTCTTAGTACATCTAGCAAGGGCCTGAGTTTGTGTCGTCGTTGTAGGGTAATTCCAGATAGGTCCTGGTAAAGCTGCACAGGAGAGCCCTCACATTCCAGGTGCGGTCTGCCTCTAGCCTTCCGCAGTATGTCCTCCTTGAGGCGGTAGTCCACTAAGCAACATACCACGTCTCGTGGGGGGTCGCCCTCCCGCCCCCAGGGCCGCAGAGCTCTGTGGATACGCTCCAGATCAATGGGAGATAGCGGGGGTCGGTCTAACAGTGAGTTGAATAGCGCGGTCACAGTGGGGGTAAGGTGTTCCCCTTCCACCGTTTCTGACAGGCCCCTGATCCGCAGGTTATGGCGCCTGCCCCGGTTGTCTAAATCCTCCATGTGTCGCTGCATATCTCTCATCTGTAAAAGGTGAGAGTGCGATTTAAGATGGAGATCTCTGATAGTCACGTCCTCTTGTGCTGTGGCTTGTTCTACCTCCTGCACCCGGCCTGTGAGGGTTCGGATGTCTCCCCTCAATTCCAATATGGCCGCCCCTAGAGTGTTCTTAATATCTGCGATGAAGTGTAGGTCATCCATGCATAGCTGTTTGGGGGTAGTCGATGGAGGAGAAGCCATATCTGTGCCCCCTGAGGTAACGGCTGCATATGACCGGGCGGGGGAGGAGGGGAGAGAGGCAGAAGTGGAGGAGAGCCCGGACTGGGACATGGTTTCGGCCTGCGAGTGGAAGAGCTCCGGAATGCTCGGACTCAGTTTGCTTGCCGGATCCCGCGGGGAGCGGGAGCGTGTGGCTGAGGATGATCGGGCTGTCGCTGCCATCCTTACCGGAGCTTCGGCAGTGCTGGCGTCTCCGAGCGCAGCTTGTGAGGACTCGTGGCGGCGGGAGCTCAGTTCTCAAGCGGCCATCTTCCAGCGCGTCCAGACCACGCCCCCACCTCTGGATTCACTGTTTTCTTCTAACAGTTCAGAATCATATGGACAACTTTTGAAGCTAAACTCTGGGAAACAAAAAGTCCTCCCTTGCAGTGGGACTGTGCCTAAACTGCAAGGGTTACCTGCTTGTTGTCCTTTGGGTTCTTTCACACAAACGATCCGATCAGATCCGCCTGTCAGTTTTTTAGGCGGATCTGATCGGATCCTCCATGCATCCCTATGGGGCAACGGATGTCAGTGGAGACATGTCCGCTGACACCCGCTGCCATCCACATCCGATCCTGTCTGTGAAATCCGGACAGATGGAAACCCTATTTTCCATCCATCCAGGGGATTGGATCGGATGAGAGTGGACGGGCGGTCCGCTCTCATCCGATTCCCCCATAGAGAGCAGCGGGGCTCTGACACCTCCCTCTCTGCACTCAGAGCGGAGAGGGAGCTGTCACCTGCCTGCTCAGCGGGGATCGCCGAAGGAGGCGGACCATGTGAAAGGAGCCTTATGCATACTGAACATCTTTACAGCTGCTATTTTTGACTTCAGGCATTTTTTTCTGCAGCCAGTAAACTCCCGAGCATTTTATCCTTTGTTTTCATGCACATAGAGACTTTAATCAGCATTTTTTGGCAGGGGTGTTTTCTGGCTGGAAAAAAACACCCAGAACTAGTGGTTTGAAGAAGAGTTTTTCAGCTGTAAAAACGCTGTAACTGATTAAAAGCTATTTGGTGATTATGACCATTTTTGAGCCATAAGCTTTTGTGGGAGTATAGGTGTGCTGAAAAACGCAAAGGTTAAAAAGCACTACTGCAAAAACGTTGCAAAACTCATTCTACAGCTATAGATTTCTATGGCGTTTTTATAACACCCAGTGTGCATGATACCTAAGAAATCATACACCATTTTACTTATCCTCTGCTGCTGCTCCAGGCTTCTCTGTTGTTTTTTTTTAAAAAACTGGTTCCTGCAGCCTGTTCTACCCTAAGCTCTGGCGGTCTAAAGTCTTCTGGCGTCATGAAGACTGATGCAGGGACCATAACTCAACCAAAGACAATCCACTGCTGGAGTGGAGGAGAGCGCTGTTTGAAGGGGGAGCGAATACAAACAAATCACAGTATCAAACATCAGTTTCATTTGCATTTTCAAGGTAGTGTGACTCGCTTGTTAGAGAAACAAATTAAAATGCAGTTCAATATTATAAATAGATGATAAATCACTGCAGAAATAATAAAGACTTTACCAGTAAAGTAATACACATTGCATGCAGATGAAAACGAATAAGCAGAAGTTATACCACGACAGAATAACCTAGTGAAAGCACTAATAATGTTCAAATGTACAAACGTTTTACAATGAGTTATAAGGAACTTTCTAATTTTCTTAAGGAAATAATTTTTGTGAATTTTTCACAGATTCTTGCCAGAAACAGCACTTTGTGCTTACAGGCTGACCTTGGTAAACCACTGCCTACATTGTCAGCTTCCCATGCACACTCCTTCAGTTAGCATTTGAGCTGCCTATCAGGTCTGCACATGCCTCTTGCATACCCAGGGCCGGCGCTAGCATAAGGCGGCTTAAGCAGGGTGCCAGGCTGGGAGAGGGGTGGGGGCAGTAAAATTTTTACAGTGCTGGAGATGTGGTTTACACAATCAGTGTGTTTACTTTAGTAAAGCCGACTGTTGGCTTTTATATGGAAGTAATACAATTGACCGTGAAGCTGCCTATCACTTCCACAACCACTGCTACGATGTGCACAGTCTGTGTTCCATCAGCTGCAGTAGATTAGAGAGGAGACATCCAGAGTCTGATAGACCCCTGGTGTCTCCATAAATAGAACCTGTCACCTATATGCTATCAGCACGCATAAGTGAGCGCAATGTGTTTGGCACCAATGCTTCTGCGTAACTCTAAACTTTTAAAATACAATTTTAAGATTTGACATGGGTATCTATTCACTTGGCACAACCTCATCTTTTATATTTTACCAAAAAATGTAGGTAAAAAAATTGCATTTATGTGCCCAGAAATTAACTTTAATGTATTTTTTACAAAACGTTGCCTTTCATAAACAGTTGCGCTAATGTCGTGTAACATAAAAAATTAGAACTACCAAAACTTTATTATCTAGGGTGTTTGCTTTAAAAACAATACAAATAATATTTTGGGGGTTTTAAGTAATCTTCAAGCCTAAAACAATTTTAATGTGCTTCTTCTTGACCCACTCTTTTGTTGCCTTGGCAGTATGCTTTGGGTCATTGTCATGCTGAAAGACCCATCCATGACCCATCTTCTGTGTTCTGGCTAAAGGAAGAAGGTTCTCATCCAAGATTTTACAATACATGGCTCCCTCCATTGGCCCCTCAATGCGGTAAAGCCAATCTGTACCTTTTAGCAGAGAAACCGCCCCAAAGCATAATGTTTCCACCTCCGTGCTTGACTATAGGGATAGTGTTCTTAGGGTCATAGTCAGCATTTTTCTTCCTCCAAAAAAATAATCGAGGAAGCCAAGCGACAACCAAAGAAACCTTAAGGATTTAAAGAAATTCTGTAAAGAAGAGTGGACCAGATTCTCTCCTGAGATGTGTGCAAACCTGGTCACAAACTACAAGAAATGTCTACCTCTGTGCCTGCCAGCAAGGGTTTCTCAACCAAGTACTAAGTCATGTTATTTTTTACACACTGAACTGCAGCCTAATTTATAGCATTTGTTTTATGTGTTTTTTTTTCTGGGTTTTTGATTGATATTCTGTCTCTATCATTTAAAATACACGTATGATCAAAATGATAGAATCTTAATTTCTTTGTAAGTGAGAAAACGTAAAAAATCTGCAGTGGGGTCAAAAACATTTTTTTCTCCACTGTACATGGTCGACATAATTGCGGGCTTAGAGAGACAAACAAACAAAATATAATCATGGTCTCCGGTTCATACGATTTTAGAAATGGCACCACATAAAACATGAGAAGTAACTGTTTTGGGATTTTAGGTTCTATTATGTGAGTTATTTTTCTCTGGAGACTAATTTGCTAAGATTCTGGAAATGCTGCACATGTTCATTTAATACTGAAAACTCAAAGATATTACTGCCAGTTTAAGCTTGAACTGTAGACTAGCTATACAAAACCTTTATACCTGTTCCAAAAGACAGCAGAAGTACGTCATAACAGGTCATATCCATTCGTCTTACTTACTATGCAAGGTGGTCATTTTCGCTTTTTTTTGTTTGTCAATTACCTGTTAAATAAATCGCCCATTATTATTAAAATAATATGCATTCAAGTGGAATTCCAGCCAACATTTTTTTGGGGTTAAGATGAGTAAGGGTTAGCACCGTTTAGGACCACTATTGTAAGCTTTCTGTAACGTGTTCTCATTTCAAACATTTTAAGTCTTTTTTTTTTTTATATCCTAAAATATATGTGTTTAAAGTCATTTGTTTAATGTGTTCCTTGTTTCAATCGGATGGTTGCTTTGTTAAAAAAAAAAAAATGACAAGTGAATTGCTTACCCTATCAGTGTGACTGACGGCGCTAGTAGCTCCCCGGCTTTCTGGTAAATTTGTTGAAGCGGCTTCCCTCAAAGTCTGTGTTCTTGCCACCAGATAACTCTTGCATTCAGAGATATTTCTTCTTTATTTACATACTGTAAACCTGCAAAGAAGCTACTCTATATATACATGCCAAATATACAAAAATGTGTTTGAAAATCAAAACGTAAAAAAATCAAAACATTTTACATTATTTCTAAAGTGTATGCTAGGCAAATTTTTTAAAATATTTATCAGTACATCTTTGCAGTACCTGCACATTTACAAGTTTTACCCCTTTTTAAAAATGCTGCATGCCCAGAAAAGTACACCTTAATCCTGACAGAATTTCAGTGTGCTCATAACTACCTGTTTGGGCAGACAAAACAGTGCCTTTTCTGCACTGAAATTCCAACCAGTGTTAGCCTCAGTTGCTGTACTACTGAACTCTACCTATCCCCCCACTCCTCTCTGTCCCACAAAATGGGCTTACATTGATTTCTTTCACATCAAATAATTGCTGCTGCCATGACTCCAAAAAGCCCGCCCATATATTGTGTGTAGAGAGAGGGCTAATGGGAGATGTAGTTCTTGGGGCATGCCTACATGATTAGTAACTGAACTCCCAGCAGCTGCCTAAGCAACAATTTTGCAAGTCCAGTGATGTCACAGGGGGTAATAAAAGCTGTTTCTCGCTACAGGACCAAGGTAAAAGAAAAATGTATTGCCAGGACATGCACTAGAGGGGGGATAGGGAACTCAATGGGTTTACTTGGGTAATTGTAGGACATATTCTTTAACCACCTCAATACTGGACACTTTTACTGCCCTGACCAATGTTCAGCTTTTAGTGCTCTAACATTTTTAATGACAAATACACAGTCTTGCTAAATTGTACCCAAATTACATTTTTATCGTTTTTTTTCACACAAATAGAGATTTATTTTGGCGGTGTTTATTCACCACTGGGTTTTTTATTTTTTAATATAAGCGAAAAAAGAGTGAAAATACTTTCTTTTTTTAAAAAATAACCAATAAAATCAAATTTCATCATACATTTAGGCCAGAATGTATTCTGCTACATGTGTTTGGTAAAAATAAATTCTGATAAGTGTATGATAATTGGTTTGTGTTAAAGTTATAGTGTCTACAAGCTTTGCTATGTATCATTGAAAATTAATCAGTCCTGATGTACTGACTGCCTCATTTCTTGAGGCCCTAAAATGTCAGGACAGTACAAATACCCCTCAATTGACCTCTTTTTGGAAAGAAGACAGTCCAAGGTATTTAGTTAGGGTCATGGTGACGTTTTTGAAGTTGCAATTTTTTTCCCACATGTTTGGAAAATGAAGAAATATATATATTATTTTTTTCCACAAAATCGTCATATTAAGTTATTTCTCACACACGGTATAAGCATACCCCAAAATACATTCTGCTATCTCTCCTGAGTATGGCGATACCACATGCGTGAGACTTTTCCACAGCATGGCCATATACAGAGGTCCAGCATCCAAGTAGCACTTTTACGCGTTCTAAAGGCATAAATTACACATCTAATTTCCTGACTACAGATACTCCTCGTTTTAACAACTTAACTGTTTTGCGACCGCTCGGACTTACGACCGCTTCTGCAGCGTACCTTTTTTATGACCGCTCTAGGACTTACGACCGCCTCTGCCGCGTGCCTTACGACTGCTCGGACTTACGACCGCCTCTGCCGACCCGCCCACGCAGGACGTCATATCATCATTCTGTATCAGCCTCGTTCTCACTCCCGGCCTGCTGTTTTACAGGTATGTACATACTGTACTCAGTCTCCTCAATGCCACTTCAAGCGTTCTTTGTACTGTGTTATGGCTTTATGTACAGTAATGTACAGTACTGTACTGTAATGTGTGCTTGTACTGTACAGGTATTGCCCACACCATGGAAAAAAGAGAGGTTAAATGGTGGGTATTAGTAAGGCAGAGAATCAGTATTGAAATTTCCAAAGTGATTTAATGTGATGGATACATGTAAATTACATAGACCTGCAATATGTTAGGTAATAACAATGTAGCGACATAAAACAGAGAAGACAAGACTAACTAACATGTAACAAAGAAATGACAGAACCGGCCGGTGTAAAAAAAATAGTTTCTCTTACGTCCTCCGACAGTCGCCGCCTCTTCATATTCGTCACATATGGGGTATTAGACTTTGCTCCGAAGGAGTAGCTAGGCAACAGAATATGTTAACAATAAAGCTTTAACATATCCCACCCTCAAGGGGTGGTCCCCTCAGTCAATACCCTCCTACTTCCTGCAACCATATCTCAGTTTTAATGTCTAGCTTGTCAGGAGTGGCTGGCTCTCTCTGTGCTGGGACTTTTTGTCCCAGACTCTTTCTTCTTTTTGATATTTTGTTTGAGTTTTCTCTCTACCTTTACTTAGCTGTTATTTTTGTCAGCATTAGTTAGTTCTTCGGACGAAGAGGATCATGCGGACTGGGTCTCGGGCTGATCCCCCTGGTCGCAGGTCGTGGGTCAGTGGCTTCCCAGTCTGCCATCGAGCGTTCAGCCAGGTAACGCTCCTGGCACAGTGAACGACCCATCCCTGTTCGGTGCAGGGATGATTGGTGAGGTGGCTACCTCACCGGACGCTGTGCGGTTTCTGAACCGCCATTGTGTGCGTCTTGAATTGCGACTCTCCCTGCCTCATGTGCAGCGGCTTGTTCGCCTGTGCGGGTTCCCCACGCCATGTGAGGTAAGTGTATCTATGTGGGGACCTGTCTGTCTGGGGGGGGTCTCAGTCTGGGACAGTGTAACCTGCCTTTAATCACACTGCTTGTCTCCCTATCTCTCGGCTGCATGCTGTGGGCTGCAAGGGGGGGGGGGAGCTGTATGACACTGAGTATGTCAGGCTGGGCAGTGTGAGGAGCTGTGTGCTGTGGGGCATGTTTTTAATGGCATGTTGGGGCATATACAGCGATCGCTGCGGCGATCTAACATGTATCCATATAATGGGATAATATTGTGTGTGATTTTATGCACTGTGGAGCGGCGATTTCGGCGCCAAACGACGCCATTTTACCGGCGCCCGCTCCGGCCGCATGGTTTACATGCACGGCGGCCATTTTCTTGTAGCCTCCATAGGCTTACATAGAGCGCCCTGGCAGCATCACTTCCTCTCTCCTGGAAGCACGGATCGAGGCAGCAGCAGCAGCGGAGTCTCCTCAGGTTTTATCCTTCTATTCCTGTGTTCCTTTGCCTGTATTCAGTCTGTATATTCCCTGTGGGGGTCTCATTGTGCCTGAGTGTGGTGCGGTGGGCTGCGCTTGCCGCGCTTGCTGTAAGGGGGCAGTTAACCCTTGGTTGTCTGGCATACAGGGGCAATGGATTCTCAGGAGGGCAAGTTTCCCACAGTATTGGTGGAAAGCCAGGGGACCGCTGTTTCCCCCCCAGGGGGGGATTTAGCCACTATTGTGGCTGGCCTTGCTGCACAGGTGCAAATGCTGGTGGCTGCTCAATCTACTAAACGGCCCAGAGTTGCTCTGTCCTCTGATTCTGAGGGTGAAGGTGATGGGGCTGTTCTGGCGGGGACCCCCCTATCGGGGTCCCGCTCCTCTCTTGATCTAGTGGGGTCTGAGGTAGAGGCTGAAGTTGAGGGGGTTGATAATTCTCCCCCTGGCTCGCCTGAAGAGCTTGCAATCATGGATGAGTTGATTGCTTCCATTAAGCAGACGCTACGTTTGCAGGACGAGGTGTGTCCCCCAGCTGCCTTGGCGGCTTATGGGACGCAGAGAAAACGCAGGACGCCGCAGGTTTTTCCCTGCAATGCTGATTTTCAGCGCGCTGTTAAGGACCAATGGCGCGATTTGCGCAAGCCTTTTGTGGTACCAAGTAAATTTAAGCTGCGTTATCCTTTCTCGCCTGCCACTGGTGAACGGTGGTGTGTGCCTCCGCCAGTGGATCATGCTATTGCGGTTTTGAACAAAGCCACTGCGATCCCTGCAGAGGGATCCCCTGTTTTCCGTGATGCCACGGATAGGAGACTGGAGTCTCTTGCCCGTCATACTTATTCTGTTACGGGTTCTATGCTTAAGGCTCTGTTTGCTTCTCTCATGGCGGCCCAGGCGATCGCAAGTTGGACGCAGATGCTTAGGCGCGTCCTAGTGGCCGATTCGGCCTCGGCGGCGACCCTGGATATGGTGGATCAGATCCACCAGGGTGTCATGTATCTGTGTGATGCGGACCTGGACCTGATTCCGTTGGCCGCGCGTGTGCACAGCGTGGCGGTGTTGTCTCGCCGCCTGGTTTGGTTGAAATGTTGGTCGGTGGACCAATCTTCACGTAAAACCTTAGCCAATCTGCCTTATGATGGGTCTCGCCTTTTTGGGGAGTCCCTGGATGTGTTGATTAAGGGGATTACCGGGGGTAAGAGCACTCTCTTGCCCCATTTCCCCAAGGCTAAGGGGGCTTCTGGGAAGAAGCATGCTCATTTTCGGCCCCCTCAGGGGTCCTTTCGTGCCTTTCGGCCGCACTACAAGGGCAAACCGTTCAAGGGCCAAGGCTCTCAGAAGAAGCCCTGGTCTGGGAAACAGAAGTCCGGTCAATCCGGACCTGCGGCCCATAACAGTTCGGCCTGAAGGGGCGCCCTCACCCAGTTTTGGGGTGGGGGGACGCTTGCTCGGTTTTCTTCAGCCCTGGTTGGCCCGTGTGAGGGACAGATGGGTTCTGGAAATCGTTCGATCTGGTTACAAGATCGAGTTTCTCTCTCGGCCGGAGAGCAGATTTTTTCCCTCAAATCTTCAACTGTCTCCAGAGCGCCTGCGGGATCTGCACCTGGCGGTGCGGGACCTGAGGGCTCAGGGAGTGGTGGTTCCGGTGCCTCATCGGGACAGATTTCGGGGGTTTTATTCCAATCTGTTCACCGTGCCCAGGAAGGAGGGCAAGGTTCGTCCGATTCTGGACTTGAAAGCTCTGAACCGCTCTGTGCGAGTTCGCAAGTTCCGCATGGAATCCCTGCGCTCGGTGGTGGCTGCCCTGGTTCCGGGGGAATTCATGGCCTCCATCGATTTGAAGGATGCGTACCTTCACATCCCCATATTCGAGGGTCATCAGAAGTACCTTCGATTTGCCATTGCGGAGGATCACTACCAGTTTGTGGCGTTGCCCTTTGGGCTCGCCTCGGCTCCGCGGGTCTTCACCAAGGTGCTTGCACCGGTTCTGGCATTATTGAGAGCCCAGGGCATTTCTGTCCTGGGGTATCTGGACGACATTCTGGTTCGGTCTGCGACCAGACAGGGTCTGGAGAAGGACCGGTCTGTCACAATGCAAACTCTGCAGGAGTTCGGTTGGACGATAAATGTTCCAAAGTCGACACTGAGTCCGTCGGTTCGTCTCCCCTATCTGGGAATGATACTGGACTCGGTGCAGGCGAAGGTCTTCCTGCCGGAAGACAAACTCAGGACTCTTCAGGAGGAAGTCAGGTCCCTCAGGGACGTTCCACACTCGTCTCTGCGGACGGGTATGAGATGTCTGGGATTGATGGTCTCGGCCTTCGAGGCGATTCCTTTCGCGCAGTTTCACACGCGGGGTCTCCAAGCGGAGATCCTGTCCAGGTGGGACGGGCGACCTCAATCTCTGGATCTTCAGATCTCGTTGAGTCATCGCACCAGGGAAAACCTTCTGTGGTGGCTCCAGTCCCCGTTGGTGTCCGGGGGCAAGTCGTTTCGTCCGATCTCGTGGACGATAATCACCACGGATGCCAGCCTGTCGGGCTGGGGTGGTGTTCTGGGCGTTCTGTCCGCCCAGGGGACCTGGTCAGAGGGGGAGTCTTCCCTTCCGATCAACATTCTGGAATTGCGTGCGATAAGGCTCTGTCTTCATCGCTGGATGGACCGGCTGCAGGGCTGCCCGGTTCGGGTGCAGACGGACAATGCCACGGCGGTGGCCTACATCAACCACCAAGGGGGCACCAGGAGTGCCCGAGCGGCTCGAGAAGTGGCCGACATTCTGTCTTGGGCCGAGACTCATGTCCCGGCGATAACGGCGGTTCACATTCCGGGAGTGGAGAACTGGCAGGCGGACTATCTGAGTCGCCAGACCCTGGATCAGGGGGAATGGTCTCTCCACCCGGCTGTCTTCCAGATGTTGTGCGCGAAGTGGGGTCTTCCAGATGTGGACCTGTTCGCGTCTCGCCTCAACTACAAGGTGAAGAGGTTCGTGGCAAGGACGCGCGACCCTCGGGCAGACGCGTCGGACGCGTTAGTGGCCCCGTGACATCAGTACAGGCTGATGTACGCGTTTCCACCGATTCAGTTGCTGTCCAGGTTCCTTCGCAGGTTGCACTCGGAACGCAGCACGGTGATTCTTGTGGCACCGGACTGGCCTCGCCGGTCCTGGTACGCAGACCTCGTGAATCTGGCGGTCGACGCTCCTTGGCGTCTGCCTCTTCGAGACGATCTACTGTCTCAAGGACCGATTTACCATCCTGCTTTACAGTTGCTGGCTTTGACGGCCTGGCTGTTGAGACCGAGGTCCTGAAGGAGAAGGGTCTCTCTCCAGAGGTCGTTCATACTTTGATCAACGCGAGGAAGTCTTCCTCGGGGAAGGTTTATTACCGTACTTGGAAGGCCTATTTTGCCTGGTGTGAGTCCAGGGGGTTTTCACCCCGCACGTACTCGGTTTCCCGTGTGCTGTCTTTCCTTCAGACGGGTGTCGATCAGCGTTTGGCGCTGGCTACGATTAAGGGTCAGGTGTCGGCGCTGGCCGTTCTGTTTCAACGTCCCGTGGCTTCCAACTCCTTGGTTGGCACTTTTATTCAGGGTCTGCGGCATCTGGTTCCTCCTAGGAGGGATCCTTTGCCCCCTTGGGACTTGAATCTAGTTCTATCTGTGTTACAACGTGCTCCTTTTGAACAGATCAGGGAGATCTCGTTGTCTATGTTGTCCAAATAGGTCGCCTTTTTGGTGGCGATCACTTCGGCTCGCAGAGTGTCGGAACTGGCGGCTTTGTCCTGCAAGTCTCCGTACCTGGTTGTTCATTTGGATAAGGTGGTCTTGCGACCTAATCCTTCTTTTCTACCGAAACGAGTTTCGGAATTCCATCTTAACGAGGATATTGTTTTGCCTTCGTTGTGCACGAAGCCTAAACATCCGAAGGAGGTGAGATTGCACTCTCTGGATGTTGTTCGGGCGATAAGGGTTTACCTTAAATCGACTGAGTCTTTTCGTAAGACTGACTCCTTGTTTGTTCTTCCAGAGGGTCCTCGGAAGGGCATGGCGGCTTCCGCCTCTACCATTGCCAAATGGATCAGGCAGACCATTGAACAGGCCTATGCCTTGCAGGGGAAGGTTCCCCCTGTGCCTGTGAAGGCGCACTCTACTAGATCACTGAGTACGTCTTGGGCCTGCCGTCATGGGGCTTCTGTAGCCCAGGTGTGTAAGGCGGCGACTTGGTCGACCGTACACACTTTCACAAAATTCTACAAAGTAGATGTTCAGGCATCGGCGGATGCTTCCTTTGGCCGCAAGGTTCTTAGTGCGGCTGTTCCATAGGGTCCCTTGTTGGGGACTCCTGGCTGTTGGGATAGTTTTTTTGTATCCCCTGTTTTTTTTGTCTTTTCCTGGGTTGTTGCTCCTGTTGAGCACTTATTTTTGCTGTTGCCCAGCTGGTTTCCTTCCTTTGGTAAGGTTCCTTTCTTTGATGTGGAGACTGCGTTGCCTTTCGGCGCGGATGCGTTTCCCACCCCTCATGTTTGCACTGCTTTGGGGCGTCCCCATATGTGACGAATATGAAGAGGCGGCGACTGTCGGAGGACGTAAGAGAAAACGGAATTTTTGTAAAATCTTACCTGTAAAATTCCTTTCTCTGAGTCCTCCGACAGTCGCCGCCCCCGCCCCTCTTTTGGGGTTTGAATGTATACTCTACTGCTATTCCACTAAAACTGAGATATGGTTGCAGGAAGTAGGAGGGTATTGACTGAGGGGACCACCCCTTGAGGGTGGGATATGTTAAAGCTTTATTGTTAACATATTCTGTTGCCTAGCTACTCCTTCGGAGCAAAGTCTAATACCCCATATGTGACGAATATGAAGAGGCGGCGACTGTCGGAGGACTCAGAGAAAGGAATTTTACAGGTAAGATTTTACAAAAATTCCGTTTTTCTCTGGGCCAAGGCTCATTTAAAATGGACTGTGGCAAAGTAGAAAACTGTTCTGTGGTCAGACAAATCAAAATTTGAAGTTCTTTTTGGAAAACTGGGACGCCATGTCATCCGGACTAAAGAGGACAAGGACAACCCAAGTTGTTATCAGGGCTCAGTTCAGAAGCCTGCATCTCTGATGGTATGGGGTTGCATGAGTGCGTGTGGCATGGGCAGCTTACACATCTGGAAAGGCACCATCAATGCTGAAAGGTATATCCAAGTTCTAGAACAACATATGCTCCCATCCAGATGTTGTCTCTTGCAGGGAAGACCTTGCATTTTCCAACATGACAATGCCAAACCACATACTGCATCAATTACAACATCATGGCTGCGTAGAAGAAGGATCCAGGTACTGAAATAGCCAGCCTGCAGTCCAGATCTTTCACCCATAGAAAAATTTGGTGCATCACAAAGAGGAAGTTGCAACAAAGAAGACCTAAGACAGTTGAGCAACTAAAAACCTGTATTAGACAAGAATGGGACAAAATTCCTATTCCTAAACTTCAGCAACTTGTCTCCTCAGTCCCCAGACGTTTGCAGACTGTTATAAAATGAAGAGGGGATGCCACACAGTGGGTAAACATGCCTTTGTCCCAACTTTTTTGAGATGTGTTGATGCCATGAAATTTAAAATCAATTTATTTTTCCCTTAAAATGATACATTTTCTCAGTTTAAACATTTGATATGTCATCTATGTTGTATTCTGAATAAAATATTGAAATTTGAAACTTCCACATAATTGCATTATGTTTTTATTCACAATTTGTACAGTGTCCCAACTTTTTTGGAATCGGACTTGTAAATCTATTTTATTAAGCAGCATACTCAGGAACTGTCTATTGCTCAATCGATATATCAACACACCTTCAATAACCTATATATACCCATGATACGAGCAAATAATTCTCCATCATACTATTCACTTTGGGACTTCCATCTATTTCTTTGCCCGAGCTTCCAACAGGGAATTGTCTTGGCATACACTCTCTGATGCATAGGAGAACATACAATTCAGGAATTCCTAGCCTTTGACTCAGTATACATTTTTTTTTACACCGGCCAGTTCTGTCATTTCTTTGTTACATGTTAGTTAGTCTTGTCTTCTGTGTTTTATGTCGCTACATTGTTACTACCTACCATATTGCAGGTCTATGTAATTTACATGTATCCATCACATTAAATCACTTTGGAAATTTCAATATTGATTCTCTGCCTTACTAATACCCACCATTTAACCTCTCTTTTTTACACGGTCTATGTGGAACATTTTTAGTCTATGCAATTCGGTTAGGTGGGTATAATACATAGTATGTTTAATACCTATATTAATATCTAGATATGGCATACAGAGGATAATTTTCATTGTACCCTTGTCTTCCCTCAACCAAACCATTTATACCTATTGCCCACACCATGTCATAAAAGAGAAAAAGTGTGCGTGCACCTGCAGAAAGTGCTCTGAAAAAAAGAAAATCTATTGATCTTGGTATGAAAATGAAGATCATTAAGGACTATGAGGCTGTAAAGAAAGTTAAAGAAATAGCAAGTGAATTGAAACTTGCACATTCTACCATTTCAGCAATTCTAAAGGATAAGGATAGAGTGAAAGAGGCAGTAAAAGCATCAACAGGATATCAAGCTATAATAACTAGGCAGCGGAAAGGCCTCATTCATAAAATGAAGAAAATGCTGGCGGCATGGATTGATGACCAAATAGAAAAAGAATGCCAATGAGTCTTTTATTGATTCAAACCAAAGCACGCAGTATTTTTGAAAGTTTGAAAGGGCACAAAGGAGAAGAATCTACTGAAACGTTTACAGCAAGTCATGGATGGTTTTCGTGGGAGATTCAACCTCCACAATCGGAGTATCCGTGGCGAGGCTGCAAGTGCAGATGTGGAAGCAGCTGAAAAATTTGTGGTTGAATTTGATAAAATTATTGAAAAAGGTGGCTACTGTCCTGAATAGATATTTAACATGGATGAAACTGGACTTTTCTGGAAAAAAATGCCCGAAAGGTCCTACATACACAAAGAAGATAAAACAATGCCCGGTTTTAAGGCTTTTAAAGACAGGGTCACGTTGTTCTTGGGAGGAAATGTTACTGGGTTCAAGTTAAAGCCTCTCCTCATTTATCGTTCACAGAACCCACGTGCATTGAAGCAGGTTAGTAAGCACACACTGCCTGTTTATTATCGTGCAAATAACAAAGCATGGATGACACAAGCTTTATTTGATGACTGGTTCATCAATTGTTTCATACCCCCAGTCAAGCATTATTGTGTGCAAAAGGGTGTTCCCTTTAAAATTATCCTCCCGCTTGATATTGCCCCAGGCCACCCCCAGCATCTGGTTGACCTACATCCAGACGTAAAGGTAGTGTATCTGCCTAAAAACGCAACTGCTATCCTACATCCCATGGATCACGGTGCAATAGCAACATTTAAGGCCTACTATTTGCACACCACCTTTTCCAAAGCTGTAGCAGCAACTGAAAATGATGAAGTTACCCTTCGTGATTTTTGGAAAGCTTACAACATTTTACACTGCATAAAAAACATTACATCAGCTTGGGAGAAAGTAACAGAAAAGTGTATGCAGGGTATATGGAAAAAATGCTTAAAGCGTTTTGTGAACAATAGTGAAGGGTTTGATGAAACAGATGTTGACGTTCTAAATGAAAAAAGTGTGCAACTTGCGAACATGCTTGACTTAGATGTTGACGTGACAGATATTAAAGAATAAGTGGAATTTGTTGAGGGAGAGCTAAGTAATGAAGATTTAATAGAGTTGGAAGCACAGCAGAACTTAGAACAGGAAGAAGAAGAACAGGAGGAAACAATGGAAGAATTACAAAAAAATTTCAGTCAGGGGGTTAGCTGGCGTGTTCTCAAAAGCGAATGCAGCTTTTATTACAATTAGAGGGGATGGACCCAAATGTTGAAAGGTTCTCTAAAGTGGAACGTCAGATGAAGGGACTTATGCAATGTTATCGTGAAATTTATGACGAAAAAAAGAAAATGACAAAGCAAAGCACCTTAACAGAATTCTTCTTGCAAGCTACTCCTACCAGTTCTATCATTTCTTTGTTGTCTTCTCCCTCATCTACAATTCCTAATGACCCTGCTGGTAACTCCAATGATGATGCTGTTGATCCTGCTGGTATTTCAGATGATGACACTGATGGTAACTCCAATGATGACACTGTCGACCTTGCTGGTTATTTCATTGATGACCTTGCTGGTTATTTCATTGATGACACTGATAACCCTGAAGCACTATCATCCTTTGAAGGATTTGATGACTAAAATGTTACTCTAAATGTCTACTGTACGGTATACAGTTACTTATTTAGACACTGTACATCATTACTGTATATCCTGTACAATACTGTAAAGTAATGTACAAGATTTTTGTTTATATTTTTGTTCATATTTTTGTTCTGTACTTATACAAATAAAACAACTTTATTGAGTTGGAGTTTTGTGTCCAGACCTTTTTTTCCCAGAATACAGTACAGTAGAGTAGTTAAGAATGATTAAAATATTGATTACTTGTGGCTCCTCGTTTAACGACCAATTAGTTTAACCACTTAAGCCCCGGAGGATTTGGCTGCTAAAAAACCAGGGGGTATTTTGCGATTCGGCACTGCGTGACTTTAACGGACAATTGCGCGGTCGTGCGACACTGTACCTAAACGAATTTGACATCCTTTTTTTCCCACAAACCGAGCTTTCTTTTGGTGGTATTTGATCACCTGTGCGATTTTTTGATCACGCGCTATAAACAAAAAAAGAGCGACAATTTTGCAAAAACAACAATATTATTCACATTTTTTTATATGAAATTCCCCAAAAAAAAAAGTAAAAATCAAAATTTTTTAACATTTTCGGCCAATTTGTTTTCTGCTACATATGTTTGGTAAAAAAAAATCGCAAAAAGCGTATTTTGATTGGTTTGCGCAAAAGTTATTGCGTTTACTAACAAAGGGAAAGATTTTTGTCATTTTTGTTGTTTTTTTTTTTAACGCGTAATGGCGGCGATCTGCGATTTTTTTGCGGTACTGCAACATTGCGGCGGACAGATCGGACCCTTGACTGACATTTTTGACATTTTTGGGGTTACCAGTGACATTTCTACAGTAATCAGTGCTATATATATAGAATATATAAAGAGTGATAACCGCGCTAAGGTGAAAAAAAATAATATAATAATAAGAAGCAGCGACTTCAAGTGTGACCACACCCTTAGATAATGTATAGAAAAATAACTCGCGCTGAGTGATGTGGATTAAACAAATAAATGTCCAAACAATCAAATGTCCCAAAATGTCAACTTGAAATGACGTTGAAAGAATGAACAAACTCCAAGGTCTCTTAGGAAATGCGCTTACCAAACGACCACTAAAAATCTGCAAGATTCATATGTCGAAGTGTATTCACAGGCCAGGGAGATTGGAGTTCATATGTCAGGATCCTCAACGAGTGGTGTCATAAATAAACATGAAAGAAAAAACCTCCATAGTGTGATACCGTACAAATAATATAGTAATCAACTATATTAGATTCCACCACCAATAAGTGAGCCACCACCAATTGTGAAGCCTCTTACCAAATATAGATTAAAGTGAGCAAAACACGGTTATTCCAGATGTATCAAGAAGCCAAATACGCCACTCAAGAGCACTGCAAGCCTCTTACCAGATGATATAGGATATGCACAGTATGATCACTTGTTGCGCTTCCCCATCAATAGGTAAACCGCTCCGGGACCAAATGGCATCAATAAGTATTGCTGTAGATCTCAGTACCAGGGTATTGAATTGCACCAGCCCGAGTAGAAAAGAAAGCGCCAATAGTGTAATAAATTCTAACAGATTATTGTATAAAAGAAAAAGCACTTACAAACATAGTAGTTAAAAGTCACGAAGGATGAGAAGCCGCCGGCCGGACGGCAAAGCGCATCCGCTCCTTAGATAACTTCCAGGAATGACGTCAGCACGCTGCGACCTGACGGCGTTTCGTCCAAGACGACGTTATCAAAGGTACGGACGGCGTGCTGACGCCATCTCTTATATGAGAACTAATTGGGTTGACGGGAAGTGTTTGAACAGTTCCGCCCTGAGATTGTAAACTGGACATCTAGTATCCAGAGCCAGGGTGAACCTATCCCACCATTTTGCTTAAGGGCAGAGCTCGATCTCAATGTCCCTATGCGTCCCATGTTACAGGACAACCTCGTTATACACAGTATAATACGGACATGTGTTGCTGTATATTAAATCAGCAAAACAAAGGTAAATATATAGTATATAGTGCTATATATATGCACTGTTACTGTAAAAATACACTGGCAGTGAAGGGGTTAACTTTATTTGAGAGGGAGGGGTGGTGTGTGTCCCTAGGGGCGTGATTCTAACTGTGATTGGCTCTCTGTTGAGCTGTAGTTACACTGATCAACGGTTCTACATAGTAGAACCGTATGATCAGTGTTTCTACACAGGGAGAACTGACAGGCAGCTTGTTTACACAAGCTGCCTGCCTTTCTCCCTCTCCCCCGCCGATCGCCGAGTGACCGGCGGACATCGGGTCCGCCAGTCACACGCGCGGGGGGGACCGTGACCGCGCGGGAGCGCGCCGCCGGCGGCGCGCGCTCGCTCCCGAGAGCCTCACAGGCTAGTGACGTTAATTAACGTCACTTTGCCTGTGAGGGGCTGACTGCCGCAGTAAATCTACTGACGGCAGTCGGCAAGTGGTTAATGTGATTGGACACAGCCATCATGTGATTTCAAGGGCCAATCACAGATCACTTAAGTCAAGCGGTAATGCGCTGTCTCCAGGGGACACAGGCACACTGGGAACGCACGGCCTCGTTCTGAGTGACGTTCCTGTACATCCACTCAGAACGGCCAAGTTCTCAGCTGGCCATTTAAGTGCAGTGGCCAGGTGGGTAGTGGTTAAATACAATCTGTATATGCTTATTACATCTGTGCTGTTTAATTTTATAGGCCCTGCTTTTGCCTGTCATTTTAGTTTATAGTCTTTATAGGGTAAATTTGTGTTCTGCATGTTTCATATGATTTAATTTTTTCATTCCTGTAACATGTGCATGTCTTTCCTGCATACAGTAGCCAGTGTTTTATGTGTTTAAATGGAACTGAAAATGTTCTAATGAAAATAAAGTGATGTGGGGACTACTTTTACAAAAATCTTTTTTAGATTTCTTTACTAGAAGCTAATTTGCCTTGCAAGCTTGTATGCAAATAGAATGTTTTATCACGTAATACAACTGAAGTCTTTGGTAACAAAGAAGAATTTCTTTTCATATCTTAAATAATGTTGTTTTCAAAGCTGTTAAAGAACCTTTTTTGCATGAATTTTAGGAACACTGCACAGTCATTATTTGCATAAATTAAACAGAGGTTTCAAAAGGCAAAGCAGTTTCCATGAACATAAACATATTATTTGTCTGGGCTCTTGTACTCCTTTGGTTACATAAAAGTACTTTTTCTCATGAAGTTTTATCTTTGTGTAGCACAGACCGTAGTAAACATTCATTTTGACAGGACTGTGGTTTTTTTGCATGAAGCAAGCAGAAATAGGTTGTGAAAAATTAGTATAATGTACTGGCTATCTTAACCAACACTACTACTTGTTGTAAAGGTGTTAAGCAATCTTTTCCACAACCTATATTTCTTAAAAAAGGTTGCTTCATAATACACAAACACATTTTTTAATTTTAGTTTCCTATATTGTTAAAGCATTTGTGGGTTGTCATAAGTGCTTAAAATATATTTAAACCAATCATTAAATAAAGGAGGTAAAGTGGTTGTAGGCCCAATCACTAAAATCTTATATTCTTATAATTTTTATTAAATAGGATTTATATAGCGCCGACAGTTTACGCAGCGCTTTACAACTTGAGGGTAGACAGTACAAATACAATACACTTTATTACAGTAGAAGTCAGAGGGCCCTGCTCGTTACATAAGCTTTAACATGTTTATGTAATTTTAAAAGTTGCCTATTAATCTTTTTAAACATGTAGCCGTCATTAAAACAATACCTGACGATCTTGCCATGAAGATTCTTGCACAGGCAGTTCCTGTTATGGGGTGACACCTCTCTCCCAATATGCTCCTGTATTTTCACACTGTCACATGTAGCCCTCTTGGAGATTTCACGTATTCTGAGGGAATGGTGTACCCTTGCACTATTAGTAAACCGTCCAAAAACAGTGATGTGCTGCTGCCACTAAAGCATGTAGCTAAAAAGGCCAAGGGAGATCATCAGCACTAATATGCAAAAAAGGTTACAAATAGTATTTTATAGTAGAAGAAAAACAACAAAATCTTAGCATGCATTGTGCTTTAGAAAATAATATTTCATCAGGTTAGGGTTAGGGTTTTAGATCCACTTTAAGATCATTTCAAAAGTTGTGTTCAATCTCTCTTTTTAAAATCTTTAACGTTCATTGATATAATACCTAATGATCTTGCCATTAAGCCCTTGTGCAGGCAATTCTGTTATAGCGTGACAGAGTTCCCTCCTGGTGTCCCAATTGTTCTTCTGTGCTCTCACCCTGTCACATATTTTACGAGTGGAGACGAAGACTGACTGAGCCAACAAACACTGAACAGACATGATCCTTTGTGACAAACTAAAAACTAAACTGTTAGGGGTATACTTGTACTTTAAAACAGAATTCTGCATTTTTCCCTTTGGAATGCAAAGAGACTTATCCCTTTTAATGTTTCATTATCTATAGTGATTGAAGAGGTATTTTTAAAAAAAAAATATAACAAAGAGGTTTATACTTACCTGCTCCATGCAATTGAATTGCACAGAGCGGCTTTAAACCTCTTCTTTTTGGGTCCCCCGCTGGCGCCTCTGGCTCCCCCCCCCCCCCGCTTTCTATATGCCCCCTTAGGAAGCCACTTCCTATAGAAACACCTGTGGGGATCACTCCCTAGCCTCCCAGTCTGCATCTATTGACACAGACAATGAGATTCGGCCTCTCCCCCGTTACCTCGTCACTGGCTTTGATTGACAGTAGTAGAAGCCAATGGCTCCTGCTGCCTCTGCAAAGCCTGTGGGACCAGGAAGTGAGGGTAGGGAAGAGCTGCTGATGAGTACAGCGCTGGATCAAATGAGGGCTAAGGTAAGTATAATGAGGTGGTACAACTACTTAAACTTTAAAGTAAAAAAAAGTTAGGCTTTAATACCACTTTAAGCTGGCCAGGCACTGGTAGTCAGTAAATTTGATAGTGCCAACAGAGACTTGACAAATATCCTTTAAAAGTACTTCAATAATTTGTTTACATTTAACATTTGATTTTGTATTTCTGAGAAAAAAAACACATACGCTGTCAGAAATGCATTTGCTTGGGAAAAAATGTTAATCCTGCTAGAATTTGCTTGTCAATACAATCAAAAAGATTGTTGATTCAACCCCACTAATAAATAGAAAATCAAATAAGCCTTCCGAAAATTTTATTTTTTTTGAACAACATTCTGCCAATGTATGACTAGCTTTAGACCAGGAGCTGATCATACACTTCAAAGACACATTACAACCATCTCATTATATTGTTTGACTAAACAGTAGGAATGTTCAGATTGCACCATTACACTTTTTTAGCCTTTCCATCAGGGATGTTCAGAAGATATCCATAGATTTTTTTCCTGAGTATTATATCATGCTTTTTGCACACTCTCAGTGGTATCACACTAAGTCAAGTGTTGGGGACATGCAGAATACACAGGGTACCTGCTGGTGGCACTTTGGTTTCTGAACTAGAGTGCTGCAGTTCTGGTGGCCACCGGGGGGGTGTCTCCTGGCAATGAGAAAAGCTCACTAACTTGTCACCTAATGCTGGCTGCTGGGAGACTATTTAGCCTACGTGGCTACATGCTCAGTGCCTCAGCATTTTCACCCAGAGCCTGCATTACTTTGTACCAGCATTATCATGTTCCTGCATTTATTCTGTAACCGTTTTGGCCCACCCCTTGACCCATAGACTACCACTACTTTATATTCCTACCAGACTTTGCTTTTCCTGATCTCCTCCATCACCCCTCCCTTTTGTCCTATTTGTATATAGTTTGGTGCAAGTTTAGTTTTACTTTACTAATCTTACTATTACTGTACAAATACGCACAGACACATTGTGTATACAGATTGTAAATAAATTTTATTAAATGCAATTTTTTTTTTTAACTTTTTTTTCTATTTATTATCGTAATTGAACCCCCCCCCCCCCCTTTGACATATGCACCAGGGACTGTTGTAATAAGGCTATTTACAGACCTCTATAGCTCAAACTGCAGTTTACACATGTATTTTTGCTGACTCTTGCCAGTAACTGTATTCCTTATCAGACAGCTCACAGCTTAGATAAGCCATAGTGCTGTAGGATTCCTTTGTTATTAATCAAATTCATGTTTAAAAAACAAAATTGTACACATACGAAAAATACAATAAATCATGGGTTTAAAACCTTAAAAAGAAAATCATAAAAGTCCAAACTCAGTATTTTTTTTTTTTCAAATATTTTATTTATGGAAAGAAAAGAACGAGCAAATAAATACAACATTCGTCAAAAACAAATAATGGTAGTATTCACCTACATAGGTGCATTAATAACAGTGTACCAAAACATACAGATCAGTGCTAGGCAGCAACCAAAACTAGGGTCAGAGCCCACAAGACACTTGAAACCGATGTTCAATAAGGTTAAGTTGCCGCCGAGACTACGGTATCCATTTTGTCTCCTTCTTGATTTTCTAAAGTAGAAGAAAAATAAAAGGGAGTAGTAAGCACAGAGGGGGAAAAAAAGGTGGGGGGGGGGGGGGAGAGAAGGAAGGAAGAAAGGAAAAATGGGCGCATGTGGTCATGATGCATATATTATAGGCGCAATTCATTCCCCTCGTTGTTCACTTGAGACAGTGGCCCTTAACGGACACAGTAAATTTCGCCCCCGTTCTGAAAGCATGAAGAGATTCCACGACCCCCACGTTTTGTTATATAATTCCCTTTTAAATTGTGAAGAAAGATGTAGGTCTTCCATTTTATTAACTTTGATTTTACGAATACAGTCACTAATTGTTGGAGGGGAGTGTGTCTTCCAAAACAAATGGATACAAGACTTAGCTGCGTTCAAAATATGGAATAGGATCGATCTCTTATACCTCCCAAGGGGGATAGTGGAAACGTTTAGTAAAAAAAAAGCAGGGTTATTGGGGATCGCCCAATCAGTGAATTCTTGGGCTAGGGCACTCACGTCTCCCCAGGAGCAAGATAACCGTGGACAGGACCAGAACACATGCAATACTGTACTAAGTCCCTCCCTGCACCTCCAGCAGTGGTCTGAAGTATTCGGGGAGAACTTATGGAGCAAAGAGGGAACTCAATACCATCTCGTGAGGAGTTTATAATTAGTCTCCTGGATCTTAGCGCAAACAGGAGTCTTTAATGCCAGCGTAAATATATTGCGTTGTTTTGTATGTTTTGGATAAATTTGGTCAAGGGATTATAGTGTGGAAAATTGTATTTGTTGGGGTTACCTAAGTGTAGAGATACAACTTTGCTTCCTGTCCCTTTGACAGCATGAGACAGCGGGACAAGAAATGAGAGAAGTCCTCACTGGGACAGAAAGTCACAAACCTGTAGTCTCCCCATTGAAAAGATTTCCCATTACTTTCTCCCCCAACAGAAAGTGAAGGCTAATCTTCCCTATGGTGACTGCAAAAAAAAACGGATGGGTTATTCTGTAGAGATGCATTGAAATTTTGGCCGCTGAAACATATCAGGTGAAAATGGTGTTATCAGCATTTTGCCGAAAAGAGAAAGAGGTGCCCAAAATGCACAAAATTTTGCAGTTATTTCACTGCAATTTTGCCACAATTTTACTGTGATTTTTCTGTGCTTATGGTGTGTTTTTCATAGGTTATGTGACTCAAAAACTGCATCAAAAACTTAACACTGGTGCTGCGTTTTCAATGCATTTTAACAGGGAGGTGCATTTTTGGTGTGGTTTTTTTAACTGACCTAAAATCCAACAAACAGGATTTTTAACACCACAACGAACTATTACATAGAATTTAAAGGGATGCATTTTTCGTCTGCTTTTCTTGCACCAAAGATGCCAATAATAGCCGACAATACGTTCATATTCATTTAAATTCATGATCTTAATTGCAAAGTCGAATATAATACAATTATATATAAATATATACCGTATTTATCAGCGTATAACACGTGCCAGCGTATAACACGCACCCCAATATTTGGAGAGAAATTTCAGATAAAAAGCTTAAATTTAACATAAACAGCTTTGAACTCAGAACATTTTTTTTTTTTTTTTTAAATCCAATGATATCTCACCAGTGCCCATGAATGCATCCTCATCAGCAGTGTCCATAAATGCAGCCCACCAGCAGTGTCCATAAATGCAGCCCACCAGCAGTGTCCATTCATGCAGCCCACCAGCAGTGTCCATTCATGCAGCCCACCAGCAGTGTCCATTCATGCAGCCCACCAGCAGTGTCCTTTCATGCAGCCCACCAGCAGTGTCCATACATGCAGCCCACCAGCAGTGTCCATTCATGCAGCCCACCAAGTGTCCATTCATGCAGCCCACCAAGTGTCCATACATGCAGCCCACCAAGTGTCCATACATGCAGCCCACCAAGTGTCCATATAAGCAGCCTCGCAAGCGCAATGTCCAAATATGTAGCATCGCAAGCGCCGTTGGAACAGAAGGGGCGGGCCGGGCCGAGAAGGAAGGACGAGCTGTCATAAGAGCAGAAGGGGGCGGGCCGAGCCGAGGAGAAGGGAGAACGAGCGAGCGCAGTCATCGGAAGTCCCGCCTCCTCTGCCGAGACGTGTGACGTCTGTCATAGGTGGGACTTCCGATGACTGCGCTCGCTCGTTCTCT
This sequence comes from Pelophylax lessonae, assembly GCF_965119305.1. Taxonomy (NCBI): domain Eukaryota; kingdom Metazoa; phylum Chordata; class Amphibia; order Anura; family Ranidae; genus Pelophylax; species Pelophylax lessonae. The sequence goes on along the minus strand of NC_138770.1, from coordinate 435,692,097 downwards.
CTTCTCCTCGGCTCGGCCCGCCCCTTTCTGCTCTTATGACAGCTCGTCCTTCCTTCTCCTCGGCCCGGCCTGCCCCTTCTGCTCTCGGCAATGCTTCCTGGCCGTTTTTTTTTAAATATCGGCGTATAACACGCACTGCTGCTTTTTCCTCCATTTTTAGGATATATATAATATATATTTTTTAAAAACTGTCATTCTCAGGTTTTTGGCCAAGTGCATCCTGCATTTTCGGTTTCGGCACCAAAACTTCCATTCGGTGCGCCTCTAGTTTTATGCCTACCCCACACTGCCCAAAACAAAAGAAAAAAAAATGATTGGCAAGAAATCTCCCATCTGGAGGCCTCTACAACAGTAGAGATATGGATTAGAATTTAACTTGCCTCTCTTTAATTAAAAATGGAGAAATTTGTTTTTGAATACAGTTGATCTAGAGTTTAAAAAAAAAAAACAAAATGTAAGAGGTTTTAATTTATAACAGGAAAAGTCATATATATGAAAAGGATTTGTTTCATTTAGGTTAAATTAAATTATTTTTTTAATTTATTTGTTTGTTTCTTTTGCTTCTGTTTTTTGGCTTACAGGTAATAAACTCAGGGCCTGTGTTGACAAGCTTTGGTCCAAAGGAGATCATCTGCAGGCCAAATGCACCTGTCTGTGAATTCTAAAAGATCCCAGAGTTGTCACAGATTGATGCCATTGACACAAGCCAAAAGTCCATCGACATAAGCCCTTATTTTTTTTAATCAGTTCAAAAATATAGTGTCATTGATTACTTTAAATGTATGTTACTTTCTTGAATAATAAGAATGCTGTAATATATACTAATAGTGGTAAAATGTATAACTTATTATAACATATGTTGATTCTAGGTTGTTCCTAAATTGACTTAGCATTTCACTTTTTTTTTTTTTTTTACAGAATGGTTCCAGTGTCTCGCTGCCTGCTCCGTCATTGCTATCTCCTCATTCTAAGGTCAGGTTGGGGCCCAGCACACAACTGCAAACAATTGCCACAGGCTCATCAGGTGAGGAGCTTTTTAAAAAATGTTTATGTTGTATAGTTGGTGATGATACATACAGTGTATATGGTCATAAAGAAAACGTAGAAAGTATGGTGATATTCTTATCAAGAAACTCAGACTTCTAGGTTCTGTTCAAAAAGACCTTCCAAGGTGGCCCTCCACTAGGCAAATATTTTCAAAACCAGGGAGAAGAGACCCCAGTCGCATGATTTGCAATATCATGTGACTGACCTCTCATCCAATTACAGATTTTTCTTTGCAGAAATATGCGGTATACCACAGGCATACTATGTAAAATTTAGACACAGTGTGGCGTAAACACTGCTTTGTCCAGCGGAGAGCTGATGTCCTCTCTTCCCCTTACAGCCTCCTAATTTTACACTGAAAGAGCAGCAGACTGTATCCCTCTGCTCTCTTCTATCAGCACGTTCTATGTCAACAAGTTGCAGACTCATGTGGTCATCCATCTGGTCTCTTCTTCTACCAGCACTTTCTATGCTAACTTATTTGCACACAGCATAGCGTATTGGTTACTGGTTTCACCCTTATGTCTCTGTTTCTGACTTTGGGGATTGTATGGGGCTAATATAAAGTCAAAACCAGCAGTATAAGGAATACAGTGCTGCATGAAAGTGATTGTAAAGTCTTGTTTTTTTTTCTTCTTTAAATAACAAACATGTTATACTTACCTGCTTTGTGCAGTGAGTTTTGCACAGAGCAGCCTGGAAATGGTTACAAATGCCTATTTTGCTTAGAACTTCCTGTAATAAAGGGATTTCTCTGTCCCTGTTTTTTTAGGATGGAATGTGTAGTATGACTGTAGTACAACTGTACATGCATCACTCATACTTATCAATAGTCCTGGATTTGGCAGGACAGTCCTGCTCATTGGTTTATTGTCCCATGATGTCTGTGTCCCAGGCTGGGTCTCAATTTCTAGGAATATGCATGTCCCTTTCCAGGCTGCTTCCCCCCTGGTCACCATGTTTACCGAGGCCATCCCTTTCATCTGCGAAGGAAATAGTGGGCAAGTCTGCAGGCAGGTGCCAATCCCTGCAAGGAGCCTACACAAAACTACACCCTGGCTCCACGCACAGCATGGTTTTTTTTTTTTTTTTTTTTTGCAATGCATGCTGCTGGGAAGCCCAGCTGCGGAAACAAGATCTCTGCACTTTGAGTCTCAAAGTAATTGCAGGCAGTATGGCGACACGCCACTGATACCACCTGGATGATGGAAAAACTTGTTATGGTGCTGGGGGTACAGTGGTTATAAACATGTACTGGAGTGAGTTGGGAGCGGGGGCTACAATGGTGGCTGTGATGTGTTAGGGGTTGCAGAGGTGTGAGTCGGATTGGTGGCAGAGGGGTACCGATTTATGCTGTGGTGTACAGTAGTGACAGAGATATGTCAGGGGGAACAGAGGTATGCAGAAAAGCATTGGTGGCAGAGGTAGATGGGGGAAGTGCAGAGGTGGCAGGGGGCACATGGATGACATAAGTAGCAGGGGGCACATGGATGGCATAGAATGGCACAGTGGTGGCAGAGGTGTGCGAAGGGGTACAGTGGTGGTAAAGGTGTGCAAAGTTGTACAGTGGTGGCAGAGATGTGCAAAAGGGTACAGTGGTAAGTACAGTAGCGGCAGAGATTTATTAAGGGGTACAGTGGTAGTATGAGGTATAGTGGTGGCAGAGGTGTGTGTGTGGGGGGGGGCAGTGGTGGCAGAGATGTGCGATGGGGTACAGTGGTGGCAGAGGTGTCTAGGGGAGGGTACAGTGGTGGCAGAGATGGGCGATGAGGTACAGTGGTGGTAAAAGTGTGTGACTGGGTACAGTGGTGGTGAAGGTGTGCGATGGGGTACTGTGTTGTCAAAGGTGTGCTTAGGTTGCAGTGATGGAGGAGGTGTGCAGGGGAAACAGTGGGGAAAGAGGTGTTCGGGGATGCTGATGAAATGATGAAATCAAAATTTGGCTGGTTCCTGCTGAACTGGCCAAATTTTGATCCATATATAGCTAGCTTAAAGGATTGATTCACCTTTAGCAATATGTTACGTGTTAAACCAAAAAAAAAAAAAAACCAGCACCGCTCGCATGCTTCTGTCAGATACAGTTCTATTCAAAATTATTCAACCCCCACTGAAATTGATTGTTTTGGCCAGTTTGACATTGATTTTGATCATTCAGTCATCCTGCTTACAATTAAATCAAAGAGGCACGTGTAGGTCAGACAAATATAACATAACATTTATAATGAAATAACCACAAATGTCTTTTCTGTGCTCACATCATTATCAGTTTTATTCAACCCCAAGTGACATTCAATCTTAGTACTTAGTACAACATCCTTTTACAGTTATAACAGCTTTTAAACGTGAAGCATAGCTTGACACAAGTGTCTTGCAGCGATCTACTGGTATCTTCGCCCATTCGTCATGGGCAAAAGCCTCCAGTTCAGTCACATTCTTAGGCTTGTGCACTGCAACTGCTTTCTTTAAGTCCCACCAGAGGTTCTCAGTCGGATTTAAGTCTGGTGACTGTGATGGCCACTCAAATGTTCCAGCCTTTAATCTGCAACCATGCTCTAGTGGACTTGGAGGAATGCTTGGGATCATTGTCCTGTTGAAAGGTCCAACGTCTCCCAAGCCTCAGGTTTGTGACAGACTGCATCACATTGTCATCCAATATCTCCTGGTACTGAAGAGAATTCATGGTACCTTGCACACGCTGAAGCTTCCCTGTACCTGCAGAAGCAAAACAGCCCCAAAGCATGATTGACCCCCCGCCATGCTTCACAGTAGGCAAGGTGTTCTTTTCTTCATAGGCCTTGTTCTTCCTCCTCCAAACATAGCGTTGATCCATGGGCCCAAACAGTTCTAATTTTGTTTCATCAGTCCACAGAACACTATCCCAAAACTTCTGTGGTTTGTCCACATGACATTTGGCATACTGCAGTCAGCTCTTCTTATTCTTTGGAGACAGCAAGGGGGTGCGCCTGGGAGTTCTGGCATGGAGGCCTTCAATACGCAGTGTGCGCCGTATTGTCTGAGCAGAAACTTCAGTACCCACATCTGACAAATCTTTTCTCAGTTCCTCAGCAGTCACATGGGGACCTCTACTCTACACTTCAGGTAGCGCACAGCAGTCGAAGTCAGCATCTTCTTTCTGCCACGACCAGGTAGCGTTTCAACAGTGCTCTTTGCCCTGAATTTGCAAATGATGCTTCCTATGGTGTCTCTTGGTATGTTTAACATCTTTGCAATCTTCTTATAGCCATTGCCCTTCCTGTGAAGAGTAATCGCCTCTTCTCTTGTCTTCCTGGACCATTCTCTTGACTTCACCATGTTTGTAACCACACCAGTAAATGTCTAGAACAGGGGTAATGAATTAAAATTCAAGGAGGTTCGGTCGCTAAAATTTTCATTGGGCCGAGGTCCGAATCTCAAGTCGGTGCTGACTCAGAAAGATTGTAGTCACCGTATGTCTTATCAAATCAGTGTGCCCCATAGCATAAATATGTCAATCAGAGTGCCCCTTAACATAAAATATGCCCATCAATGTGTGCCACAGCATAAATATGCACATCAGCATGCCCCTTAACATAAAATATGCCCATCAGAGTGCCCCTTAACATAAAATATTCCCATCAGCGTAACCATTAACATAAAATAAGGGGCAAGCTGATGGGCATATTTTATGTTAGGGGGGCACTCTGATGGACATATTTTATGTTAGGGGGCACTCTGAGGGGCACATTTTATGTTAGGGGGCACTCTGAGGGGCACATTTTATGTTAGCGGGCACTCTGAGGGGCACATTTTATGTTAAGGGACACTCTGATGGGCAAAACAAAACGTGTAAATCAGCATTGCTCTTAACATAAAATATGCCCATTAGAGTGCCCCTTAACATAAAATATCCCCATCAGCATGCCCCTTAACATAAAATATACCCTTCAGCGTGACCCTTAACATAAAATAAGGGGCACGCTGATGGGCATATTTTATGTTAGGGGGCACGCTGATGGGCACATTTTATGTTAGGGGGCACACTGATGGGCACATTTTATGTTAGGGGGCACTCTGATGGGCAAAACAAAACATTTAAATCACCGTTGCTCTTAACATAAAATATGCCCATTAGCGTGCCCCTTAACATAAAATATGCCCATCAGAGTGCCCCTTAACATAAAATATGCCCATCAGTGTGAACCTTAGCATAAAATATGCCCATCAGCGTGACCCTTAACATAAAATAAGGGGCACGCTGATGGGCATATTTTATGTTAGGGGGCACGCTGATGGGCACATTTTATGTTAGGGGGCACGCTGATGGGCACATTTTATGTTAGGGGGCACGCTGATGGGCAAAACAAAACATTTAAATCAGTGTTGCGCTTAACATAAAATATGCCCATTAGCGTGCCCCTTAACATAAAATATGCCCATCAGAGTGCCCCTTAACATAAAATATGCCCATCAGCATGTCCCTTAGCATAAAATAAGGGGCACGCTGATGGGCATATTTTATGTTAAGGGGCTCGCTAATGGGCATATTTTATGTTAAGAGCAACGCTGATTTAAATGTTTTGTTTTGCCCATCAGCGTGCCCCTAACATAAAATATGCCCATCAGCATGTCCCTTAGCATAAAATAAGGGGCACCCTGATGGGCACATTTTATGTCAAGGGAACACTCTGTTGGGCACATTTTTTTTTTTTTTATGGGGCACTCTAATGAGCAGAACAAAATATGGCAAAATATGCCAGTCTGCACACTAATGCTTGTGCAGCTATTCTCCCCTAAAATGTGCTCCACATACCTGAACTGCAGCCAGGAGCTGAGCCAAAAGCCGCGAACAGGGGGGCGGGGCGTGCACATAGTGTCACGCCCTAGCTCGCTGCCCAAGTGTGAGGGAGCCGCAGTCCGGGGCGGGACGCGCGCGTGACATCATGCCCCCTACTCGCGGCCCGACAGAACACCGGCTGCGAGTGAGCCGGGAGCCGAAGCGAGGAGGGGACTGAAGGGCTCGCGGTCCGGGCGGAAGCATCGCGCGGGCCGCCAAGGGACCGCGGGCCGCCATTTAGTGACCGCCGGTCTAGAAGGAGCGAAGTATCACAGTCATTTTAAAGCTGCCTAATTGGTGCTTATTAGGCTTTATTGCTGCTCCCTGACATACACAGGTGTTTTCAATACCTGATTGAAAACACTTCAATGAACCTCTGTTCTTCAGAGTGGTAGTCTTTAACCACTTAAGCCCCGGAGGATTTGGCTGCTAAAGGACCAGGGGTTTTTTTGCGATTTTTTACTGCGTGACTTTAACGGACAATTGCGCGGTCGTGCGACGCTGTACCTAAACGAATTTGACGTCCTTTTTTTCCCACAAACAGAGCTTTCTTTTGGTGGTATTTGATCACCTGTGCGATGTTTTGATCACGCGCTATAAACAAAAAAAGAGCGTAAATTTTGCAAAAATAACAATATTTTTCACATTTTTTTATATGAAATTCCCCCAAAAAAAAAGTAAAAATCAAAATTTTTTAACATTTTTCGGCCAATTTGTTTTATGCTACCTATGTTTGGTAAAAAAAATCGCAAAAAGCGTATTTTGATTGGTTTGCGCAAACGTTATCGCGTTTACTAACAAAGGGAAAGATTTTTGTCATTTTTGGTGTTTTTTTTTAAACGCATAATGGCGGCGATCTGCGATTTTTTTTTTAGGTACTGCGACATTGCGGCGGACAGATCGGACCCTTGACTGACATTTTTGACACTTTTGGGGGTACCAGTGACATTACTGCAGTAATCAGTGCTATACATATGCACTGTTACTGCAAAAATGACACTGGCAGGGAAGGGGTTAACTTTATTGGACAGGGAGGGGTTAAGTGTGTCCTAGGGGCGTGATTCTAACTGTGTAGGGACATTCCTATTGGTGTAAAAGCAAAGATCAACCGTTCTACATAGTAGAACGGTCAGATCTTCACTTTTACACAGGGAGAACTGACAGGCAGCTTGTTTACACAAGCTGCTCTGTCTTTCTCCCTTCACAGGAGCGATCGCAGTGTGACTGGCGGACATCGAGTCCGCCGGTCACACGCACTGACTTGTCTGTGAACGAGCCGCGGCGGGCGCGCGCCTCGGCGGGCGCGCGCCCGCCCGCGATAGGCTCGCAAGTCAGTGACAGGCGAGTGACGTACCGATACGTCACTCTGCCTGGCCGGGGCTGACCGCCGCAGTATATAGTCGTGCGGCGGTCGGCAACCGGTTAAGGGGTTGAATAATTGTGTCAATGAAGAATTCACAAAAGAAACATTTACTACTGTATTACAAAACCAATTGATGTCATTTTAGTTTCATATGGTTCTTTAACCACTTAAGCCCCGGAAGATTTTACCCCCTTCCTGACCAGGGGGTATTTTGCGATTCGGCACTGCACGGTCGTGCGACGCTGTATCTAAACGAATTTGGCGTCCTTTTTTTCCCACAAACAGAGCTTTCTTTTGGTGGTATTTGATCACCTGTGCGATTTTTTGATCACGCGCTATAAACAAAAAAAGAGCGTAAATTTTGCAAAAATAGCAATATTTTTCACATTTTTTTATATGAAATTCCCCCCAAAAAAATGTAAAAATCAAAATTTTTTTAACATTTTCGGCCAATTTGTTTTATGCTACCTATGTTTGGTAAAAAAAATCACAAAAAGCGTATTTTGATTGGTTTGTGCAAAAGTTATCGCGTTTACTAACAAAGGGAAAGATTTTTGTCATTTTTGTTGGTTTTTTTTTAACACGTAATGCGATTTTTTTTGCGGTACTGCGACATTGTGGCGGACAGATCGGACCCTTGACTGACATTTTTGACACTTTTGGGGTTACCAGTGACATTTCTACAGTAATCAGTGCTATACATATGCACTGTTACTGTAAAAATACACTGGCAGTGAAGGGGTTAACTTTTTTGAAAGGGAGGGGCTATGTGTGTCCCTAGGGGCGTGCTTTCTACTGTGATTGGCTGTGGCTTCAGATGTATGAAGAGTGATCAATGGTTCTACATAGTAGAACCGTATGATCATCCTTCATACACAGGGGAGAATGACAGGCAGCTTGTTTACACAAGCCGCCTGACTTTCTCCCTCTCCCCCGCCGATCGCAGAGTGAGCGGCGGACATCGGGTCCGCCGGTCACACGCGCGGGGGGGTCCGTGACCACGCGGAAGCGCGCCTCCGGGGGCGTGCGCTCGCTCCCTAGACCCTCACAAGCTAGTGATGTAGCCCTAAGTCACTTTGCCTGTGAGGGGCTGACTGCCGTTGTAGATCGGCGTTAGGCAGTCGGCAAGTGGTTAAGAAGTCCTTGTAGGATTTCATTCTGAATACAATTACAAATGTACACTAAATTCCCTAAAACCCTTTACAGCATTGGGGGGGGGGGGGTTGAATAATTTTGACTACAACTGTATACCGACCATTTCAAACACTGCTGCTGGGTGTTTGGTTACTGATAAAAGCACGTCAAACCGATCCATATAGCCATGAATGTTTCCCAGAACCGCAAACCAATATAGTGAACTAGAAAACAAATGTTCGCAAATGGCTTTAGCTGGCTCTATAGACATCAGGAAAGCCCTTCTAACATGTTTCACCTGTGTGAGGCCTATTTATGGTGTAATATGGAAAATTTTGCTAAGGACCTAACACCCTCACCCCCTGAGCCATCTGTAAATGAGTAATGTGCAAATCTTGTCCACTACTGCGGGAGACAGACTTCTAGTTCTCAAAGGACTATGAGTGTGCTGATCAGATCCATTGAGTCTTCCTCCAGCTGTACAAGTTAAAGCCTGTACAGCGACACAGGCAGAAAGCTGGAGGGGAAGTGTGCAGGAGCCTGACATTGTACCCACGATCCACTGATCCACTAATTGTGGATGCAATACTTTGCAGGCACCTGTGTAAATTAAATAATAATGTGCATATATTTTTTACTTGCCGATCACCCTCAAAGTTCAGTTTCCTCTCCACCCCTCCTTCCCTCCTCTACACATAATTAGCACTTTTTTTTTGTACCTTTTTTTTTTTATTTCCTACAAAAAAATCCTGTCCTCCCCCCTGATACATGTCTTTCGGTAGGCGAATGATGTGCATTGTGCCCACTGTGCCTCCTGGAATATGCATGTCATGTCCCAGGAGGTATGCTTGTTTACAGATAAAGGAAGAGGAGGCAGGCCTAGCTGTGCATCATCATGAGGTCTGGTAGCTGAACCCAGAAGAGGCAGCAGGCCTCCCGATGATGTCGCATAAGAAGATGGCGGCGCAGGACCAAGCAGGGGATTTCACAGCTGGATCTGCTAGGTGGGTAAGTATCTGAAATGTTCAGAACCCTCTGATAACAGGGGTCTCCTAACTACGGCCCTCCAGTTGTTCTGGAACTTCAATTCCCATCATGCCTAGTTATGTCTGTGAATGTCTGAGGTTTACGATGCCTCATGGGACATGTAGTCCCGCAACAGCTGGAGGGCCGTAGTTTGGAGATCCCTGCCCTACAAGGTAAGGGGGGGAGGGGTGGAGATCCCCTTTAAACGTGAACTTAAATTTTTAGTTTATAAAGTGGATGTCGAGTCAAAAACCTTTTTTCTAGTTTAGATGGCGCGAGGAAGGATTAAGCTAGCCATACACAGCTCAAATTATAAATACATGTTGGCAACTATGCATCACTCTGCAGATGTGTAGTATTTGGCAATAAAAAAGACAATGAATTGTTCTTAAATAGGGCCTGAACTGTGGAGGCTGTGCTCAAAAAAGGCAAATGACTAGTTATTAGTATTGCCTGTGGTCTTCCTGCAGCTGATTGTGTCACTGTTACTGTCATGCCATGCCTTGTTCCACAGTGTGCCCCTGGGTGAAGGCAGTCTTGTAAAGGCAGGTCTTTGTTCCCTCATGTCAGAGCTGTACCCCTTCATGATTGGGGATCTGATGACTGATAGGAATAGTCAGAGAGCAGTAGCAGAGGTTTTGAGAGCACAGATCCACAGAATGAATGCATCAGAAGCAGGCTTGCAGGGTACTTCCTGGGCACAAGTAACATTTCCAAATGTTCCTAATAAAAAAAATGAATTCTTAACTCCTTAAACCCAGGTTAATGGAACTCACTGTATTTCACTGGTTAACCACTTGCCGACCGGGTCATAGCCGAATGACGGCTACAGCGCGGTCAGCTTATTCTGGGATGGTGTACATTGACGTCCTCCCAGACTCGCACTTCCCGCGCGCCTCCTGTACACATGGTGGTAAAGGGTGAATGACAGTGTTCCTTTACCACGTGATCGCTCTGTCCAGTGATTGAGCGATCAGCTGTCAACAAACCGACGCATTTCCGGTTTAGATTTCTCCTCTCGTGTGAGGAGAGGAGGGAGACCGCAGCACCGCTCACCCCTGCCTCCTCTATGCCTCATTCATGCCTCAGTCGTGCCTCAATCATGCCCATCCGTGCCTCAATTATGCCCATCTGTGCCTCAATCATGTACATCTATGCCTCAGTCATGCCCATCTATGCCTCAATCATGCCAATCTGTGCCTCGTCTGTGCCTCAAGCATGCCCTTTCCGTGCCTCAGTCATGCCCATTTGTGCCTAAATCATGCCTCATTCATGCCCATCCATGCCACATCCATCCACATCAGTGCTTCTCTGTGCCATATCAGTGCTCATCCATGCCACATCAGTGCTCATCTGTGTCACATCCATACCACATCAGTGCTCATCCGTGCCACGTCAGTGCTTATCCTTGTAATGGGAATTCAGGAAATTAGATTTGTAATTTTATTTCGCTAGAGCACCTGCCGGTGCTCCCTGCATGTTGGGCCTCTGTATGTGGCCAGGCTATGTAAAAGTCTCAAACATATTGTATCGCCATATTTAGGAGGAGAAGCAGAATGTATTATGGGGTTCTATTTTGCCATGTACATGCTATGTGTTAGAAATATCCTATAAATGGACAACTTTGTGTAAAAAAAAGTGTTTTCATTTTCTTTCCACATTTTCCAAAAACTTGTGGAACAAAAATGGCATGTTCAAAAGACTCAATGCCTCCTAGCTTATGTGTTGGGATGTTTTCTTTCTAAAATTGGGTAGTTGTGTGGGGGTTTCCATTCCCCTGGCACTCCAGGGCCTTCAAAAGTGTGATAGGTTGTGAGGAAATTATATGTGTAATTTATGCTCCTAGATTGCCTGGAGGTGCTACTTGGATGTTGCACCACTGTATGTGGCCAGGCTGTGTAAAAGTCTCAGACAAGGTGGTATCATACTCAGGAGAAGCAGAATATATTTTGGGGTGTAGTTGCAAGTATGCCTATACAGCGTGTGAGAAATCAATGGTAATATGACAATTATGTGAGGAAAAAAACAAATCTTAATTTTAAATTACAACTTCAAAAAACTCACCATGCCTCTTATGAAATACTTTGGAATGTCTACTTTCCAAAAAGGAGTAATTTGAGGAGTATTTGTCCTTTCCTGGCTTGATATTGTTTTAAGAAATGAGATAGGCCATCAGTACATCAGTTGTGATCAATTTTCAGTGATTGGCACTGTAACTTGTAGAGTCTATAACCTTCACAAAGACCAAATAATATAGACTTATTTGGATTATTTTTACCAAAGATCTGTAGCAGTATAACTTTTATCAGTATAACTTTTAGCCAAAGTTTATGAAGAAAAATGACTAAATGTGCAAAATCCTAAAACTGAAACAAAGAAAAATGCATTATTTTACAAAATTTTCTGTCTTTTTTTCAATTTATAGCACAAAAAAAACCCAGTGATTATTAAATACCACCAAAATAAAGCTCTATTTGTGTGAAAAAAGAACAAAAATGTCATATGGGTACAGTGTTGCATGACTGAGTATTTGTCATTCAAAACTTGAGAGCACTGAAAGCTGAAGTCTGAATTATTATGAATTAAGATAAAAGTCTGATTTTGGGCATTCCCTGCAACAAAAATTTTATTTTTGGTGAGATGCTCCCACAGGGAAATCACATCTAAAGGGATGCAGACCCTGCAATTTTCCTCATTAGAGCCCTGCAAGTGCAGCAGCTGATTGATAAATATGAAATCACTTTCATGCACATTCATTTCCCACATGGACATAGGCAAACAAACAGCTATTTCTTCAGAATAACAAAAGGTAAGAACCTGCAACAAAGTATTTGAAATCCCTGTAATGTACGTAGATTACCCAGAGGGGAATATTTTTTTTCTTCAACAAAAATGGAGTTACTCTTTAAAATTATATTTATTATTGTATTGTCCAGCATTTAATTATGTCATAACCTTGAATTTCAGATAGTATTTTTCAGACCGAAACCTGAGTTTGGGTACTGTAATTTAACTAGCTGGAAGTGTTTTCCAGTATGCAATTTATCATCACATAGTAATGTAATATTTATATTGTGCATATAAAGAAGAAATCGAGGCTATGTTAAGATTTTTTTCTGGGCTAACAGGAAATATGCATTTCTGTATAATATTTATTTCTTTTTTTTTTTTTGAGGTACCACACAGTAACTTAAAAGGAACCTCTCACTTTGCCCATGCACAGTACAATGATAGGTTCTCTAGATATCGCACCCCTCTCACTAATTCTTACCTTTGCTGACGCTCTGTTCACCTGCCTCTTAGCCCTTAGCCTAATCCATGTGTGCGTTATTTTGCTGTTCGTGGAGTTTACAGGGGGTTAATGACCCCTGACAAATGAATGGAGTGGCAGGGGAACATTGCAAAGGTGAGTATCAGCAGCACTGGGGTGGTAAGAGAATCTGTATCCTTGCCCTGAATGACCAATGTGATAGGTTCCTTTTAAAGTTGATATCAGACTTGCAGTGGGGTTGTCTGATCTGTATTCTGATGGGTTGGTGGGGGAGCTTAGATGGATTTACAGGAATTAAGGTGGCTTTCATTAGTGTGATAATGTTTCCTAATAGGACAAAAAACTGTTAGAAAGCAGGGCACAGGTTTAGATATGAAAGGTATCTGAATTACTTTGCTGGCAGGCAAATTATATATATATATATATATATATATATATATATATATATATATATATATATATATATACATATCTACAGTATCTCACAAAATTTAGAACACTCCTCGCATTTTTGTAAATATTTTATTATATCTTTTCATGTGACAACACTGAAGAAATTACACTTTTCTATAATGTAAAGTAGTGAGTGTACAGTTTGTATAACAGTGTAAATTTGCTTTCCCCTCAAAATAATTCAACACACAGTTATTAATGTCTAAACCGCTGGCAACAAAAGTGAGTACACCTCTAAGTGAAAATGTCCAAATTGGGCCCAATGTGTCAATATTTTGTGTGGCCATCATTATTTTCCAGCACTGCCTTAACCCTCTTGGGCATGTAGTTCCTTAGAGCTTCATAAGTTGCCACTGGAGTCCTCTTCCACTCCTCCATGATGACATCACGGAGCTGGTGGATGTTAGAGACCTTGCGCTCCTCCACCTTCCATTTGCGGATGCCCCACAGATGCTCAATAGGGTTTAGGTCTGGAGACATGCTTGGCCAGTCCATCACCTTTACCCTCAGCTTCTTTAGCAAGGCATTGGTCATGTTGGAAGTGTGTTTGGGGTCATTATCATGTTGGAATTCTGCCCTGGGGCCCAGTCTCCGAAGGGGGGGATTATGCTCTGCTTCAGTATGTCACAGTACATGTTGGCATTCACGGTTCCCTCAATGAACTGTAGCTCCCTAGTGCTGGCAGCACTCATGCAGCCCCAGACCATGACACTCCTACCACCATTCTTGACTGTAGGCAAGACACACTTGTCTTTATACTCCTCACCTGGCTGCCACCACACACACTTGACACCATCTGAACCAAATAAGTTTATCTTGGTCTCATCAGACCAGAGGACATGGTTCCAGTAACCCATGTCCTTAATCTGCTTGTCTTCAGCAAACTGTTTGTGGGCTTTCTTGTACATCTTTAGAAGAGTCTTCCTTCTGGGACGACAGCCATGCAGACTAATTTGATGCAGTGTGCGGCGTATGGTCTGAGCACTGACAGGCTGACCCCCCACCCCTTAAACCACTGCAGCAATGCTGGCAGCACTTATACGTCTATTTCCCAAAGACAACCACCCCTGGATATGACGCTGAGCACGTGCAATTAGCTTCTTTGGTCGACCATGGCGAGGCCTGTTTCTAAGTGGAACCAGTCCTGTTAAACCGCTGTATGGTCTTGGCCACCATGCTACAGCTCAGTTTCAGGGTCTTGGCAATCTTCTTATAAGCTAGGCTAGTGATGGCGAACCTTGGCACCCCATATGTTTTTGAACTATATTTCCCATGATGCTCATGCACTCTGCAGTGTAGTTGAGCATCATGGGAAATGTAGTTCTAAAACACCTGGGGTGCCAAGGTTCACCATCACTGTCCTAGGCCATATTTATGTAGAGCAACAATTATTTTTTTCAGATCCTCAAAGTTCTTTGCCATGAGGTGCCATGTTGAACTTCCAGTGACCAGTATGAGAGAGTGGAGTGATAACACCAAATTTAACACACCTGCTCCCCATTCACACTTGAGACCTTGTAACACTAACGAGTCGTATGACACTGGAATACTAGGGAAAATGGCTAATTGGGACCAATTTGGACATTTTCACCTGGGGGTGTACTCACTTTTGTTGCCACCAGTTTAGACATTAATTGCTGTGTGTTGAGTTATTTTAACCAATTCAATACAGGGCAGTTACACCCTCTTCCTGCCCAGACCAATTTTCAGCTTTCAGCGCTCTCACACTTTGAATGACAATTGCTCAGTCATGCTACACTGTAACCAAACAACATTTTTATCATTTATTTCACACAAATAGCGCTTTCCTTTGGCGGTATTTAATCACAACTGGGTTTTTTGTTTTTTTTGTGATATAAGCAAAAAAAGAGCAAACATTTTGAAAAGAAAAACACTTTTTTAGTTTCTATTAAAAAATTTTGCAAAAAATTAATTTTTCTTCCTACATTTTGGCCAAAATGTATACTGCTACTTATCTCTGGTAAAAATAACCCAAATTAGTGTATATTATTTAGTCTGCGTGAAAGTTATTGAGTCTAGAAGCTATAGTACCAATTCCTGAAAATTGATCACACCTGATGTACTAACGACCTATCTCATTTCTTGAGGCCCTAAAATGTCAGAACAGTACAAATACCCCCCAAATGACCCCTTTTTGGAAAGTAGACAGTCCAAGGTATTTAGTAAGAGGCATGGTGAGTTTTTTGAAGTTTTTAATTTTTTCCCACAATTCTTGGGAAAATGAAAAAAAAATATATATCTTTCTTTTTTTTCCCACAAAGTTGTCAATTTATAAACTATTTCTAACACATAGCATGTACACATCAAAGATGACACCCCAAAATACATTCTGCCACTCCTCCTGAGTATGGCGATACCACATGTGTGAGACTTTTACACAGCCTGGCTACATAAAGAGACTCAACAACCAAGTAGCACCTATAAGCGTTCTAGGAGCATAAACACACATATAACTTTCTGACTACATATCACATTTTTGAAGGCCCTGACTGGCCAGGACAATGGAATTGCCCACAAAATGACCGCATTTTGGAAAGAAAACACTCCAACGTATATTCTATGAGGCATTGTGAGTCTTGAACATGTCATTTTTTTCCACAAGTTTTTGGAAAATGTGGGAAAAAAATGAAAACCTATTTTTTTTACACAAAGTTGTCAATTTATAGGATATTTCTAACACATAGCATGTACATAGCAAAAATGACACCCCAAAATACATTCTGCCACTCCTCCTGAGTATTGGGATTCCACATGTGTGAGACTTTTACACCGCCTGACCATAAACAGAGACCCAACATCCAAGTAGGCACCTTCAGACGTTCTAGGAGCATGCATTTTGCATCTAATTTCCTGACAACCTATTACATTTTTGAAGGCCCTTCATATTTCTAACACATAGCATGTACATACCAATTACACCCCAAAATATATTCTGCTGAGCAAAGGGTAAACAAAAGATTACCGGTGGTTTTACTAGTGGTCCACAGAGGAGAGCATCCAGGTAGAAGGCAGGGATGTGGTCCGTGACAGCAAAAGCAGTCAAACAGGCAGCAGGCAGAAATACTGTCCATATTCATTACAGGCAGCAGGCAAAAATACTGTCCATAGTCATTACAGGCAGCAAGCAGGGATAGTGTCAGCACAGCCAAGCATTGGTCAAGGTAGCAGGCAGAAATGTGGTCTATAAAGTCCTGGGTCATTATATGCAGTGATATGTTCAGCACATCCAAAATATTGATCCAGGCAGCAGGGAGGACCATCAAGCTTAAGGCCTCTGTCAGGAAAGAATGGGGACAGGGGTAGAGGCTTCTCCCACCCAAATCACTTTGAAGCCTCTGGACTCCAGACCCTGTTCTGGGAACACAGAAAACCAAAAAAGTTTTTTCTATACTACGAACTCTATTTTGAAGCCCCTCACATATGTGTGAGACCCCTGTGTACTGAAGTAGAAGGGCAAAAGATCAGTCCAAGTGGCAGGCAAAAAGCGTGGTTGATTAGCAGGCGAGGTCGGTGCACTTGGAAGTCAGAAAATGGCAGGCAAAGGCATCGTCGGTCAACAGGCTGAGGTCAGTGCACGTGGATTTCAGAAACATGGTTTTTAAAACGGCAGGCAAATGCATCGTCGGTAAACAGGCCAGGGTCAGGTAACGTGGGAGGTAGAAACATGGTAGCAGGCAAATTATCTGGACAGGTATTTCAAAATGGGAAATGGTAGTCTTAAAAATAAGGGGATCTAAAATCTTACAGCTGTATGGTAGATTTTTAAGCAATCTCCAATGCATAGGCCAGGTTGGGAGGGACATTCGGGACAATGAAAACTAGTGTCTCTTCTAATTCCATTTCTGCTGCACACACAACATCTCTTTTGGCGCCTTCTTCCTGATTCTGTCGGGGGAATGTTATAGGGAAAATGTAGCTTGTGAAGTCTACTCACACAATTAGAGCGAATGCTTGCTGGGGCCGGTCCTTATTGGTATATTAGAGCAGTGATAATCTCTTCAATGTACTTGAGGTAGGTGATGTGTTGGTTTCCTGGTGATTTTTGATGGCAGACAAACGAATTGTACATGGCCATATGAAACAGGTGAAATGCGACTTTTTTTTATACCAGTAATGGAACTTTCGGGTTGATAAGTAGGGTGTAGCATCTTGTCATTTAAATACACCCCCCCCCCCCCCCATGAACAGATTATATTAGTGGACGCATTCAGGCTTTGTAATGGGGCCACGTCTTCTGGAAATCTCTACCAAGGTGTCATTGTGGATGGTGGACAAGATGTAAACCTCTTTCTTGTCCCTCCACTTCATGGCCAACACTTCCTCATAAATGCGGTTTCCCCCTGTTAAACATTTTTTTGGACCAAAGTTTTACATAGTTAGTGAGGTTGAAAAAAGACATCAGTCCATCCAGTTCAACCTATGATGTGTGTGTGTGTGTGTTTGCTTTTAACCGTACATTGTATACCCCTGTATGTTGTGGTCTCTAAGGTGCCCATCTAATAGTTTTTTGAAACTATCAATGCTCCCTGCTGATACGACTGCTTGTGGAAGAGAATTCCACATCCTTACCGCTCTTACAGTGAAGAATCCCTTACGCACTTTAAGGTTAAACCGCCTTTCCTCTAGTTTTAGTGAGTGGCCACGTGTCTTATTGTATCTCCTTTCTCTGAATAGTTTGTTCCTTATGCTAGGGTCGCCAGTACAGTATTTGTACATTGATATCATATCCCCCCTCAATCGTCTCTTCTCCAGAGAGAATAGGTTCAGTGCTTGTAGCCTTTCCTCATAGCTGATGTCCTCCATTCCCCTAATCATTTTTGTTGCCCTTCTCTGGACTTTCTCCAGTTCCAAAACATCCTTCCTGAGGACCGGTGCCCAGAACTGGACAGCATACTCCAGATGTGGCCGGACCAGAGTCTTGTAGAGTGGGAGAATAATCTCTTTATTTCTGGAGTGAATCCCCTTTTTTATACATCCCAGTATTCTGTTGGCTTTGCTTGTGGCGGCTTGGCATTGCATGCCACTGCCAAGCCTGTTGTCTACCAGTACCCCCAAGTCCTTTTCCATCCTAGACTCACCCAGAGGTTTCCCCCCTAGTGAGTAGCTTGCTTTCTGGTTTCTGGCCCCCAGGTGCATTACTTTACATTTTTCAACATTAAACCTCATCTGCCATGTAGTTGCCCACCCCGTTATTTTGTTCAGGTCCGCTTGCAAGGTTTCCACATCCTGCATAGAAGATATTGGCAAGCCTAGTTTAGTATCATCTGCAAATACTGAGATTGTACTAGATATCCCCTCCTCTAGATCATTTATGAATAAATTAAACCGGATTGGTCCCAGGACAGAACCCTGGGGGACCCCACTTTCCACACCCGCCCAATCCGAGTACTCCCCATTAATCACCACCTTCTGGACTCTTCCCCTGGAGCCAGTTCTCTATCCAGGTACTCATCTTATGGTCCATACCTACCTTCCTTAGTTTGTACAGTAAGCGTTTGTGGGGAACGGTGTCAAAGGCCTTTGCAAAGTCCAGATACACCACATCCACAGGCTTTCCCTTATCTAGGTGGCAGCTCACTTCATCGTAGAAGGTTAATAGATTGGTTTGGCAAGAACGATTTTTCATGAATCCATGCTCATTACTACTTATAATACCGTTTTCATTACTAAAGTCTTGTATGTGGTCCCTTAACATCCCCTCCAAAATTTTGCAGACTACTGATGTTAGGCTGACCGGCCTATAGTTACCCGGGATACATCTCGGCCCCTTTTTAAATATTGATACCACGTTGGCTTTTTTCCAATCAGCTGGCACCATACCCGTCTGTAAACTATCCTTAAAGATCAAGAATAATGGTCTGGCAATCACCTGGCTGAGCTCATTAAGAACCCTCGGGTGCAAGCCATCCGGTCCCAGGGATTTATTTATGTTAAGTTTCTCTAGTTTAGCTCTAAGTCTATCTTCTGTTAGCCATGGCGGCACTTCCTGATGTGTATTATTTAGTTCGGCCTTACAAGCAAGGTTCGTGTAGCCCCCCCGATTCTTTTGTGAAGACTGAAGAGAAGAAATTATTTAACACTTCCGCCTTTTCTCTGTCCTCAGTGGCCATGTTTCCTTTATCATCTTTTATGGGGCCAATGTGTTCTGGCCTCACTTTCTTACTGTTTATATACTTAAAGAATTTCTTGGGGTTCTTTTTACTCTCCTCCGCTATATGTCTCTCATGTTCTATTTTAGCCGCCCTGATTTCATCTTTACATTTCTTATTACACTCTTTGTAATGCTTAAATGCTGCCAATGACCCCTCAGCCTTGTATTTTTTGAAGGCCTTTTCTTTAGCACTAATATGCATTTTTATGTTGGAGTTTAGCCACCCAGGGTTTAGTTTTGCTCTTTTAAATTTATTTCCCTTTGGAATGCACTTGCCAATCCCCTTGTTAAGTATGCTCTTGAAGCACTCCCATTTTTCCTCCGTGTTCTTTGTTCCCAGGGTTCTATCCCATTTGATATTTTCTAGCAGCGAGCGCAGTTTAGGGAAATTGGCTCTTTTGAAATTCAGTGTCCTTCTATTACCCTTGTGTTTCCTATTACTGTAATTAATACTGAAACCAATTGACCTATGGTCACTGTTTCCTAAGTTGTCCCGTATTTCTATATCC
The DNA here is from genome assembly GCF_965119305.1 of Pelophylax lessonae. Classification (NCBI taxonomy): domain Eukaryota; kingdom Metazoa; phylum Chordata; class Amphibia; order Anura; family Ranidae; genus Pelophylax; species Pelophylax lessonae. The sequence goes on along the minus strand of NC_138770.1, from coordinate 435,672,309 downwards.
GTGAGCAGGTCTGTATTGTTGGTAATCAGTAGGTCAAGTACCGCATTGTTTCTTGTCGGTGCATTCACCATCTGACCCATGGAATTGTCCTGCAAAACATTTAGGAACTGCCTAGCCTTGGCTGAGTGCGCGGTTCCTTCTGCCCAGTCTATATCTGGATAATTAAAGTCCCCCATTATAATGACATTTCCCATCCTTGCTGCCAATCCTATCTGTAACATGAGGTCCGCCTCACCCTCCTCCCTCTGGTTGGGGGGCCTATAGCATACGCCCAATATTACCTTCCCCACCGTGCCTTCCATTTGAAGCTCTACCCATAGGGATTCTGCCTCATCCATAGCTCCATTATTAATATCATCCCTCATATTTACCTGTATACTGTTCTTAATATACAGACATACCCTTCCCCCTTTTTTACCTTCTCTATCCCTGCGATAAAGGGAATACCCCTGAATGGTCGCCATCCAGTCATGGGAGCTGTCAAACCAAGTCTCAGTTATCCCCACAAAATCTAAGTCCTCCTCAAACATCAGCAGCTCCAGCTCTCCCATCTTGTTGGCCATGCTTCTGGCATTGGTATACAAACCTCTTAATTTTGATCGGTTACATATATCCTCATTTGTTGTTATTAGGCTGCTCTCTTGATTTTTCCCCATACCCACCCTGGGTTTAGGAGCTCCGAACAGCCTACCGCTAATGCCCCCATTTCTGCCCTCTGAATCTTGCTTTCCACTGGCTAATTCTACATCTGTACCCTCCCCCCCGTCACCTAGTTTAAAAGCCCCTCTAACTTTGTGGCCATCCTCTCACCCAGTACGGCTGCACCCTCCCCATTTAGGTGCAATCCGTCCCTACCAAAGAGCCGGTGGCCGACTGAGAAGTCGGCCCAGTTCTCTAGGAACCTGAAACCCTCCTTACTACACCAGCTCCTCAGCCTCTTGTTAACTTCCCTAATCTCCCGCTGCCTCTCTTGTGTGGCTCGAGGTACAGGTAGTATTTCGGTAAATACTACCTTGGAGGTCCTACTCCTCAACTTAGCTCCTAAGTCCCTGAAATCGTTTAGGACTCTCCATCTTCCTCTGCCTATGTCATTGGTACCCATGTGTACCATGACAGCTGGGTCTTCCCCAGCCCCACCCAATAATCTGTTCACCCGATCCGCGATGTGCCGAACCCAAGCGCCCGGCAAACAACAGACTTTTCAGCGCACACGGTCTTTGTCACAGATTACACTGTCTGTCCTTCTAATAATTGAGTCCCCTACCACCAGCACCTGTCTTTCTTTTCCCTTTCTCCCGGCCTCACTGGAGGAGTTCTTCCCCTGGCAGCTAGGGGCGTCACTCTGCTCCAGCAATGCTGGTCCCTGACTGGTTTCCCCAACATCACACAACGGGGCGTATATATTGGGGTGCTCCAGCCCAGGATCAGCATCCTTGCCTTGTCCCCTTCTACCCCTCCTAACTGTCACCCCTCTACTCTGCTCTGATGCCTGCACCTCCAATACTCTGCCCACCTCTGTGCAGACCCCTGCCTGCCCCTGATTGGTACGATCCTGGCTCTCCTCCGGTATGGACATTCGTCTCAGTGTTGCCAGCTGCTTCCCTAGATTCAGGACCTGAGCTTCCAGGGAAGCAACGTGCTTACATTTTGCGCATTTGTATTCACCCTCGATCATGTCTGAGGAACGCATACATATTACAAGATGTACACCGAGTCACATCTCCACACCCGCCGGGCATTGTACCTACTAATCTAATCTAATGGGAATTCAGTAATTTAAGTCTATCCTATGTGGCTATTTCCTAGCTTCCTATCTCTACCTTCTCACCCTCTGGTACTCCGCTACCCTCGCTTGACACTCAGTCGCACAACACTCAGTCGCACAGCCCGGTCAGTTGCACAACACTCATCGCACAGCCCGGTCAGACGCACAACACTCAGTCACACAGCCCGGTCAGACGCACAACACTCGGTCGCACAGCCCGGTCAGACGCACAACACTCAGTCGCACAGCCCGGTCAGACGCACAACACTCAGTTGCACAGCCCGGCCAGTCGCACAACACTCACAGTACACTCAGGTAGCAATAGGTTCCCCCAGACACTCAGGTAGCAATAGGTACTCCCAGACACTCAGGTAGCAATAGGTACTCCCAGACACTCAGGTAGCAACAGATACTCCCAGACACTCAGGTAGCAACAGGTACTCCCAGACACTCAGGTAGCAACAGGTACTCCCAGACACTCAGGTAGCAATAGGTACTCCCAGACACTCAGGTAGCAATAGGTACTCCCAGACACTCAGGTAGCAATAGGTACTCCCAGACACTCAGGTAGCAACAGATACTCCCAGACACTCAGGTAGCAACAGGTACTCCCAGACACTCAGGTAGCAACAGGTACTCCCAGACACTCAGGTAGCAAGAGGTACTCCCAGACACTCGGGTAGCAATAGGTACTCCCAGACACTCGGGTAGTAATAGGTACTCCCAGACACTCAGGTAGTAATAGGTACTCCCAGACACTCAGGTAGTAATAGGTACTCCCAGACACTCAGGTACTACACTACACCCTCAGTCACTGTTCAATCTCAGTCACCAGTCTTACTTACCTAGTGTGTGTCCCTTTAAGCCTGTCACTAGCAGTTCCTGACGGTCATTCCTCTCTGTCGGTCAGTCTCCTCTCAGCACCCCCCTCCCTCGGTCACTTCCCGGTCAGCTAGTCTCCTCTGCTCCTCTCTGTGAGGAGGGGGGTTCCCGCACCGCTTGCCGCAAGGGATGGTTTACTGCACGCCGCCCGCAACAAGGGGGAGGGGGGGGTTACCACTGCTCGCCGCCCGCTCTTACTTCGGTGGGGGGGGGGGGGGTCTTAGCACGCCGCCCGCAACAAGGGAGGGGGGTTACCGATCCGCTCGCTGCCCACTTCCTTTCAGGGTGGGAGGGGGGGTTCTAGCCCGGACGCCGCCACTGCTCTTCTGAGGGTTGGGGGGGGGGTACTCACACACCCGGTCTGTCACACACCCGCTCCTCTCACACGCACGCAGCCACTGATCCATCGCGCTCTGCTCTGCTCCACAGCACCACCTGCCGGTCCCCTGTAGCAAGCGATACCAAAACCGAGAAGTTTGTGGGAATCCCTTCCTATTTTTTCTGCTGGTACCACAGGCCAGGGTTTTTTCAAGGTACAGGTGACAAAAAGGGGCAGGCTGGTGTAGTAATTGTCTACATAAAGATGCTATCCTTTTTTTGAACAGGGGGTATGCCAGGTCCCAGGCAATTTTCCCCCTGGTTCCAATGTATGTTGGGCATTCAGGCGGCTGGAGCTGGGAGTCTTTGCCTTCATACACACGAAAGGCATATACATACCCAGTGGCTCTCTCGCAAAGTTTGTTAATTTTCAACCCATACCTTGCTCTCTTACTTGGGATGTATTGTTTGAAGTGCAGTCGGCCAGTAAAATGGATAAGGGATTCATCCACACAGACGTTTTTGCCTGGGACATACACTTCCGCAAATTTAAAAAAAAATAATTTATTATGGGGCGCAATTTATATAGTTTGTCGTGGTTGGGATTATCTCGGGGAAGGCACTGTGAATTGTCATTGAAATGGAGGAAGCGCATAATCATGTCATACCGTGATCAGGACATGACAGAAGAAAAATGAGGCATGTGGTGGATGGGGTGGCAGGACCAGTAAGCATGGGCTTCATTTTTCTTAGCCCCATATTGAGTGTAAGGCCCAAAAATACTTTAAATTCATCGAGTGTAAGACAGCGCCAATTGAACATACGGGCGTAGGAAGAATTGGGGTTGGAGGCAATAAATTGATCTGCATAAAGGTTTGTTTGGTCCACCATATACTGCAGCAAATCTTGGGGAAAAAACAAATAAAAAAAATCTAATAGGGAAAAAATGGATGTGTTGGGCTGCACACCTGGCTGTGCGGTGAAAGGGGGGATTATAGTTGATTCTGAGCTGGCAGGCAACCATACGGGGTTTGCCAGGGCATCAGGAAGGTGGGTTTGGGCCCGGATTCTTCGGGTTGCACTTGTTATTCCAGTGCTGGTACTGGGCTCCTCTTCTTGGGGTCTAGCTGTGGCGGTGTTGGTGCTGCTGGTTGTAGGAAGGTCTTCTGGGCTTATTCTCCTTATCCTTTTAGGAGGGACTGTTTCCTCCTCGGATTCAAGGTCTGTTCCGCTATCCTCTACTGGCTCGTATTCCAAACCAGTTTTAGATGATGCAAGCTCCCCGTTGCTCTCATCTTCTGACATGGTTAGCATTTCATATGCCTCCTCTGCTGTGAAAAGCCTTTTAGACATACTGGCGGTACTGATGGGTACTGATAGTACTGATGGGTACTGGCGGTACTGATATTACTGATTGGTACTGGCGGTACTGATGGGTACTGGCGGGCTTTTGGATGTGCTGACAGATCCAGATGTGACAGAGATGGGCTGTGACACTAGGTGACAGGTTCTCCTAATTGGGGGGGGCGGCTGTGTAGTGCACTGTGTACTGTGAAAATGAAGAAGCTTCACTCACTGATCAATGATCTCTGCTCTTCTCCTCACACGATCGGTGTGTGTGAGGAGAAGAGCTCAGATCAGTACTAACGGCTCCTGTGTTTTGATTGTGACCGGCTGTGATTGGACCCGGCCGATCACGTGGTAAACAGCCAATTTTATTGGCTGTTTACCCTGATCGGGTATGCGCTGTGTCCGAGGGACACACTACATGCCCGATCGCCGCGGTGCGCACTCGGGAGTGCGCGCCAGCTGATTATCCTGCCCGCCGTCATGTGACGTCGGGTCAGGATAACTGAACCACATTCCCGCCGTCATTCTGTAATAGGGCGGGTGGGAAGTGGTTATGAGGACAGCAAATTTACACTGTTATACAAGCTGTACACTCACTACTTTACAGTGTATCAAAGTGTAATTTCATCAGTGTTGTCACATGAAAAGATATAATAAAATATTTACAAAAGTGTGAGGGGTGAGATACTGTGTGTGTGTGTGTGTGTGTGTGTGTGTATGTATGTATATATATATATATATATATATATATATATATATATATTGTGACAGGTGGAGACTCTGTCACGGTAAAAGTGGTAATTTAAAGGACACAGAGTGTGCACATTGGCTCTGTGCGGGACTACAGAGCGTAGATGTGCAGTGGAGAAAACTGCTTTTGCAGCTTTCTCCAGGTTTTGGGATTCCTGGATGGGGCTCTGTAGTTTGAAGATTTCATAGTGTCTTGCGAGGGACGGAATCTCCAACTCTTGTTTCCATGTTTTGTGGATGACCAGCAGGGTCTGTGCTGAGGTGCACACAGCCCTTATAATGAAGGTATAGGAAGGAGGACCTCAGAGCTCCCAGTTGGAGACTGCTTCATTTAACAGACAGGAGGTCTGTTCGTGGGGAGTCAGGAGGACTCCAATACTCTGGGAGTCAGGGGCTGCAGGTGGCAGCCAGTGCACGTGTGTCTGCATGAGACAGGTGATGGCCTAAGGCCAGAGTGAAGCTGCCAGCTTCGTGGAGTTCATGGTCTAGGGACCAGTGAAAAGAGCAGAGGTACTGCTATTGGAAAGCTGAGTAAAAGCGGGAGAGCCAGGTGGGCTCGCATTTTCAGTTTGATAAATTGACTGGAGAAGAACCCCTGCGTGGGAAAACTGTATTATGGACTTCTTATTTTGCCTTTTACTAAAAATGGGCTACCAGGCCCTTAAAATATAATACCTGCCTTCAGTGAATCACTGGAAAAAACACATCTGCCACTGAGCTAATGGTCCCCCATGTTACAAGTGGTTGTTGGATGCAGGCACAAGACAGTGGAATCCGGGTCCTTGCTCCACAGTGAATTCAGGTCAGGAACTGTTGGTTGTGTGCAGAAGTGCAGCCAGGCAAAAGGCATTGCACATTGCAGGTGGTGTACCTGTGAAAGGAAAGTAAAAACTTTTTTTTTCTCTCTCCTGCTGTGAACTGTTGCATGACTGCAAAGGATGGGATGGTCAATGCAAAAAAGGATGCAATCCTTGCTAAGGCAAGAGAAAGGCTGCTATGGCTAGAGGGTTATTCACCACATGGTCCAGCCACGCCAGAAAATTCATCAGAGTGTGAATTTGCTGTGAACTGGTGTAAATTAATCAACTTGTCCCCAGTTAAAGGAGAAGTGAAAGAGGTTGTCCCTGGCAACAGGAATCCATGTGGACAACAGCATGTGGAAAGGAAGAGTATGGTCGTCCGTGGCAGCAACGTCCAGCCCAGCAGGGATATCTGGGATCCAAGGAGTCTGTCTGCTGATGATCGTGACCAGTGGTATCCTGCGGCAACGAGTGGGAGTCAGTCATCAAGGAGATGCCAAGGAGTTAAAGTTCAGCGTCCAGTACCATACTTGGAGTGTGGTCAAGTTGGGCATGGGATCTTTTCTTGCCCCAGGTTCTGGAACACCGCTTGAGAGTCTGAAAAGGCTGCAGTGCCGCATTATGACCACAAAGAGGCAGTAGCTTGTGAGGATGCAGCTAAGAGACCACGCACTCCAATGAAGTCAAAGGTACCTGCTACAGGATATGGTAAGACTGTTGCAGTTTGTGGGACTGATTCCAGTGAAGTGGGAGTCCGTCCAGCTGGCAGATCTGCAGAAGGTGTGCAAATGGACTTGCTGCAGTGTGCTACCCCAAGTAGTGGGGAGACACAGGTTGAAGCTCAACCTGCAGCAAGGTTAAGGACTCAAAAAGACTTGAGGACTCTGTATGTGCCTGGTGTAATCCAGCAGAGTGTTGGGAGAGATGTACTAGGGGTGACCAAAACAGTTTGTGTGCCAGGTTCCCTAGTGACAGGTGTTGCAGAGATGCCCAGGGAAACCTCCGATGAGCCCGCAATGGTGAGGCACGTGGTTTCCCAGGACCACTGTGGAGCCGCCCTAGTGGGTAAAAGTATCTCTTTGGAGAGGAAAGGTGGTATGGTGAGTGGCACACAGGTTACCGTCGGTAATGACCCCAAACAGCCTACTAAAGATTATAACACTGTTGATATGTCTATGAATGCTGATGATAAATGTACTTATATTGGTGATGGATTCACTAGGCATGGTGGTAATAGGATACCTCCCATAACAACCAGAGACAGAGCCACAGGGTTGAACATGGAAATCTCAGGCGGTCTCCCCGTGTTGGAGCCAGAGGTTGTCCAGGTCAGCACTGATATTGCTCTGGAGAAACAGACTCAGTCTGCACCATGCTGTGCATGGGAGCAGTTCACATACCCTATGTGTAACCCAGTTGGTAAGGGGTTAAGTCAGCTGCCCAAAGCTGAAAGTACACAGCTAAGTACGTTAGCGCCCCCAGAGAAAGCTGGCCAAAATGGTGTATTGCACCCAGCCTTGATTAATGATGCATTATCGCAGAGTAACAGTATGTTGGCAAAATGTGATGTGTATAAAACTGACAAAGATACGGTTTGTGTTGCAGAATCCCAGGTGCCTCCTAGAGCAGGTGATGAGGTGCTGCAGAGCACCCATGACGGAAGCACAATAGATTGGGATAGTTGGGCCAAACATTTGATAGCCATGCTAGACAAGGCTCTGGTATGTGAAAAGGGTGTGGACACAACAACTGCTATGCCAGAAGGAGGGATCCCAGAGCAGCCGGTGGTTGAGGGAGCGTTGGTCAGAAGGACCGATTAAGGGCACAGGCATGGCAGATGTGGTATCCACAGCCCAACCTCCTAATGTCAAGTGTCTAGGTTACCATGTAACTGATGTTGACTTGCAGAGGCTCATTGTTGTTGAGTTGGAGGGGATGAGTGTGAGACATACATCTGACAGTGTTCCAGGGGAGCACCAGGTTGTAATGATGGCTACCTCCTGTGAGGTGGAGGCCCCTTTAAATGTCTCAACCTCTCAGGCTACAGTGGATGAGCCCCTCCATGTCTACGGTGAGGGAAAAGTCCCTAAAAAGGTGTTGCATATCGAAGCAGAGTGCAATGAAATGACAAGTGTGTTATTGGAACTGCTTGAACTGATAAAAGCACATTCCTTGTATACCTGGGTGCCTCCATTCCAATCGGGTATGTTGGTATTTCAGAGTACCCATGGGTGGAGCAAGGTAATGCAAGCTGTTCTGGCTAACCTAAATAACCAGTGGAACTGGTTGGTACAGTGCTTTTTACTGTGGCAAGTGATCTCACAGTTCCCCTTTAAAGTCCTTCCAGGTACTGTTTGGAATGGAAGGCGCTCTGGAGAGCTCATGGAGATATCAGAGGTCTCTCTGCCTGATGAGGTGACAGAGAACGCTTCTGCTACTGCAGTCCAAGGTGTGGCTGAGCAGGTGTTAGTAAATGGCGCAGAGACTGCCTCACCCACTAGACCTCATAAGAAGGAAGGGCCTGATATGGATGCGGCAAAAGCAGAGATTCTGTCTGTCACCTGCAAAGAGGTACAAGTTGCTCTAAAATATAGTACAGAGGGTATAAAAAATTGTGACATGGTAAACTGTGATCAATTGATTGGTACTGGTGACTATAACATTGAAAGGTGCAAACCAGTGTGGAATATGGCATTAATGAATAGTGTGTTACCAAGTTTATTGGGGAAAGATCAGTTAAAAATGTCAGAAATCCCTTTGCATAACAGTCGAATAGAAAGCATTTCTGCTGCTGCAGTCTGGGGTTGTCCTGGTCAGTTTTCGGTATCCATGAAGAGCTCGTGTATAGTACCACTGGACAAACCTTTGGAGATGGAAGGGCTAAGCGTGAACCAGCAAACAGCAGAAATCTTGTCTATAATTTGGGTAGCAATGGATAAAAGAAAACTGGGTATCCAGAAGTGTAGGACCCCCTTGCGATTCAGGATAGGGCGTGCCTGGAAATGCACCCAGAAAAAAGATTGGGCCTACGCAGCTGATAGCTGGCACAGAGGTGCCCCGATCAGGAATTGGGACTGGTGTGTTCCGCCCCCTACTGGGTCGAAACGGGGGGGATATGTGACAGGTGTAGACTCTGTCACGGTAAAAGTGGTAATTTAAAGGACATAGAGTGTGCACATTGGCTCTGTGCAGGACTACAGAGCGTAGATGTACAGTGGAGAAAACTGCTTTTGCAGCTTTCTCCAGGTCTTGGTATTCCTGGATGGGGCTCTGTAGTTTGGAGATTTCATAGTGTCTTGGGAGGGACGGAATCTCCAACTCTGTTTCCATGTTTGGTGGATGACCAGTAGGGTGTGTGCTCAGGTGCACACAGCCCTTATAATGAAGGTACAGGAAGACCTCAGAGCTCCCAGTTGGAGACTGCTTCATCCAACAGACAGGAGGTCTGTTCGTGGGGAGTCAGGAGGACTCCAATACTCTCTTGGAATCAGGTGCTGCAGGTGGCAGCCAGTGCACGTGTGTCTGCAAGAGACAGGTGACGGCCTAAGGCCAGAGTGAAGCTGCCAGCTTCGTGGAGTTCATGGTCTGGGGACCAGTGAAAAGAGCAGAGGTACTGCTGTTGGAAAGCTGAGTAAAAGCGGGAGAGCCAGATGGGCTCGCATTTTCAGTTTTATATATATTGACTGGAGAAGAACCCCTGCATGGGAAACCTGTATTATGGACTTCTTATTTTGCCTTTTAATAAAAATGGGCTACCAGGCCCTTAAAATATAATACCTGCCTGCAGTGAATCACTGGAAAAATGTTACAATATATATATATATATCCCCCATGTTACAATATATATATATATATATATATATTGTATGTGTGTGTGTGTGTATATACCACCCCAATTCCAAAAAAGTTGAAAGTTGAGACACTACAAATTGTGAATAAAAACAGAATGCAATGAAGTGGAAGTTTCAAATTTCAATATTTTATACAGAATACAACATAGATGATATATCAAATGTTTAAACTAAGAAAATGTATAATTTTAAGGGAAAAATAAGTTAATTTAAATTTTCATGGCATTAACACATCCCCAAAAAAGTTGGGACAAGGCCATGTTTACCACTGTATGGCATCCCCTCTTCTTTTTATAACAGTCTGCAAACATCTGGGGACTGAGGAGACAAGTTGCCCAAGTTTAGGAATAGGAATGTTGTCCCATTCTTGTCTAATACAGGTTCCTTGTTACTCAACTGTCTCAGGTCTTCTTTGTCGCATCTTCCTCTTTATGATGTGCCAAATGTTTTCTATGGGTGAAAGATCTGGACTGCAGGCTGGCAATTTCAGTAACCGAATCCTAGGCAGCCATGATGTTGTAATTAATGCAGTATGTGGTCTGGCATTGTCATGTTGGAAAATGCAAGGTCTTCCCTGAAAGAGACAACGTCTGGATGGGAGCATATGTTGTTCTAGAACTTGGATATACCTTTCAGCATTGATGGTGCCTTTCCAGATGTGTAAGCTGCCCATGCCACACGCTCTCATGCAACCCCATACCATCAGAGATGCAGGCTTCTGAGCTGAGCGCTGATAACAACTTGGGTTCTCCTTGTCCTCTTTAGTCCGGATGACATGGTGTCCCAGTTTTCCAAAAAGAACTTTGAATTTTGATTTGTCTGACCACAAAACAGTTTTCCACTTTGCCACAATGCATTTTAAATGATCCTTGGCCCAGAGAAAAACCTGAACTTCTGGATCATGTTTAGATATGGCTTCTTTTTTGGCCCATAGAGCTTTAGCTGGTAACGGCAAATGGCACGGTGGATTGTGTTCACATAAAATGTTTTCTGGAAGTATTCCTGAGCCCATGTTGTGATTTCCATTACAGTAGCATTCCTGTATGTGATGCAGTGCCGTCTAAGGGCCTGAAGATCATGGGCATCCAGTATGGTTTTCCAGCCTTGACCCTTACGCACAGAGATTGTTCCAAATTCTCTGAATCTTTGGATGATGATATGCACTGTAGAAGATGATAACTTCAAACTCTTTGCAATTTTTCTCTGAGAAACTCCTTTCTGATATTGCGCCATTATTTTTCGCTGCAGCATTGGGGGAATTGGTGATCCTCTGCCCATCTTGACTTCTGAGAGACACTGCCACTATGAGAGGCTCTTTTTATACCCAATCATGTTGCTAATTGACCTAATAAGTTGCAAATTGAACCTCTAGCTTTTCCTAATATGTACATTTAACTTATCCTGCCTCTTATTGCTACCTGTCCCAACATTTTTGGAATGTGTAGTTGTCGTGAAATCCAAAATGAGCCATATTTGGCATGGCATTTCAAAATGTCTCACTTTCAACATTTGATATGTTATCTATATTATATTGTGAATAGGGTTGAGCGAACCCGAACTGTAACGTTCGGGTTCGTACCTGACTTTAGGGTTTTCGGGTACTGGACACGATCCCAGACATCGTACTGTATACTTGTTATCGAGTTCGGTGTCCGGCAATTTAATGGCGCGTTAAAAAAGATGCAGGGCAGCCAATCCACAAGCGTTTAACTGGTGTGCCCTTAGAAGCCATCACAGCCATGCCTACTAATGGCATGGCTGTGATTGGTCAGTGCAGCATGTGACCCAGCGTCTGTATAAGCTGGAGTCACATAGCGTCGCACGTCACTCTCCTCTATCTAGTGTAGGGAAAGGCTGCCTGCGCCTGCTGCTTTGAGGGAAAGCATAGGAGTAGGACAAAATCTTTGATCATTCTAATTAATTTACATAGATGTTGTTGTGTACTAGGGTGCTGCTGCAATGAGGGAGAGATGGAGAGTATAAAGAAGGAGGACAGAATCATTAATATTATTCTTTAATCAGAACTTCAACTCATCTACATAGATTTTGTTGTGTGAGTGCAGTGTAGGGATGCACTGATCTGACTTTTTTGGTCCCGATCCCGATCTTTTGCTTTGTGAAATCGCCGATCCAGAGTCCGATCCGGAAGTACTGTTTTGTGAGCTTATAACAAAAAAATAGTTCCGGATCGGTATCGGCAGATACCTTATAACAATTTTGCATTCAAAATCTAAAATGTCATGGGTTTAGTCTTCAAGAGGTTAAACTTCCCTCCTCCGGCAGACGGAACGAAAAGATACATTGTAATCATTGTGTTTACTTAACTGGGAGAGTTGAAAGGCATTTGCAGGAGGCTCTTTTTTTTTTTCTTTGAAAGCTGTTCTTTGCTCCCTCACAGCTATATAAAGAGCAAAACTGGATCGGCCCGTGGATCTCTTAATTTTACAGATTCCCCCGATCCAGCTATTTTGCTTGTATCGGGGCCGATATCCGATCCGAATATTGGATCGTTGCATCCCTAGTGCAGTGCACAATCTTTTTACCCTGCCCTGATCCCAGTGACAAAAAAAATACTTTTTTCTTACATCCTCCGACAGTCGCCGCCCACTCATACAGTCTTCACCAATGGGGTATTGACTTCCTCTCCTTAGGATTAGCTAGGCAAAAGAATTGTTAAAACAAAAACATTACCATAGACACACCCATGGGGGCTGTCCCACTGGTCCAATACCCCTCCTGCAATAGCCATCCCAACTCAGTTTGTCTTCTGCCTAGTTCAGGAGTAGATAGGCTTCCCTGTGCTGGGGCTACAGTCTCATTCATACAGTCAGTCTCTTCTTCTTCTATTTTATGCTTTTATTTTCTGAAAATTTCATTTTTTCTTTCCATTGCTAGCTGTTTATTTTGTCAGCTTTTAGTTAGTCGGATCTTCGGATGAAGATGGAGTTTGCGGAGCTGGGAATCGGACTGGTCGTCCTGGTTATCCAGGACAGAGGGTCAGATGGAATCCCAGCCCGCCATCAAGCGTTTAATAGGCTATGTGTTCGCCCTGGCCTCACAAACGACCCATCCCTGTCCCCAGGGATGCAGCCTTGTGAGGTGGCTGCCTCACCGGACACATGCACGGTTCGTCCGTGCACTCCTGGTGTCCTGCGTTTTTGGCTGGCGGCACTCCCCTGCCATCTGAGGGTGGGCAGTTTTCCGTGTATTATGAGGCAACCCACGTCATCGGGTACAGGTAAGTACACTCTGTGTGGGGCCTCTGTCTGGGGTCGGCAGTCCTCTGTGTCTGTGGTGTCCCCTATGTCTGTGCTTTTTTGGGCTCCCTGATCCTGATCCCTGCGGGGGTTTTTCTCTCACAGCCTGCTCTGTGTGGGGTTTGGGGGATCCCTCTCCTATGTCACTAAGGTGCTTGGAGGTACAGACTAGTGTGGCGACCGCTGCGGTATTAAAAACCGCCGGTCCGCCATTTTAGGTGTGGGCAGCATGTCTGGCTTCACTGTGGGCGCTTGTATAGCATTGTGTGTAGTGTATTTTGGCACCTTACGACGCCATCTCGTTCCGAGCACATGCCGGCGGCCATTTTGCCGAAGTCTCCCATTTGCTTTGCATAGGCATCCATGTTTCCTTAGCCTGCAGCCTCTGTTCAGTCTCTGCGTGACATCACTTCCTTCCTTTTTCTCAGGAGCGACCATAGGAGCAGGTAACACACTTCTGAGGGCTCTGTCATGCTGTCCTTTCTTTTCCTCCATTGTGCAATCTTCCTGGCTCGGTTTGTCCCTGCGGGGGGTCTATGTTCCACAGTACAGTGTAGCAGTGTGCTGCGGGGTCCGCGGCGCTCCTAAAGGGCCAGTACTTAAAAAAAAAAAAAAATTTTTGTTTGCAATGGAATCTCAGGACAGCAAGTTCCCTCCTGCCTTGGTAGGGGATTCAAGTTCTTCTGAATCCTCTACTCTGACTAATTTGGCTGCTGTTGTGGCGACTTTGGTGTCCAAAATGGATGTGCTGATGTCTGAACGTGCTGCTAGAAAAAGGCCTAGGATTTCTTTTTATCTGATTCTGAATGTGACATGGTTGCTGTGGGTAGCGTGCCCCTTTCAGGGTCTCGCTCTTCTCAGGAGCCGCAAGAGTCTGCGGGGGAGGCGGAGGTTACAGGGGTGGATGATTCCCCCCCTGGGACGCCGGAGGAACGCGCAGCTATGGACGCGCTGATTTCTGCCATTAAAGAACGACATTTAGAGGATGAGCCCAATCCTCCGGGCATTGTCATCTTTTGGTACACACAGGACCCGTAAGACGGTGCAGGTTTTTCCCTGCCCTGCTGAGTTTCATCACACTGTGAATGAACAATGGCGCAATTTGAAACACACCTTTACGGTGCCTAAGAGGTTTCAACTTCTCTACCCTTTTGCGTCTACTACGGTTGCACGCTGGTGTGTGGCTCCTCAAGTGGATCACACTGTAGCCAGATTGAACAAGGCTGCACTGCTTCCTACTGAGGATTCTCCGGTATTTCGGGATCCTACGGATAGGAGGCTGGAATCGCTTGCCCGCCACACCTATGTGGTGGCGGGTTTCATGCTCAGGCCTATTTTCGCCTCTGTCATGGCGGGTCAGGCTGTGGCGGACTGGACCAAGGTGCTCAGACGCACACTCGTAGCTGATTCTGCCCCACCCACTACCGTGGAGATGGTGGACAAGATTTGTCAAGGGGTCATGTATTTGTGCGATGCAGCCTTAAATGAGGCCCCTTTGGCTGCGCGCCTGTCCAGTGTCGCGGTGCTTAACCATCGGCTGATATGGTTGAAGAGCTGGTCGGCTGACCAGAAATCTAGGAAGGCGGTGGCTGACATTCCCTATGCGGGGTCTCGCCTTTTTGGGGAATCCCTGGATGAATTGGTTAAGGGAGTCACTGGGGGCAAGAGCACTCTACTGCCCCAGAATCCTAAGGGCAAGTTTTTCCACGGCAAGCGGGGTCCTGCCTTTAAACCTAATCAGGGTTCCTTTCGTGCCTTCAAGTCACAGTACAAGGGGAAACCCTTCAAGGGCCAGGGTGGCCAGAGAAAGCCCTGGGCCGGCAATCAAAAATCCGGCCAAGCTGGTGCGGCGGCTCAGTCCACCTCTGCCTGAAGGAGTGCCCTCACCCATTTCAGGGGTGGGGGGACGTTTGCGCGGTTTCCTCCAACCTTGGCTGCTCCGAGTTCAGGACAGGTGGGTTCAGGAAATCGTTCGATCAGGGTACAAGATCGAATTTCTTTTCTGGCCGGCGGACAGATTCTTTCCCTCAAATCTTCATTTGACCCCAGGGCGGTTACAAGACCTGCATCAAGCGGTGCAGGATCTCCTCGCTCAGGGGGTAATTGTCCCGGTGCCTCATCGGGACAGATTTCGGGAATTTTACTCAAATCTGTTCACTGTGCCCAGAAAGGAGGGCAAAGTGCGTCCGATTCTGGACTTGAAAGCTCTGAACCGCTTTGTGCGCGTTCGAAAGTTCCGCATGGAATCGCTCCGCTCGGTGGTGGCCATTCTGAGCCAGGGAGAATTCCTGGCCTCTATCAACCTGAAGGATACGTATCTACACATCCCCACATTCGAGGGTCATCAGAGGTACCTCCGATTCGCTATCGCGGAGGGACACTATCAGTTCGTGGCGTTAACTTTCGGTCTCGCTTCGGCTCCTAGGGTCTTTACCAAGGTGTTGGCGCCTGTTCTGGGACTGTTGCGGGCACAGGGCATTGCGGTCTTGGGTTATCTGTACGATCTCCTGTTAAGATCAAGTGCCAGTCAGAGCCTGCGCGATCTGTCCACTACGGTCCAGACGCTCCAGGAGTTCAGTTGGACGATAAACGTTCAGAAGTCGACCTTGTCTCCTTTGGTTCGTCTCCCATATTTGGGAATGGTTCTGGACTCTGCTCAAGCGAAGGTGTTCCTACCGGAGGACAATCCGAGGTCAGGTCCCCTTTAGGGACAATGAATCCTCGTCACTCAGGACCTGTATGCGGTCTCTGGGGTTGATGGTATCGGCCTTCGAGGCGATACCGTTTGCACAGTTTCACACGCGGTCTCTCCAAGCGGAGATCCTGGACAGGTTGGACAGACTACCTCAGTCCTTGGACCTGAGAGTGTCTCTGAGCCGCCAAACCAGAACGGATCTCTTGTGGTGGCTTCAGTCCCCGGCTGTGTCGGAAGGAAATTGACCAGTATTCTGTCTTGGGCCGAGACTCATGTCCCGGCGATCTCAGCAGTTCACATTCCGGCTGTGGAGAATTGTCAGGCCGATTATCTGAGCCGCCAGACCCTGGACCAGGGGGAATGGTCCCTGCACCCGGAGGTGTTTTAGATGCTGTGTGTGAAGTGGGGATCCCCGTATGTGGATCTGTTCACGTCTCGGCTAAACCACAAGGTGGAAAGGTTCATGGCAAGAACGCACGATCCTCTGGCAGTCGCCTCGGATGCGCTGGTGGTGCCTTGGCATCAGTATCGTCTGATCTATGCCTTTCCTCCGATTCAATTGTTGTCCAGGTTCCTTCGCAGGTTGGCCTCGGAGCAAACCCTGGTGATTCTGGTGGTGCCGGACTGGCCCCGTTGGTCCTGGTACGCGGACATCGTTCACCTGGCCGTCGAGCCTCCATGGCGGCTTCCAATGCGGGAAGATCTTCTGTCTCAGGGACCGATCTTCCATCCTGCTTTACAGTCGCTGGCTTTAACGACATGGCTGTTGAAAGCCAGGTCCTGAGAGACAGGGGTCTCTCCTCGGAGGTCATTCCTACCTTAATCAAGGCTAGAAAAGCCTTGTCTGGTAAGATTTATTACCGAACTTGGAAAGCTTATTTTGCCTGGTGCGAGTCCAGGGGCTTCTCTCCTCGTTCATACTCGGTGGCGAGAGTATTGGCTTTCATCCATTCGGGTGTAGACCAGCGCCTTGCTTTGGCTACGATTAAGGGCCAGGTTTCTGCACTGGCTGTTCTTTTTCAGCGCCCTGTGGCGTCTAATTCCTTGGTTCGCACCTTCATTCAAGGTGTGCGTCACTTGGCCCCTCCTAGAAGGGAGCTTCTGCCTCCATGGGACTTGAACTTGGTTCTGTCCGTGTTACAACGTTCCCCGTTTGAAAACATCAGGGAAATTTCCTTATCTCTGCTATCTAAAAAGGTTGCCTTTCTGGTGGCGATCACTTCTGCTCGCAGAGTGTCGGAGTTGGCGGCCTTGTCCTGCCACTCCCCTTACCTGGTGGTTCATAGGGATAAAGTGGTCTTGCGACCAAACCCGTCCTTTCTTCCAAAGGTGGTTTCTGATTTTCACCTCAATGAGGACATTGTCTTACCTCCGCTCTGTGCGAATCCTAAGCATCCTAAGGAGATTGCTTTGCATTCTTTGGATGTTGTCATGGCAATCAGGGTTTACCTGTCGTCGACTGAATCCTTTCGGAATTCGGATTCCCTCTTTGTCCTTCCTGAGGGACCTTGGAAGGGTATGGCTGCGTCTTTGGCGACCATTGCAAAATGGATCAGACAGATAATTGTTCAGGCCTATTCGTTGAGGGAAAGGGTACCACCCTTCCCTGTCAAGGCGCACACTACTAGGTCGGTACGTGCGTCCTGGGCTTTCCGGCATCATGGCTCGGTGGCCCAGGTGTGCAAGGCTGCGACTTGGTCGTCAGTGCACACCTTCTCCAAATTCTACAAAATTGACGTTTTGGCATCAGCTGATGCCTCCTTTGGCCACAAAGTTCTCTGTGCGGCAGTCCAGTAGGGGACCCAGATTTTATTGCGGGTCCCTGGCTGTTGGGGTTGTTTACCCCTTGGTTATTTGCTTTCCTGGGTTGTTGCTCCTGTTGAGCCTTTTTTGTTACCCAGAAGGTTCCCTTGCTGTTCTTGTAAGGTTCCTTTCTCTGATATGGGTACTGCGTTGCCTTTTCTGATGGTTGCGTTTCCCACCCCTCATGTCTACACTGCTTTGGGACATCCCCATTGGTGAAGACTGTATGAGTGGGTGGCGACTGTCGGAGGACGTAAGAGAAAACTGAATTTTTGTAAAGTCTTACCATAAAATTCCTTTCTCTGAGTCCTCCGACAGTCGCCCCCGCCCCTCTTTTGGGGTTTTTGTACATTTCACAGCTTTGATACCAAACTGAGTTGGGATGGCTATTGCAGGAGGGGTATTGGACCAGTGGGTCAGCCCCCATGGGTGTGTCTATGGTAATACTTTTGTTTTAACAAGTCTTTTGCCTAGCTACTCCTAAGGAGAGGAAGTCAATACCCCATTGGTGAAGACTGTATGAGTGGGCGGCGACTGTCGGAGGATTCAGAGAAAGGAATTTTACGGTAAGATTTTACAAAAATTCAGTTTTATCCATCTGTTAGTTAGGTGGGCAGCGGGGGGGGGGGGGGGTATTTTATGCAAGCTCGGTGCACCAGCATATTCAGTGCACATTTAAAGCTATATATAGCTATAATTTTCTGGGTTTTTAAAAACACCCTTTTTGGACTAAAATCCAATATTTTATAACCCTCGCTTGCTGCATCTGTACATGTAGAATTCAAGCATTCAAGCTGCTGTCCTACTGTGTTAGTCAAAAAACACAATTTTTGGGAAAAATACACAGTTTTACAGCCTTTGCTTGCTGCATGTGTGATAAAAACAAGCTTGAAATACTGCAATAGTTTTCAGGGTTTAAAAAAACACCCATTTTTTGGCATCACCCTCCTTCTTGGGCCTCTGTTGTATTATTGCGTGCACATTTAAAGCTATATATAGCTATAATTTTCTGGGTTTTTAAAAACACCCTTTTTGGGCTAAAATCCAATATTTTATAGCCCTTGCTTGCTGCATCTGTACATGTAGAATTCAACCTGCTGTCCTACTGTGTTAGTCAAAAAACACCCTTTTTGGGCAAAATACAATTTTACAGACTTTGCTTGGTGCATGTGTGATAAAAAACAAGCTTGAAATACTGCATTAGTGTTCAGGGTTTTAGAAAACACCCATTTTTGGCATCACCCTCCTTCTTGGGCCTCTGTCGCATTATTGAGTGCGCATTTTAAGCTATATATAGCTATAATTTTCTAGGTTTTCAAAAACACCCTTTTTGGGCTAAGATCCATAATTTTATAGCCCTTGCTTGCTGCATCTGTACGTGTAGAATTCAAGCTGCTGTCCTACTGTGTTAGTCAAAAAACACCCTTTTTGGGCAAAATACACAACATACTGTTTTTCTGTTCTGCTATTGAAAAAAAACACCCATTTAGGGCAAGATCCTAAATCTGAGAAATATGAGGAGAACGTCAAATAAGGAACGTGGCCCCGGTCGTGGTGCTGCTTGTGGAGCTCCTGTTGCAAGGAGAGGACGTGGTCGATCTGTACCAGCTACACGCACAAGTGAAACACCTTTCTCAGTTGCGAGTAGGCGACAGAACCTGCAGCAGTATTTGGTCGGGCCTAATGCTGCTCTACGAATGTTGAGGCCAGAACAAGTACAGGCGATAGTAGATTGGGTTGCTGACAGTGCCTCCAGTGCCATCACATTGTCTCCCACCCAGTCTACTGCTGAAAGATCAGAGTTGGCACCTGCAGCCGATGTCCATCATCAGTCTTTCACCTCACCCCCTTGCAAATCAGCCAAGCAGTCTGAGGCCTAAGTCATGCAGCAGTCTCTTCTGCTTTTTGATGATTCTGTTAGCATGGTTTCCCAGGGCCATCCACCTAGCCCTGCCCCAGACGTGGAAAAGATTGAGTGCACCGATGCCCAACCACTTATGTTTGAAAATGAGTACATGGGAGGACCATAGCAGCACGTCTCGGATGATGACGAAACACAGGTGCCAACTGCTGCGGCTTTCAGAATTGTGCAGACCGACAAGGAAGGAGGGCACGGGTGAAGACTGGGGGGAAGATGATGTGGAGGACGATGAGGTCCTCGACCCCACATGGAATCAACGTCATGCAGGTGACCTGTGTAGTTCGGAGGAAGAGGCAGTGGTCGCACCGAGCCTCCAGCACAGCAGAAGAGGGAGCAGGGTGCAAAAGCAGAGCGGCCATCCCCTAGACAGTACGCCTGCTACTGCCCAACGCAGCAAGACACTGAGCATACCAAAGCCAGCTCCAAGGAGTTTTCTAGCATGGCAGTTCTTCAGACAATGTGCTGATGACAGGACACGAGTGGTTTGCACGCTGTGCAATCAGAGCCTGAAGCGAGGCATAAACATTCTCAACCTGAGCACAACCTGCATGACCAGACATCTAAGTGCAAAGCACGAGCTGCAGTGGAGTAGACACCTCAAAAACCAAGAAAGGTCTCTGGCTCCTCCTGCTTCCTCTTCTGCTGCAGTCTCGGCCTCTTCATTCACCTCTGTAGTGACAGTGGCACCTGCCACCCCGCAAACGGAGGATCAGGCAGCAACACCACCACCTGGGTCACCAACCATCTCCACAATGTCCCATGGATGGGAGCGTTCAGCTCTCTATCTCCCAAACACTGGAGCGGAAGAGGAAGTAGCCCCCTACCCACCCGCGATCCCTGGCCCTGAATGCCAGCATTTCAAAATTCCTGGCCTTTGAAATGCTGTCATTCCGTCTGGTGGAGACACAGAGTTTTAAAAGCCTTATGGCGGTGGCTGTCCCACACTACGTCGTGCCCAGCTGCCACTACTTTTACAGGCGAGCCATCCCTTCCCTGCACAACCAAGTGGGGGACAAAATCAGGTGTGCACTGCGCAACGCCGTCTGTGGCAAGGTCCACCTAACTAAGGATACGTGGACCAGTAAGAACTATCAGGGACATTATATATCTCGCTAGCAGCACACTGGGTAAATGCAGTGGCAGCTGGGCCTGAGGCGGATAGCAGTTTGGCGCATGTCCTTCCACCACCAAGGATTTCAGGGTGCTTCAGTTTGCCTCCTTTTGCTAACTACTCCTACTCCGCTTCCTCATCCTCTACCACCTCCTCATCCAGTCAGCGTAACACCTTCACCACCAACTTCAGCACAGCCAAGGGTAAACGACAGCAGGCAATTTTAAAACTTGCCTGTTTGGGGGAAAAACCCCACACCGCGCAGGAGTTGTGGAGGGGCATTGAACAACAGACCGATAAGTGGTTGGTGCCAGTGAACCTCAAGCCCGGCCTGGTGGTGTGCGATAATGGGCGCACTTTCGGAGTTCTCACCCTGCTGCTGCTCGCCTGTCAGCGCTGCATCGTAACTTCGGCCTTCTCGCTCACCGCCTCATATGTGACGTGCCCACAAGGTGGAATCCCACCTTGCACATGCTGGCCAGACTGTGCGAGCAGTAGCAGGCGATAGTGGAGCTTCAGCTGCAGCACGCACACGTGAGTCGCTCTGCGGAACAGCACCACTTTACCACCAATAACTGGGCCTCCATGTGAGACCTGTGTGTCTTGTTGCGCTGTTTCGAGTACTCCACCAACATGGCCAGTGCCGATGACGCCGTTCTCAGTGTTACTATCCCACTTCTATGCCTCCTTGAAAAAACAATTCAGGCGATGATGGAAGAGGATGTGGCACAGGAGGAGGAGAAGGAGGAAGAAGAGGGATCATTTCCAAGGCTTTCAGGGCAGTCATTCACAAGTGGCTCCGAGGGTGGGTTCCTGCACCCACAAACGCCAGGTACACAATTGTCCAGCAAGGGCACAGTTCTGGAGGATGAGGAGGAGGAGATGGAGGAACCATGTTCACAGCAGGGTGGCACCCAGACCAGCTCATAGTCATCACTGGTGCGTGGCTGGGGGGATACAGAGGACACAGATAATGAACCTCCCACAGAGGACAGCTTTTTGTTGCCTCTGGGCAGCCTGGCACACATGAGCGATTACATGCTGCAGTGTCTACGTAATGACCGCCGAGTTTCCCACATTATAACTTGTGCTGATTACTGGGTGGCCACGTTGCTGGATCCCCGTTACAAGGACAACGTACCATCCTTAATTCCCTCACTGGAGCGTTATCGTAAGATGCGTGAGTACAAGCGCACGCTGGTAGACGCGCTGCTGGTGGCATTCCCACCTGACAGCAGGGGCACAGTGGAAGCACAAAGTGAAGGCAGAGGAGGAGGAAGAGGTAGCCAATGCAGCCGGGGCACCGCCAGCACCTCAGAAGGCAGGGTTAGCATGGCTGAAATGTGGAAAAGCTTTGTCAACACGCCGCAACAACCAGCACCACCAGGTGATATGGAACGTCTTAGCAGGAGGCAGCATTTCAGCAACATGGTGGTTCAGTATGTGTGCACACGCCTAGACGTACTGAATGACGGGTCTGCCCCCTTCAACTTCTGGGTCTCCAAATTGGGCATATGGCCTGAGCTTGCCCTTTACGCCTTGGAGGTGGTGGCCTGCCTTGCAGCCAGTGTATTATCTGAACGTGTATTTAGCACGGCAGTGGGCGTTATCACAGACAAGCGCAGCCGCCTGTCCAGAGCAAATGTGGACAAGCTCACGTTCATTAAAATGAACCAGGCATGGATCCCACAGGACTTATCCGTACCTTGTGCAGAATAGACATGTATGCCGGCCTTACCCAGCCATTGTTGTATTTTTGATCTTTCTCACTCTTTTGGGGTGTACCCTAATTTAAAAAAAAAATTAAATTAAAAACCAAAACTACCAGTGTTGGCTACCTCGTCGTCCTCCGCCGCCGCCACTGCCACCTCAACCTCCTACTCCATATGGACCTCTTCCTCCTCCACCGCCTCCGCTTCCACCTACACTGCCACATCCACCGCCACCTCAACCTCCTACTCCATATGGACCTCGTCCTCCGACATCAAGATTATTATTTTTTATTTTTATGTATTTTAGGTTATTTTAAGTTATTTCCCTATCCACATTTGTTTGCAGAACACTTATCATGCTCTTAACAACATTTTGCTGCCATTTGCAGCCCTCTAGCCCTTTTCATTACTTTTTTAGAGCCATTTTAGTGCTTAAAAGTTTGGGTCCCCATTGACTTCAATGGGGTCCGGGTCACAAACTCAAACTTTTTTGCGAAGTTCGGCCGAACCCGTCGAACCCGAACATCCAGGTGTCCGCTCAAATCTAATTGCGAATAAAATATACATTTATGGAATTTGTAAATTAGTCTATTCCTTTTTTACTCACAATTTGTAGTGTCCCAACTTTTTTGGAATTGGGTTTGTATGTCTGTGTGAGTTTTAGCAGTGTTTTGGTGACTGTTTGAGATGAAGTAGCTCCATTATTCAATATTAGAAGACAAATGCAAAAGGAATTATTTCTTATGGTATCTGCAAAAACAAAAAAATTGAAGAAAAAAAATAAAGCTCAGTTTTATATCATGGTCACAACATGGCAAATTAAGAATATTTGCAGTGTAAAAGCAGGCTATAAAGGGTACTCTAGTATCTAAAATCTTGGTTAGTATTACAAAATGTTTAAATTGTTATATAATGTACGTAACTTACATACTTTACTTGTCACTTTAGTAGATGAAAGAATTTTTATGTATTGACTTATCTCTTTACCTTTTTAATGTCAATTGAGCTTAGAAAATGTAAACCTAAAGTAAAGTCGGGACACCTTTCAGGATACTTCAAAAATTTCTGCTAGACAACCGGAAAATCTGGACTTCTGGAAGAGACTTCTCAAAAGAATATGATGTGTAAATATATTTTACCATGAGAAAATGTGCACAGTGTTTAACTCACCCTTTGTTCTGGTGTCAGTACAACACTGATGAATTAGTTCTGTTTCGGTATGGTGAGTAAATGTTTCCCCCCTTCTCCTCATGCTGACTCTGGGGTGGATGTGGGCCCCTCCCTGGGACGGTCGGACCCCCAGTAATCTGGGTTGCCGTCTGTTCCTCTGTGCACCCCCCTCCTGTGGTGTCCCTCTCCCCCACCCATCCCCCCCTCGGGGGGGGGGGGGTGTTTGTGGGTGTGTGGGGTGGCTGGCTGTTCATGCAGGCCGCTAAGGGGGCGGGGGTGGGGGGGTCCCGACGGCTGTTGTGCGGGGGGGGCTTCCTCCCTGGCTCCCCAGGGCCTACCTGCCGATCGATCGTCTGTTAGTGTGGTGTGGGCCTCCGGGGACCCCCCTTCCCGCCGCAGCGTGCGGGGCTGCCATTTTCTTGTAGCCTCTTCGTGTAGTTCATGGCGGCGGCCATCTTGGTACACCCAGCTCGTTTTTTCTTCAGAGGTCCTCTACACTACTGGTGCATCGGGTGGTGAGCCTTTTGGGGGTCTCTCTCTCTGCGGGGGTCTCTAGGCACGCTGCCTGGCCACTGGGGGGCGCTGTAGCGCTGGGAGACATTTTCAAAAAATATATTTTTTTTTCGTTTTGAAATTTTTTTTGCTGACGGGTTCCCGTGGTGTACCATGGACCCTGCTGCACTTGTGTCCCCACCTGATCCCCTCGAGGTGGCCGCAGGGCCCTCCGGTCCATAGCTCACCATTGATGCACTTTCGGCAGTCCTGGAGTCATTTGTGTCCCGGGTGGAGGTGGCCTGTTAGGGGCGGGGGGCTAAAAAGCGACCCCCGCCTACCCCTGTCTCGTCTGATGCCTCAGATTCTTGGCCGTCCCTTCGGACCTGCATGAGGGTTCTGGGACTGATGGTGGCGGCTTTCGAGGCAGTACCTTTTGCTCAGTTTCATACGAGGGCTCTCCAAAAGGAGATTCTTCTCAAATGGAACCGGAATCCCAATTCCCTGGACAATCGGATCCGGCTGAGCGAGCGGACCAGGGAGTCCCTGGTTTGGTGACTTCGTTTTCCGATGCTCAGTCAGGGGAAGTCCTTTCTTCCGATCTATTGGACGATTGTCACCACGGATGCCAGTCTATCCGGGTGGGGAGGGGTTCTCGGCAGGCTTTCTGCTCAGGGGCTCTGGTCCCTGGAAGAATCCAGGTTGCCGATAAATGTGTTGGAACTGAGAGCGATCAGGCTTTGCCTATTTCACTGGACCGAGCGTCTTCGGGGCTGCCCGGTTCGGATTCAGTCGGACAATGCCACGGCGGTGGCTTATATCTATCACCAGGCGGGCACCAAGAGTGTTCTGGTGGCCGTGGAAGTGGCCAGCATCCTTCGTTGGGCGGAACATTTTTTTCCGGCTCTCTCCGCGGTTCAAATTCCGGGCGCGGAAAATTGGCAGGCGGATTTTCTCAGCCGTCAGACCTTGGATCAAGGGGAATGGTCTCTTCATCCAGAGGTGTTTCACCAGTTGTGCCTTCGTTGGGGCACCCTGGATGTGGATCTGTTGGCATCTCGGCTCAACAGGAAAGTGCAGAGGTTTGTAGCCCACTCCCGCGATCCTCTGGCGAACGCCACAGACGCGCTGTATGCCTTTCCTCCTCTCAAGTTGCTGCCGAAACTTCTTCGCAGGATAGAGGCGGAAGGAATTCCAGTCATTCTTGTGGCTCCGGACTGGCCTCGTCGGGCCTGGTACGCCAACTTGGTCAGGCTGGTCATGGACGCTCCTTGGCGACTTCCTCTCAGGGAGGATCTCCTGTCTCAGGGGTCGATCGTCCATCCTGCTTTACGGTCGCTGGCTTTGACGGCTTGGCTGTTGAGAGCCAAGTGCTGAAGGAAAGGGGTTTCTCTGCTTCAGTTATTCCTACTCTACTTAAGGCGAGGAAAGCGACTTCTAGAAAGATCTATCATCACACATGGAAGTCTTATATCGCGTGGTGTGAGTCCCTCGGGGTTCCTCCACGCTCTTACTCGGTGGCTCGGATCTTGGCCTTCCTGAAACGGGGGGTTGAGCAGAAGCTGGCCTTGAGCACTATCAAGGGACAGGTTTCAGCCTTGGCAATTTTCTTCCAGAGGCCACTGGCCACTCATTCCCTGGTGCGGAATTTCATCCAGAGGGGGACGGCACCTGGTTCCTCCGGTGCGCTCGCCCTTGCCGCCCTGGGACCTTCATTTGGTGTTGTCGGTTCTCCAAAAACCTCCCTTTGAAAATATTAGGGAGATTCCCCTGCTTGCCTTATCCCAGAAGGTGGCCTTTTTGGTGGCTATCACTTCTGCGCACAGGGTGTCGGAACTGGCTGCGTTGTCCTGTCGTTCCCCCTATCTGGTGGTTCATAGGGATAAGGTGGTTCTTCGTCCGAATCCATCCTTCCTTCCTAAGGTGGTTTCCGGTTTTCACTTGAATGAGGATATTGTGTTGCCTTCCCTGTGTCCTAAGCCCAGTCATCCTCGGGAGTTTGCGTTGCACTCCTTGGATGTGGTTCGGGCAATCAGGGTGTACTTGGCTACTACTGACTCCTTCCGTAAGTCTGATTCGCTTTTTGTGATCACGGATGGCCCTAGAAAAGGGTTGCCTGCATCGGCCGCGACTATCTCCAGATGGATCAGGCAGAAGGTGGTGCAGGCTTATTCTATTAAGGATCAGGTTCCTCCGTTCCCTGTTAAGGCGCACTCTACTCGGACTCTTAGTGCTTCCTGGGCTTTCCGCCATCAGGCGTCGGTGCTTCAGGTTTGCAAGGCGGCTACCTGGTCATCTGTTCATACCTTTACTAAATTTTATAAGGTTGATGTGCTGGCATCGGTGGATGCCTCCTTTGGCCGCAAGGTTTTGCTGGCTGCTGTTTGAGGGGACCTTTGGTCTACCTCGGGGGTTCTGTTTTTTCAGGTGGGCCTCATCTTCTTGTTTCGATGAGTCCTCTGTTCTTCTGGTTGGCTCTGATTGGCCTTCTGGATTGGGTTTTTTCTGTTATCCCACCCCTCATTTATGGCACTGCTTTGGGACGTCCCTATTGATATCAAGATATGGAATCTGCGTCTGTCAATGAGCGACAGAGAAAACTGGATTTTTGACTTACCGTAAAATCCTTTTCTCTTAAGCTCATTGACAGACGCAGTACCCGCCCCTCTATTTTGAGTTGGGTTGGTATGATTTCTCTGACACTGCTTTGTTACATAACTGACATCCTATAGCAGGGAGAGAGAGGGTATACCCCCTGGGACTGCCCATAGGTGTAGCCAGAACTTTTTTTCTGCCTAGTGTCCTACTCCTGTAGGGGGCAGTATAACCCTATGGATATCAAGATATGGAATCTGCGTCTGTCAATGAGCTTAAGAGAAAAGGATTATACGGTAAGTCAAAAATCCAGTTTTTTTCCCACAAATACAGCTTTCTTTTGGTGGTGATCATCTCTGCAGTTTTTAGATTTTGCGCTATAACAAAAAAAGAGCGACAATTTTGAAAAAAAAAAAAAACGCCATATTTTTTACTTTCTGCTATAAAACATTCCCAATAAAACATTTTTAAAAATGTAATTTTTTTGTCAGTTTAGGCCAATTTGTATTCTGCTACATATTTTTGATAAAAATAATCAAAAAGTGTATTTTAATTGGTTTGCGCAAAATTTATAGCGTTTACAAACTACGGGATAGATTTTTGGACTTTTTATTTATTTTTATTAGTAATGGCGGCAATCAGCGTTTTTTAGCGGGACTGCGACATTGCGGCGGACAGATCGGTCCCCTAACTGACATTTTTGGCACTTTTTGGGGACCAGTGAAATTAATACAGTAATCAGTGCTAAATAATATGCACTGTTACTGTATAAATGACACTGGCAGGGAAGGGGTTAATACTGGGGGTGATCAAAGGGGTTAAATGTATGCCTAAAGTGCTTGCTCACTGTGTGTGGGGGATGGTTCTGTGACAGGCACAGAGAGATTGCGGTTTCAGCTTAGCTGAAACTGCTGATCTCTCCCTGCCTGTCTGACAGAAGATCCGCCTGCTTTGTTTACATAAGCAGGCAGTCTTCGGTCAGTATCCCTGACAATCGCGGGAGGGCAGCAGGAATCGCCGCCGCTCCTCCCGCAGCCCGCCTCCCACTGTGTCTAAACCTCGTGCATGAAATCACGTTGTACTACTTGATTTTGCGCAGCCAATCCGCCCTGCCACAGTAATACTACGGTGGGCGGTCGGCAAAAGGTTAAAAGTTACGTTGTTTACAAAGACCAACCAAACATTAATGCCACTAATTTGCAAATTGCGGTTTTCATTTGTAACCCAATCAGGGGATCTGTCATTTAGTGGTGGTAACACTACCACTACAAAATGACAGATCCATGTTGGCTTGTATTTGGAAACAAATGGGTTGGGGATCCTGGGTGATGTCATTGACGAGATCTAGTCATAGCCATATTTGGCTAGTGATGTCACCCATGATCCTACTGGCTTGTTGACAGTCAGAAGCAAGTGTTGATCTGTCAACATCATCTGGCCACACGCAACATGCCTGACGTGGATCTACATGGCTGGATGATGTGATGGATGTTGGTTTACCATTGTAGGGCATTCAATATTTTTATTTACTTTTCAATATGTCTTTTTTTTACAGTGCGGTTGCTTTTATCTACTTTTCTGTCTTTTTGTGTAAATGAGTAACAAGGATACTCATTCACATGGGGAAAGGAAGGATAGCTGGGGGCCTTTAATTCTAAAGGAGGCTTTAAAGCGGAGTTCCGGGCACAAAATCAATATTTTTTTTTTTGTGCCCGTCCGCTAGTTCGACATCACCTGAAAAGGAATTGGATAGTTAGGTTTTTTTTTTTTTGTTTACTCACCTTGTAATTGAAGATCATAAATACTCACCTCAGTGTACTTCCTCCCTCAGCGCCGCGGCTCCGCCGTCACTTCCTGTCTCGCGATGATTCCTGGGAGCTGAACGTCATCGCTCCCAGGAATCAATGCGATGGCACCGTCCCCGCTCGTCACTTCCGGGCGACGCCGCATTCCCCTGCTAAACAGCTTCTGGGCATGCCCAGAAGCTGTGGAGGAAGGCGGCGCCGCACCGGGAGTGACGAGAGGGGCCGATGCAGGCGCATTCTGGGAGAAGAAGACGCCGAAGAGGACCGCGCCGGCTTCAGCTGCCCACAAGAGAGATGGAAACGCTGTGGAAGAAATTTTATAAGTAAGTTTTTCTAAAAGGTAAAGTGCGAACCGGGACAGATCAGAGGCTAGCCATTGTGGAATGTACTAGCCCTGACTGTCCCGGGGGTATGTTTGTTGAAAAATCATTTCTGTGCCCGGAACTCCGCTTTAAGATACTTGGAAGTCCTCCCCACAGACCATCACTTCCCTTTTAGGATACAGGGTGTCGGGATGGGGTCCTTGTCCTCTCAACATGGGGACAAGAGGCCTTGCATTTGGGAAGGCTTGACTCCCTCCCACCTTTAAAGTACTCTACCAATGTTGAGGGCATGTGGCCCTGTATGGTTCTGGTCAGACAGACTGCATGTCTGTACGAGAAACTTTTGTGCATTTTTAGGGGCCAGCAGGGATCCTGGGTGACGTCATCATCTATATTTGACAGGCTTTGCTGTTTGAGCAAGGCAGAACATTGTGCTAAATATTACCAAACCTATTTCTTGAGTCTAGACTTCGCTGAGTTGAAAGGGTGTTCAGTATCACTATTTGGAACTATTCTACAATGTCATCATTTATAAAGGATATATATATTCTTTTGTTAGCAGTAATTTACATGCCATTATATAAGTACAGTTGTAAGCAAAACCATAGCCAGCCTACGCAATGTGCAACTTGTGTGTGTTGCCCAGGGTGCAATCTTAAGAAGGTGTACACAAAATTAGGATTTTTGAATTATTTATTAAAATGGATTAATATATAATGTATGCATATTCCAATCTGGTTTCTTCAGTTTTTTTGCAGGGGCATCTGTTCTCTCAACTTTTACCTCCCCAAACAGTGCTTAGGAGCTAGATACTGTTTTGCAGTCTGGCAAAACCTAGCCTCCTCCTTCATGGTAAATCAATACATCTCTACAATATATGCACATTTCCACTTGTTTTATCCCAACTTACAGAAAAATACCTGTTTACACCTGCCCATTGTATTTTGCTAAATTAACTCAACCATTCCTGCTCACAGGTCTCTACAACATAAAGGATAATTATTCTGTAGTCCAGCATAGGAATTAGAAGGGCTATTTGAGATAGCTCTTTGAATTGCACAGGACAGCTCTAAATTTAAGATTTCTTTGCACTTGTCAAGCAGATATTACAAAATTAATCCAATGGTATATTTAACAGACCAAAAGGGAGCAAAACGGTAAATTATTTTTTTAGAATTTACATAAACTTTAAAGGATTACCAGTCATGAGAGAAATATAAAGGCAGTCTGATCTTTTCTGAAAATGCCAATTTCTTGGCGATCATGCTGACCTTCTAGTTTTAATGGTGTATAAATCAGTGAACTAGAACAAGTATGCAAATCAGCAGTTCTGACCTCACTTATTGCATGTTTGTTCTGTAGGACCGCCTTGTTATTCACAAAGTAATGAAGCCAGACAGAAAGGAAACTAGCATCTTCATAATGAAGTAAGCCGTTGCAGCCCCAATATTTCACTTGTGACCGTTTTTCTTTTTTTAACAAACTTCTGGGAATTTAAGGCAGACCTTTAAAAAAAATGTTAAAATTTGTTCATTGGGTTTGTAGTTAGACTAAAAAAACACAGATATTGCTGAAGTATGCTTAGAAAATAGATGGCCTAAAGAGCTATGTTATTTTTTTTACAATGGATACATCTTATACAGTCTGCTAGAATCTAGCAGACTGTATAAGATGTATCTCAGGGCTTCCCAAACTTTTTTGGGCCGAGACCCACTTCTGAATACAGTTATTTTTCGGGAAACGCTTCCTTGTAATTGAATATTGTAAAGTGTTACAGAATTTGTTGGCGCTATATTAATGCAAATAATAGTTGTAAGTAATCAGCACCCTCATAGACAGTATAAGGTAGGCAGAGGACAGAAATCAACAACCCCAGGACAGTGACCAGCAGGCTATATGGCTGGCACTCACCCTCCTTCCTCTCCCAATGGTCCACAGTGAAGGTAAAGCCCTGTTTGCCCTCTCCAGGGCCCAGCACACCTCACCCAGAGTCTCCATGATGAGGAGCTCTATGCTGGTGTTGGTGTCCTGGCTCTTCTCCTTCAGATCCTCTACTGGGGTCACAGAAGCTGCCATGAACTTCTGACGCCGCCGGGCCACCTGGTCCTCCTATGACACCGATGCTGCAGTCTCTGCCCGCTATAGCTGAGAGAATCCCTCCACCAATCTAGCCACCACCACTGCTGCCAGCAGGACCGAGGAGCTGGCTATGCACCCCATGAACATACTGTATCCTACATAACAGCCCACATATGTACAAATACATTACAATGCCATAGAAATGGTTACTCACTAATGCAAGTATCCATCTCGTGGGAAATGCAGACCAGCCTCTGTAAACTGCATGGGCGGGGTCCTGAATCCATCGCGATTTGACTGCTCTGGCTCTCTGTAATTTGCGCGGACTCGCACAGCACAATTTAAGTGGGCCCTCTCTCAGTGAATTCCGGCTCAGCACGACCCACTCAAAGGCAGCTCGCGACCCACCAGTGGGTCCCGACCCACAGTTTGGGAACTCCTGTGCTAGATGATATAAAGCAATGTGTCATTGGAAAACAACAATTACTAATGTAGAAAGAAAAGATTAGTCACCTTCTAGTCCTGCTGGTCATAAATGATATATGAGGACATTATGGTACTAGCAGTAGTCAGGCTAGCCATATCTGGTGGCAAGTAAATGTCCTTACCCAGTTTAATTACTCCTAATCCTCATGCAACTTGTCAGACAGGTAAAAGGTTTTAACAATAATTCAGTACCCAGCCTGTTTGGCTTGGGGCATTGGCAGCTACTCAGCTTGCTCCTCTTTCTTCTGCCAGAATGTAGGCTCTGTAGAGAGAATACAGTATCTTGATGTTGAAAATGATTTTAACAATGTCAGTATGAATAAGAGGCTTTGGGCAGCTGTTAACAGAAGACTGACAAATGTATTACTTTTTAAAATAATGTTACATTAAATGAAAAACATTTTGTGGTAAGCTTGGGGAGCTTTTGCACCAAAGGAAATGTTTTTGTTTATTATATTGCATACATAGCTACTTAGAATGTACTGTATAGGTTGGGTTCATTATATTTTTTAAAAGGAAAAGTACCCTCATTGGAAGAATTACCCTCTTCTCTTGTTCTGGGAACAACTGCATAATGATGGATTTCTCATCACATTCTGTCCAGGTAACAGTGGTCACCGAGAAACAGAAATATTGAATCACTCAAGCAGGGACGTAGACAGCTATGTAATCCTAGAGGTTTTCTAACCCTTCCCAAATCTATCTAAAACTAAAAAAAGAAAAAAGTTTTGGCTTCACATACACTGAGCCACTGTAAATTAGTAGTTAGCACTTCTGCCTTGCAACACCAGGGTTCTCAGTTAGACTAGGACTCCATTTGCGTGGCGTGTGCATGTTCACCCTGTGCATGTGTGTGTTTCCCCCAAAACACTAAAGACTTGCTGGTAGGGTAACTTGCTCCTGTCTACATTGGCCCTTGTATGTGTGCATTTGTGAGATAAGGGCTTCTTTGATGGCAGGGACTGATGTCAATGAATAGTATGTAAAGTGCTGGGTAAATTGTCTGCGCTCTATAAATACCTGTATTAAAAAGGGTGCATACTACCTCCAACATAAATAAGGGTCATATACACAAGCAGCGCTGAGCAGATATTATGACTAAACATGAAAAAATTTGGAAAGAAACGGGGTCCATAGAGTTAATATAAAATATGATCATGGGAAAGTCTCTGTAAAATCCACAGCGGGAAGTGACACCAGTGCTGTAGCTGAAAAGGAATCAATCCCTTCACCTCACCATGTGAAACCTCTCCCCAGGGAATTGCACTTACCAGAAACTGGCAAATAGACAGCCCAAAAAACAAACCGGTTCCCAATCTCTAGTATATCCGGACCACCATCCTTCAGGCCCTCCGCAGAAGTCTTTGAGTGACGAAACCGGTCAGGGCGTGAGCAACGCGGTCACCTAGGCAGCAGGACGCCCGGCGGGAGACTCAGTAGTTTACGTGGACTTCCGCTTACTGGCGAGTATGACGGAGGTCCAGTAGGCTCCCTAATGTGGCTGTCACTGCCATAAGTTATGTTCTGATTCTACGCTGTTTTTACTCTGTTTTTTGTAAGTGCAATTGTGGAGGGGGGTTTGGCTCAATAAACGTGTGCATTAGCAGTACTGCTCCATGTGCTCCTTTGTTTCCTCCCATGCACTACATTTGAGTGCTTCACGTCCAGGTGAGCAGCCGTATACTGTACATCAGAGAGTGTACATCTTAAGGATGGTGGTCCGGATATACTAGAGATTGGGAACCTGTTTGTTTTTTGGGCTGTCTATTTGCCAGTTTCTGGTAAGTGCAACTCCCTGGGGAGAGGTTTCACATGGTGAGGTGAAGGGTTTGATTCCTTTTTGGCTCCAGCACTGGTGTCACTTCCCGCTGTGGATTTTACAGAGACTTTCCCATTATCATATTTTATATGAACTCTATGGACCCTGTTTCTTTTCACATTTTTTCATGTTTAGTCATGATATCTGCTCAGCACTGCTTGTGTATATGACCCTTATTTATGTTGGAGGTAGTATGCACCCTTTTTAATACATGTTTACAGTTTAGGCAGCAGCTTTGTTTTGTATGATTTTTTGTTATTGATTTTTGCACAGTAAGAGTGCTAGAGCGATGGGTGATTGGGGGAGGTGTATTATCGCTTATCTCAGTCCTTTTATATTATATAAATACCTGTAGTAATAATAATAGCTACATGTATTTTTATATTTTATGCCACTTGTACTTGGCTATAGAGCAGCCACTCTCAACTAGGGTCCCTCCAGAAGTGAGGTTGCTAGGGGTTACTTGAGCTGTGGCTAATTGAGCTCCCATTTTATTGTGCTCCCATAGTTCCAGAACCAACACCACCATGGCATGACACCAATGATCTTTTTACCTAACTCTAAGGGTGATATTGGACCACCACGGTAGGGGGCATACTTTCCACTGACCCCCAATGAATTGGTTTTATCTGGGGTTCCCCGGGACCTGAAATTTATTTAAAGGGTTCATCTGGGGTAAAAAGTTTAAGAAAGGCTGCTGTAGAGTAACGCTTAGAACATTTGTATCTGGTCACCACATTGGCAGATTCAAATTGAATAAAAAAATAATCAACATGACATTGTGCACAAATTTATATTTATATTATTTCTTTCAAACAAATAGAGCTTTCTATTGGTGGTATTTGACCACCACTGGGTTTTTTGGTTATGTAAAATAAAACACACAACTAACTAAAATTAAAAAAAAAACAAAAAAAAAAAACAATACTTTCTCTTTCTCACAGCGCTCCATAAATAACTACTGGGTTATATTGCCTCCTCTAGGAGTAGGACTAGGGAGAACAAAAACACCTGGCTACGCCCATGGGCTGTCCTCAGCTTGGCATATAACCCCCCTCTCTGCTCTAGGTAATCAGTTTTAATGTGTCTAGTCAGGAGTAAGGACCTAGGCTTCCGGCTGGGATCTCTGGTCCTACCAATTTTTTTTCTCCTTCCTTACATCTTTGTTTTTTCTAGATAGATAATCTAGATCCAGTGGTCCCCCCCCCCCCCCAGCCCAGCCAGCAAGCGCGTGCAGACCGCAGCTAGGCGCTAGGTCGGCCGCGACATAGCCTTACGGACAGAGGCTGGCCCGCGAGTCAAGCGTCTTGCAGGGTCTCATAGGACTTTGATCTTCCCTTCAAGGCAATGGCCTGTTTGGGGCTACCCTGGATGACATAATTAAGGGTATCACGGGAAGGGGGGGGGGGTCGAGTGTCTTCCTGCCATAGTCTAGGAAAGGGAAGGAGCCTTGTCGCAGACGGGGGTCCTCCTTCTCAGCACATAGAAAATTATTTTGTGCTTCTGGGATAGAGAATAAGGGAAATAGATCTTTCAAACCTTTCCCGGGAGGCTCCAAGCATCCTGGGTCTGGTAAGCCTAGAGCTAGCTTCTCCGGACCTGCAGACAAGACCCCTTCAGCATTAAGGTCTGCCCTTTCCCATTATTGGGGTGGGGGGACATCTTCGCTGGTTTCCGGCCTCATGGACCTCCTTTATGAGCATCAAGGGGATCCACAAAATTATTCTTTTGGGGGTACCCAGAAAGGGGGACAAGGGGTCCAGTGAAAGTATGTACCTAGGTCTGATTCTAATTCTGACCAGGGTGGTCCTTCCTCTGGACAAACTTCAGGAACCACAGGCCGTGATTCATCGGCTGCTGTCACACAGATTTTGCATACAGGTTCTGCGTCTGATGGTATCCACCTTACATGCAGCTCCTTTAGCGGGTTCAGCTCCATAGGAGAATACCTGAGGTTTTGTGGTGAGATCACGGGATTCTCTGGCAGACGCCGCAGGCGTCCAAGGGCCACGGTAAGGCCAGGATCATCCTCTACTCAGGCTTCTTCCACAATTCCTGTGAGGAATCAAGAGCGAGGATCTTCCAATCAGTCTGTCAGCCATAAACTTCCCTTGGGGGCCTCCTCTCAGAGAAGACCAGTTGTCCAAAGGGCTGAGCTACCATACTGCTTTACAGTCGCTGATTTTAATGGCTTAGCTATTGAAAGCCAGGTACTGAGGGATATAGGTCTGTCTGGATCAGTGATCCCTACTATGGTGAAGGCGAGGAAGTCGTCTTCCAGCAAGATATACAATCGTACGTGGAAAGCATACATTTCTTGGTGTGAGTCAATTGGCGCTCATCCTCGATCCTTTTCTGTGGCTCGGATCTTAACTTTTCTTCAACAGGGCGTTGATCAGAAGTTGGCCTTGAGTACCATCAAGGGCCAGGTGTCTGCCCTGGAAATCTACTTTCAGTGACCCCCTAGCCACGCACTCTTTAGTTTGTACCTTCATTCAGGGGGTTCGACGTGGCTCAACCCGTGCAGTCTCTTTTTTGCCCCCATGAGATTTTAATTTAGTACTTTCGGTTCTCCAGAAACCTTCATTTGAGAATATTTGGGAGATTCCCTTGCCTACGTTACCCTGAAGGGGACATTCTTGGTGGCTATTGCCTCGGCCCGCAGGGTATCGAAATTGGCGGCATTATCCTGTTGCAGTCCCTATTTAGTGGTCCATAGGGATAAAGTGGTTCTTCGTCCCTGTCCATCATTCCTGCCCATAGTTGTCTTTGACTTCTGTTTGAATGAGGACATTGTGTTGTGTTGCCTTCCTCGTGTCCCAAGCAGGCTCATTCCAAGGAATTTGCTTTGCATACATTGGATGTGGTTTGTGCGATTTGGGTGTATCTGGTAGCTAGAGTCCTTTCGGAGATCGGACTCGCTTTTTGTGGTTACGGACGGACCAAGAAAAGGGCTGGCCGCTTCTTCGGCTACAATCTCCAGATGGATCAGACAGACGGTGACTCAAGCCTATTCCATTTAAGGTCAGGTTCCACCTTTCCCTGTCACAGTGCTTTTTACTCGGGCGCTGAGTGCTTCTTGGGCCTTCCGTCATCAGTCATCGATATCGCAAGTTTGCAAGGCGGCCACTTGGTCGTCGGTGCATACCTTCACAAAATTCTATAAGGTAGATACTTTGGCATCTGCGGATGCTTCTTTTGGCGGCAAAGTTTTGCAGGCTGCTGTTTTATAGGGCCTGTTCCTCTCGAGGGGTGTGTTTCTTTAAACTTATTTTTCAGTGACCCGGTTAAGGCTCCTGTGTCCTGGTTAAGGGCTATTATGTTTAGCCTTTGGTTATATTCCCCACCCCTTATTTTCCTTTCTGCGCACTGCTTTTGGATGTCCCAGTAGTTATGATTTTATGGAGCGAGGTGTCCGTCAATGAACGAAAGAGAAAATGGGATTTTTGTACTTACCATAAAATGCATTTCTCTGAGTTCATCGACGGACACAGCACCCACCCTTCTATGGAGTTCTGATACTTCTAATACTGCTTGCTACTGAACTGATTACCTAGAGCAGAGGGGGGTTAAGAGCTGAAGCCATCTTAGATTACTGGTTTAGTTTTGGTCTCAGTGAGTTGGCATCCTGTGTGTGATCGATTTTTCTGTAGCATATTGTAGCCTGACCAGCTGTTTTATACAATCTGCACCAGTTTATTACATATCATGTTGGCTGATAGTGCATTAGAGTTGTTCTTTTTTTTTTTTTTTTTTGTCTACAAACAACAAGGTATGTAGAACAAACCAATACAATACATTATTTAATTTGTAAATGTAGACTAATTTATTAAAAAAATATTTCTATGAAAGTCCATAACTGAATGATGTATTCAGTAATACTTTTTACAGTTCTCCGTAACCCTCAAAAACTTCTCATTTCAAGCAACATACAGGTACAAAACAATTCAGGACTCAAGGTCCTCATGCAATTCTATATTCTGCTGATGCCACCTAAGATTAAAACTGAACTCGGGCCACAAAATCTTTTTTTAAATTATATCCTTTAATAGCCATAAAGTGTATACAGAAAGTCAACTTAGGGTGCATAAAACATCTGTGCAGTCCCAGATATTACCAAAAGTATTATAAAAGTAGCAGTGGCATCACCACTGTGCTGCACATAACTTTTTGCAGAGAACATAGCTGTTGGAGGGACTCAGAATGTCCCACCCACTACAGGATTTCTGTAGAAAATTACCGGACCAGTCACCCTGTGCAAGGAATGAGAGCGCCATTGACTGGCTTTATTATACAAAGCTCCTGCACCGAGACAAAGTTTCACACAGGATTTACTGCACAGATCTGGAAGAAATATGGAATGCACACTAAAATCCAAGTAACAATACAAAAATATTTAGGCATTATTTGCTTTTGCGAGAGTTCAGGCTTAAATAGCAAAGGTAACACTGTAATTTTACTTAAAAATCAAAGCTACAACCTCTAGCTAACTGCATTTAAATTGGTAGTAAACCGCTGTAGTTTTATTTTTATTTTTTTTTACAACCTGCAAGACAATATCATAATGTGCTAGTATGCACGTATATTACTTTGAGTAGACTTAAATTATTCCACAATCAGATGTCTGTGAGTTGTTTTGATTGTGAGTGCATCAAAATAGACATGTAGCTGAACTTGCATAAGAAAAGGAATAGAAGCATTTCAGTTTGGCATCTGTATCTCAGTGAATTCGTTGGGCAATTCTGCATGGCCTCCAATAGGATGGTAAGTCAATATCATTCCAACTGTCCTGCTGGCAAGTGTACATTTGTTTTAAAAATGCATGTATTCTTTCACTCTTTATTAATAAACTATTTTGTTGTGAACTTCTAATAAAAATACTGATCCATTATGACAAACAAATGCTTTTTTTTGTACAACGTTTTGTGTACTTATGTTGAACAGATCATTTGGTTAAACATTCAAGTTGGAAATTCCTAATGCAGAGATATAAAATGATCTTGATACTAAATGGAAGCAAGAACAGGCATGTGCTCCATTAAAACTGGCAACTTTGTAAAGTAGTTACACCTAACATGAGACTGTAAGGGGAATTTCCAATCTTGATTATATTCATCACTTTATCTTTGAGCTTGTGCCCATTCTGCTGCTACATGAGGGATTACAAGATTCCAACGCTTGTTCCTCAGGCACTTCTGTATCAATTTCTTTATGTACTTCTCCCAGTTATGTAGATCTTAGTGAACTCTCCATGCAAATGTGTACTTTTTAAATCCACTTTATGCTACATATTTGTAATTTAGATAAATGTCTGGAGCAGTGACTTTGGTCACTGATTTTTGGACCAGTTGTTTTTCACAGATGGTGTAGGTTGGCAAACTCTGCAAGTTGAGTTAAATTTGTTGCGGCCACAAAGCATCATGGCTGCGGCATGTATTCCATCCCGTCGAGCTACGGTGTTAGGATTTAGGTTTTTACAGCCCTGTTGCTTGTGTGAAGTGGCCTTATGGGAAACAGTGGTTCTTTCTTGTTCTTTTAGGGTCACAGGATTCAAAGACTGTTGCTTGGGTTATTTTGCTTCCTACAGAAGGATTTGGACAATGGCAAAAAAATTACCATCCTGGTATAACCCCTACCACTCCCAACATGCCTCAGTTTTTTGCTAGTGTCCTAGAAGGATGGACATCTTTTCTCTACTAAGAAAAAAATACTTGTTTTTACTAGCCATTTTTTTCTTTTTATAAAGATATTTTTTCTTCAATCAAGACTTCATCTACATGCTGCTTAACCACTTCAATAAAGGGAACTTTCACCCCCCTTCCTGCCCAGGCCAATTTTCAGCTTTTAGCGCTGTTGCAATTTGAATGACAATTGCGTGGTCATGCAACACTGTACCTAAACCAAATTTGTAATTTTTTTCCCACAAATAGAGCTTTCTTTTGGTGGTATTTGATCACTGCAAAGTTTTTTCTTTTTTGCTAAACAAATAAAAAAAGACCGAAAAGTTTGAAAAAAAAAAAAAGTTTTTTGTTATAAAATTTTGTAAAAAATATATTTTTTGTGCACTGATGAGCACTGATAAGGCTGCACTGACATGCACTGATGAGGAGGCACTGATGGGGGTGGCACTTATGATGAGGCACTAATAGACAGCACTGATGGGCACTGATATGCAGCACTGATCGGCACTGATAGGTAGTACTAATATTCAGCATTGGTGGGCACTGATAGGCGGCACTGATGGGCACTGATAGGTGGCACTAATGGGCATAGGTGGGCAGCACTGATAGATGGCAATGATGGACACTGGTGGGCGGCACTGATAGATGGCAATGGTGGGCAGCACTGATGGGGAGGGCACTGGCAGGCTCTCTGAACACTGATGGGCATCCCTGGTGGCCATGGGTGGCATCCCTGATGGCCAAGGGTGGGCAATCCCTGGCAGCTCTAGTAGCACCCCCCAAGGGTCTGCACTGGTAATCCATGCTCAGATTACCAGCACAGACCCCCCCTGTTAGGAGAGCCGCAGAGGCGCGAGCTGAGGAAAGCTGATCAACGGCACTATTTACTATGTGACCAGCTGTGATTGGACACGGCTGGTCACATGGTAAAGAGCCTACGTCATTAGGCTCTTTACTGGGATCGGAGATTCGGTGTGTCAGGGTGACACAACGCACCACCGATCGCCGTTCTGTGCGCCCCCTGCGGTCTATCCTGCTGGATGTCATATGACGGCCAGTCAGGATAGTGCAGCCACCTTCCCGCCGTCATTCTACTATAGGGCAGGCGGGAAGTGGTAAACCAGTCTCATTCTACATCCTGATATTCTCAGCAGTAACTTTGGAGGCTGTACTCAGACTCCACTGGACTAGGTCATCATGGGGCCTGCCTGGAAATGGAACCTTTTGGGTAGTGGGCTCTGAATAGTGGCCTCTATTTACTGTGTTCATTAGCCACAGAGCTCCTTCTCTGTCCAGAGCCACAGCACATTCTCTGGTGTGAAGCAATCTGAGAAGATCGATTTTAGGAGTGGGCCATGTGAGTCAAGCAGCAGGAGCTACTTCATTTATGAGAATTGTTTGTGTCAGTTACCTTGGTGGAGGCCGAAGTGCTGAGAGGGCTTCCCTTGCAGCTCGGTGCGGATCACCCCTGGTGGTGAAACAGGAGATGACACGTCCCAAGGAGCACTGGATGCGGATGGATCCCAGATGGATGGATGGATGGTGATTCAGGACCGCTTCCAGGAGATCTATAGATGCTCAGAGAAAAGAGACAAAGGTTAATGCCAGGCCGAGGGTCATACACAGATAATCAGTCCGAGGAGATGAAGGTACAGAGGGCCGCACAAGAGAGAGAGAGTCCATGGGATCCAAGCCAAGGTCGGCACACAGGAGATCCAGCAGAGGTGTCTTTTAGAGTAAGGGGTGGTCAGGCAAGCCGAGGTCAAACGAAGGAGAGATGCAGGTAAGTCAAAGGAGCTAGCCGGGATAAACAGGAACAACAGGCAATCGAACAGGTCACGGGTACAGGAGCTGATGATAAACCAGCACTGAAGCACAGCCAGAGAGTGTCTTATATAGGGCCAGGGCTGGGGAGATGGGCGTAGTGACACACCTGCTCTGCATCCAGCATTCTATTGTTGCTGAATGCTGATTCCTTTCCTGACAGTGCCCCCCCCCCGAGGGGCAGCCTCTGGATGCCCTCTGACCATGTTTTTCCGGAAATTTGCTATGAAATTCTCTCAGAAGCTTAGGAGCATGGATATTACCCAATGGTTCCCAGGAATTGTCCTCCGGGGGGTATCCTTTCCATTTAATTAAGTATTGAGTGCGATTGCCTCTCCGTCGGCAATCTAAGATAGTCTCAATCTCAAATTCAGGCTCCCCTTCCACTGCAACTGGAGGAGGTGGTACCTCTTCTCTCCCCGGGTATGGGCTCGGTATTGCGGGCTTCAGTAGTGAGGCATGAAACACCGGGTGAATTTTGAAAGAACCGGGCAAGACTAATTCAAAGGCCACAGGGTTCACCACTCTCTTGACCTCGAAAGGACCAATGAATCTTGGCCCCAACTTCTTGGATGGGCAAGAAAGTTTTAAATTAGTTGACGAGAGCCAGACCTTATCTCCCACCTTGTGTGCAGGGTTCACCTTCCGTTTGAGGTCAAAGAATTTCTTATAATCCTGTTGGGCTTTCTGAATATTGTCCTGTAGTAACTGAAAATTAGCTTTAATGGCAGCCAGACGATCCAGGACTGCCGGAACCATGATTTCCTGGTCCAAGTTGGGCAAGAAAGAAGGATGGAAGCCATAATTAGCCCAAAACGGGGTTTGGTTGGTTGCGGAGTGTACAGAATTATTGTAAGCGAATTCTGCGCATGGGAGCAGGGAGACCCAGTTGTCCTGAGAGCTGGTGCAAAAGCATCGGAGGTACTGTTCTAGAGTTTGATTTGTTCTTTCCGTCTGCCCGTTGCTTTGTGGATGGTAGGCAGAGGACAGGGACACTCCAACCGCCAAGGCCTTGCAGAGCTCCTTCCAAAATCTAGAGGTAAATTGAACGCCTCGGTCTGATACTATATTATTCGGAAGTCCATGTAACCTGACCACCTCTTTGATGAATGCGTTGGCTGTTTCCAAGGCAGAAGGAGTGCCCACCATGGGCAGGAAATGAGCCATTTTTGAAAGTCGATCTACGACTACTAGGATGGTGGTAAACCCTTCTGAGGGCGGTAGTTCAACTATAAAGTCCATAGATAAACCTTTCCAGGGCTGCTCTGGAATCGGTAATGGCCTCAACAGGCCCCATGACTTGACTTTTGCCCCTTTGCTCCGTTGGCACGTAATGCAGGAATTCACATACATTCTGCAGTCCTGGTGCAGTTGAGGCCACCAAAAGCGGCGTTGAATAAGTTCGTAGGTTTTTCTCACCCCAAAATGTCCGGCAAGTTTGTGGTCATGAAAGGTTTTGAGGACCATCAATCTCACTTGTGCGGGAACAAAAATTTTTTCCTGGTACCAGAGGAGTCCATCCCGTTTCTTTAGAGACTCTGCTTCAAGTCCTGTACATTGGGTAGAGGCTTGTTGAATTGAGGTTTGTAGGTCAGCGTGGATCAGGAAAAAGTTTTGAGCTGACAAGATGGTATTGGGCTCCGTTGTGCTGGGAGAGTCTGGAAACATCCGGGACAGGGCATCCGCTTTTCCATTCTTCGACCCTGGCCTGTAGGTGATATGGAAATTGAAGCGTGAGAAAAATAAAGCCCACCGGGCTTGCCGAGGTCTTAGGCGTCTAGCGGCCCTGAGATATTCTAGATTTTTGTGATCCGTGAATATCATAATAGGGTGCATTGCACCTTCCAGCAGGTACCTCCATTCTTCTAAGGCACATTTAATGGCCAGGAGTTCCCGGTCCCCCACATCGTAATTCCTCTCTGGGGGTGACATTTTCCGAGAGAAGAACGCTACCGGATGTAGTAAGGCCTTTGGGCCTTGTCGCTGGGACAGGATAGCCCCTGTGGCTACTTCCGAGGCATCCACTTCGAGGATGTAAGGTAAAGCTGGGTCCGGATGTTGGAGAATAGGTGCGGTCACGAACAGGTTCTTTAACTCATCGAAGGCTGACTGAGCCTCCGGTGACCAGCGGAAGCGGATCTGCTGGCGCGTAAGTTGGGTGATGGGTGTAATAATTGTTGAAAACCCCTTCACAAACCTTCTGTAAAAGTTAGCGAAACCCACAAATCGCTGAACTCCTTTTTTGTCTGTGGGGGCTGGCCACTCCAGAATTGCTTTCACCTTCTGCGGATCCATAGATACACCCCCTGTTGAGATAATGAGCCCTAGGAACTGGATGGACTCTCTCTCAAATTCACACTTCTCCAGTTTCACATAGAGCCCATGTTTCCTCAGGGTGGCTAGTACTTTCTTAACGTGGATCCGGTGGAGTTCCAGAGTGGAAGAAAAGACCAGGATGTCATCTAGGTACACAATTAGGAAGTTGTCCAGAAACTCTCGAAAAATGTCATTCACCAAATGTTGAAAAGTGGCCGGGGCGTTACACAGCCCGAAGGGCATGACCATATATTCGAAGTGGCCAAACCGGGTCCTGAATGCTGTTTTCCACTCGTCCCCCTCTCGGATGCGGATAAGGTTGTATGCCCCTCGGAGGTCTAATTTAGTAAAGACCCGGGCAGTCCGAAAGCGCTGAAACAACTCTGGAATCAAAGGGAGAGGATAGCGGTTCTTGATGGTCACCTTGTTGAGCTCCCGGTAATCAACGCAGGGTCTTAATGTGCCATCTTTCTTCTCAACAAAGAAGATTCCAGCACCCGCTGGAGAGGATGAGGGCCTGATGAACCCCTTTTCCAAGTTTTCATTGACATAGGTTCGAAGAGT
This sequence comes from Pelophylax lessonae, assembly GCF_965119305.1. Taxonomy (NCBI): domain Eukaryota; kingdom Metazoa; phylum Chordata; class Amphibia; order Anura; family Ranidae; genus Pelophylax; species Pelophylax lessonae. The sequence goes on along the minus strand of NC_138770.1, from coordinate 435,628,940 downwards.
TTCCAATTCCTTCTCAGACAGGGGAAATATTCTTCCGAAAGGGATCTCTGCCCCTGGGAGAAGTTCAATAGGGCAGTCGTAGGGCCTGTGAGGGGGTAAAACATCAGCCTTTTTCTTGTCAAATACATCCCTAAAGTCCCGATAAGCTTCAGGAAGGTCTTCAAGGGGGTCTGGGACCGGCTGGACGGCTAGACAAGCGGCAGGGGCATTGGGTCCAGGAGGGAAGCAGTGATCCTGGCAGTATTTGGATGAGAAGGAGATCTTCTTCTTTACCCAATCAATTTGGAGATTGTGAGCCTGGAGCCAAGGTAGGCCTAGGATTACCGGGAATAAGGGAGAGGACAAGACATCGAAGCGGATGAACTCTTGATGGCCCGGGGTTGTGATAGTAAGAACCGGATAGGTCTCTTTGGTCACGGGTCCGGAGCTAGGCAAGGACCCGTCGGCCAGAAAGACTTGAAGCCGTTGCTCCTTAACTTGCAGGGGGACTCCTAGTTTCTTAGCTAGAGTGCAGTCCAGGAAACAACTACAAGCTCCGGAGTCAATAATTGCCGTCAGCTGGATCCTCTCTTCGGCTACCTGTAGGGAGACAGGAAGGGTAAGGTGAGCAGGGGACGGCTCAGAGACCTGACAGTTCAGAACAGACCGTGAATAGCACTTACTAGGCCTCACAGGACAGTTGCGGAGAAAATGGCCAGGAGCTCCACAGTATAGGCAGAGGTTCGCCTGGCGGCGACGTTGTCGCTCTTCGGGGGTTAGAGAGGAACGAATTAGCCCAATCTGCATGGGTTCACAATCTGCAGAGGCATTGACAGCTGGTCCAGGAAGAGGAGAGGCAGCAAATGGAACCTTAGGCATGACCCAAGTAGCTCGAGCCCCCTGGAGGCGTTCTGAGCGTCTTTCCCGGAGACGCCTGTCCATCTGGATGGCAAGGGAGATTAAATCTTCCAAGGATGCTGGTGTCTCTACTCGAGCAAGCTCGTCCTTTAGAGCTTCAGAGAGGCCATGTCGGTACTGATACTTCAATGCTGCCTCATTCCAGTCCGTGTCAGCTGCCCACCTACAGAAATCTACAGTGTAGTCCTCGGCCGGGCGTTTGTTCTGTTGTAGGGCATGTAAGGCAGACTCTGCGGTGACCGTGCGCTGGGGATCTTCATATAATTGGGCCATAGCCTCAAAGAAGGAGCTTACGGAATTTAGGATCGGGCTCTTCTGTTCCAGGAGGTTGTGTGCCCAAGTCTGAGGTTCGTCAGCCAATAGGGAAATTATAAACCCTACTTTAATGGATTCAGAGGAGAAGGTCCTGGGCTGGAGAGCCAGATATAACAAACAGGCATTCTTGAAGGCCCTGAACTTCCTTCGCTCCCCACGGAAGCGTTCTGGCGTGGGCACCCGTGGCTCTGGTGGCGGAGCTGAAACTGAATGGGTGGAGCTAGCTTGATCCGGTTGGGACGGAGCCGGTAGCGAGCTAGTGGCAGGCTGAGTAGGGTCCGTCGGGGAGGAGGAGCCGGCTAGGTTAAGTACCCGACCTTCCAGCTGGAAGTAACCATCTTGTAGTCTTTGTACGGCCTGGGTCAGGGCTGAAACCTGTTGGCACAGAGCCTCGAGCGGGGAAGCACCTCTGTCGGCCTCTGACATGGCTGGTTTATGCTGTCAGTTACCTTGGTGGAGGCCGAAGTGCTGAGAGGGCTTCCCTTGCAGCTCGGTGCGGATCACCCCTGGTGGTGAAACAGGAGATGACACGTCCCAAGGAGCACTGGATGCGGATGGATCCCAGATGGATGGATGGATGGTGATTCAGGACCGCTTCCAGGAGATCTATAGATGCTCAGAGAAAAGAGACAAAGGTTAATGCCAGGCCGAGGGTCATACACAGATAATCAGTCCGAGGAGATGAAGGTACAGAGGGCCGCACAAGAGAGAGAGAGTCCATGGGATCCAAGCCAAGGTCGGCACACAGGAGATCCAGCAGAGGTGTCTTTTAGAGTAAGGGGTGGTCAGGCAAGCCGAGGTCAAACGAAGGAGAGATGCAGGTAAGTCAAAGGAGCTAGCCGGGATAAACAGGAACAACAGGCAATCGAACAGGTCACGGGTACAGGAGCTGATGATAAACCAGCACTGAAGCATAGCCAGAGAGTGTCTTATATAGGGCCAGGGCTGGGGAGATGGGCGTGGTGACACACCTGCTCTGCATCCAGCATTCTATTGTTGCTGAATGCTGATTCCTTTCCTGACAGTTTGGTGCCATTATTACTATTGCTGAAGAATTACAACCATGGACAGATTTGTTTGTACCCTTCTCCAAAAAAAGCAGAACCCACAATTTTCACTGAAATAACTTGAAACTGACAAAAGTAATCAACATCGTTGTTTATTCTATATTTAGTTTAAAAAATCAAAAGCAAAGTATGATTTTTTATTCAACAAAATATTTTAGATTGTAAAAACAAATGAAAATGGTTTGGACAAAAGTGATCGAACCCTTAGTCTAATATTTTGTTGCACAACCATTAGAGGCAATGACTGCAAAAAAAGCAATATTTGTAGCTGTCAATAAAACGTCTGCACAGGTATTTTGACCCACTCTTCTTTAGCTAACTGCTCCAGCTTTCTAAGGTTGGAAGTGTGCCTTCTCCAAACTGCACGTGTCAATATTTTCATTCGTGCTCGATAGGATTCAGATCTGGGCACAAAGAATACCACTTCGGAATGGTCCAATGTTTTGTTCTTGCCATTCTTGGTTGCTTTTAGCTGTGTGTTTGAGGCAACTATAATATTACAGGACCCATGGCATGTGATTGAGACAGAGCTTTCTGACATTGGGCAAATCGTTTTCCTCCAGAATGCCTTAATAGCCTCAAGATTTCATTGAGTCCTTAACAGATTTGTACTATATAAATACATAAAGGAGTGCCAGATCAAAACCAGGTAAATGAGTCCAAGATAATTTTAATTGTTGGTTTAAAAAAGTCATATTAAAAAAAAAACAGCCAATGTGTTTTGGGGCACTTAACCTTCATCGGGGCTCAACGCAAGATAAAACTCTCCACATGGAGTATCAACTTGATAGCAGTTGCTGCCCCTGAAATGTGTTGGATGGTGTTTATGATTTTTTTTTTTTTTACCAACAGTCAATCTTGGGCTCTCTAATAAAGTTTTTGTCTGGTGATTGTTTCTGCATCTCATTGGTTTGAGCTAATTTTGAGGGCCCTTCCTCTGTGGAAGCTGCTTTGCCAGAACTTTTGAGCTTGTTTGAAGTTTTCCTGACTACACTTGCAAGCCCAAATGATTCTGGCACCTCTTTAACCACTTTACCACCGGAGGATTTTCCTGCTTTACGTCCAGGCCACTTTTTGCAACTTGGCACTGTGCGACTTTAACTGCAATTGCACAGTCATGCAACGCCGTACCCAAACAAAATTTACATCCTTTTTTTCCCACAAACAGAGCTTTTTTGGTGGTATTTGATCACCTCTGCGCTTTTCATTATTTGCGATATTAATAAAAAAAGAGCGAAAATTTTGCAAAAAAATTGACATTTTCTACTTTGACAGTTAAAAAATATCCAATATATTAAATTTTTATTATATATTTAGGCCAAAATGTATTTAGCTACATGTCTTTGACAAAAAAATTCTCAATGAGCGTATTTTTATCCGGAAGATTTTACCCCATTCCTGACCAGGCCATATTTTGCGATTCGGCACTGCGTTACTTTAACGGACAATTCGTGCGACGCTGTACCCAAATTATTATTTATGTCCTTTTTTTTCCCCACAAACAAAGCTTTCTTTTGGTGGTATTTGATCACCTGTGCGATTTTTTACTTTTTGCACTATAAACAAAGAGCGAAAATTTTGAAAAAATAACTATTTTTCACATTATTTTTTTTTTTTTTTTGCGGGACTGCGACATTGCGGTGGATAGATCAGACCCCTAACTGATATTTTTGACACTTTTGGGGGTACCAGTGACATTACTACAGTAATCAGTGCTATAAATATGCACTGTTATTGTAATAATGACACTGGCAGGGAAGGGGTTAACTTTATTGGTGATCAAGGGGTTAAATGTATGCCTGGTGCTTACTGACGTGTGTGGGGGGAGGGGATTGTGTGACACAGGCACAGATCGCAGGTTCAGCTATGCAGAATCCTGTAATCTGTCCCTGCCTGTCACATAGGAGATCCGCCCGCTTTGTTTACACAAGCGGGCGGATTTCCTCACTCGATCGGGGAAGAGCGGCGGTGATAACCGCCTCTCCTCCCCTGGCCGACTCCCGTTGTGTCTGAGGGGGAGGAGTCCAGCGACGTAGGTCTACGTCACTGGACGATAACGAGCCACTTTGCCGCAGTACCAGCTCAGAGAGCGATCGGCAAGTGGTTAATATTGATGTTCTGCTGCACAGATTTATTTATTTTTTTTCCCAGTCTTCATTGTCCAAGTCCTGCTCCTCCGAACACCATGCAGTAAACGGGGTATCCAGACCCTCTTGAACGGAGGGCAGTAGTGACTTGTAGTATAAATTTCTTTCTTAATGATTCAGACAACATTCTCGTTTTGCTTTCTCTGGTTCAATGTGGTGCACACCAAACCGAGTAACTACTTTTTTTTTCCATTTAAATTGGCTGACTGACTAATTAAAAGATTGAAAAAAAACTTGTGATACCAAATACAGAAAACAGTTTGAAACATCATTATGATCCAATGGTTTATACACTTTTCCAGGGATACCAACAAACCTGTTCAGGCTATGATAAATCGACCATCAGGGTCTGCCAATCTTTCCTCCAAGGAGAACCTCACTTCCTTCGAGAGACTGATTGCCACCCCTTTGCTCTTTTAATTGGTGTATCTCCATAATACCAGACCGGGTAATGTCTTGAGTATGAGATGTATAAACTCCGCGCAAAGGACTCTAATTGGATATGCCAAAAAAGATGTGCAAAGGAAATATATTCAAGTGACAGGTGTGTGGAATAAATAGAGTATAAATAGTAAGTGTAGGTGTGGGCTGCAGCCTCCCTGAATATTAGTCCGGGGACTAAATATAAAATGAATAAAGGATAGGGTATTGGCGCTGCCTATAAGAAATGCAATAAAAACATATAAACAGTAAACTCTATAAAGTGACGGTTACAAATAATTAAATATCCTGGCATAAATATTGCATGCTAAAAAATAAATACAAATAAAATGCTAATCAGATAAAGTGCTTAGCATATAAAGTGCTTATCAAATACAGTGTGATTGTGCACGTGCAAAAAGTTCCCAACTGTATCGTACAGTGTAAGAAAAGTGCTGTAAAGTGCTGGAGAAAAAACTGATATGCAAAGGATATATATAAAAATATAATAAAATGAAAACAGTCCAAATGGTGCTGGTGTGCAACAAATATGTGAATAGTCCAAATGGTGGAATTTCTTTAATCCAATGGCTGAGTATACTATGCAAGATATTCTAAAAGTATATATAGAGATGGGTGAATGGTAGGTGACAATCGCTACATTCAAAAGGGTGACCCCGTGCCGTGTGGTAGGGTGCTGCTTGATCCTTTCTGGTAAAAAGACTCACTTACCAGAAGCACCCACCCCACACAGGGGTATAAGGCGGGTGTGTAAGGATCAAGGGTCTCGGTGTCTCCCCTCCTCTTGGGTCGATAGGTCCCTGAAGTGGTCTCTGAGGTCCTAACTGGAGGTATCCCTGGGGTATTAGTGGGTCCTACTACTCTCCTATAGGCCGGGGATGGTCCGAGAGGTCCGCCAGATATAGCTCATAGCCGTATACCAAGGGATGATAGATAGACAAGGCACATAGCGTAATAACGTCTAGGAGGTTTATTCAGTATATAACAGAGAGGTACTCACAATCAGAAGTAGATAAACAGGCACGGATACGAGTGTGGAGCGCAATGCGGTCCAAGCCTCGTTCTCGATGTGCAGGAACAGGAAGTGATGCGACACGCCGTATGCGTTTCATAATCAATGCGTCTTCAGCGTCTTCCCCCCCCCACAACCTCCCCCCACCACACTTCATGTTTGACATGATATTGATTTGACCATCTCTTGGTCCTAGAGTAGTTAATTCCCACCAAGGCCCACTTTGCCCTACTACTCATTTTCTCAGGGTCATGCTCTATCAGTCCACACGTGTCTCCTCCCAGGCGGGAGAAACTATCTAGATGCAGCTAGGTTACATATCCAGTGACACTGCCTCACCTCGTTCTTAATATCAGTGAGGGGTTCCGCTGGGGGGTGGTAGAGCGGGCTGAGCAGGAGGGACACAGAGGTCCATTACGGCATGGCGGGATGGCGCTACTGCCTAGTGAGCTCTACACGTGCGCCATGTAGGCTCCTCCCCCCAATTACAGTTTTTTTATTGAACAATATATAAATGTTAAATTTATAAGATAATATATTTCCATCTTTGGATGCAGTAAGAGTATGGATTAAAGTAGAAGTTCAGCTTAAAACTAACTAAATTTAAAAGTACAGGCAGCCACATTCTATGACTAACCTATCTAGCCCTGTAAAAAAGAAATCTCTATACATACCTTTTCTGAAGCCGCTCCGATCCCACACTGAGCTGTCAGCAGCGGGTTCTTTGTGTAGGCGTGCGCAGAAAAGGCAGTCGACAACCAAAGCCCGGTAAGTAATGGATGACCTCCCTTCCCAGGCATTTCCCAGCCATTGTCTGCTGTCTCTTCTACTCAACATCTGCTGCTGGAGACCAGACCGGTTCAGCTTTAGAAAAGGTATGTATAGTGATTTTTGCTTTACAGGGTTAGATAGGTTAGTCTTAGAATGTGGCTGCAAGTAGATTTAGAGATAGTTTTAAGCTGAACTGCTACTTTAAGAAAGGTGATCTTGCAAACTGATGAACAAACATGGAGCTGTTACTATTTACTCAAATGCTCAAATTTGCATTCTATCAGGTCAAATGCGCTAGTAACAAGAATAAAGCTTTGGGTGTTTCTTCTGTTAGAAATGCATTTTGAACTACTGACAGGGAATGAATCGAAGCAATTTATTTTACCACTGGACCTCTGGAAGATTTACCCCCCTTTGTGACCAAGCCATTTTTTGCTATACGGCACTGCCGTAATTTAACTGTCAATTGCGCGGTCATGCAACGCTGTAAATAAATTAAATTTGTCATTTTTCCCCTACAAATAGAGCTTTGTTTGGGTGGTATTTGGACACCACTGGGTTTTATATTTTTTGTGTTTTAAACAAAAAAAAAACAACAATTCTGAATAAAAAAATGTATACTTTTTACTTTCTGCTTTAAAACAAAACACATGTAAAAAATCTACTTTCTTCATAAATTTAGGCTAATATGTATTCTGCTGCATATTTTTGTTAACAAAAATCCCAATAAGCGTATATTGATTGGTTTGCGCAAAAGTTATAGCGTCTCCAAACTATAGTGTATATACTTTTTTTTTAAATACTAGTAATGGCAGCGATCAGCAACTTATAGGGGACTGAGATCTTGCTGCAGACAATCTGACACTAACTGACACTTTTGACACTTTCTAGGAACCAGTAATTAATACAGTGATCAGTGCTAAAAATATGCACTGTCACTGTACTAATGACACTGGCTGGGAAGGGGTAAACCTCTAGGGTGCTCAAAGGATTAACTATGTGCCTAACCAGTGTTTTTGTGTACACAGTGTGCTTTTTTTACTATGGGGTTGTGCTGGATTTTATTCCCTGCTTTGCAGGGAAACAAAGTCCAGCACATCCCCACTGACAGGACAGAGCTTTGCATTGTTTACATATGCAGAGCTCCATCCAGTGTGTCTCTTTGGCGATCAGCGGGTGCCGGCCGACATCCATTGGCTGGCACCCACTGATTGGCTTCTGGTGATTAGCAATACCCCCCTACCCGGCAGTGCATAATCACGTGTATACAGGTGCATCTCATAAAATTAAGAAATCATTAAAAAGTTTATTTTAGTGATTCAATTCAAAAAGTGAAACTCCTATATTTCATATAGATGCGTTACCCACTGAGTGATAGATTTCAAGTATTTCTTTCTTTAAATTTTGAGGATTATAGTTTACAGCTAGTGAAAACTCAAAGTTCAGTATCTCACGGGGGCGTGCAGAGTGGCGATCAGTGCTGCGGTGTGTCACTCTGACACACTGCATCTCTGATCTCGGTAAAGAGCCTAATGACGTAGGCTTTTTACCATGTGACCAGCTGTGACCAATCACAGCTGGTCACATAGTAAATAGGAAGAGCCATTGATCGGCTTTCCTCAGCTCGTGCCTGACAGGCACGAGTAGAGGAGAGCTGATCTGCGGCTCTCCTGACAGGGGGGGGTCTGTGCTGGTAATCAGAGCATTGATTACCAGCGCAGACCCTTGGGGGGGGGTGCCACTAGAGCCACCAGGGATGCCCACCCATGACCACCAGGGAGGGCAATCAGGGCTCAGGGAGCCTGCCCATAAGTGCTGCCCACCATTGCCATCTATCTTTGCTGCCCACAAGTGCCCATCATTGCCATCTATCGTTACCACCCACCAGTGCCCATTATTGCCCACCAGTGATGCCTATCAGTGACGCCTATCAGTGCCCATCAGTGCCACCTATCAGCGTCCATCAGTGCCGCCTATAAATGACCATTAGTGTGACCTATCAGTGCCGCCTATCAGTGGCCACCAATGCTGCATATCAGTGCCACGTATCAGTGCCTATCAGTGCTGCATATTAGTGCCACCCCCATCAGTGCCTCCTCATCAGTGCCTGTCAGTGCGGCCTCATCAGCGCTCATCAGTGCAGGAAAAAAACGTATCCATTTACAAAATTTCATAACATAAACAAAATACATTTTTTATTTTTTCAAACTTTTCGGTATTTTTTTATTTGTGTAGCAAAAAAGAAAAAACCTTGCGGTGATCAAATACCACCAAAAGAAAGCTCTATATGTGGGGAAAAAATGACATAAATTTGGTTTTGGTACAGTGTTGCATGACCACGCAATTATCATTAAAAATGCAACAGCGCTAAAAGCTGAAAATTGACCTGGGCAGGAAGGGGTGTAACTGCCCGGTATTGAAGTGGTTAAACAAATGTTAATTGTATATTCGAAATAGGTGACAATTTGTTTGCTAATGCACTCTGTATCATAAACCTCTCCTTTTATAAAAAAAAAAAACTAGGATTAATGAAAGGCTAAATCAGAACAGATGCTCAACATATTTTTCACAATTGTGGGTTTTAAAGAACTGGCATTATGTGCAGATAAAAGGCGTTGCACATGAGCATTGCCATGGGCATGGCTATGTTTTCCCAGTGTCTTCTCAGGGACCAAACTGCTAGTTTGACATTTAAGTCCCTTTTGTGTCTCAGGAGCATGCAGGATTTTGATGTCAGCAACTCCTGATACACAGATCTGGCCAGCTAACACATTGACAGCTGAACCCTGCAGATTACACTGGGAGATCTGTTCACACCATATATTCAACAGGGCTGGGCTGTTATTTAAACAGCTGAGTCCCTGGGAGCGCTGGCAGTGTAAAACAATCCTTCCATAGCTTCTGCCCCCAGAAAACAGTGCCCAAGGTGGGAGCCTCTTCTGCCTCCTTATTGGCCCTACATACGCAGGTTCTGCTTTCTGCTCTGCAGTGCTTCACAGTGGCTGGGCTTCTACTGATATAGCAAAGGATGGAGCACTTGGGCAGAGTCACTGAAATAGCTATTCTACCTGTCTCTAGTGGTTAATCTACAAATCATAACATTTACAAGTTTATAATGTCAAAAATTATTTTAAGGTAAATGCTGCAATAATAACAACACAAAATATTCTCACCAAAATTATTCCATACTTTCCCTTTAACCACTTGCTGACTGTAAGATGTGGTGTGACATCTTCAGTTTGCAGTGGTTATATCGGGAGGATGCCTGCAGCTACAGGCAGCATCCCAGTATCAGTATTTTCATCCAGCGGTTCCCTGTATGGCAGAAGTGATTTGAGTGACTACTTCTGCGGGCAAGGGAAGTGGGTCCTCTGCTGCCCCTTTTCCCGGGCTCTGCCGTCCGATCGTGGAGTCCAGGAGAACTGTGACTGGCAGCGATGGCTGCACAGAGAGAAAAGAAACGAACGTTGTTCTTCCCTCTTTTTGACCCAGGAAACGGAAAGCAATGAGGATTTCGTCACTTCCTGTAAATAGACAATCTGAACAATCTGCATCTGATCGGCTGCATTGGAGGCCAGAGGAGAGATTTGGGGTCTAAAAGAACCAAGATCTCTCCATAAAGAGGGTCTGTTACAGCCCATGCTGTCACAAGGGATGTTGTTCATCCCTTGTGATGGCAAAAAAGTTAATAAAGGCATAGAGGCAGTGTAAAAATTTTTTTAGATAAAATAAATAAGGAAAAAAAAATCGAAAGCGCCCCCGCCTTCCCGTGATTATCTTCAAATGCAACCGCATAAATAAGTCCCACGCACATATGTAAACGGTGATCGCACCACACATGTGAGGTATCTTCGCAAACGCAAGAGCAATAATTCTAGTGTCAGACCTCCTCTGTAACTGTAAACTGGTACCTGTAAAAACATTTTAAAGCATTGCCTATAGAGCATTTTAAGTACTCTAGTTTTGCGCCATTCGACGGTCATACGCAATTTTAAAGTGTGATGTTAAAGCGGAGTTCCAGCCATTTACTCACCTGTCCAACGGTCCAGCGATGCGGCCGCCGGAAGCCTCGATCCTCTCCCTCGGCGCCGGCATCACTGCTGTGGGCACCCGGCTGTTACAGTTTGCGGCTTCACAGCCGGGTACCCACTGCGCATGCGCGAGTCGCGCTGCGCGCCGTGATTGGCCGGCAATCTTCTGGGACCTCTGACGTGTCCCAGAAGATTGCAGGGAGGGAGGGGGAGAGGAGAACTTCCGCTCAGGGCGCCGCGGCGCTCCGAGCGGAAGTGGGAGCGGGTACCTGTCAAAACTAGGTACCCGCTCCCCCCCCCAAAAAATGACATGCCAAATGTGGCATGTCGGGGGGTCAGGACTCCCTAAAGCGGAAGTTCCACTTTTGGGTGGAACTCCGCTTTAAGTATCTATTTACTCGGCATCAAAATCATTTACATTTTACCAAAAAACATGGTATTATATTGTGTTTGTGTAATAATATTCAATAAAACATATTTTTTTTGTGTGCAATAATATTCAATAAAACATATTTTTTTACCAAAAAAAATGTGTTTTTATACTATAGGGCATCTGCTACAAATGTATATAGTGTTTGGGGGTTCTAAGTAATTTTTTATTTGTTACTTATTTGCAAAAACAAGGTTGATTTTTACATGTAGGGGAGAAATGTCAGAATTGGCCAGGTAGGCAAGTGGTTAAGGTATACAATTGAAAGTATAAAGAATTTTTAAGCAAATGTCAACTAATTTATTTTTTTTAAGTTTATTTTAAGATAATAAACTGCAATAAAATCACCCTATCTCATCAATCGGCTGCAACCATTTACCACTTCTAACTAATTTGTATATTTTTTTCAAAATGTTTATCCTTCTTCATGTGCACTAGAATTATCTCAACAAACCACAAGATGGAGCTAAACCAAAAGTGCTGCAGGTCAGCGGTTTGAACTTTGTCCTTAACAGCTGTATATTATTGGTTTGTGTTTCTGTGTGCCTTCATGAATTAAATAGCTTCTCCTAGTTAGCTAAATTTAACTATGTTTACAGCCTGTGACATATTTTGTACATGCATTTTGCCTTTGCATTATAAATCATAGTTTTTCATGGTGAAAATGTTTCTTTTTGCACCATGTAGAAGTCAATCTGCACAGCAACAATTGTTATGCATTTACCTTTTCATACTGAATGCTCTGTTTACTGAAAATGAAGGATAAAAGGAGGGAAATGTAAATATTAGTTTGTGGGTTGATTCCGAAAGAGACTGCATTATTGTGTAAAGAAAAATAAATACAATAAGTACAAGTTGTGTCCTTTGGTATAATACTGGTAAAGTGAGATTTCAGGAAACATTCTTAAACAAAATCTCTAATGGTGCAGAATAACATTTGTACAGTGCTTTGTGAAAGTATTCGGCCCCCTTGAACTTTTTGACCTTTTGCCACATTTCAGGCTTCAAACCTAAAGATATAAAACTGTAATTTTTTGTAAAGAATCAACAACAAGTGGGACACAATCATGAAGTGGAACAAAATTTATTGGATATTTCAAACTTTTTTAACAAATAAAAAACTGAAAAATTGGGCGTGCAAAATTATTCAGCCCCCTTAAGTTAATACTTTGTAGCGCCACCTTTTGCTGCGATTACAGCTGTAAGTCGCTTGGGGTATGTCTCTATCAGTTTTGCACATCGAGAGACTGAAATTTTTGCCCATTCCTCCTTACAAAACAGCTCGAGCTCAGTGAGGTTGGATGGAGAGCATTTGTGAACAGCAGTTTTCAGTTCTTTCCACAGATTCTCGATTGGATTCAGGTCTGGACTTTGACTTGGTCATTCTAACACCTGGATATGTTTATTTGTGAACCATTCCATTGTAGATTTTGCTTTATGTTTTGGATCATTGTCTTGTTGGAAGACAAATCTCCGTCCCAGTCTCAGGTCTTTTGCAGACTCCATCAGGTTTTCTTCCAGAATGGTCCTGTATTTGGCTCCATCCATCTTCCCATCAATTTTAACCATCTTCCCTGTCCCTGCTGAAGAAAAGCAGGCCCAAACCATGATGCTGCCACCACCATGTTTGACAGTGGGGATGGTGTGTTCAGGGTGATGAGCTGTGTTGCTTTTACGCCAAACATAGCATTTTGCATTGTTGCCAAAAAGTTTGATTTTGGTTTCATCTGACCAGAGCACCTTCTTCCACATGTTTGGCGTGTCTCCCAAGTGGCTTGTGGCAAACTTTAAACGACACTTTTTATGGATATCTTTAAGAAATGGCTTTCTTCTTGCCACTCTTCCATAAACGCCAGATTTGTGCAGTATACGACTGATTATTGTCCTATGGACAGAGTCTCCCACCTCAGCTGTAGATCTCTGCAGTTCATCCAGAGTGATCATGGGCCTCTTGGCTGCATCTTTGATAAGTCTTCTCCTTGTATGAGCTGAAAGTTTAGAGGGACGGCCAGATCTTCGTAGATTTGCAGTGGTCTGATACTCCTTCCATTTCAATATTATCGCTTGCACAGTGCTCCTTGGGATGTTTAAAGCTTGGGAAATCTTTTTGTATCCAAATCTGGCTTTAAACTTCTCCACAACAGTATCTCGGACCTGCCTGGTGTGTTCCTTGTTCTTCATGATGCTCTCTGCGCTTTAAACGGACCTCTGAGACTATCACAGCGCAGGTTCATTTATACGGAGACTTGATTACACACAGGTGGATTCTATTTATCATCATTAGTCATTTAGGTCAACATTGGATCATTCAGAGATCCTCACTGAACTTCTGGAGAGAGTTTTCTGCACTGAAAGTAAAGGGGCTGAATAATTTTGCACGCCCAATTTTTCAGTTTTTTATTTGTTAACAAAGTTTGAAATATCCAATAAATTTAGTTCCGCTTCATGATTGTGTCCCACTTGTTGTTGATTCTTCACAAAAAATTACAGTTTTATATCTTTATGTTTGAAGCCTGAAATGTGGCAAAAGGTTGCAAAGTTCAAGGGGGCCTAATACTTTCGCAAGGCACTGTATATACAGGTTAATGCAATGTGTACTGATGGAAGAAGCCCCAAGGTTTTCTGTGCTCCCTTCCTGTTAAATAGCAAAGTTTTGTAAGCATTGTTCATGGTAAGTGTTACGGCAGCACTCCAGGCATTTTTTTTTTCTTCAGCATAAAAAATAAGTTAAAAGAGAAATTTTGATTTTTTTTGGAAATCATACCTACCTAGGTGGATGAAGCATCGGTCCAATGATGCATCTGTCCCCTGCCGGCTCTAAGGCTGAGAACTGAGATCAAAGACCGCTGATTGCTCAGTTCTCAGTGCTCTGTGAGCAGAGAGCTGTTGATTGTCAGTCACCGGCTCTCTACTCTGCCCCACTGGCTCTCTGCTCAGTGGGCTTTAACTCTGTCTGCTGAAAACTGCACTCCTGTGATCCACAGGACAAGTACAGCCAAATAAGCTTATTTTGGTGATGTGACCATGATAGCTGCACTGTTGTTTGCTCCTCCTTCCCCTTTTCCAGTCACAGAACACTTTGTATTTTGTGATTCATTCACAGAATACAAAGCAGGGGAGAGGGACCGTCCTACAACACTGTGGCTTCCATGTATTAGAGTTGCAACTCTCACAGCCACAGTGGGCTGGAAGTATAGCATGAGTTGTATTATCTAGCTTGAATGAAATAGAAAAAATTAAAGAAATGACAAACATACCTTAAATGGCATACACCTCATAAGACGTAAGCTATTTTTACAATGTAGATTATAAAAAATTGCCTACAGTTCTTATTTAACTACTTCCTTACTGCTTGACATCATATGACGTTCTGGGCTTTAAGTGGGGATTCCATACACCGTAAGAACAATCATAGCGACTGTTCCGGTGCTTATGCTGGCTTGCTTGTGCGATTGGCGAGCCAGAGAAGGAATCCGCCACCGGCGGAAGTACACCATGGAGACTGGCGAGGACCAGATGGTCCCCGACAGTTTCTATGACTCTCGGAGGCCCAGGCATGACGTTATGACCCGGCTTGGCAGTTGTCAATACTTCGGTGATCTCGGCCGTTTTTTTTTTATTTTTTTTATTTCAGGCTTTCCAGTCTTATTGACCCCAGATCTCTTCATAAAGAGGACCTGTCATGCACTGTTTCTATTGCAAGGGATGTTTACATTCCTTGTAATAGGAATAAAAGTGATCCAACAAAAAAAATTCAAGGGAAATTGTAAAAATAAAATAAACATAAAAAAAAAAAGAAGAGAAGCGAACGCATGCGTACGTCGTGGCCACATATGTATACGGCGTTCAATCCATGCATGTGAGGTATCGCCGTAAATGTTAGAGCAGGAGCAACAATTCTAGCCCAAGACCTCCTCTGTAACTCTAAACTGATAACCTGTAAAACTTTTAAAGCGTTGCCTATAAGGATTAAGTACCGAAATTTGGTGTCATTCCACAAGTGTGCGCAATTTTAAAGCATGACATGTTAGGTATCTATTTACTCGGCGTAACATCATCTTTCACATTATACAAAAAAAATTGGGCTAACTTTAGTGGTATTTTTTTTTTTTTTAATTCATAAAACTGTTTTTTTTAACACACGTTTGAAAAATTTCAGTGCAAATAACATATGACATAAAAAGTTGTAATGACCAACATTTTTTTTCCCCTAGGGTCTCTGTTAAAAAATATAAATAATGTTAGGGGGTTCTGAGTAATTTTCCAACAAAATAAAGATGATTTTACACGTAGGAGCGGATTGCCAAAAATGGACCGGTATGGAAGTGGTTAAATAAGTCTTCCAATACCAATTCCAATTATGTCACTCACAGCGAAGCTGAATTCTTCCAGCTTATTCTTTAGACTCAATATGCAACCTATACGAACTGAAGTTGGCCTTATTTGCCAACAATACACACGGTTTTCACACACCCCCTCATTAGTAGAAGACCTCACAGCTTTTTGACGGTATTAGTGTACAAAGTACACTAATCTTGTTACACATTATTTCTTTGTAAGTAGATGGATATCTTTTGTTTTTCCAAACCTCTGATTTCTTAGTTAGAACTAAAAAAATGCTGAACTCATATTATGATCAGAATACCTCTGGTGAAAATTATACAATGACAATAAATAAAACCTGCTTAATGATTTGATTGCGATTTCTTCTCTGATCATTCTCAGTCATAACTATTGTAAATATTTTAAACACAGCCATACCTATAAAGAAAGTCAGTAAATACTTACCCTGCTACCCATGCTGTTCAACTGTGGTCCAATTCTGA
Organism: Pelophylax lessonae; assembly: GCF_965119305.1. Taxonomy (NCBI): domain Eukaryota; kingdom Metazoa; phylum Chordata; class Amphibia; order Anura; family Ranidae; genus Pelophylax; species Pelophylax lessonae. Next base: position 435,613,003 of record NC_138770.1, on the reverse strand, counting down.
GAAGTCCTTTGCTGAATTTGAATTCAAAGAGAAACCAACATTTGGGTTCCCGCACAGCTCTTACTGGTCCCTCCTGCTGACCTCAATGTCATTACTGTATCCCATTGATGGCAAACCTTGGCACCCCAGATGTTTTGGAAGTACATTTTCCATGATGCTCATGCATATTCTGAAGTGTAGTTGAGCATCGAAAAATTTAGTTCCAAAACATCTGGGGTGCCAAGGTTCGCCATCACTGCTGTATCCTGTAATGGGTTGGAGGTCCTTAGAAGGAACCAATTAAAGCTGCAGAGGTTGTCGCCAATATAATGAACTGCAGTCTGCGCCAAATGGGCAAGAGAATTTCCAACTCTACTAAGCTGCAGTCACTCAATGACAAAAATGTCAATTACAATAGTGCAATTCATGTGCAATACCAAAAAAGTGTGACCACGCTGTATCAACTAAACTATATATATATATATATATATATATATATATATATATATATATATATATATATCAACTATCAGAAATCATTCTCTGACTTCCAGGGCACATGCTAATTGTGAATTATTGAATAAGATAGATAATACTTACCTTCACAGATTGTAAAATCACTGCTAGGAAACCATACTTTTTTAAAGAACTCGGTAATTGCAAACTTTACCTGCTGTCCGTGGCACCAAACCTCACTCCGATCCTAAGAAATCTGCTGCTAAAATCCAAAGGGCAACTGACACTTGTCTACCTCTTTGTTCCTATGCAGCTTTAACAAGTAGTGTGACCGCACTGTATCAACTAATCTACCACAAATGTGTATTTAAATGCACATTTAAAATGTATTTAAAAGTTGATTCTACAAATTCATTCTAAGTAGACCATATAAACTCAATAATACAAAAACATAAATTGTTAAAAAACCCCATGGGCCTTTTGTAAGTTAATGCAAATCAATAAAAGTCCATTAATAGTTATATAATAAAGTATCCAAAAAGTGTTAAAAAAAAAAAAAATCACAAGTCTTGTTGTGTGCAATCCAAACACCACATGATCACCCAGACCACTCCAATTACTCACCCCCAATCACTAAAAATGTATGAATACATTGTTAGTTAACAGAAATCTCTCTTCCATCCGGTCCACTCTCATTCAACATTCATACATTAAGGGGGAAAGAGAAACAATATTGTAAATCTTCTTCATTTATTGTGCCATAAAAACACACTTACAATTTTCAAGTGGCAATCCGACACTTAGGAATTACGTCATCCCGCACCACCAGCCTGCTCGCGACCTGAGATGACAGCTGGAGCCAACAAGATTGTTTCAGACTAAGCGGCTATTCCTTATTGCTGGGTTGGCACTTTCCCCATGTAATTGATGTATGAATGTTAAATGAGCGTGGACCAGGTGGAAAAGAGAGAACTCGGAATTTAACTGAAGAGGAGATTGCTTTGTTGGATTGGAGAGGGGATTAAGCTGATTTTACACAGCGGGAGCTGATCAGAGGGTTCCGTGGAACCCACTGATCGTTTCATATACTGACAGAATGCCATTCTGCCTATGTAAACAAGGCAGATTGTCATTCTGTCACTACAGAATACATGGACTCTGTGTTTCTGTAAAGCCAAAAAAACGCTAGTAAAAGCATCTCCCCAACTACACTGAAACATTACCTAGGCACACAGTTAATCCTTTGATTGCCCCTGATGTTAACCCCTTCCCTTCCAGTGTCATTAGTACAGTGACAGTGCATATTGTTAGCACTGATCACTGTAAAAATGTCACTGGTTCCCAAAAAAAAGTGTCAGGTTGTCCGATTTGTCTGCCGCAATATTGCAGTCCCGCTATAAGTCGCCGATCACAGACATTACTAGTAAATAAAAGAAAATTATGAAATAAAAATATCCTGTAGTTTGTAGACTCTATAACTTTTGTGCAAACTAATCAATATACGCTTATTGGGATTTTTTTTTACCAAAAATATGTAACAGAATACATATTGACCTAAATTGATGAATTTTTTTATTTATTTATTTATTTTTTCATTTTTCTTTTTGGATGTGCTTTAGAGGAGAAAGTAAAAAAAAAATTTTTTTCCAAATTTTTAGTCTTTGCAAAAATGAAAACCGCCGAGGTGATCAAATACCATTAAAAGAAAACTTTGTGGGAAAAAAAAGGACATAAATTTTATTTGGATAGTGTCGCACAACCGTGCAATTGTCAGTTAAAGTAACGCAGTGCCTTATTGCAAAAAATGGCCTGGTCAGGAAGGGGGGTAAACCTTCTGGAGGTGAAGTGGTTAAGGGTAAATTCCCCTTACCAAGTGAAAAATCAACCCTATAGAATTACTTCACCTTATAGGGAAAAAAAAAAGAATTACTTCACCTAGGAATACAAGATTCTTTCGTTGGAATAACCTTGAAATGTAATTTTTTTCATCCTACACGTGCATTTATAAACACATATCCATCCTATCAGCAAGAAACTATTTGGGCAAAAAAAAAATATATATATATATATATATGTGTGTGTGTGTGTATATATATATATATATATATATATATATATATATATTTAATGAAGGTGCCAAACCCCTAAATTTTAAAAAACCAACATATACTGCTGCCCCTTTAAATATGAATGAACATGTGCACAAATGAAATATTTAATAGTGAAAGAAGGCGCTGTATAAATTTGTGCATGTGCTGGGATTCACCACCAATACTGTTCAAAAATTATACAATGTATCTATACATGGATATGTGTAGCAATGTGCCAAAAAGGCAACCTACACATACCTATATGAGATGGTTTGCTGTGTACTGAATCAAAGCTGAGTGTCATTAGCAATCTGTGAAACGTGAATAGTAAATATATAAATACAGTTGGGCAAAAAAGTATTTAGTCAGCCACCAGTTGTGCAAGTGCACTATGAGAGACAAAATGAGAAAAAAAAATTCAGAAAATCACATTGTCTGATTTTTAAAGATTTGTTTTGCAAATTATAGTGGAAAGATAAGTACAATATTTAGTCAATAACAAAAGTTCATCTCAATACTTTGTTATATACCCTTTGTTGGCAATGACAGAGGTCAAACATTTTCTGTAAGTCTTCACAAGGTTTTCACACACTGTTCCTGGTATTTTGGCCCATTCCTCCATGCAGATCTCCTCTAGAGCAGTGATGTTTTGGGGCTGTCGCTGGGCAACACGGACTTTCAACTCCCTCCAAAGGTTTTCTATGGGGTTGAGATCTGGAGACTGGCTAGGTCACTCCAGGACCTTGAAATGCTTCTTATGAAGCCACTCCTTCATTGCCCAGGTGGTGTGTTTGGGATCATTGTCATACTGAAATCTCACGATACATGGCCCCATTCATTCTTTCCTTTGCACGGATCAGTCGTCCTGGTCCCTTTGCAGAAAAACAGCCCCAAAGCATGATGTTTCCACTCCATGCTTCACAGTAGGTATGGTGTTCTTTGGATGCAACTCCGCATTCTTTCTCCTCCAAACACGACGAGTTGAGTTTTTACCAAAAAGTTCTACTTTGGTTTCATCTGACCATATGACATTCTCCCAATCCTCTTCTGGATCATTCAAATGCTCTCTACAAACTTCAGACGGGCCCGGACATGTACTGGCTTAAGCAGGGGGACACGTCTGGCACTACAGGATTTGAGCCCCTGGCGGCGTAGTGTTACTGATGGTAGCCTTTGTTATTTTGGTCCCAGCTCTCTGCAGGTCATTCACTAGGTCCCCCCGTGTTGTTCTGTTATTTTTGCTCACTGTTCTTGTGATCATTTTGACCCCACGGGGTGAGCCCCTCGAGTGGAGCCCCAGATCGAGGGAGATTATCAGTGGGCTTGTATGTCTTCCATTTTCTAATAATTGCTCCCACAGTTTATTTCTTTACACCAAGCTGCTTGCAGATTCAGTCTTCCCAGCCTGGTGCAGGTCTACAATTTTGTTTCTGGTGTCCTTTGACAGCTCTTTGGTCTTGGCCATAGTGGAGTTTGGAGTGTGATTGTTTGAGGTTGTGGACAGGTGTCTTTTATACTGATAACAAGTTCAAACAGGTGCCATTAATACAGGTAACAAGTGGAGGACAGAGGAGCCTCTTAAAGAAGAAGTTACAGGTCTGTGAGAGCCAGAAATCTTGCTTGTTTGTATGTGACTAAATACTTATTTTACCGAGGAATTTACCAATTCATTAGAAATCCCACAATGTGATTCCTGGATTCTTTCCCCCCATTCTGTCTCTCATAGTTGAAGTGTATCTATGATGAAAATTACAGGCCTCTCTCTCATCTTTTTAAGTGGGAGGACTTGCACAATTGGTGACTGACCAAATACTTTTTTTGTCCAACTGTATATATATCCAGCAATAAATTATAAATAAAATCATCTAGTTAATAAAGTCCAAATAAAGTGATTACAACACCTGCACCTATGCTCACCAAAAAGATTCAGGCCACCAGGTCCTATATCACTTATACAATGGATGGATGCTCTGTCCACACTTGCACCCTCTTATCTTCCCGCAGTTCGGTTGCATATATATAAGGAACACAAAAATTGTATATTCATATAATTCCATTTTTTATTCTCTCATGAATCAATAAATGTGCTTACAACAATGAGTGCCTAACCCGGCGGTCTGTAGGCTTTCTGACACTTCCGGGTCTATCCAGCGACGTCACATCCCGACTCCTGTGGAACGCACAGCGGCTGCGACCACAGCAACGTTTTGTGGCAGGGTGACAAGTCAGCTGAGGGGGAGACAGTTCCTATATCTATTGTGGCAGTTCTCACCAGTGCCGGGTTAGGCACAACACAAGTCGCTCTGACTTTAGAAAAGGTTCCTGCACTACTTTGGTCCAACTTGGGTGCATTTTCAGCCATTGAAAAGGCTCCTAAATCCCATCCAAGTCTGAAGGAACTCACAGGCAAAGTTGTATGACTTTTCTGTCACAGCAGTGTGAACCAAGCCTTATGGTGGAGTTAGTACTTCTGATTCCTTTCAACCCATGCATTGCTTTGATCATTTATTTATTCATTATTTCATACAAATGATCTGTATTGCATTTAGTTGGCACGTGTTTTTTTCCTTTTTGTGATGACTAATGTCTAGTACACACAATGAGAAAATCGGATAAAAAATACCACTTTCGAAGCAAATGTACGATAATCTGATCGTTAGAACACAGCTTTTGAGAGCGGAGCACTACCGTTTATGTGAAAATATCCGAAGGGACAAGCAGGAAAACTTTTCTTGCACAAGAATACTTGATACCAGAACAAATGATTTTTTGTAATTAATATAGTATTTGTACAAAAAAAATTGTGTGACCATGCATGTAGGAAAATGAAATACATTACAATAGAAAGAATACATTACATCACTCAAGAAATTTTATTGTTGTATGAGAATTTTTGTAACTTTAGTAACCTATTGTTTTTTTGATATGGAACTAGCATCCAAAATTAAACGGACAATCGTTCGTTTGATTATTCTTATTGTGTGTACAAGGCTGTACTGTGTGTCTTACTAAAGCATCAAAAAAAAAAAAAAATGTAAGCATTACAAATAATGTTTATTCACTTAACAGTTACCTTGCAGCCTATAATGATGATAAACAATGTCAAGTATTTGCAGTAGCTTATCTAGCTACAGTGTATGTAATCGGCATCCCTCACTAATGTGTCTTTCTCTCATCAGTACATATTCTAGAACAATATACCTTTACAGTTCCCCTAAATTAAGTGCAAAACTGTTAAGTCAAATGAACACGAAAGTGTTGAAATACAGTGCCTTGAAAAAGTATTCATACCCCTTGAAATTTTCCGCATGTTGTCATGTTACAACCAACAATGTAAATGCATTTTATTGGGATTTTATGTGATAGACCAACACAAAGTGACACATAATTGTGAAGTGGAAGGAAAATTTACCCCCCCCCCCCCGGGTCAATACTTTTTAGAACCATCTTTAACTGCAATTACAGCTGCAAGACTTTTTGGGTATGGCTCTACCAGCTTTGTACATCTAGAGAGTGAAACTTTTGAAACCTTCTTCTGTGCAAAATAGCTCAAGCTCTGTCAGATTGGATGGAGAGCGTTTGTGAACAGCAATTTTTAGGTCTTGCCTCAGATTCTCAATTGGACTTAGGTCTGGACTTTGACTGTGCCATTCTAACACATTAATATGCTTTGATCTAAACCATTCCACTGGAGCTCTTGCTATATGTTTAGGGTCATTGTCCTGCTGGAAGGTGAACCTCCGCCCCAGTGTCAAGTCTTTTGCAGACTCAAACAGGTTTTTGTCTAAGATTGCCCTGTATTTGGCTCCATCTATCTTCCCATCAACTCCGACCAGCTTCCCTGTCCCTGCTGAAGAAAAGCATCCCCACAACTTGATTCTTCCACCACCATGTTTCACGGCAAGGATGGTGTGTTCAGGGTGATGTGCAGTGTTAGTTTTCTGCCACACATAGAGTTTTGCTTTTAGGCCAAAAAGTTCAATTTTGGTCTCATCTGACCAGAGCACCTTCTTTCACATATTTGTTGTGTCCCCCACTTGGCTTCACGCAAACTGAAAATGGGACTTCTTATGGCTTTCTTTCAACAATGGCTTTCTTCTTGCCACTCTTCCATAAGAGACAGATTTGTGGAGTGCACGACTAATAGTTGTCCTGAGGACAGATTCTCCCACCTGAGCTGTGGATCTTTGCAACTCCTCCTGGGATACCATGGACCTCTTGGCAACTGTATTTATACTGAGAATAAATCACACACAGGTGGACTTTATTTACAAATTAGGTGACTTCTGAAGGCAATTGGTTCCACTAAATTTTAGACAAGGGTATCAGAGTAAAGGGGGCTTAATACAAATGCACGCTACACTTTTCAGGTACTGTATTTATTTGTAAAAGAAACTGAAAACAATCATTTTCCCTCCACTTTACATGTGCCACTTTGTGTTGGTCTATCACATTAAATCCCAATAAAATACATTTCCATTTTTGTTTGTAACATGACAAAATGTGGAAAATTTCAAAAGGTATGAATGCTTTTTCAAGGCACTGTATTACTGTTCCCAGACTGTCTATTCATAAGAAATACAGGTCCCTCTCAAAAAATTAGCATATTGTGATAAAGTTCATTATTTTCTGTAATGTACTGATAAACATTAGACTTTCATATATTTTAGATTCATTACACACAACTGAAGTAGTGCAAGCCTTTTATTGTTTTAATATTGATGATTTTGGCATACAGCTCATGAAAAAACAAAATTCCTATCTCCAAAAATTAGCATATTTCATCCGACCAATAAAAAAAAAGTGTTTTTAATACAAAAAAAGTCAACCTTCAAATAATTATGTTCAGTTATGCACTCAATACTTGGTCGGGAATCCTTTTGCAGAAATGACTGCTTCAATGCGGCGTGGCATGGAGGCAATCATGCTGAGGTGTTATGGAGGCCCAGGATGCTTCGATAGCGGCCTTGAGCTCATCCAGAGTGTTGGGTCTTGCGTCTCTCAACTTTCATTCCACAACATCCCACAGATTCTCTGTGGGGTTCAGGTCAGGAGAGTTGGCAGGCCAATTGAGCACAGTAATACCATGGTCAGTAAACCATTTACCAGTGGTTTTGGCACTGTGAGCAGGTGCCAGGTCGTGCTGAAAAATGAAATCTTCATCTCCATAAAGCTTTTCAGCAGATGGAAGCATGAAGTGCTCCAAAATCTCCTGATAGCTAGCTGCATTGACCCTGCCCTTGATAAAACACAGTGGACCAACACCAGCAGCTGACATGGCACCCCAGACCATCACTGACTGTGGGTACTTGACACTGGACTTTAGGCATTTTGGCATTTCCCTCTCCCCAGTCTTCCTCCAGACTCTGGCACCTTGATTTCCGAATGACATGCAAAATTTGCTTTCATCCGAAAAAAGTACTTTGGACCACTGAGCAACAGTCCACTGCTGCTTCTCTGTAGCCCAGGTCAGGCGCTTCTGCCGCTGTTTCTGGTTCAAAAGTGGCTTGACCTGGGGAATGCGGCACTTGTAGCCCATTTCCTGCACACGCCTGTACACGGTGGCTCTAGATGTTTCTACTCCAGACTCAGTCCACTGCTTCCGCAGGTCCCCCAAGGTCTGGAATCGGTCCTTCTCCACAATCTTCCTCAGGGTCCGGTCACCTCTTCTCGTTGTGCAGCGTTTTCTGCCACACTTTTTCCTTCCCACAGACTTCCCACTGAGGTGCCTTGATACAGCACTCTGGGAACAGCCTATTCGTTCAGAAATTTCTTTCTGTGTCTTACCCTCTTGCTTGAGGGTGTCAATGATGGCCTTCTGGACAGCAGTCAGGTCGGCAGTCTTACCCATGATTGCGGTTTTGAGTAATGAACCAGGCTGGGAGTTTTTAAAAGCCTCAGGAATCTTTTGCAGGTGTTTAGAGTTAATAAGTTGATTCAGATGATTAGGTTAATAGCTCGTTTAGAGAACCTTTTCATGATATGTTAATTTTTTGAGATAGGAATTTTGGTTTTTCATGAGCTGTATGCCAAAATCATCAATATTAAAAAAATAAAAGGCTTGCACTACTTCAGTTGTGTGTAATGAATCTAAAATATATGAAAGTCTAATGTTTATCAGTACATTACAGAAAATAATGAACTTTATCACAATATGCTAATTTTTTGAGAGGGACCTGTATATATGCAAAAATACATAAAACACAATACCTCATTCGTGAAAGTAATGTGAAGCGTGGCTCAGTAGTTGACTACTTTTATCAAGACTTCACATTTTACAGTATTTCCTCCATATATGAAAGATCCAATTTTTTGAGAAAATGGTAAAGACATTTAATTATACTATACTGGGTATCTATTTTCATTCGTAATAATTCTATAGTCCGTTGATCTCACCCCGAAGACTTTTAGGCAAAGTGCTTATTCAGCATTTCCATGCTACAAAATAATTGAAAGCAGAACTTAACCCATGACAACTTGATTAAAAAAAAAAAAATGTTTTTTTAGCAAAAAACATACGTTCCACCTTTATAATTACTGTATGCTACCAAAATTTGTTTGTGCTGTAAATTGACTCCAGCATTGCTCCTGCTTCTTCTTGCTGGATACCATCAAAAGGTTGGTATCATAGCTGATCACATATGCAGCATCGTGGCAGTTTCAGATCAAACAGAAGCAGCTTTCTTGGCATCAGATCAGCCTCTAAAAACTTAGCAGTTACAAAAAATGCCTGAAATGGAGAGTAACTGTGCATGTGCACAGCAGGGTGAAACCGTATATTACTGGATTTTAACCACTCGCCAACCAGGCCAGTTCTGATACTTTTCTCTCCTACCTGTAAAAATCTAATTTTTTTTTTTTTTTGCTAGAATTACTTTGAACCCCCAAACAGTAAATTAGCAGAGGCCATATAGTATAAAATGAGGGGTGTTGCAATTTTTTAAGTCACACTGTATTTGCGCAGCGGTTTTTCAAACGTATTTTTTTGGGGAAGAAATACATTTGAATGATTGAATGAATTAAATGAATTTTATTGCACACAAACACAGTTTCGCTGGGTAATTAGATACCTAACATGTCACGCTTTAAAATTGCGTCCGCCCATAGAGGTATTTAAAATTCTCCATAGGTGACACTTTAAACACCTTTACAGGTTACCACTTTGGAGAGACACAGGAGGTCTGGTGCTAAAATTTGGTCTCACTCTGACGTTTGTGACAGTACCTCGTGTGGCGCAATCACCGTTTACAAATACGCGCAGGAGTAGCGAAAGTGTTCGCATTTGTGCGTAAGCATTGGGGTCATTTTTTTATGATGATTATTATTTATTTTATCCAAAACTTTTTTCTACACGGTTTCTAATTTTTTTTGTTTTTGTATTAACTTTATTGCTATCACAAGGGATGCACAACATCCTTTGTGACAACACGGGTCGTGACAGGTCTTCTTTATGGAGAGATCTAGGGTCTCCCCAAATCTCTCCTCTGGCCTCCAATGCAGCTGATCAGAGACAGGTCGGTCTGATCGGCTGCTTTCCTGGCCTCTAACGGCTAGGCTAACCACTTTACCACTGGAGGATTTTCCTGCTTTACGTCCAGGCCACTTTTTGCAACTTGGCACTCCGCGACTTTAACTGACAATTGCAACCCTGTACCCAAACAAAATTTACGTCCTTTTTTTTCCCACAAACAGAGCTTTCTTTTGGTGGTATTTGATCACCTCTGCGCTTTTCATTTTTTGCGATGATAATAAAAAAAGAGCAAAGATTTTGCGAAAAAATTGACTTTTTCTACTTTTACAGTTAAAAAATATCCAATATATTCAATTTTTGTCATATATTTAGGCCAAAATGTATTTAGCTACATGTCTTTGACAAAAAAATTCTCAACGAGCGTATTTTTAACCGCTTTAAGATCGGAAGATTTTACCCCATTCCTGACCAGGCTATATTTTTTGATTCGGAACTGCGTTATTTTAACGGACAGTTGCGTGGTCGTGCGACGCTGTACCCAAATTAAATGTATGTCCTTTTTTTCCCCACAAATAGAGCTTTCTTTTGGTGGTATGTGATCACCTGTGCGATTTTTAATTTTTGAAAAAAAGAACGACAATTTTGAAAAAAAAAAAAAACAATATTTTTTACATTGTGATATATAACATTCCCCAAAAAAATTTATAAATCAAAATTTTTTAACATTTTAGGCCAATTTGTTTTCTGCTACATATTTTTGGAAAAAAAAATCACAATAAGCGTATTTTGTTTGGTTTGCGCAAAAGTTATTGCGTTTACTAACTACGGGAAAGATTTGTCATTTTTATTGTTTATTTTTTTTTTACTAGTAATGGCGGCGATCTGCGATTTTTTTTCTTTTTTTGCGGGACTGCGACATTGCGGCGGACAGATCGGACCCCTGACTGACATTTTTGACACTTTTGGGGGTACCAGTGACATTACTACAGTAATCAGTGCTATAAATATGCACTGTTACTGTAATAATGACACTGACAGGGAAGGGGTTAACACTGTTGGTGATCAAGGGGTTAAATGTATGCCTCATGCTTACTGACGTGTGTGGGGAGAAGGGATTGTGTGACACAGACACAGATCGCAGGTTCAGCTAAGCGGAATCCTGTAATCTGTCACTGTCTGTCACATAGGAGATCCGCCCGTTTTGTTTACACCAGCGGGCAGATTTCCTCACTCGATCCCCGACAATCGGGGAAGAGCGGCGGTTATCACCGCCTCTCCTCCCCTGGCCCGACTCCCGCTTTGTCTGAATACAGAGAGGGGAGAGTTTAGTGACGTAGGTCTACGTCGCAAGATGATAACGAGCCACTTTGCCGCAGTAGCAGCCCAGTGAGCGGTCGGCAAGTGGTTAACAGAGGCAGGACCGGAAGTGACTAAATACTCGTTGCTCCTGGTTTCCATGGTCACATAGAGTGAAGAACAATGTCAGTTCCTTGCTCTCTGTGCTGTGCAGCTGTCACCGCCAGTCGCATCACTCCTGCGGCAGGGGCAGCCACTCAAATCACTGGTATAACCACTGTAAACCAAGGATGTCCGTGGACGTCCCAATGGTTGGCAAGTGGTTAAACAGTATAGGCACTTATTTTTAATATTTTTTATAGCTATACCTGCAAAAGGGGCCAGCCTGAAGTGATCTAGCAGGACTTCATTTTCTGAATGAAGCTCTACGTTAAGAACAGTTTAGTGTGAGGTTTTAAATAAAATAGTGTGAAAAACATTTTGGGAGTGCAATACAACTTTCTTTATTACAACTCTATCCCCAGAATGTTCTTTGGCCAAGATTTATTTATGGCCACAAGAAATACATTTTTTGATAGATATTTTCACATCGCAGACAGCAAGTGTGAATTTTTGTATGGCACCATTGAGGATGCTGGTTTACTGCTTTGTTGTGAATACAAACCCGAATAGCACTGGATTATACACTTACAGCCGAATAAGTCAGCAACATTTAAAAACATGCGGGGGTGGGGGTTTAACACTCACTCCTTCTCATAGTAGTCATGATACACTCTGGATTTTGTCTCCAGAGCATTCACCAAGTGAAGCGTTAGTACTTTCTTATTAGAAATCCCAGCATCCTCTGTATTCATGTATTGTAGCATGAAAGCACATTTCAAATGCATAGTTGTAAAATAAGGATGTTTTGTGCCAGTGTGCACATCTGCTGTGTATTCAAGTCACATTCAGTTATGCAGCAGTTTATATCTGGAGAGTCAGATGCAAATAATGGAATCTAACAGATATTCTAGCAAATCATACTTTTTATGAGACACAAACTGTGTGATTATTTGCATATAGTGTTCTTTGAGACTGTCACCTAACTAAACTCATAATCTTGGCAAATATGTTAGTTTTGGGTTTTGTTTTAAAATAAAACTGTTCTTTCTATGGCTGGGTTTACACCAAGGCGAATTGGATGCGGGTTTCCCCGGATCCAATTTGCATAATAACAGGAGAGTGTGACCAGCTCTCAATGGAGCCAGTTCACACAGCCCTGGGGTCGCCGTGGTCCACACTGGAAAAGGGTCCTGTGCGTCTTTGGCTCAGTTTCAGGTCTGAATTCAGGCAAAAATAAGGACCTGATTTGAAACCTGAAACCGAGAACAGGGACGCGCCTGACCCCCTGCTGCGAGCTGCGGCCGTAGATAGTGTAAACCCGGCCTAATTCTTCTTTCCTTTAGTTTGCCAATGCTCCCTTGCTGCCTTTTCCACCACCAGAGTAAAAACCTGATACTTTAACAATTCATCAGTGCCTGTGCAGTCTGTTTCCAGACTTGGGGCTATTACATGGAGGAAAGGGAAGAGCCTGCTTAGTCATGGGCAGATTTTACTTTTCTGAGAGTTAAAACTTTAATAAGAATTTCAGGTTGCTCAAGCAGCAGTCAGGGCATCAGAAAAGTTGGAACCTTAGAGTGATGCTATAAGACTTGGAAGTTGGGTAAATTCACGTTAATGGATATGTAAATCCAATCATTATAATCTAATCTATTATACAGTAATCTTTATATGTTATTGTAATTTTAAAAGAAATGTTCAATATATTTTTTTTTCATTTACAAATATTTTTTTTTCAAAAGTATTTTTTAGCACATTTAACAACATTTTAAGGTTAATGCAATAGGTAGCATAGTACAAAAAGGTATGTGTTACAAAATTACCAGACTCTTGAAGGGTAGGTAATAAGGTCCTATGAGTCCAGAGGTAATGTTAGGCCCCTTTTTCACATGAGCTGGCCGATTAGACCCTCCATTCTCCTCTATGGAAATGCAGTTGAAAACGGATATGTGTCCGTTTACACCTGCTGACATCCAAAGCAACCGGCTATAAACAGACAGATGGATCCATCAAGCAGATCGGATGGACAGGGGGTCCATTTACATTCAAGCACCCATAGAGGAGAGCAGGATGTGTATGTGTCCGCTCTGCATAAGTGGAGCAGAAACAGACCAGCTATCCACCTGGTCAGCGGGGAACAGTGGGCAGATCAACCTCTGAGCAAACGGATTCCTAGTGGAGCCCACCCCATATGGAAGAGGCCTTAGGCAGTAATAGTTTAGAACGTCAGGATATCCATATTGGTGGGGAGGAATTTCATCTAGAGGGGAAAGGTCCTGGGATAGGGCATGGGTGAAGGGATGACAAGGATATCTCATGCTGTGGGTGGTTATAATGGGAATGCAGGGTGTGCAGATGTGGTAATTTAGAGGGGGTGAAGGTGGTCAAGGAGGATGTAGTGTTTTTTATAGTGCAATTTTAGTTAAAATAATACTTGGTGATCCTGACATGAATGTCTTTGTTCAGGCATTTCCTGTTTTACTGTAACAACAACCTGTTCTTGGCCCCCAGTTGTGTTTCTGCATAGTCCCCCTGTTACACAGCTTCTAACGGAGACTAAAAGTGGATGTTTAACATACTATACTGTATTGTCTACTGTTTTCACCAACAGGAAACATTCCTTGAGAAAATATCATACACCCATCACAGAAGTGCAAACAGGAAGTGGCTGCAAAGAGGCTGTACGAGGTCGGCAGCCCTGAAATTGCAATTAGCAAGCTAAATGTCATTCAACATTTTCTTTTATGCATGTAGTCATGCATATAGTATGTAAGGGGTAAAACCCCCTTCGGGTTATTTTTGCAGTCTATGTCCCACTAGCAAGATTTCCCTCCACTTCCTGCCTTGAAAATGAAACATACAGTGGGAAAAAATCTCCCTAAGGTGAGCTGCATTCCCATCTTTGACAGTTGTTCCCATTGGGTAATTTCACCTCATCTTTTGCTCTTATGACAATTCTAAATTGTACTATTTGTGCCTGCGTCGATGAGAATCAATTGGAGACTATTCTGGGATAATTTAGAATTCAGGCACAAGTGCTTTTTACCTGCATTTACCCTGCTGCAAGCTGATTTTGCATTCCTATAGATTGGCATAGCAACACCAAACCGACTTGAAGTGAGCAAATCCTGTCGCCACAGGCCCTTTTTGTCTTAGTGGTAGAGGTCACCAGGAGAAATAGATAGTACATCCTTTTGCCTTTACACACACTTTAAGTACATTTATTTTTAAGATAAAACTTTTCCTTTAGGTGGGAAATTTTTAAGCAGATCAGATAAGGCCTAAACAAAACGGTTATTTTTCATGCTAATTTCCTTTTTTAACTTTTTAGTATGTTTGGTTACTGTTAATCTGTGAAAGACAAAAATATATCCTTTAAGCAATCTTCCAGGATGCATAAGTAGGACAAGTATGACGTGCACTGTAAAAAAAAAAACATTGCACTTTCTTTCTCATGATGTCAGAATGTGTAAAAATCAACTGTTAGTCAAGTTCGAACAACTATCAGATCTAGTCTGTTTAATATTTTTGGTATTTTTAAATCTGCAGCTTTCATTTTTAGGCACACCTATTGCTCTGTTCCTGTCTTGCAATTGCTGCATTTTCACTCCGTCCCATGCTCTCCCAGTGTGCTGACATACTTTCTGCAGGCATTGCCCACTATCATCACCATTAAAGAAAAACTACCCTACCCTGAGAAAAAGGATATTTCTTAATAATACACAGGGCTTTAGCATTGTCCATTAGGTAGTTACATATGTACAAAAAACAAAAAAAGAATTTCTCACTTTGTTGCCATATAGAATCAGCATCTAGCTGGCTGGCATGTTGGCTCACAGGAGATGCAGACATTCTGGCTTCAAAATTACAGTGTTGCAGTCTGTTTATTGGGGAGAAGAAACTAAAACTGTGGAACATTTATATATTGTGCTCCCAAGATTTTTTCCAAAACATTATTAATCATGGCTACTGGCATTGCTGATGCTATTTGATGGTACAAATGCAGCTGTTAGGAATCGAGATCATCAGTGAAGGTGGTTCTAGCATAATGGAGGAATGGAGAAAATATAAAACAAATAAAGTGGCAGGACAGTTTAGTAAGGCAAATTGAAATTACATAAACAATATTAAAACTAATAATAGTAAAACTTAGCTGTCAAATAGGATTTCCCTTCACTTTTACTTCCCATCTTGTCACAGTGGGAATGAAATCTACTTAAAGTGAGTACAGGGGTCAGGAGTGTGTAATGCATATATTGCAGAGGCCAGGAG